>NC_136063.1:425535705-426135705 GCF_964261635.1 Lissotriton helveticus
TGTTTGCAGGGCCTCAAAGTCTTTTTTGATCCCAGCAATGGGTTTATTATTATGAATAGGATAAATTGGTTTGGCACCTTAGCACCACCTCAACATCACTAAGCACCACCTCAAGCTGCCCTCGGAATATGGCATCTATTCATTCTTCCCTACTATCCTTCTGCTGCTCGCATTATAATTTAGGAACTATTTCCCATTCTCCATTTTCCCATTATTTATGTGTCCCCCCCCTAAGAAAAAAAAACTATAAGAAACACGCATTACAACAGGCAGAAGAAGTTGCTCTATTGCAATGACAACTACTATAGAAAACATTTTTTATAAAAAAATGTTTTTGATAAGGTTGTTCAGTTGTATTCAATGTCTTCTTGGTGAGATATAATGTGACAAAAATGCTTATAGCGCTTTTTTATTATAACTTATAAACATGCTGCACAGCAGCCACAATACTCTACAACATAGCTTACAAACTTTAGCAAAACCAATAGCTCTGGTTAAACACTTATAAGGTCCCAAAGGCGAGATCTGTTGACTATACCAATGCTTGTATTTGTTTTAATTATCGCTGCCTTTAAAGTATGTCTTCGGGTTAAATTCAAAGTCAATAGTGCATTATCTTTGAGCTAAACTGAATCATATTTCCTGTTACATTGCTTAAATAATAATGAGGGTGTTGCTGTACCTGTTCTAAGTACACTTGTCTGCTAGGCAGCACCTCTACTTTTGTTAATACAGTTATATGTGATAGTTATTTTCTTTAATTCTTAAATGTTATTGCAAGTAAATGCTGCCACGTTTATGCAGCTTGTGTTCTTTTACTCTACTTTCTATTTTTATGGCATAATATTGCAATAAAAAAGTAACTATATCATCAGTTTGCCAATGCCATGTCGATTGCCTTTGGCAGTGCTTGTTTTTTCTGACATTGTAGCAGGAATAGTATTTTTGAGCTGTCTCTTTCTGTTGCATCTACTTTCTAATAATATTCAGATCATTTTCTTCCACATTGCAGCTGGGAGTCAGCTTCTTTGTCATACTTCTTCCAGCACATGTGCACCTGTTTCGCAATAGGAAATCCTGTCTGATTGTGGCATAAGTAATGAACCCTGGGACTTTAAGGCCCAAGGCTTTCACTTTTGAATTGAGCCAGGTCCAGTCTCTCCCATGCAGCCCGAACCACAAATGCATCTTACCACGCAATTTCGTTTTAAAGGCATGAATGGTAAGGGGGTATGCGTGGTCAAGATTACCACTACCCCGCTACCCCGACTCCCAATGCCCTAAGTCCTAAAATTCTAACCCCCTACCTCGCCCTCACCCTGAGGCCTTAAACCCTGCGCCCTACCATAAACGACCCCAACCCCGCCCTGAGCACTAAAAAAACCTGTGTTGTCCATAAAACTACCTCTACCCCTTTCACTGCCCCAGGGGCGGCTCCTCCACTAAGGCGAAGCAGCATCACCCCACTGCTCTTTGAGCAGGAAAAATAAAATGATAATAACAGGGTTATTATCATTTTATTTTTTGGAGGTTCGGGGCTGGGTTAGGTTGGAGTGGGGCTGGAGGCACAGGGGGAGGAGTGGTTTTCACACTCCAAGTGCGCATGATTGCATGTCTGGCCGTCTTGGCCCGGCCAAACAGTCATGCATGTTGGAGGGGGGGTGTCGCGTGGGGGGGGTTAATTTAATTTAAATATATATATATATAACTAAACGTACCATTCCACCGGCTGGGTACCGCATCTTCTCTGCTCTCCTGCTCTCCAGTAACAGGAAGCAGAAGCAGGCAGCTAGGCTCCCTACCTCCCCAAAGCCAATAGTAATCGGTCAGGAGGCCGCCCAGCCAGGGGTTTATGGGGAGGCAATTTTCTCCATATAGGCTGCATTGCAGCCTGCATGGAGAAGGGCAGAGTGCGCATGACTGGTTTGGGCGGCCCCAGCGGGCCGACAAAATAGTCTTTGTGCACTCAGGAGTGGGCTGGAACACCAGTCCTCCGCTGCCGAGCTCTCAGTGCAGCCCCGCCCGCCTCCAACCAAACAAAAAATGGTAATAACTGAGAGTTATTACCATTTTATATTTCTGCTTCTCGCACTGCGAGAAAGCAATGGGGCTCCTTCGCCCTACTGGAGGAGCTGCCCCTGAGTTTAAACAAGCACTGTTGAGGCCATTTGGACTTGAATTTATAAAAGCACCGGAAAATTATTGGCTTTGGTAATGGTGCTTGCTGATAGTGTTGTTCATCGAGGAAAAGGCAGTAAAATAATTCTTGGCTGATGCTGTCTAGCATCATCCCCAAAAAAGTGTGATGATGCGCATGTTCACACACGTCCTGATGCGTCATGATTCTATAGCGGCTCGGAGTGATGACGCATATGATCGCATTTACTTACACTCATGTGCATGTATAAGGCATGATGTGGCTGACATGTTTTTTTTATTTACTGTCCCAAGACAGCGGTCTCCTGTCTTGGAATGCTAAATAAAACAAGCATTTGCAATGCAATAGGTCTCGCATTAGGAAAGTTTGAGCTATTGGTATTGTAAATGACAAATGTTTTATTTATGTGTTGGTTTTGAAAATAGTGAAATTAATAGCTTTGTCATTTACAATGCCAATAGTTTTAACTTCTGCAAATGCGAAACCTATAGCATTTTTAATGCAATATGTGTTGTATTTACGTGACTTAGATGTATTGATATTACAAATAACAATGTTTTAATTTTTTTCATACGTACATAGATAGTAGCTGCGGAGTTAACCTACTTTCGGTATTATGGGAGGAGTTGATGTTTGAGGGTTGGAGGGCGGGGGGTTGGGAGAAAAAGGAAATGCGGATGCAAAGAATCTTGTGGATTGATCACAATTGCCTTTCTATGATATACAGACTGCCATTGCTCTCCTGATTTAAGCCGCCCGACCTCCGGGTTGTGGGTTGAATGGCCGTGTGCTAAACTGTAATGGCGGGTGCGTTATGCATGCCAGTGTTTGGATTGTTGATCGCACTAGATGTATACTGCACTTTTCTGCAATAAAAATATATTTTAAAAAAAAATGTTTTAATGTTTTTTTTTAATAATTAATGCTTAAATAAGTTATTGTAATTTATAATGGCAATAGCTTAAACTTTTGTAAATAAATTTTGTGAAGATTATGTTCAGTGTATTTTATTGTGACAAATCCAAGAACAGAAGGGAAATATTAACTTTTTTTGTGACATTTGTAATACAGCTTGAAACATTGAGAGAACATATTTGAACCAGTTGTTGTTGAATGGTTGCACAGATTGATGCAGTGGTGGCGCTGAGTGAGGTTGTAGTGGCGACGAGTGAGGTTGTAGTGGCGACGAGTGAGGTTGTAGTGGCGACGAGTGAGGTTGTAGTGGCGACGAGTGAGGTTGTAGTGGCGACGAGTGAGGTTGTAGTGGCGACGAGTGAGGTTGTAGTGGCGACGAGTGAGGTTGTAGTGGCGACGAGTGAGGTTGTAGTGGCGACGAGTGAGGTTGTAGTGGCGACCAGTGATGCTGTAGTGGCGACCAGTGATGCTGTAGTGGCGACCAGTGATGCTGTAGTGGCTACCAGTGTTGCTGTAGTGGCGACCAGTGATGCTGTAGTGGCGACCAGTGATGCTGTAGTGGCGACCAGTGATGCTGTAGTGGCGACCAGTGATGCTGTAGTGGCGACCAGTGATGCTGTAGTGGCGACCAGTGATGCTGTAGTGGCGACCAGTGATGCTGTAGTGGCGTTCAGTGATGCTGTAGTGGCGTTCAGTGATGCTGTGGCGTTCAGTGATGCTGTGGCGTTCAGTGATGCTGTGGCAGCGCATAGTGATGTTGTGGTGCCCCTGAGTGATGCTGTGGTGGTGCGATAGATAGAGGGAGGGCGATAGATAGAGGGAGGGCGATAGATAGAGGGAGGGCGATAGATAGAGGGAGGGCGATAGATAGAGGGAGGGCGATAGATAGAAGGAGGGCGATAGATAGAAGGAGGGCGAAAGATAGAGGGAGGGCGATAGATAGAGGGCAATAGATAGAGGGAGGGCTAAAGATAGATAGAGTGAGGGCGATAGATTGATGGATGGATAGATAGACCGCAATCCATGAGACAGACCTATGTCATCGCACACACTCATGATCCGAGTTTATCTATCTTAACCAAACATCTGCCATTAAGGATCCAGACAACAGTACATTTGGGTACTCAGGGCTGGGGTACACATCCTTTCCCATGCAGAGGATTATACCGTCCCAACAACATGCACTCGCATGAAATGGTGAAAGAAAAATAAATAAGTTGTTCCTTGAATGTGAGCTGTGGAAGGATACAAGTCATCCAATCAAAAAGACAGTAAAGAAGCTATGCTCCGGGGAAGGGACAAACACAAAAAGAAGAATACAAAGCAAACAAAGGAAGTTCACTAGAAAGCCAAAAAATTAAGAGCAGTTGGTAAGCCCAAAGCCCATTCTTCATATGGATACTGTCCACAATAGGTCTTCGACAACAGATAGCTAAGAGATATATTTAGCTAAAACAAACAAGCATTGCCAAGCCACTCAGTATGACCTTGGGAAGTGTGCCTCAAATGTCAAGTGGAATCAATGCAACAACAGTCTACTGCTTCTATCACACTGTACTCAAGAGTTAATTGCTTGCACTCACGAGTACTACATTTATAATCGGTCTGAAACGTGATCTGAGCTTGTGATACACAGTACACTGGCTCCATTTGACTTGCTACGCAGCTCTGTGGCATGATAACAATGAATACAAAGAAGAAAATAAAGCGTTTGTCGTTTAGTTAAAAAAAATGTAACAAAGCAATCTCATATTACCACAGTGCCTAAATGTGTTTGTTCTGAAATATATTTTTATATTTATGAAGGACTCTTGCCAATAACTATCTGAAGCACGTTTTCACCCATTTTCACTATTGGGCTTTACCACAAGAATGCATGTCTGTACAAACCATCAGTTACAGCAGTGCAAAATGTGAAACCATGTGGTAAGAAGCACTAATCCAAAAACACATCCCAGGTGGTTGAAAGGAGTGTTTTATTCTATTCAAGAAAGGCCATTGTAATGACTGTATAAATAGTTTCGGAAAATAAGCAACGACACTTGTGGATAGGAAAAGTATGGCAGCAACGCAGCCCTAATCCAATATTTGATCATGGACTAAATGATACAGCTAAAAAGGTGGTTGTAACTATTAACATTAATATTTTAAACTTGTCATGGATTTATTTTTAAGCAACTGAGAAATTGTTTAGCAAAAATCTACTAAACAAAAACGGAAGTGTGAAGTTGGCAAAGATTCAATTAGTGACTTCATGAGCCGAGAATGTTCAACCCTGCAACTAAACTATATGACAGGACAGTTACACCACTGTAGAAAACAAGTCAACCAACCGAGCTGTTTTACTCAGATTCGAACTATGTCTACAGGTTACACAATGATGAAGACAGCACGCAAACTAAATTAGCTGTCGTCCCGGACTTTCGATGTGATCTGCGATTTATTTAAACATCTCTGATGGTTAGAATTTAAGCAGGTGCCTGGGGCTTATACCCGCATTAAAACACATGCATACACACCTGCATGTTAGCTTATGTGTCACTGTGTTACTGTGCTGCGTGCGCTAGTGCTAAAGAGCATGTGTAGAGGCAGATATTGTTGCGGAAGGGTGGTGGATAACAAAAGCAGTTCTTCAGCTTTGGGTTGCTGAAAGCCCAAGTCGGGCATTCCACGTTATGGCCCCCAGGCTAGCTACCGACCACAAGCATGAACACGAAAGGTGCATTTACCTGTCGGGCTATCACGGAGTCGTGCACAGCTGCCTGGAGGCTCGCTCGCGGCCTGGCATTGCTAACAACATTCATTGATCCGCCTTACCTGTGTACGTGGAGGCCAGGAGCAGCAGCAGGGCCGCCGGCCACACCAGCTGTGCCATGTCGAGTGAGAGCGGAGGGGCCGCAGCGGCCCCCCTCAAGGTGTGCTGCGTCCGGCCCGGTGGAGGTTTTCACCCCGCTCGGGTTTCCGTTGTTCACTGAAAGATACAGGAGGGAGGTGGCGGCACTAGAGGCAAGGAGAGCATGGAGCGTGTGCATGGGTGTCTGCTTGTGAGGTGTTGCTAGTGCAGTCTGACTAGGCCACCGGAGCTCGGGGAGCACACACTGCATCTGAGGGGGGCACACTGCAGGGCACAGTACATAGGAGTATGTGCATAGCGCTGTTGCTGCGTGAATATTCCTACAAAGTCCGATCCGAAAAACTATCTGTCATGATGTTTTCTTCTCCTGGGACGAGTTGTTGAGTTTGCCATCGCACATGTGACTTCCTCCATAGTAATCTCTTTTTTAACACTTCTCAATGTGTGCAACTTGGAAGGAGGGCAGTAAATACATACAGTGAGTTCAACAAGGGGTTGTCCAAGTGCACACCCGTTTTCACTAATAAGTTTACCATCTCTCTGTTCATCAAAATGTTTTTGTCTTAAGCGTGCAACCCAGAAATACGGCCTGCCCAAATGCCGCGTACATGTATATAGGAACCTTTTTACAATATGTGTAACACATACACATATAATGAGCGACCATAACAGACACATAATAGGGTGTAAAGTTGCAAATGCCGAGGACCGCAATACCAAGTGCGCAGAACGACTGCCGATATTATATACACTGCTGCGGGACAGTTCAGTTTCGAAAACGAGGCCTGACACGCAAAAGGGATTTCCGGCCGGGAGAAAGGAGAGGCGTGACACGCACTGAAGGGGCGGAGAAACAACGGAGCGGGCTGCGGAGTCTGGTCTGACACGGAGGGACAGGACGAGAGGAGCCGGTGAGGGGGGGCGTCGGGGCACATTGACGGTGCCCGCCCCCCGTGATGGAAGCCCTGCTTGTGCCCGGTGAGCGGGGTTGGGAGTGTGTGTGTGCGGGTTTGTAACAGGGGAGAGGGGGGGTGCGCACGCTTGTATGTGCCTGCGTGTATTGTGCCTGTCTGCGTGCGCGCGCGCGTGTGCCTGTGCGTGCAGGGGATGGGGCCTGCCTGTGTGCGCGCCGTGTTTGCATGCAAGCCCTGCGGTCTGCGCAAGCGCGCTCGCTCCCGCGGTGAAATCCGACACTGGGAAAGCTCGTGACACTTTGGTGTCCACTCTCCCAAATACGGATAGCATTAGTTGTCGTCCTGACAGCATTCATGCTTCGCATGAATGCTAACGTCAGCTCGACCTAAAAAAGTGAACAAAATTCAGTGCAAAACTGTGCACTGAGAAAGAAGTGACCTGGCAGACAAATTGCAGCTGCTGAGCCCACCCCAAAAAAATATATTGGAAATAGAATGTGACAGGGATGGGTGGGGGAACAATGGAGGAGCAGAACGGGGTAAGGGAATTAAGTCAACATTGGAGGCAGCGGGGTTTGAGTTCAAAGTCGCAACAGAGGAGTGGTTAGGGGTTAGAAATGTAAAAGGAAGAGCAAGCAAATGCATGCACTCTCATAAAGTCTGTTGGACAAGGCCTTTCTTAGGGGCATTTCCCTAAAATGTTTTGCTTTTTGTCCTCCTGGTTTTTGCCTGCTTGCTTTTCATGACCATAGGACTCTGGGTATTTTCTCACTGTACTGCAGCGGGAAAGTGTGAGCGTCCTTCCTATACATGCAAGGAGAGGGTGAGTACTTCGTCAATGTTCTGCGGCATCCTTGTTTCTCTTATCTGTGCCAACTGCGACCTGTCTCCTGCCATGACCGGGATGCAGAATTGAGATGCCGCAGCACGTTGACGAATAACCGGGAGTGATTGGGACTTCTTTCTCACCCCACCCCCCCTTGTGGATGACAGCAGAGACCGCCAAAAAGGCACTGTCTAATTCCAGTTTAAAAAGGAGAAACAAGCTGGAATCCTTCAAACGCTGTAAAACGGAGTCCAATCAATAAGGAGTGTTTTTACCATCCCTGTATTGCCCTGAATGCAAACGCATGTATCCTGTTAGAGCTCGACATAATCAAGTTGAAGCCTCTAATTCAAAGACATAAAACAATCATTCTAGAAATAACAGAAGCCCTGAAGAGAGTTCTTGGAGTGAGACTGGAACTTGAAACGCGTCGGCATTTTGAGAGTAGTGTTTGAAATTTGTAGAAGTGTTATTAATTCAGACACCGAACTGTTGGACTAGAATGAAATGACATTTTTGCACTTTTTGTGAAATTATATTGTTGCAATTGGTGCTACACATCACATTTATGTTTCATGTATATGTTTTGTACTGTATTGATATTTGATTTGGTCATAAAGGACCAGATGTAGGTAATTCCTATTTACCGACTCCTAAATACCGACTCATACCGAATCGGTATTTAAGAGTCGGTAAATAGGAAGGAGGCAGATGTAGGTAAAAAATTACCGATTCTGTAAGAGTCGGTATTTACCGAATCTGTAAATACCGATTCGGTATTTCACATTGATTCCTATGGGCCTGGAAGCCCATAGGAATCAATGTGAAATACCGATTCGGTATTTACAGATTCGGTAAATACCGAATCCTGCAAGGGTGCAGGGGGTGTCACTTTGACACCCTCTAGCACCCCAAGTACAGGCATGTGTGCCATGTGGCACACAGACATGCCATAAGGGCATGTCTGTGTGTCACATGGCACAGGTGTGCATGCACAGCTGTGCATGCACACCTGAATTCGGTATTTTACCACCCAATAGGATTGGGTGGTAAAATACCGACTCTTAAGGGCCTGTGGCACTCTTAGGAGTGTCACCTACATATGGATTTACAGAATCGGTATATTTACCGATTCGGTAAAATACCGAAGTGGTAAATTTACCGAATCGGTAAATATACCGATTCTGTAAATTCAGACCCACCTACATCTCAAAAGTCAAATACCGGTCGGTAACGGCCGAAATCGGCCGTTACCGACCGGTATTTGGCGACCTACATCTGGCCCAAAATGTTTAGGTATTGGTTTTTAATGTTTATCTTGATCTTGCCAATTTTTTGAAAGATGTGTAAACATGTTAAAATTTGATAAAATAACAAACTAATTACATAAGTAGATCCATGCAAGATATATAGCTGGATTCTGTTTATTGTGGTGCACAGACATAATATCGACTCCAAAATATCGTTTGGACAGAATATCGAGGAAAAAATATCGTTTGGACAAAATATCGACTGGACAGAATGTCGACAGCCAAAATATCGTTTTTAAGGTAAGTGCAGTAATATCGACTGTAAATAATATAGAAAGTGAAAATATGTAAGTATATACTATAGATAGTAAAATAAATTGTTTTTATTTTTAGGGTTCAGGGTCAGTTTTGGGTTTTTGGGTAAAGGGGTATTTTTAGGGTTCAGGGTCAGTTTTGGGTTTTTGGGTAAAGGGGTATTTTTAGGGTTCAGGGTCAGTTTTCAGTTTTTGGGTAAAGGGGTATTTTTAGGGTTCAGGGTCAGTTTTCAGTTTTTGGGTAAAGGGGTATTTTTAGGGTTCAGGGTCAGTTTTCAGTTTTTGGTAAAGGGGTATTTTTAGGGTTCAGGGTCAGTTTTCAGTTTTTGGGTAAAGGGGTATTTTTAGGGTTCAGAGTCAGTTTTCAGTTTTTGGGTAAAGGGGTATTTTTAGGGTTCAGGGTCAGTTTTCAGTTTTTGGGTATTATTTTATTATATTTTATTACTATATATATATGTTTAATAAATATGAAATAAAAAAATATTTATTTAACTTTCATTAATTATTTAATTATTATAAGTTAATTTAAGTAATTTTAAGTATATTTTAGTAATTAATTATTAATATTAATTTAATTTAACACTGTTTTTAGTAAATACGATATTTTTTACAACTATATTTTTGTAAACGATATTTTGTACTCGATATTTTTGTACTTACCTGTTTGTACATACAAACTCGATATTTTTGCTGTAGATATTTTTTCCTCGATATTTTGGGTAGTCGATATTTTGGTAGTCGATATTCTTTCAGTGATCCGTTTATTGTACCTGCTTAAATAAAATACAGGTACATAAATGAGCAGTCAGGTGTTCTTCTTTAGATATTATTACTTAAACTGGCCCTACCTGGCTACTGTCACAGAGCCTACCCTCCCTCTGATTAATCTTCTAGAAAGTGGGCATTTCTCTGCTCTAAAACTCTTTGTGTACCTTTTAGCTTGACTCCAGTCCACACTAAACTCTGGGGGAGCACATATGAGCATTTCTCAGAGACAGCTTTAAAACATTGGGCATGAATCTAGAACAACAGACCTCTGCCATTTTAGGGCCTGGCTAGATAGACTGGAGGAAGAGGTTTCGATTCTCGGCCTCTGGGAGTCAGATCATGGCCCCACTAAAGATTAGAATCTGCATTCTGCTGCCTCTTGGCAGAAAGGACTAAAATTTAGGGGAGACATCTGTATCAACGCGCCCCAGGCATTGTGCCTCAATTCCAGGGAGGTATGGACTTTGTGACTCTTTGTTGTGTGTGACTGGAATTGTCTGGTGCGACACGTATCAATGCACACCAGACATTGTGCTGGACTGCCTGGGTGTAATTCTGGTTGACTTGTACCTGACGGTTGCCTCCTTCTGAGAGCTCCCCTGCTTCATTCCCTATTATTAGACTTTTCCCTTTTTAGTCCCCTGCATGGAAAGTAAATTGAATTACACTCTTAAAGTAGAAGTAGTTTATTCTCTGGAGAAAACAGCTTATACAACCAACAAGATAGGAATGCCAGAAGATCTGAGCAACTCCCACTTACAGAATGTAGAACGTACATAGGAAACATAACAATTCCAATGATGCAATATGATGCCATCTAAAAGGGATACTACACACCTTCCCCCTTTTTTTAAAAAAAAAACACAAAAAAACCCACAAAAAAACGAATGAATAAAATCACGTAACTTAACAGGAGTATGTTTGACACGAGAACTTTTCCTTAAGGGAACATCACTAAATTGTGCGTTCAACTTATCCACATTATGGTTGGGAACGTGAGTATTAGCAATACATTGTTGAGTTAAATTGTCACACAAAACATCAGATCCAAAAGACTCTTGTCCTAAAGAATCCAATACATTTGAAAAGAACTCATCATTATTCCTAGTTGAACTTTGCAAATCACCCCCAAACGTGTCCAAAAGGGCAGGATAAGAATTACCATTAGACTCAGATGAAGAGGGTAGAGAACTCATTTTCAAATTAGTAGCCCTACACAAAGAAACCCTACGGAAGTTCCACACTTTACCACCTTCTACTCTAACAGCGTTGCTGAAAACTTCTGTAACTTTACAAGGATCAGACCATTTGTTCCACCTAGAACCAGAAGTCCTTCCAAATTTGACTCGCACCAGATCACCAACTTTAATGCCTGATCTATGATCACTTGAACAACCAGAAGAACACCTCATCTTTTCCTGATATTTCAAAACGTTATCTCTAATCTTGGATGGATCAACACAAGACTCACAAGGAATCTTCAACTTCATCCACCAAGGTAACAGTTTCGAACCAGGTTTCCTACCTTTTAATAGTTCAAACGGGGATATACCCGTGACTGAGTTAGGCGAAGTACGGTACAATAGAAGAGACGCACAAAGAGTTTTTTTCCAATCTAACTTGCTTTTAACAGCTAGTTGAATGGATTCCTTAATAACTCTATTGAAGCGCTCCGTTTGACCATTGGCCTGAGGATTGTAATTAGATACCCTTTTGTGTACAACACCACACCTATCAAGGAAAGAAGAGAACTCACTACTGATAAATTGTGGACCCTTATCCGATACCAGCTCAGCTAGGAACCCCATCCCTACAAAATATCTCATCAAGAAATTCAACAACCTGGGAAGAACCAACTCTGTCCACAACCTTCAATTCTGGCCATTTGGAGAAGTAATCAATCAATACCAAGATGAAAACAGACTTATTATCCGATAAATCAAGAGGACCAATAATATCAATCCCAAGTTTCTTCCAAGGACACATAGTATATTCAATAGGAGAAATATCCATTTTGGCAGCCAAAGGTTTAACTGACTTATCACTATTGGCACAAGGAGAACATGAACTGACCCATTTGTCTACCATCCTATCAATACCGGGCCACCAGTAGAATTCGCGGATTCTTCTTTTAGTGTTGGACATGCCCATGTGGCCCTCATGTGCCATAAAAATTATTTTTTCTCTCAAATCACAAGGAGGAACTATCTTATCTCCTCTAGTTACAAAACCCTGATCAAACATGAGTTCCTCTTTTATTTTACTAAAAGACAAAACATCACCAGAAAGTTTCCTTTCTTCAGGCCATCCATGTTTCAAAAAATCCACCACATTGGATAGGGAAACATCCTTACACATGGCATCTCTCCAAACAGTTTCAGAGATAACACTGGACGACGCATTACACTTTACATCATTAATATCATCAATGGTTAAAACCAAATCAACATCCCGAGAAATATTGTCAATAACTTCTAAATAGACACAAGGCAATCTAGACATGCAATCTGCATGAACATTTAAGCGACCAGGCACATATTCCACTACGCATTGAAATTCCTGTAGTTTGGCCGCTAAACGTGCCAAACGTGCTGTCAAAGTACGACCACCACCAGCAGCTAACATTTTTATCAAAGGTTTATGGTCAGTTCGCAAACGGAATTTTGTTCCCCAAAGATATTGCCTAAAATGTTCGACCGCCCAAGTGCAAGCTAAAAGTTCCTTCTCGATGGTGGAATAATTAAACTCTGCACCCCGAAGAGTCCGAGATGCATAAGAAACTACATATTCCTCACCCATATTCTTTTGCATCAGCACAGAGCCAAGGCCGACATTACTTGCATCAACACACACAATGCATTCTCTACCCAAATCAAACGGTCTTAAAAAAGGAGCATTTACAATTTCTTTTTTGAGTAATTCAAAAGCAATCTGTTGTTCATTGTTCCAAACAAATTTTGCATCTTTTTTTAACATCAACCTTAAAGGATGAACCTTAGAAGAGTAATCTCGTACAAATTTACTATAAAACTCCGTAAGGCCCAAAAATGACACCAATTGTTCTTTATTGCTAGGTGCTGGTGCCTTAGTTATGCTTTGAATGTGATTATGTTTGGGTTTGATGCCTTAGCAGAAATTTCATGTCCCAAGTATTCTACAGTGCTCTGTCTAAATTTACACTTGGAAAATTTCAAAGTCAAACCTTTTTCCTGAACGGACCTTAGCACTTTATCCAGGTTCTTGTCATGGTCTTCAAAATTTTTTCCATATATTAAAATATCATCTTGGAAAGCTATGGCGTTTTCACAACCCTCCAAAACATCTTTCATAAGTCTTTGAAATACTGACGCCGCACTAGCTAAACCAAACGGCATGCGTCGGAATTGGAACATGCCCTCTGGCGTTATAAAAGTGGTGAGAAACTTAGAATCTTCATGGAGTAGCACCTGGTGATAAGCACTAGCCAAATCTAAGGTTGAAAAGACACAAGCACCAGAAAGAGTAGAAATCAGTTCATGAATATGGGGTAGCGGATGTCTATCGACCCAAATTTCACTGTTCAAACTGCGGAGGTCAACACATAGGCGAAGTTCGCCGTTGCTTTTAATTGATAAAACTACTGGAGAAACCCAGGGAGAGGACTCAGTTGGTTCAATGATTCCTCTAGTCACTAAGTCCAACAACATAGTTTTCAATTTGTCTCGGTATGCTAGAGGTACATTTCTAACTTTATGTCGAACTGGTGTCGCACTTTCCTTTAAAATAATTTTATGTTTGAAATTTACAAATTCACCTAAGGTATTAGTAAAAATGTCAGGAAACTTGCTTTTAATCTGGACAGTGAATTCATCATCAGCAGGCGGAACTAGATAAACTGGTGGAGAAGCATTGGGATCCAATTTAATTCCCAATTCGTGTTGATGTGGCCAACTCAGAATAGAAGCTCCTTTGGATGCAATATAAATGTTGCCTTTAATGTTCCTATGTTTAAATTTAATATCAGCCCACATAAATCCAAGCAAATCAATTTTCTGACCAGTATATCCACCCGGCCGAACATCTGATGGAAGTAAATTTGATGAATTCCAGTACCTGTTAAAGATATCACTGCCAATTATACTGTACAAGGCACATGAGTCTATGAGCATAGAAATTTCTATACCATTTATTAATATTTTATCTTTGGGAAAACCTTTGCATTTAGTGTCGCCAACACATAATAAAGTGTTGATTTCCTGAATTTCCTCAAGATTTTCATATTCTGTATCAGTTAGTAAATTTACTTTTTGTGGAGATCTACACATTTTACTAAAATGCCCTGGTTTTTCACATTTTATACAAATTTTATTCCATGCTGGACAACCTCTGTAATTACCAACATGATCATTTCCTCCACACCTATAACAAATCACCTGGTTTTTCTTGCCAGTAAATGTGTTGTCCCTTGCAAAATACTCCTTTTTAGTTTGAGTGAAAGGAAACTTCTTTTGATTATGGACCTCCTTTACCAAAGCAACCTCTGGAATTATTACCTTATTCTTGACATTTTGGCCTCTAATCTCACTAACAAAGAGTTCAGATTGTTCAATACCTTTAGCTATATTTAATACAGCATTAAGAGAGGATTCAGTTCCCATCCATAAACGTTCTTGTATCTTTTTACTCTTGGTCTTCATCATTATTTGATCTCTTAATACCTGTTCGAAATTAATCATTTCAAAAGCACAAGAACCTGCTAAAGTTCGTAATGCGGCTACGTAGTTTTCAATAGACTCATCATCTTTCTGTGCCCTAGAATAAAACTTAAATCTCTCCATTACTGTGTTGATTTTCCTTCCAAACCTAGGAGCTAATTGTTTTATTACGACCTCAAAAATGTTAAAATCACCTGCACCCTCAATGGGAGGTAAATTTTCTAACTCCTTAAGACCTGCACCACCTAAACAGTTTTTTAATAGTGCTAACTTTCTTTTGGGAGAACACCCATCTTCTTCCACTACATCCACATAGGCTAGAAATGTGGGATACCACAGGTCCCACTCTACCTTAGGATCTCCAGCAACAGGTAAAAAATGCGAAGGAGAATTAATATTATTAGACATTTCAAATAAATAACACAAAACTAGATAAAAAGAATTGTACAGCTAAAGAAAATAATGAATTAACAAAATAAACGTAGTCACCATGGTCGATTTCGTTTCTTTAAGGAAATTCTGAAAGTTTGATGCAAACGAGATAACCGTGCAGCAGTCCGTTAAATGCAGATGTTCGTTGTGTGCAGGAACGCTGATAAGAATCAAATTACAAACAATCAGATGTAGCGTATTGCAGCATAGCGTTTATCGAAGACAGAGGAAAAAGAAATAAATCAAGAAAATGGCAGCTACGTTACGTCAAAGCTTGTGACACTTTGACCTCTGTGAGACGCTTTGGACGCTTTGGCGAACGTCGTGCAGAACGTTGACACAGCGAATGCGCTCTGACGTCAACAAGAACTCCGAAGCTCAGCCGTCAACATAAACTCTGAGGCTCGCTCACCATCATGGAACTTCGAGCCAAGTTCAAAAAATGCAGAACATCCAAGGTATGAAAAGTCAAGAGCTTTTCGCTTTTCACTGTTTCATTAACATGACCTTTGCTGCGCTTTAAACGAAACAACAGGCAGGCCGAGGTTAGCTTTGTAAAAATTAAGTATGCCAAATTAAAAATACGAAGTAGCATACAAATAATGTTGGGGATGACAAAAATTAATTAAAGTTAATGAAAATATACCGCTAAACACTGCCGCAGGTGCAATCAAAGCACAGAATTAATTACTGCCGCTGGTGCGATCATTTACACATTAGAAAATAGTAACAAAATACCTTTAAGACGCGTGAACGCTGTTTCTCGAGTTTTTCTTCCTTTTTTTTTTTTTAAATACTTCCTTCAAAGACTGGGTCCTTCTTCAAAAGATCCCGATCGTCGCCAATTTATGAAGTAAATTGAATTACACTCTTAAAGTAGAAGTAGTTTATTCTCTGGAGAAAACAGCTTATACAACCACCAAGATAGGAATGCCAGAAGATCTGAGCAACTCCCACTTACAGAATGTAGAACGTACATAGGAAACATAACAATTCCAATGATGCAATATGATGCCATCTAAAAGGGATACTACACGGACCAACTGCCGTCTCCTCACCCGGCCCCAGACGACATTGTGTTGCCCTGGTAGTAATGCCCAGTTCTGGCTTGGGTGGTGAGAGTCATTGACTGGGCTGAAGGAAAGCTTCTGAGAGTGATCGATAGCAGGTCAAGAGAATGCGTGTCCTCCAGTGTTTCGGAGAACTGGGCTGGTGTCAGAAAGGCCTTGTGGAACCCTTTTGAGTAACCAACTATTGCCCTCAGCCCGCTTCTGCTCCGCATCCGGTGGGTGAACTTCCCAAGTGGCTGCCAAACCCCCATTTGATGACTGCTTCCTTATTAGTCCTGCTCCCTACCCCCACCTGCTTCCCTAGGACCTTTATTAAGAGGGACTTCGGCCGCATGCGCATAGTATCCGGGAGGAGGGCTGGTTATCTTCCCGCTGTTGCCGTAGGATAGTCGGGGTGAGCTGGAGGGTGGAGGGAGGCTTGGGTGACAGGGTCTGCAGTGTGCTATTAATTGACCTGCTGGGTATCAGTTGCACCGCATTACTGTGCTTTGAGCGTATGTGTGCAAGTGTATTTCGTAATGGACCTGCCTGATATCCGTTCCACCACGTATTGGTGCAGAGTGAGTGTGAGTGTGTGTGTGGGAGTGACAGTCTGAGCCCTGAGTCTGAGGGCTGCCGGTGATTCAGGACATTGGCCAGTGGTGTTGCCTTACACATTGATTTGTTTGCTAGAAGAACACTATGGTTCACATTGGTTTTACCTGTACGGCCTCTGCCCACAGTGCTGCTATAAAGTGCTATCAATCTTTTTATATACATATTTCTGATATCGTTTGTGACCAGGAGTGCACCCTATTACTGTGCGGTATTGAATTATAAGAATTGATAGAGTGGGCCTGAGGTTGACAATGTCTTGCACCGCATAAGGGTGCTGGGGGGGCTTAGAATAGGATCTGTTCCAAGTGTGCATATTAAATATGTCATTTTAACCTGGTTGGGCCTAGTACTGAGAGTGAAGTGAAGTGGAGTGTCATGGAGTGGCATAGAGCAGTGGTTCCCGAACTTTTTTAACCGGCGGCTCCCTTGACCTACTTGCCATTGGCCGCAGCTCCCCATTATGCTAATTTTTTTGGGTGGGTGGAGAGATGTAAACCCAGCCCCAGGAGTACATTTTTCTCTCCTGAAAATATTTAGGAGGAAGCTGATAAAGCTATTATAATCATACGGCCTCTCTCTTGAGGGTGATAGAAGCAGTGAGGGATGAACCGCCAAGAGTGGGGTGGAGCCACAGTAATAGAAGCAGGCATGGAAGGATAGCACTGCAGTAATGTGAGAGTGATAGAAGCAGTCAGGGATGAACCGCCAAGAGTGGGGTGGGGTGTGGCCAGGGTAATAGAAGCAGGCATGGAAGGATAGCAGTGCAAGGAGGTGAGGGTGATAGAAACAGTCAGGGATGAACCGCCAAGAGTGGGTGGGGCCACGGTAATAGAAGCAGGCTTGGAAGGATAGCACTGCAGTAATGCGAGGGTGATAGAAGCAGTGAGGGATGAACCGCCAAGAATGAGGTGGGGCCACGGTATTAGAAGCAGGCAATGTTGACAGAAACAGGAAGGATGTAACAGCACTTCAGTAATGTGAGGGTGGTAGAAGCAGTCAGGGTCAGACAGCCTAAATTGGGAGGAGGCCAAGGTCCTAGAAGCAGGCACTGAAGTACAGTATCACAGTGAAGTGAGGGTGACAGAAGTAGCCAGAGATGGACAGCAGAAAGTGGGGTGAGGCCATGGTGATAGAAGCAGGCATGGAAGGATGACTGCAGTAATGTGAAGGCGATAGAAGCAGTCAGGGTTTTTGCGGTTTTATATAGCGCCAACCCGCCCGAGGAGTTTAGAGCACTTTACACAGGCACAAGAATAAGTTTCACAAAGGGGTTGACAGCACAGTATTTGGAGAGCGTATGATGATAACTGGGCAAGCAGGGACCGTTCTCAATCAGGCCATGGTGATTGTAGCAGGCAGGAAAGGACAACTGTGTTCGAATCAGTCACGGATGAACAGCAAAAGTGGAATGAGTCCACAGTGATACCAGCAGGCGTCTAAGGACAGCACAACAGTGAGGATGGGGTGGTGGAAGCAGTTGGAGATGGACAGCACAAAGGGGGTGAGGCCGCAGGGAGGATAAAAGCAGGCAGGGAATTACAGCACTCCAGTAATGTGAGGGTGATGGAGGCAGTCAGGGATGGCCAGCAAAGAGTGAGATAAGGTCACTCTGATAGAAGCAGGTAGGCAGGATTTGACAGCACTGCAGTAATGTGAGGGTGATAGAAGCAGTCACGGGTGAAAATGTTGATGCCTCTCACAAACGCTCCAACCTCTCCCTCCAAGAACTACCTCCAACATCAAAGGTTGACGCTCCGTCCTTAATTCTTGAAGGGGGGAAATACAGCGTGTGACATGTCGGCATTTTATTTTTGGCTGTTTTACATAGTGCAAACAAACAAAGATTCTTGTTGCCACTTTCTTATTAAACAGCCAAAAATGCAATGCTGATTAACACCATACATACCATTAGACCCGATTCAAGCAGACTGCCTCTACTTCAATATGTCTCTGGGGAAAAGACTTTCTCCAGACTAGTTTTTCAAAATATCCCACTTGCCTGCCTTAAAATGTTGATAATGTATGCAGTACCCAGGCCTTAGTAATATGTTTGGCACCAGGTGTTCCAAATTGAACATGCCGGGACACACTGCTCCCACACCTAGACTCATGTACTGCACTTTTTGTGTGTAATGCCTGGATTTCTCATCACCCCTGGACTTGAATCGTCGTAACACTGATGGCATCACCCCCAAACCAATCTTAAATCTCTGCCATCACCACTCGAGGAAGCAGATAAGAAAAGGCAGCAGGGTAGGGAGGGTGCGGTGACAGCAGAAGCCTGTACTTGAGACTGTCAGCGCCCCTGCCATTTCTGATTAGCCCTCCCCCGAGATTTGGCTCTAGTTGCGCCTCTGATACCCACTCACTCCCTGCCCATTACTCGCTAACATGCAATTTCCCACATCGTGCGTGCGGCGCCCCTGGCACCTCATTACGGCGCACCAGGGTTCCGAGGCGCACAGTTTGGGAACCACTGGCATAGAGTGTTGTGTTATAGAGTGTAGTGGCATAGAGTGTATTGGCGTAGAGTGCATTAGCATAGAGTGCATTGACGTAGAGTACCGTAGAGTGGTATAGAGTAGAGTGGTGCAGAGAAGAGTGGAGTGGCATAGAGTGGAGTGGCGCAGAGTAGAGTGGCATAGAGTTCAGTGGCAGAGTGCAGTGCTGCAAAGTAGAGTGTTGCAGAGTGCAGTGGTGTAGAGTAGAGTGGCATAGAGTGCATTAGTTTAGAGTGCAGTGGCATAGAGCGGTGCAGAGTAAAGTGACATAGAGTGTCATGGTGTACAGTAGAGTGGCATAGAGTACAGTGTTGTAGAATATAGAGGTGTACAGTGCAGTGGTGCAGAGTAGATTGGCATAGAGTGCAGTGGCGTAGAGCGCATTAGTTTTGAGTAAAGTGGCATAGAGTGCAGCAGCATAGAGTGCAGCAGAGTGGAGTGGAGTGGCGCCGGGTAGATTGCAGTGGCGTGGAGTGGCGTAGAGTGGAATGGCATACAGTTGAATAGAATGGCATATAGTGCAGTGGATAGAGTTGATTATTTCAGAGTACAGTGAAGTAGTGTAGTGCAGTGGCATAGAATAGAGTATCGTAGAGTGCAGTGTTGTAGAGTGCCTGTCATAAACAGATATATTTCAAATAATCCCTTCAGAAATAATACCTATCAAAAACAAAGTAGGCGGCGTGGCTACGCAAGCGGCGATGGCGGTTGCAGCTTGAGAGAGCTCCCGCCGGCCCGCCATTGATCCGACGACTTATCCTGGTCCCCGAGCCCTTGACCCACAGCCAAAACGGGGCTAGGACTACCGGAGGTGCCAGTGACCGTCCAGTGTGTCCAGTAGAGATCCTGCGCTTCCAAGCGGCGCTGGGCGGCTGAGTGCGAGGTGCGGCCTGGTGGACGGCGGAGCAGCCGGGGCCTCGATTTTTGAGCTGCCGGGAGGCGGGCTGCGGTCGGGAGACGGCGGCGGCGCCCCGCCTGCCCTGGGGCGGAGAGACTGCTGACAAATCGTCCCTCCAGGGCCTGACTGAGCCTGGGGGCAGTGTGGACGCTGCGGACTGCCCGGAGCGGCGGGGGCGGCCTGGTGGCCCGGGCGCAGCCGTGACCTCGATTTTCGCGGCCTGGTGTCTGAGGCCGGCAGCGCAGAGGGGAGACGGGCGCCCTGGAGAGCCCTATCGGTGGCGATTGTGCCGGAGCGACTACACAGCATTCCGGCGGCAACTGTGAGTAGTGGGGGCCCCACCCATTCCCCCCCCCCCCCGGGCCCACGGACCAGAAGGGACAGCTTCGCGGTGGCGCGTGACGCATTGAGTCCACGCTCCGACTAGACGAGCAATACCGGCCACGGCGAGCCATGATCACTGGCGGCTGGTGTGGGGGCAGTGACTGAGGTCCGCACGGCGCTACGTCCATCCGTAAGCCGGCCCGAAGTGCCCTGCCTAGGATTCCCAGGGGCCAGCGGCAGCCAGGTGGCCCTACTACCTCTGCCACCATGACCAGGGGGGGTAACAACTCTGCTAAGCAAGTCACCATTGATAAATTCACCGGGCCTAGTGGGGGCCCCGGGCCGTCAGGGGGTGGCCCGCCTGGAGGAGGACCGGATAACGCGGCCCTTATGGCGGCCATAACCCAGTCACGAGACATGCTGGACGCCAAGATAGGGGCCGTTGGCGCAGATGTAACATTATTGCGCCAGGACCTGAGGAACGCAGTGGCGCGGATCACGGAGACAGAATCCAGGGTGTCAGTAGTGGAGGATGATGTGAGCAACCTTAAAAAGAGGATGGCGGCGATGGAATCAGCGCAGCGGATTACGGCGCTCCGTGTGGAGGATGCAGAAGGGCGGGCGCGCCGTAACAACCTCCGCTTCCTTGGATTTCCAGAGAGCTGTGGGACGGGTGGCATGGAACAGTTCCTTACACAGTGGCTAGAATCATGGATGCCCCCGGGGACGCTGTCTGCATGCTTCATTATTGAAAGGGCGCACCGTGCCCTGACACAGAAACCACCCGAGGGTGAGCGACCTAGGGCGGTGATCGCACGGCTGTTGAACTACCATGACAGGGACGCCATCTTGAGGGAAGCTAGAAATAAAGAAACCATCTTATGTGAGAATCAGAAGATCTTGATCTTCCCTGACTACACCAAACTCGTCCAACAGCAGCGCCACTCCTTCATGGCAGCCAAGGCGAAGTTGAGGGGCCTTAAGCTACAGTATTCCCTGCTGTACCCGGCGCGCTTGAGAGTGATCTTCCAGTCACGGACGCTATTCTTTGATACGCCGGAAGACGTGTTCAGGTGGACCGATGAAACGGTACAGGTCAGACCGAATCCGCAACCAGGGCTCAATCCGGGCTCCCCTGAGGGCTCGCCTCGGCCACAGCGAGACCGATCGTCTAGACATAGCCGAACCAAACGCTCCAAATCACGCAAGCGAGCGGCCTCGGCCGATGGCACGCAACACACTGCTAGAACCGAGGACTCCGAACAATCTAGCACAGATCATTGAAGTCTTCGGGGCCTCGGCTCCGTGCTCTGCTACTAATGCTGCGAGTCCCAGATGGACGCACCTGGTCGCCTGAGACCTGCTAAATTGATGGCTGTTTCGCGGCCTTGTAACAGTACTGCTACTGTCTACTGAGAGTGGATGAGACTGTGGGGGGGGGGGGTTTCGGGGACTGCATAATGGTGGCTGCCACTCTCCCGTTGTGAGAGGGACACCGAGGGGAGGGGGTGAGTTCGCTGTTCCTTTTTGGGATGTTGGGATCCATTGGTATGAGTGGGCCTGAGCCCGCTGTTTCGGTCTCGGGACTGCTCATACCGCGACAGATACTTCATGGTTCATTGAGGTATAGGGTGGGGGGAGGCGGGGGACGGGCGGTCAGGGTTGTGGCTGCTAAGTTGGGGTTTGGGATTGTTGGGGACTGTGGGGCCGGGGGGTGGGTGATGTTCTCTGGGGTAGATAGTACAGTGCATGTGTGTGTTGCTATAATGATTCATGTGGCGCGTGGTGGGTGGCGCTGGAGCGGGGGGCTTATGTGGTGGACTCCGAAAGACTATGGCTGATTCGATTCATCGGACTCCTGAGGACTCTATGCGAGTGGTCACGTGGAATGTCAGGGGGTTGCTAGACAAAATCAAGCGTGGGGCAGTTTTGCAATGGGGTAAGAGGGCAGCGGCTGATGTGTTATTACTCCAAGAAACTCATATGATGGGCACGAAGGCACTGGGCCTGCAGAGGTTTGGCTACCAACAAGTTTTCCATGCCGGGTTTACTCGGGGATCCAGGGGAGTGGCCATATTGATTCACCGTAGGATACCATATATTCATGAGAAACAATGGATAGATCCACAGGGTCGCTACTTGTTTGTGAAAGGCAAGGTGGGCACGGAATCTATAGTGTTTGGGTGTGTGTACGCCCCCCCTCCCCTGCAATGGGCCCTGGCTGAGAGGCTGTTCTCTGTGTGGGACGATATATCCGAGTCGATGGCAGTGATTGGGGGTGATTGGAATGACGTAATGGATGTGTGCATGGATCGCCGGAGGCGCCTGGAAACGGCTGAATCTCCTTCCCCTTCCCCTCCACCCACTAGACTGCATGCAATGAGTGAGGGGCTGGGCTGGGTGGATGCTTGGCGACATATGCATCCTGCGACCCGTGAATATACCTACTTATCGGCGGTGCATGGATCATTCTCGCGCATAGATTGTGTGTTTTTATCTCGGGAATGCCTGAGTAGGGTGAAGAGCGCGGCCATTTTGCCGAGAGGCCTATCCGACCATTCCCCAGTCTCAGTTAACGTAGACCTCATGCGGACACGGCAGCCATTCCGGTGGAGGATGTCCTCGTGGCATCTGCTACAGCCAGCCTATACTAAACATTTGCGAGAAACCATAGATCATTACTGGTGGGAGAACCTGATAGAGGGGGCGGACGTGGAGGTGGTATGGGAAGCGATGAAGCCTACCGTGCGTGGTGTAGATATCGCGTGGTGCTCGGAGGCCCGTAGGCGGCGCCGGGAACAAACTGCAGTGGCGGCTGAGCGGGTGGAGGCCCTAGAACAGGAATGCCGAGAGGGTGGAGATGAGATCGGGCTCAGGCTGCTTTCACAAGCACAGCAATCGTATGCGTCCCTCTTGATGGATGAAGCCAGACAGGCGTGGCTGGCCACCAGAAGTAGGGTGTATCAGTGGGGGGACAAGTCGTGCTCCATGCTCCACCGCTTGTGCCAACACAACTTTCAACCCCTTGTGCTGCCGGGCATCATGGACGGTAATGGGGAGGTCCTGACTGACCCTAGCGAGTTGGCAGCAAGCTTCGCCTCCTACTTTGAAGCCCAATACGCCTCTTGTGACCGATTGCCTGAGGGTGCCTTAGACCGGTTTTTCGCGGACTTACCGCCCGTACAGGTATCGGACGAGACCAAGGAGCTCCTCGATACACCCCTCACAGCGGAGGAGCTGGGAGACGCTCTGGGGCAGCTCAATGCGGGTAAGGCTCCTGGCCCTAATGGCTACCCGTGTGAATTTTTCAAGAAATTTCACGTACAGCTAGGGCCACACTATCGCCGAGTTCTTGAGGTGGCGAGGACGCGGGGCACGTTGCCCCCCGATTGGCGCCATGCCGAAATAGTGGTATTTCAGAAGCCTGGTAGGCCCCCGGGCAGCCATGACTCGTACAGACCTATTTCCCTCATCAACATAGAGGCCAAAATATTGGCCAAAGCCCTAGCGAACCGCCTGGCTCCGTATATTACAGACCTAGTTCACTCTGATCAGGCGGGCTTCATGCCCCACCGGGCAACGCGACACAATATTAGACGGGCACAGGCGGCGCTAGACGCTGTTGGAGCCGTGGGGGACCAAGCGGCACTGCTATTGGCCGATATCAACAAGGCTTTTGATTCGGTCAGCTGGTCGTACCTATTTACACTACTATCGTGGCTCAACCTGGGCCCGGTTTTTCGGTCCTATATCGAACTGCTCTATACGGACATTACGGCATCGGTGCGAGTCGCCGGGGCGGTGTCAGAGGAGTTCCGCGTTGGCCGGGGGACTAGGCAGGGATGCCCTCTTTCCCCCTATCTTTTTGCCTTAGCAATGGAACCCCTGGCGGCCAGAGTTCGCAGAGATGCGTTGATACGGGGCTTTGAGTGGAATACCACACTGTCGGATAAAATTGCATTATACGCGGACGATGTCCTCTTCTTCCTCACCGATTTACAGCACTCCGGCCCGCGTGTCCTGGAGGTCATGCAACTCTTCGGGGAGGTGTCGGGTCTATACCTCAACGTCCGTAAATCTACCCTATGGGTAATACAGGGGGACATGGTGACGGATCCCTGGGCTTCGGAACTGCAGGTGGCCACAGCTGGTCTGAAATACCTCGGGGTGTTCCTCTCGAACTCAGTGGACACGGCCTGGGAACGTAACCTCTTGCCCGTCTGGGAGCGGGTCCAGGCGGATATTAAAACTTGGTCCAGAATGCCTCTTTCAATTTTTGGCAGGTCGGCTATCTTTAAGATGGTTGCACTGCCGCGCCTCCTCTACCAACTACAGAACCATCCGTATCCTATCCCACCCCAATGGTTTCGGCGGGTCGACTCAGTACTGGGCCGCTTCCTTTGGGCTGGCGGTGCCGCCAGGGTAGCGCTGCGCACATGCTTCCTGTCCACGTACTGTGGGGGCCTAGCCACCTCGGATATACGGTCATACTACCAGGCCGCTCATCTTCTTGTTCTAAATGAATGGTGGTATGGTGACGGTGGAGATCCGGCGTACGCCCTAGAACGTGCGTTAATGGGGGATAACTCGCTCCACGCCATCCTATACTCACCCCGGCTACGTCGGCCATTGCCGAGAGTCACTCAACTTGTATTTGGGATATGGCGGCAGGCCCTGCGCCGCATGGGTTGGTGGGGTAGACTGACCGCGGAAACGCCGCTGTGGCGTAACGGTTTGCTACCGGAACTTTCTAAGTTATCAGGCTTCGATGGCTGGGACTCAATAGGCATTTCGCAGCTCGGTCACGTGATGTCCGGGACGACTCTCAAGTCCTTTCAGGCTCTTAGTGCTGAATTTGGTATGCCCCAATCTCAATTTTATCGCTATTTACGACTTCGACATGCATTGACGCCCAGTATAACTAATCTTGACTCGCTCCCGGAGTTCAGCCCGATCGAGGCGAAGGTGTTCATGGGCGACCTTGGAGACAAAAAAGTATCGCGCATTTACCAGACCATGGTCGTACATTGCTCTTCCACTCTTCTTCGGCTGAAGGCGCACTGGGAGGCCGATGTGGGACCGCTGGATGAGGATGACTGGCGGGAGGCATTAGAATCCCCGAGGGGGGCGGCTATAGCAATGCGGTTTCGCCTCATACAGTTCAAGATTTTGCACAGGGCTTATTATACTCGAGAGCGTCTGTGGAGAGCAGGCCTGATTGAGTCCCCGGAGTGTCTGAGATGTGGGGCGGAGGTGGGTACATTGCTCCACACGGTGTGGTCGTGCTCAAAACTAGTTGGCTTTTGGAGGGGTGTATGGGGCTGTCTGTCAGAGGTGTTGGGCTGGACCCTTCCCCGTACCCACCGCCTGGGCCTACTGCACATCCTAGAGGGGGTTGGTGGCAATACCTATAAGCGTCACCTGCTCCTCCTGGGACTGATGGTCGCCAAAAGAGACATGGCCCGAGCATGGAAGGAGGTGAGGCCCCCCCCCCTGACTGCGTGGAAGGCAGGCTTAGATTTTTGTATGGGTCTGGAGAGGCCAATCTTTGAGGCGCGGGGATGCCCTCGTAAACATTTCAAGATATGGAAGCGGTGGGCGGACTACAGAAGTTTGACACTGGATCCCCCGGAGGACCCGGAGGAGGACCTATAGCCCAGTCTACTCCGGAGAAGCCCACTCCCACACTCACACTTGATGCGCAAAGAGATTTCATACATATGGCTCCCACACACATGCATGGGTTAGGGAGGGTTGAGGGAGGGTTCGGGGAGTTGGGTGGGTAAATTCTGAAACGAGGAAGATGGGGTTGGGGTTTTTGTGTACCATTGGTTCCGCTGGTTCCTTGCTTTAATGCTCAGATTTATGTTGCAAATGTAACTACAATGCCTGGTGGTATCGTCCTGATTGTGGGATGCCACTTTCATTCATATGCTCATCTTTATCAATAAAACTTGTTGTGAAAAAAAAAAAAAAAAAGTAGGCATCAAAAGTTACATCATCAGAAAAATTGCACCAGAAAACAGTAGTATTACAAACAACCCTACCCTTAGGGTAATTACCTACTACTAACCACAGATAGAATAGATAGAAACAGTACTTATCATAAATAAAAAAGTAGCCTAAAAACTAGGGACTTGCTGACATCCTAATTATTGCTGTCAGAAACAGTGCCAATCGAAACAGCATATATCATAAATGTCATATGTTAGTTTCATCATAATTAGCACCTATCAGTAACAGTGCCACCATAAAACACATCAGAAATAGTGACAATTCAAAATAGTGCTATCAGAATCAGCACATAGGCAAACAGTATCAGCAGAAAGAGCAGCCACGAGAAGCAGCAGTTATCAGACCGAGCACCCATCAAAAACTGAACACAGTTAAAAAAAATTCCAAAGAGTGCATCAGATCAGAATGCCACTGGAAATATGGCTTCTGGAAACTGCACCCATCAAAAACATTGGCATCAGAAAATGGACCTGTGAGAATAATACCACGAGAAAAAGTACCATCAGATATAGTGGCATTACAAACAGCATGTGTAAGAAACAACACGTGTAAGAAACATCCATTCATTAGAAATATTAGGGTATTTAGAAACTGACCAATCAAAGCTGTGCCCAACAGAATGTTTCACACTTCGACCTTTGCGCCCCCTTGAGTTGGGTACCTGCCTTCCTCCCAGACAGCGGTTGTACTCCTCAGAAGTTGTTCCCCTTAGAAGACTAGTCATTCAGTAGCCAAGCTGTAGAGAGATACACGTGGGACTTGGTGAAATGTAAAGTTCTGAAGAGACTGTGGTTAATGGATAGACATGCACATTTACTCAGGGGGTGGTGAGAAGTATCCACCTTAATAGGAAGGTCTTTATGATCTGAGTGGCTTAAGACATGTTGAACAATTTCATTACCATAACAGGGAACTAGAAGCGTGGGGCCTCGAGGGTGAGTCAGCCTCCAACACAATTGTTTTCACAAAAGGCCACCCAAGTTAACTGTGGGAGAGCACCTGGAGAACTCTACCTGGGGCTACTTCACAGTTTCTATCTACTAGCATCTTGCAGTCTGTCTCACAGCTTTTTGACACATACAACAACGTTGACGAGATGTCCTCGCGCACCTTCCAGGTGTCATGCTTCACCAAAAGCTTGGAGTCAAGGAGGCACTTTCGCTTTCTAAACTCTTGACCTTTTGTGAAAAGAATTGTGAGGGGGCTTTCTTAGTTCAGACTCCTGCTGGGCCCTTTACAAAGACCGAACCTGAGGGGTCATCAGGCCTCCTTTTGTTAGAGTCTCCTGGCTGGAAACAGTCAGGAGCGTCACACCTAGAAGCAAATGCAGCAGAGGGGAAACAAAGGCTCACACCTTGTTAGCGCTTCACACACACTTAGGGGAGGCAGCTTTACACTTTGTTCAGACTCTGTTGAGGTCGATATGCATGCACTGTAAGTATGTCAGATGTGTTGGTCGTCCCCAGTCTTTACACAAAATAAGTAGCATTTATATAGTGCTTACTACCCCTGAGGAGGCATTGTAATAATTTGAATATCACCAGCCGCGGCCCGTGGAGGGAGTTCCGTGGGGCAGAAAAGCGGGGAGGAGGAGGCGAATTTCGTAGTGCGCCCTGCATCTCAAAATGCGATGCAGGGCCCGCTACGAAATTCGTTTTATTTATTACACTGTTTACTTACCTCACATTATCCATATTCCGGTGTTTAGCACCCCCCACCCTGCCCCTCCCCGTCCCGCCTTTCTAGCCCACGGAACTCCCTCCATGGGCCGCGGCTGAATATCACTATTTTTTCTTGTAAAGCACTATGGGTGGAGGAAGTTTACACTGATAAAAGGCAACATTGTTTTATGTGTATCTTAAAAAAATGTGAATCTTCTACCTAAATCAGGAGGGTTTGCATGTATACACGAAATGTGCTCCAATGTACTCATGATAGGAATGTTAAACATATATGCGAGGGCTTAAGAACTGATGTCACTTTTTATGATGCCACTTCCTGTGACCAGCCCAGCCCTTAGACAGATTAGCGAGTTCAGGGAGCAACAAGACCGTGTGCATTTCTTTGAGGTTAAAATTTTGACGCACTTACTGTATTTTTCACAAATTGGCCTATTTCCACTTTAAGTACCCCTATGTTTTGCCCTTTTAAGCAAAAGAAAATTCTGCTGCCCGTGACGCTTATACATAAAAGAAAAGGCGTGAGCAGCATTTTATTGCAAAAAGGTTTCAAAACTCACTTGGTGCCTCGTGCCACAAACTTGTCTTTATAGGTCAGGCTTGTTTCCTGGTAGAAACTGTTTGCACAGCTTGCAGTGTTTGCAGCCTGTGCCTTTCATACCTGCTGAATATATTACATTATGTTGGCGTGGATTCAGCCGGCCGCTCATCCTTGTGAACACTTAGACTGCGGCTTTCTAATTTTCATGAGCTTGTTTTATTCTTCTGCAGTATATATATGACGTCACGAGTGCTCCAGTGATGCTGCCTGCATGTTTCCATAACATTCCAATTTACACCATATGTGTGGTATGCATTTTCAACCCAGCAATCTTCGTCAAAGCTTTTACATTTAATTTCGGAAGGTGTTTTGAGGCTTTCTTATAAAAATAAATTAGAAAAGCTAGGCATGTAAATGACAAACTTAAGGAAAACTAGAAAGTGTCCTAAAAAGTATGAATACTCCATTTTAAAACCTGCCACTCAGCGTAGGGAGCCGGGAAACAACTGGCAGGCATCAGCTTTCTTCTTTATTCAGAGATGCACACAATGGAAGTCCCAGATCCACCCCTAAACAACTGATGGAAGATTTCAGTCAGATACATATACAAAGAGGGAAACAAGCAAGAAACAGAGAATCTGCAGGAAGCATTTGAGCCTGCGAGAGGCAAAAAGATTGAAAAGTGCAAAACTGCGGAGGGGGGGAGCAAAGGGATAGGACACCCCTGAGATAGCACGGAGAGCAAACAGGGCCTTCCGAGATAGGGACAAGCAGCTGCTGGTTTCCCATCTCTCCTGCTCCATGAATGGACCTGCACTCAGTCCCGAACTTCGAGCGCGAACTGGGGAGGTGCAGGGGGTGAGCTCTGCACCTTCTCAGGGCCGGTCTGGGAACTGAAAGCAACCCAGGCTAATTTTGCCAGACCAGCCCCCGTCCGGGGCAGAGCGAGCGAGCGCAACGAGCGAGGCTACTAGGAGGGTTTGGGGGTTTCTGCCCCCAAGAACATTTTGGAAAAAGACAGACCAAAATGGTGAATTTTACAGCACATTTTTCATTACATATTCAATTGTATCAACTTTCAAAGCACAGTAAATAGTAGATGATGACCTTAACCCCTTGGGCAATTATACTGCTGCGGAACGCCCACGCGGGGCTAATTCCCCTCCCGTAAGGGCGTTCCATGGGAGTTGGCACAGCTCCACTGTGCAGGATGACGAGCTGGGCTAACACAGTGGCGCTGCACATGCCCCTTAGTAACAAAAGAGAGAGTGAGGGAAATTATGTGAGGTGGGAACTCCTGGTCCCCCGAACAATATACAAAAACAAAGGAGGAGTATTCCCTCGTAAGTAGAGAAATGTGTTTCTCTAGTCCTAGGCTTGAGTGCTCCAATCAGCACATTATGCCCCAACCTGTCACTGGATAATGCATATCCTTATAGAAGACCCCTCACTCACCAACCTAGTTGGTGACATGCTTCATCATCGGGGTCCCACCCCATAGGCCGAGTGCCTATAGGGTGTGCTGCGACACCTGACTACAGTGGAGCTGGTTAGTATTCTTCTTTTATGTGTTCAGAAAACTATCAAAAAGTGTTTTAAAAAGGGCCAATACTACTCACTGCAAGTATTTTTATTCTTGAGTGCTTGAACCCTTGTTAAAATATAGTGTGGCACCTGTGCCTAATTAGGTAGGCTTTGGTGTCATAAGTAGTATTCAAGGTTTAAAAATAGCAAAAAGTGTGCTATGTGAAACGTGAATCTTACAAACTATTAATTAAAAAGGTCTACATGTTTCAACCCATCAATATATTCAAGGGTTTTCGTCAGGACCGTGGTATTTTGAACTGGGTTGTCCGCACACGCTAAGGCGCGTCCTGCCCTAGTTCAATTTGGAGACCGCAAATTGCGGTTTCATGTAAAAGCCCCCCCATTCACCACAGCACTGCGAGGGAATTAGCCCCGCGTGGAAGGGGTTCAAAAGCACCAGATTACCCACCAAGTCATATGTACCCATAGACCTTCTTTCAGAGAGCACCAAAAATAGACACAAGTAGTGAATCAGAGAGAACACAGTGAAAGTGAGACCAACCCCCCCATGGTGTGTAGCGAGCAAGAGCAATGAGCAACCACTAATAAGGTCAGTTTGGGGGGGTTGTTCCCCCAAGAATATTTGAGACAAAAAGCCCAAAATAAAGCATTTTTCAACACATTTTTCATTACATATTAGATTGTATTCACTTTTAAAGCATAGTAAATGATTACCATATGGAGCACCAGGATACCCAGTCATAAATCACAGACATTCCTACAGAGAACACTAAAAAAGGAAATTTCGAGCACGAAACCTGAATTTAAATATAAGCAATTTATTCTTCATATAAAATAGCATAAAGTCATTTAAAAACGCACTTAACTTCAAACAATTGTGTAAAGGTTCAGAGTAAAAAGTGTACAAGACAATGTGTACTTCAACCCTTGTGGCACCAAAACATTTGCAAAGAGCTGCTGCTCTTTAGTGCGACCGGAAGTAACACTTCTAAAGAGGACTGATTTCCTTTCTTGGTGCAGCACGCCACTGCCAGGGTGTAATAACTGTGATAGGTTAGTGACTGCACTTCTGATGTGAATGCAGCGATATGGGACAGTGAGCACGCACTTTATTTATTTAAAACATTTGCTAACCCGTTTGCAGCAATGCTGTGTGTGGCTGAGGCATTTTTTGTTTTCTTTTTATACAGAATGACTGATCTTAGTAGTGCTCTGGTGCAACTACAAGATTTTGGTGCCCTTTGGGGTGAGTTGTTCTGCCATAAGGGTGCACTCACTGAATAGTTCTTGAAAAGGCAAGAGTCTGAATTTCTCAGATCACTGAGGAAAAAAAGGCCCATAATAATAATAATTTTAAAAAAAGTAACAGAAGATCAGTTAGGTTTCCCCAGAGTGAGGCAATGTACGTTTTGCCAATTCGTTTGGCTGTGTATGTATTCTCTAATGAGTTCTGGAAAAGGCCCGAGTGATGTTTTAGCCGAAATATAGCGAAGGCTCTCCTCCTCCTCCTGCCCCCTGCTCACCACATGCCTTTGAGGTCCTTCTGGATTCCAGGTTGATGCATGTAGCATGTTTCGACCTCTGAGGGGTGATGATGGCTCATGGCTGGCTAAGTTACATGGAGGATCGGGGTCTGGGATAGCCGCTCCTCGAGTCATCAATCAGAGCCTGACTGGCCTAGAGCCTGAGGCATTCCACCACCTCGCTCCGCCCCTGCTCACAACAAACAAAACCACTACGCTGCGGAACCGTGCCGGGGCTTTACCCTGCTGTCCCTTGCCCCTTTAGGCCCATTTTGCTCACTTTTGCTTTTAATTCATTTCTCTGGCCCGGTGTCGACACCCCCATACAGTGCCGCCCAGCGCCCACCACCCAGTGGTCGAAGTGGGGGAAAAAAGTAGGGGAACTGTGGGCGGAGAATCAGAAGGTTGAGAATAACCCGTGGATTGGGTCAGTGGGCGGAATCAGAGGTGTGGCAGAAAGAGCAAAATATTCCAATTTTTAGTATTTGTTTCCCATTTCACTAACCAGTTACAGCTTATTAGGTTATTTAATTTAACCAATGGATACACATGTTTATTTAAGGTTTAATATTAGTTATTGACATTAAAATACATTCAGAAAGTGGGATACGTTTCCAATCATAGAATGTCCCAAATATTCTGAAAAGTGGAATCGCAAGCCTTTTATCTCCCAGCCATGGAGTTTCTGTCATCAGCACTTCTCCTCCCTTTTCCACAAGAGCAGTTCAAACATGAATTGCAAAATATCCTTGTTTGCAAATGTTTTCCACATAATTATGGCTCTGTCATATATGCCACATAATACATCATCTGCTGCATAATCGGACAATTTTAACTAATAAATTGTTTATACCTCAAACGTATCAAACGTTACAAAGAAATGTTAAACGATTGACTGGCCACCTTTCTCACTGCTGCAGTTGTATGTTCCACTGGTACTAATAAGTAAAAAACTTTGCAGAGGCTGTTAGCATGTGTAAAAATGTGAAAATAATAAAGTATCAGAAAATTTACAGCACCACTTATACCCGTGTAGGGTGGCAGAGTGCTTTACATCACCCATATTACACAGAGACAATCAATCATACGTGTGTAAATCACTGTATAGGAAATGTTACATAGGAAAAAGGACTACAAGGCGTAGGAGTCACATGACAACCATACTGGTAAACGGCATAGCTTAATAGTGATTGATTTGGAGAAACACAAATTTAAAACGTAATACCATGGTTGGGGGTACTCTTTAATAATCAGAACTGATTTCTACCCAAATGAACCCTTTTTTGTAACATTAGGATAATCAAAGACTGGGGGAAAAACCATAACACTCTAATTTATACCTTGCAGTTTGCATGCAGCACTTACATGACAGTTAATAGCTCACTGTTCTATGTTAGGATTCTAACTTATTAACTGCAAGTAACAATAGGGCCTCTCTGGCTAAAGCTGGAACCCACTGACCTATTTACATTATGCAAAAACAACAATTGATTAACAGAATGCAGAACAATGTCATGCATTCACCCCAGTACAGAGATCTGGGCCTAAATCCATAGTTTTTTTGCTCACCATGCCATTCCAGTTTAAACACAGCCATATGCAAATTAGTCTTGACCCTGTGCCCAATGGGAACAGTCCAGCCCGAACTTCCAGGCCAGGTCCTCCCTGAACTGTAAACAAGCATCCTAGGACCAGTTTAATTTGTTGCAGTTACACTATTTACATTAGGTGCACTTTGTGATCTGTATGGTACATGTTCTTAGCAGCAGGCACATTAACTTTCTTTCCATGAGTCAAAACGTCCAACTAGACTAAACACCTGCTGTCTCTACTAAGAACATGAATCACTGGAGTTATCATGACATTTTTATTGTTGCTGAAACGTGTTGGAGGCCAGGAAGGAGGCAGCAAGTGCTTTTAAAACCATATTATACTTGCAAACACGGCGCCCCCATCTTAAGTCAGCACCAGCCGTGGTCCGTGCAGGTAAGAGCGGTGGGTGGTGGGGCCGGGTAAAGGGGGATTTCGAGGGACAATGCAGAGGGAAAACTAATTACTTCTTTAATTTTCCCTCTGCATCATCCCTCGAAATCCCCCCTTACCCGGCCCCACTGCCCCACTGCTGTTACCTGGTCAGCGCCTGGTGCGGTCACACCGCCCTAGAGCCACCCTGCTCAAGGGTCCTGTGACCTCAGTGACAAAGTCACTGTCACTCTGTGGTGTGCTGCTTCATAGGCCTGCCTGCAAGACTGAAGGTGAACTTCAGAATGAATTGTTGCGGACAGGCCTTCTAGGTTAACCCACACTTGCCACTCCTAGGGTTCACCTGCTGGTGCTAAGACACCAGGGCTTCTAAGGTCTGGTGGGGCCTTCTAAGGTCTAGCATGGGAATGGGCTCCCTCAGGAGAGTGGTTTGGTGGGCTGGTCATGAAAGCTGAACCTGGTTCACCAGTTCCAAATTCAGCAGCTCTGACCACCATAGTGCCCACTCCTCTCCCCCACTGAACACCATACTGCCCCACTGAGAGAAATTTGCACTGCACTGACCCGCTATAAACACCTGGATGTGACTCAATTCAAATCACGAACTAGACAAGAGCAATATGCTGCCTAAAAAAAAATTAACAACATTCTAGGAAAAACAAACACTCATAGGGAATACAACATTAAGTAAAGCATGTGAAATGTAAGCAGGAAACAACATGGTTACCTTATTATTTTTACACTCATTATTCAGAAATTAGTGAGTGCTTTTGCCTGAAAAGTTAAGGCCATGACTACAGGGCGTGGAAGGGACCCGTTTCAATGCCAATTGCTTATATCCTTACAAAATATAAGCAGTATGGTTTAAAAAGACCACGTTTGTGAACACAAAGTCGCTGTACATATTTTGTTTTCCAATTCACCCATAAAGCAGGTATTTCAGTACCTCCAGAAATAGTGCACTATCCCACCCAGGGTAAGCAATGTTGAGAGATGAGAAATCAAAAGTAGCGCTTCACTGGCAGACACTGTAAAGTGGCGCTAATGGGTTTAGGTGTGAATAAATCAATCTGGACACCTTGCAACCACCCTGTCTTGCTTTAGTTTGTTAGTTAGTTAGTTATTTTTCATATTCTGAATGTTTTATTTCTCTCCACCCTGAGGCTGCACTTAGAAATTGAAAAATGTCAGAAAAAGAGACGCTGCCAGCAAAAGTGTTTTTCTTTTTGGATCCATTTCACAGGAGAGCAAATAAACGAAAGGAGGAAAGAGAAGGCAATGCCTGTTTCTTGTACTTTCGTTTTTAACTAAATGAGGAGGAGCGAGAAGAAAGAGAAGGAAGAGGGGGAACAAAGAGAGGGGGGAGTTGCCAGCAGCAGGAGAACTGGACACTGTACATTGACTGTCTCTGACTCACGCAGGGGTCGGTTCCACACGGCCAAATCCACCCCAGCAACAGAACCGGCCCCCCTGTCACAAAACCGGCCCCCACTCCCTCCAGCATACCGGGGGATTGCCCAGTGCCCTGACTTACCAGTCCGGCCTGCACCTCCTGCATCTGCATGTGGAGCGGGACAACTTTCAGCTGTGTTACCTGGAAAGGGCTGTGGAGCTGCTCAAAGGGGGCAGGATGGGAGAGCAGCCAGAGGCAAACAATTGAAAGTGGCCTATGCAGCCGCAGTCAATCAAAGGTGCCATCCGCCAGAGAAGAGCCAACATTTGAAAGGTAGTCTCGTTAAAGGTACAATTGTAGTTGGTTCTGTGAAGTGGATCTGTAACCACTTTAACGGATGGGTACCAGCCACTGAGAGCTGTCTGTGCATTAAGGTGCACTTAGGGATGGGTATAGGGTAACCAACCATCCGTAAATTTCGCAAACTGCCGTTAATTTGGGCTTCTTGTCCGTTGTCCGTGAGGGTTTCTTCCACGGACGCCTTTTGTCCGTAATTTCAGACAATGGCGTGAGCTGCCCCCTGCAAGCAGCCTGTAACTCTCACTGCAGGGGCCAGCTCACGCTCCTACTGTGATCTATGGCCTGCAGCAGCCCCTCCCCAACCTGGCACAGACTGCTATCAGGTCCATTATCATTCTGTATGTTGGCCTAATTATCCCATACAGAATGATGATGGGCCTCTCTGCCCAGTGACAGCATTTAGGATCTGGTGGGTTTTTTTCAGTGGGGAGAGGGGACATGTAAGATCTCCTCCACCCGTCAGATAATTGTCCAAGCTATGGTCTTATCCCATCTAGACTATTGTAATGCCCTTATGCTTGGTTCCAACTTGACAGTCACTAACAGACTGCAAAGGGCTCAGAACGCTGCTGCCCGCATTCTGTTTGGACTGCCGAAACATTGCCATACCTCCCAGGTACTGCGTAGGTTGCATTGGCTGCCTGTCAAACAACGCATTCAATTTAAAATCCTATGTCTCATCCATAAAATTCTCTATTGCCTTGGCCCCCAAATTTGCAGGGACTTTGTTCCTTCTATGTCCCGTCGCGTGCTCTCCGCTCTGCGGACTTTTTTCTTGCCCGTGCCATCAAGATTCGGAGGTGCAGAGCCGGGGGCCGGTCATTCAGGTATCTGGCCCCAAAACTCTGCAATTCTATCCCTTTAAGAGCGCATACTACCACTAATCATTTACTCTTTCGTCCTGTATTTAGGCATGTCCACAAGCGCTGGGACGCCCTGTTGCTGGGGTAGCCATGCGCTATATAAACAATATAACATAACATCTGAGAAGCCTTCAGGTTTGATCTTTTTCTTCACTTTTTTTTTTAATATGCAAATGCAGGTTTGTTTTACTCGCATACACAACAGATGCAGTGAGTGCAAGGTTCTCTCAACCTAAAATAAACTTATTTTGACTTGTGCTTGTGTTGATTGTCTATTTACGTATGCACTATTGCACAACTTCCTCTAATGTGTATGCAAAACTTACCTTTTGTCCAGAATTTTCGTCCTGAATTCTGGCCTTCTGTCCTGATTTTTTGTCCTGAATTTTGACACTTTGTCCTGAATCTTTTTACTCACTGTCCTGAATTTGCTCCCATGCAGTGGTCGAAGTGGGGAAAAAAAAAGTAGTGGAATTGTGGGCGGAGAATCAGGGTGCGGGAATAACCTGAGGATTGGATCAGTGGGCGGAGTCAGAGGTGTGGCTAAAAAGAGCAAAACATACCAATTTTTAGTACGTTTGACATTTCACTGACCAGTTACAGCTTATAACGTTATTTAATGCAAACAATGGAAACACATGTTTATTTGAGGTTTATTAAGTTATTTACATTAAAATACATTTACAATATGGCATATGTTTCCAATAACAGAATGTCCCAAATACACTTATAAGTGGAATCATAAGCCATTTGTCTCCGAGCCATGCAGATTCTTTCATCAGCAGTTCTACTCCCTTTTGCTAACCATTTCTGAACATAAAATTTGTGTTTAAATTCTATGACGGGAGGCCATTCATTGATTGATATTCTGTTCCGCAGTGATGTGAGCACATCATTCATTACACTAAAGCCCCGTTCACATTCAGCTGTGGAGGTACAAAAGGTGTATATAATGTGCACTAATGGTTTCAGGGATGCAATTTCTATTTTGTTCGTACTCTCTGAAATCAATGATGTACTGCCTGGTATCACATACATGAAACCTGCTACAAAGGTTTTGTAATTCTCCCTCACCATATAAGATATCTACTGGATCTGGCCAAGAAACTGGTTGTAGGAGTTTCATTCTATATACCAACTCTTTGTATTCTATTTCGTTAATGTTTGTGGTTGTGCATCTAGAAACATTTGATGCATTATTCATTGTCAACCTTTTTCGCAGGTTATTTGCTAAGCTCCTAAAGAACTGTGCCCAATTGATGCTAACACAGCTTTTATTCTGTTGTAGTCCTACACCAGCAAACTGCATCCGTTCAGCAGCATTTAATGCAGTTGTAGCAAACGGTCCAGGTGAATTAGCTATTGATTCAAACACTAATGTCTGCATCAGTATTGAACGATCAGGCTTGTATATGCAGCCTTCTGGATAGGTCACCCAATTCAATTCAACCCAATTCATAACCGAATCATGGGTTGGAGAGGATATGGCTCCAGTCCTGCCTGAAGCCATTCCTCTAGGCTATCAAATAATCACCCAAAATCGTATAGCCAAAAACGTAGGTGGTCTAGCTGGTGTATTCAGTCAAACAATACATATCACTAAAGTTGACAACATCTCCATAAAGAATTGTGAGGCTCTTCTAACAAGATGCAATCCTACACCGTCTTCCACCTGTAACTTCCTGCTCCTTTACAGACCTCCACCTAGCAAGGCAACATTCCCAGATGCACTTCTAGACACAGTTTCAAACCTGATAACAATGCATTCCAATCTATGAGTTCTGGGTGACTTTATCATTTGGTTTGATAAAACCAATATGACCCATCCAAAAACAATAATCACGGGCCTAGACGCATTGAACCTGCATCAGATTGTCCACAATCCGACACACACCGCTGGACATATCCTAGATGTCATTTTTGCTAATACTGAACTAGTTACCTTTCAAACTATAATTCCAGTAACATGGTCAGACCACCACTTGCTTGCTTTACAACATAAAACAACACTAAGCAACTCACCTAAAACTACCTTACATCCATCCTTCTATCGGCCGTGGAACAAACACAATTTGGAACACTTGGAAACACAACTAACATCCAGTATAAATCTGGAAACCATAAATTCTGTTCAGAATCTATATGAGTGGCTACAGGAAGCTTTTGACATCCTGATATCACTAAAAACCACACAACAGAACAAAAGAAAAAAAGCACCCTGGAGAAACATAGAAACAAAAGACATAAAGCAACAAATTAGAAAGCTGCAACATACCTGGCTCAGAATAAACGCCAAACAGGACAAACTTCACCTACAGAAAATTAACAGATTATATAAGTTGGCTATCAAAAAAGCTAAGAAAAGGTACTATTCAGACAGAATTCAAAACGCTAAATGTGCAAATAAAGAATTCTATAAAATACTCAATGAATTTCGAAAACCAAATTGCCTAGAAGGAACTCATCCTGTTACTCAAGATTTCATGAACTGGCAAATCATTACACGGACAAAGCAGACACGTTGGACTCGTACTTTAAACAGAAACAAAGCACCAGCACTAACCCTTGTACAAAACAACTATCCAAGAATGCTCTAATCAAGCCTCTCCGTTCCTTCCAACACATCTCACACGATGAATTTATAGACCTGGTCAAAGCAAGCAGGCCTGCCGGCAGCCCTTCTGACCCCTGAACGCCACAAACTTTCAAGACAATTCTTTTAATAACCTCTGCTGCCATTCCAGTAAGAAGAATCATCAACGAGTCCTAAACTACTGGAATATTTCCAGAAGAACTCAAAAAGTCATACATACGCCCTTTACTGAAGAAAACAAACTTGGACCCGCTGAACCCTGACAACTACAAACCCATTACAAATGGACCTTTCCTGGGCAAACTGATAGAAAGAGCAGCGTTCGCCCAGATGTCACAATTCATTGAAGAGAATGACATACTTTCAGATTTCCAAACAGGATTCTGTTCGGGAAAAGGCACTGAATCTGCCCTCCCTGCCATCTGGGATGACCTAAAGAATACAGTTGACCGCAACGTGGTTGCTGCGCTACTCCTCTTGGACCTCTCAGCTGCCTTTGACGTGGTTGACCATGACACTCTGAAACAAAGACTTTATGAAGCCGGCATAGAGGGAACTACTCTAGACTGGATCGCGTCCTACCTTCGAAACAGAACTAATGTCATCCATACTCCACCTTTCTCGCCCAAACCGTACTCCACAAAAGCAGGGGTCCCTCAAGGTTCTATCATCTCGCCCATGCTTTTCAACATCTACATGAAGTCTTTACCAGTACTGATCAATAAATTTCACCTCACGTGCTACAACTATGCAGATAACACCCAAATACTCCTTCAACTGGAATGCCCCAAAGACATGGGAAAATCACCAATTTTCAGCTGTCTCAGAGACGTGGATCAGTGGATGACTTGGAGCCATCTCAAATTGAATGTTTAAAAAACTGAAATTCTCACGTGTGCGATTGGAAAAATTACAACCCGCTTGCCGCATGGCCTGATGAACTGGGATCACTGCCTAAAGTATCGAAGGATGTAAGAAACCTCGGAATGACCATGGACTCCAAGCTGTCGATGAATGCACAAGTGGATAAACTAGCAAGATCAAGCTTTGCTACTATAAAAACGCTGCAACGAATTTTCCCTCTTTTGGGATTTCAACACAAGGTCCAAGCTACCATCTCCCTTGTTCTATCCAAACTCGATTACGCCAATAGTCTCTACCACGGATCACCTTTAACGACCATGAAAAGAATACAAAGGATTCAGAACTCGGCTGCCAGACTACTCTTGCATATCAAACCGCAAGACCACATCTCCCCTGCCTTGAAAGCCTTGCATTGGTTACCGGTTGCCAGAAGATCCACGTTCAAGCTGCTTTGTATTACCCACAAAGCAATACATGGAATAGGACCACTCTTCATCAGGAATAAAATCACCAAACACATTCAACAAAGGAACCTCCGCTCTAAAGGAGCATCTCGCCTCAAAATCCCACCATACAAGACAAAAACCATGGGTGGCACATCCTTTCTCTGTTCAAGCAGCCAAGCTATGGAACTCTTTACCCCCCAACATAAGATCCACCGACAACCACATTATCTTCAGAAAACTACTCAAGAGTTGGCTCTTCCCCACATAAGCACCATACGGAAACAGAAATTTACAGCATATCCTTCTGTATATAAGCGTTTGTTTTCACTATAGATATGTACCTATCTTTGTGTATTACTTTATAAAACATGTAAAATAATTATGTTGTTAAGAGAAAAATAATAATAATAATAATAATATTAATACATAAATAAAAATCATCTTTGGTCTACATGTACATACTTCCATTGTGCATCTATGTACCATCCATGTACTTGGATCTGTGCGTCTGTTACTTTTCTCCTGAAAAAGCATATCCAATGCACTACCCTATTTCTCATCCTGTGCCTCTATCAATATATTTAATCTAAATATACTTACTTCCTTTATGTATCTATATACTTTCGATAAACTTATCGATCTATATATTTATCACTTACTTCTAATTTAACATTTCTAATGCACTAGCCTATTTCTTAGCCTATACTTCGCTCAATATATCTTCTAGCCCAACCATTTGACTCATCTCAAACTTCTTCCTACTACTCCTTCCAATGCACTACCCTATCTCTCATCCTATACATCTATCAATATGTCCTCCACATCCACTCTCTCATTTAACCAAAACCCCACACCACTACAGTGATCGCCAAAATAACCCTTTCTTGACTCTCTCATGCTCTACCCCTCCTTGCATCATCTGACACCTCTTTTTACTACACCTATCCCCTAAAACAAACCTTTCCTAAACTCTCCCCTCTGACTCCTCCCCTCGAAAACTCCATCTAAAAGCCTCTTCCTACTGCTAAGACCTAAAAAAAAAATCCTTCACTCTTTTATCCCTCCACTATCCTTTTCAATCAAAATTAACAGACTAACATGTTCACTTCTCAAATTCCATATTCAACTATACTAATATGCTGCCCAAATAACTGAATAACATATCTACTACTCAAATTACTTCATATTTATACTATACTAATTTTCAACACTAATCCTTAAGGGTTCCGGATTGGCGTGCTACTCGCCAGAAAAGCGCTTCAATACCCATCAAGGGTAACAAGTGCTATATGAATGCTAATCTTTCTTCCCCTTTTATCCCTCCACTATCCTTCTCACTCCAAGTAACAGACTAATATCCACCACTGAAATTACCTCATATTTCACCATATTAATTAACCACTAATCCTTTCTAGGTTTCCTGAATAGCGTGCGTCAACAAGCGATAAATAAATACAAACCTTTGTCCTCCTCTATCCTTCTGCTATCATTCCATATCCAAATAACTGACTAACCTATCCACCACTTAAAATGTACTTGCATGTTTCACTATACTAATTCAACACTAATTCTCTAAGGGTCCCGGAGTAGCGTGCTACCCGCCGAAAAAGCGCTTTGACGCCTCGTCAGGGGTAGTAAGCGCTATATAAATGCAATTACAATACAATACAATATAATATGCCCATATTTTCAACAAACACCAGGGAGGTAAATAAACGGATTAAACTCACACTGTCTTCAGCTACAACCCAATTCTGCCCCATTATAAACACCTGAATGTGACTCAATTCAAATTATGCACTGCCTGAAAAAAAGTAACAACATTCTGGAAAAAGCAAACACTCATAGGGAATGCAGGATTATGTAAAGCGTGCGAAATATAAGCAGGAACGACATGTTACCTTAACGCTTTTACTCTCATTGTTCAGAAATCAATGAGTATTTTTTGTCTCAAACGTTGAGTACATGAATACAGGGCTCCTCCTGTACCCAAGTGTTAGGCAGGGCTCAGAAGAGAAAGGGACTCTTCACGAGAATCTGATCTGACTCGCGGAAACCCACAAGGGCTCCATCCTCATTCATGTCAGCCAGCTAGCTGCTCAAACATAGTATAGTACCTTTGCATTCAAGTGCCCTGCAAGGGATACCTTTTGAACTGTCCGGCTTGGCTAACTCTTCTACCCGAAAAAAACTTGAGAGAGATATTGACAGTATAAGGCAAAATTATATTTTCGTTCTGGAAGTGAACAAAAGCAGTAACCCACTGAACTATGCACATAAAATATTGCTCTTTGATATGCATGATACACGTTCTTTGCAGCAGGTGCGTATTGACCCTCTGCACCACCTTAGATGAGTCAAAACAGCCATTAGACAAAACTCTCCTCCCATCTCTCTCCAGCAGGTACATTGATCACCAGAGTTATCTTGGCACTTTTATTGTTGCCCGAATACCTGCTGAATATACAAGGAACTTTGCCGTATTTTTAAAACTCCTGCACTGCTACAAAACCGGCCCCCACAAACTAAACTAACCCCCTACTCTTCCAGTCGCCCTGGAAAATGCTTGATGCCTGGCACTGCCAGTCAGGCCTAGTTACTGTAAAGCCTTTTTCTACACAATACTGCAGATAGGTATGCTTATTTGATATACACGTCACGGATCACTGTTAGTGTAAGACACAGAATATCCTTTGAATTGGATTCCGGCCTGAATGATACACATGAGCAGTTTGGTACACAAAAGAAGGCCTCTGGCTAGACCTCTGAGGTAAGCACATTAATGTTATTTCTCAGGACCCTCACACTGGACCACTTGCCTTTTCGACCTTCCTGTACATTTCCTGCCTGTGATTTAGTATGTGTGATGTTTTGGCAGATGTTTTAAAGTTTGCGCCTTTAACATAAAATTTCTAACAAGGAATATAATAAAGTTTTTTTTAACTTCTAGACAATTTTGTAAATTTTTTTGGGACATGCCTCACAGAATAGAAGTAAAGGCAGAATGCAATCATCTGTTCTGCAGTCCTGTGACTTTGAGTCACATTCAAAGCCGGAGAGATGTTGCTCTTTGCAACCTCATCTACTAGTAAACAGAAGCCATAATACTATCGCAATTTCTACCAGTCATCTCTCATATGCAAAAGGTCCAATCGTTGACCAAACTAACCTGCAATTTAGCTATTAATTCCAATTCTGGTAATACTGCTACAATGTATATAATAAAGTACACGCACCCGACACCACCTGGCAAATTGTATTCAGTGACTGCCATTAGATGTCAGCACCGGAACTGCCCAATGGCTACTTCCGTTTCGTTCGAAGCCACTGTGTTTATGAGAACAAATCATCACCTGTGGCGCAAACGGGCAGCATGTTTTGAAGTCCCCCGACTGGACCCACTCTTACCACAAGCGGCAGACTCATGAAAGTGACAGCTGGTGACATGATAAAAGAGGCGCGGCTCGCCCAGCGGCGGTGTTTATCAATTAAATGTATCTCGCCGCGACTGAGAGAGAACCAGGACCTCCTCAGCCTGTAGCACTGGCACCAGTCCACTGTGTGCACTGGGCCTGCCAGAATCATGCGGACTGGCGTTGGTTTCCCCTGGAGTAAATTAGTCCATGAATGTGGGCGTCCACGGCCAGTCTGTTGCCGCGGCACCGGCTTGCCTCGTAAAGAAGGTACTGTGCCTGCTATTTCTAATTGTACTTAACTTGTTATGTCTTTGAAAGCATGCAGCGGTGATCCGGATCTGCCTGGGACCATGTAACTGTGCAGTGACGCAGTCTGTCTCTGTAGTTTTGTGCAAAAGTGCACTAATTCCTTTTTGGGGCGGGGTGACTTAGCGCCAGTGATTGTGGAGCCAGTGATTTTGCAGGAGCGGACACCGTGGGCAAGCCTGGGCGGTAGGCCACTCAGCATTTAAAGATTTTTATCAGCGTGAGCTAAAACTTTATGAAATAATACAGCCTCTTTGTTTCCCATTGCTTTTTTTCCTTTTTCCCGCCGATTTCATATTGCGCGAATTTGACCCGGAGGTATTGGAGCGCATTAGGGGCCAGATGTAGGTAGGCTTTTACCGGGTGGTAACGGCCGAATTCGGCCGTTACCACCCGGTAAAAGCAATTTGACATGTAGGTCCCTGTAATTTACAGACTCGGTAAATTTACCGATAGGTAAATTTACCGAGTATGTAAAATACCGAGTCGGTAACATTACGGATACCGGTAAATTGGTATGTAGGTGGGACTCTTCTGAGTCCCACAAGCAGTACAAAATCGGTATTTTACCATCAAATAATACTTGATGGTAAAATACCGATTCTGGTGTGCATGCACATGTGTGCATGCACACCTATGCCATATGACAGGCAGACCTGCCCTTAGGGCAGGTATGCCTGCCACATGGCACCCGAGCCTCTTTTGGGGGTGCCAGTGGGTGTCAAAGTGACACCCCCTGCACCCTTGTGACAGTCGGTATTTTCCGATGCGGTAAATACCGACCGGTAAATGCCCAATCAATCCTATGGGCTTCAAAGCCCATAGGAATGCATGGGCATTAACTGGTCGGTATTTACCGCATCGGAAATTACCGACTGTTTCCGATTCGGTAATTGCACATCTGCAATTACCTACATCTCGGTATTTTTATTTTCCGACCTCTGAAATACCGAGTCGGTATGACTCGGTATTTAAGAGGTCGGAAAATAAAATTTACCTACATCTGGCCCTAGATGAGTACCAGATACGTTACACAAGGACACAGACACATTAATTTTGCTTCCTTTTACTCGATAGAAAGGGTCACTCATAGTCGTTGAAATGTCACTCATAATGACTCAAAATTATGAACATGTCACACATAGCAATCCAAAACCTTGGCAGCTATGCACATGTAATAAAACAACATAAGAAAAAGAGATGATAAGACATTCGATGTTTTCCAGTTGTTTAAAAAAACAAAAACAAAAAACAGGTATTCTTTCATTTCCCCTACTTACTTGATGTTTATGTAAGAGTGTGGAGTTCAGAGGCCGGCCAGGCTCCTCTTACAGGCTTTAGTGCAGGGAAAAGAGCAGAGCTGTAAAGGAGGGGCAGGGGACCTCTGTGCAGGCGCACAGAATAATTTCCAGGAGAGGCTGGTGGGGCTGGGCAAGTTGTGGGTACATCGACCAGCAGAGGGCCTCTTCTACAGCAGCTGCCGTCCCCCTATTTTCCACTTCTGGCTGGGTGGAGAGCAGATTTGCAGCAATCCACAAATTCCTCAATAAAGCCCTTTTTTAGGTCGAGCCTTGCGCGCTGCACTAAGGACAGGGCCTCTTGGAGCTGACCAGCACTTTGCGCACGAGAGAGCAAGCTTGTGCTCGAATTCCTGATATTCCATTGGCCTTTGCATGCGCCTTTGTAAAAAGACTATTAAACATCAAAAAGAGTGCCCCAACCCTCGTATCTTAATAAAGAAGAATTTCTCAAATGGAGACCAAGTGCAATTTCATGGAACTTGGTACGGTACTTTTATTTATACCAATTATTCTTGTTTTTTCAAATTATTTTTTTCAAAGTGATTTTATCTTTTAGCAAAAAAGGGACACAATTACACATTTATACAATATTTACAGTTCTAGCAACAAGACAATGAATCAAAATAATGTCACAATTACACAAGACAATATATACACAATATACACTTTCATCATTATTTTGAAAATAAATTTCACAAATGAAAAAACAAAGCAATGTGAAATCAAGAGCAAGGACAAAATTCCACTTAATCATTCAATGATATAACTTGCTCTTGCAGTTGTGCCGACGCGTTTCAGGTTCGAATGTATAGTTTTCGAACCCTCATCATGGCTTTGTTATTCGTCTGTGCAAAACACAAAACAATAATAGAATTTTGGTGAAAGCCTGTACACCTCAATAAAATGCCTCCTGTTACATGTTATGATTCAAGAGAAATTACCTGTGTTTTTTCTCAAGCAGGGTATCTTTTCGTATACACCTGGGGACGTTGCTTCAAGCTTTCAATTCTGAAGCAAATAGAATATTGGTCATATGCCTGGTTTCTGGTGGAATCCCAAGCCCCAGTATGGCGGATTTGTGGTTTATTTATCTCGCTGCGCAGCGTCAAAAATCTCTTGGAGAGAGGGGATTGTGACTGTCGGGCTGACCTAATCGAGACAGAAAGGAGCGATGAAATTTCTTATTTGTTTACATTATTCGCGGTTAATTACCGAGGTTTCGGAGCCCCATACCTTACATCTGTTTACTCGGATGGAAATGGTTTGGTCTGTGTGCCTCACGCCGCTTCTGTGTGGAATGTCCTGTTAAACAAATGAATGTGAAGGCTAATCAGTTACTCGAAACGGGAGCGCCGTGTCTATTGTTTTAGGGCGGCCATAACACATGTTCAGCATAATCCTACCTTATATGCTGACCCGTTACGGTTATTCTTTTGGGGGTGTCCACACTGTCACCTTCCGCTTGTAGTACACTAAACGGAGGAACGAGAGAAAGACTGTCAGCGGGATCACCCGTTTGTGCCGTCACTCGCGCTGCATGTCGCACGAAGGGAGGGGGCGTGCATACCTTAATCCGTTCGTGAGCTGCTTTCACTAGCTGCCTTCAGCCTCCGCGTCTCGCTAGCGAATGTGGTGGAACGCGTTGGCCATTTGGATTGTTTACCCAGTACCCGCAGTTTCGTCTAGGATTGTGGGATATGTGGTCCTGTTTTGGAAACCCAATCCTGGAAACTTAGCAATTACTATCAAACAGGGTGTAATAGAAACTTATTGCACAATGTGTCATATACACATCCATACAGCTAATTACAACTTGGAGCCAATTTTATTAAACCAATATATGGCTGTAAGCATTGCGAATAACTCTCCAATCAAAGCCTTGACAGTTCGGACATACTATTGAGCCCCGTCAATGTACTGTTAAATTTCAAATTCAGATAAGCTTCCTTCTGAAGCAACACTCTGTCTGCCTCTGCTGGGCGCTGTGCTGTACTCATTGCAAGGAGCACTGTCCATTTAAAATCGTGCTCGCTGTGAGTTTTATCCAAAAAATGCTCCACCATAGGCGCAGTTTTTACCTTATTCTTGATCCGAGATCTATGTTGGCTGATACGTAGATTCACCTGTTGATTCGTCTTGCCAATGTAAATTTTTTGGCACGGGCATATGATTGCATATACGACATTTTTTGTCTTGCAATTCGAGAAGTTCAAGTGCTTCCACTTGACCCCCTGATGTTCGAATTCTTTGCCCTCAATTGTACTGGAGCACGCGACACAGTTGCCGCACTTGTGGTGCCCTTCTATCGGCTTCATATTCCAACAGGACAAAATGTCGTGTTTGGGTTTGGGCTGTGCCAAACTCGCTCTAACAATTTGCTGGCCGATACTTTTGTTCTTTTTATATGCAAAAATGGGGCGGGGGAAAGGACATTCCAACCCGTCCAAGATGTGCCAATTTTTTTAAATCATTTGTCTGATTTTATGTGTGTCAGGGCAGAACGTAGTAACACAAACTAAACGGTCCAGTGCCTTTTTTTCTTTTGTTTGTAATAAACATTCGCGTGGTGTAAATCGTGCTCGTTTATAGGAATGTTTTAACAATTTTTGGGGTAGCCCCTGTGAATCATCTCCTTGCAAAATATCTGTGCATGGTGATCGAACTCACTAATCTCCGTACAATTTCTGCGTATCCGCAGTAGTTGCCCGTAGGGTAAATTAGCTTTCAAATTTCTCGGATGATAACTTTTATGGTGCAGAATAGTATTTTTGTCGGTCAGTTTTTTATGTAGGGACGCTTTTAAAACACCCTCACTACAAGTGACTTCAACATCCAGAAATGTCATCTTTGTGGTACTTGATTCAATGGAAAACTTAATATCATTATGTCTCGTATTGATCCAGTCATGGAACGACAACAGGTCAGTCTGGCTCCCCTGCCACAAGAGCCAGACGTCATCTATATATCGCCACCACTGTCCAATATTTCCGATAAATGGGTTGTTGTTATGTACAAACCTCATTTCATACTGCGCCATGAAGAGCACTGCCATTTCTGGGGCATAAGGACACCCCATGGCAGTGCCCTTGACCTGCATATAGAAATGATCATTAAATATAAAATAATTCTTTTTAAGAGCTATTTCTGCAAGTCTGAGTATGAAATACGTGGGCACCCTATGGGGTCGTTCCCGCATTTCAAGATATAGTTCAATGACTTCAAGTGCCTCTTCTTGGGGTATCTGGGTGTACAAGGACGTAACGTCCATAGTCACCATGATTTCTTTTAGGGGATCAAAGTTGGTTCCTTCCACCTTAGTGAGGAAGTCTGTAGTATCTTTCAAATGGGACTTCACATCAATAAGGAAGAGCTTCAAAAAGAAGTCCACATACTTCGATATGGGCTCTAGGCATGAATCAACCCCAGAGACTATAGGCCTCCCTGGGGGTTCGGCCAAGCTTTTATGAATCTTTGGGAGCAGATAAAGAATCGGGATGCGTGGTGCCTTTTTATTGAGAAATTCAAATTCTTTACTACCCAGGAACCCTTCTTCCTTTCCTACTTCCAATTCCTCCAAAATTAGCCCCTGAATCTGTTTCGTGGGGTCCTCAGATAGTACCCGATACCACATTCTATTATTTACTTGATTGAGACCTTCAGCGATATATTTGTCTCTTGGCCAGAGTACCACTGCTCCCCCCTTGTCAGCCTGTTTGATTATCAGCGATGAGTCTTCTTTTAGACTTTGTATCGCTTGGCATTGTGGATGGCTTATGTTCTGTGGAACATATTTCTTCCCCCTTTCCATTTTGTTAATTGATGCTAAAAGAATCTGTTCGAAAGTCTGGATTTGTTTTGGAATATTTTGGTAGGGTACAAATTGGGATTTATTCCTCAACCCCGTTGTTTCTTTGTCTGCCAGTGCTGGCTGATTAAAAAAGAATGCTTTAAGCCTCAACTTTCTACAAAATTCCAGTGTCTCTATTTTGAGTTTAGTGAAATCAGTCCTTACACTAGGGACAAAGTTCAAACCGAGATTCAACACGGACTCTTCGTGAACTGTCAACATGCGATCAGACAGGTTGACTACCACGTTGGGTTTTTCTATGACTTGTAGAACCTGTTCCTTGTTCGCATTTCCCAGGCCGGTTTGTATCTGCTTTTTTGCTGTTGGCCCTTGTCTAAAAAAGACACTTGTTTTCTTGAGTTGTTCCCCCTTGTATCCGAATCCGAAGACCCCGATGAGGTTTCGTAAAAGGTAGTGAATCGATTACGTGACCTACCTTGGTAGTCGTACAGCGCCCTGCGCGAGTCAGTCAGAGTGTAATAATCTTCCTTCAGGAAAGGATATACCTGTTCAATTTTGAACGCTTTAATATCCCGATCGTATTTGATGGTTTTGTTATTGATGGTAATATCTTTGAAAACCAATATGTCCTTCTCGATTTTCTCTAGCAATGTTTTAGCATCAGTGATTGTTGAATCATTCGCGATAGCTTTTGTGAGTTCTTCAATCTCCTCAATCTCCTTGACACATTGTGCAATAAGTTTCTATTACACCCTGTTTGATAGTAATTGCTAAGTTTCCAGGATTGGGTTTCCAAAACAGGACCACATATCCCACAATCCTAGACGAAACTGCGGGTACTGGGTAAACAATCAAAATGGCCAACGCGTTCCACCACATTCGCTAGCGAGACGCGGAGGCTGAAGGCAGCTAGTGAAAGCAGCTCACGAACGGATTAAGGTATGCACGCCCCCTCCCTTCGTGCGACACGCAGCGCGAGTGACGGCACAAACGGGTGATCCCGCTGACAGTCTTTCTCTCGTTCCTCCGTTTAGTGTACTACAAGCGGAAGGTGACAGTGTGGACACCCCCAAAAGAATATCCGTAACGGGTCAGCATATAAGGTAGGATTATGCTGAACATGTGTTATGGCCGCCCTAAAACAATAGACACGGCGCTCCCGTTTCAAGTAACTGATTAGCCTTCACATTCATTTGTTTAACAGGACATTCCACACAGAAGCGGCGTGAGGCACACAGACCAAACCATTTCCATCCGAGTAAACAGATGTAAGGTATGGGGCTCCGAAACCTCGGTAATTAACCGCGAATAATGTAAACAAATAAGAAATTTCATCGCTCCTTTCTGTCTCGATTAGGTCATCCCGACAGTCACAATCCCCTCTCTCCAAGAGATTTTTGACGCTGCGCAGCGAGATAAATAAACCACAAATCCGCCATACTGGGGCTTGGGATTCCACCAGAACCCAGGCATATGACCAATATTCTATTTGCTTCAGAATTGAAAGCTTGAAGCAACGTCCCCAGGTGTATACGAAAAGATACCCTGCTTGAGAAAAAACACAGGTAATTTCTCTTGAATCATAACATGTAACAGGAGGCATTTTATTGAGGTGTACAGGCTTTCACCAAAATTCTATTATTGTTTTGTGTTTTGCACAGACGAATAACAAAGCCCTGATGAGGGTTCGAAAACTATACATTCGAACCTGAAACGCGTCGGCACAACTGCAAGAGCAAGTTATATCATTGAATGATTACGTGGAATTTTGTCCTTGCTCTTGATTTCACATTGCTTTGTTTTTTCATTTGTGAAATTTATTTTCAAAACAATGATGAAAGTGTATATTGTGTATATATTGTCTTGTGTAATTGTGACATTATTTTGATTCATTGTCTTGTTGCTAGAACTGTAAATATTGTATAAATGTGTAATTGTGTCCCTTTTTTGCTAAAAGATAAAATCACTTTGAAAAAAATAATTTGAAAAAACAAGAATAATTGGTATAAATAAAAGTACCGTACCAAGTTCCATGAAGTTGCACTTGGTCTCCATTTGAGAAATTCTTCTTTATTAAGATACGTGGGTTGGGGCACTCTTTTTGATGTTTAATAGTATATATGGTCCAGCTCCTCCCTCAGTCCCAGTAAGGACCTAACTCCTTTGTTTCTTTGTAAAAAGACAGCACACAATTGGGCAAAGGCGTTTTTTTGTCCCACCTTTTTGTCCCAAAAATTGACGCCAAAGGCCTAATGCTTGCGGTTACCCGCACGGGCAGCATCTGTTTTGAATTATCGTGCCCAGACACGGGCGAGATAATTGAAAACAGATCGGTAGCTCGCTCTCTGAAGCGAGCACGCACCACTCGCGGGCTTTCCTCATCCATTGCTGCCGTCGCCACCCCGACCCCTTTGCTTGTTTTGCCTCTTGCCCCTTCTTTTTGACCAGAGTTCCGGCGCGGACGTTGGTGCAATGGTAAGTGTGCAGCTTGTACAGCTCCTGCGAGCAGTGGCGTCACTGGGGTTGGTGTCACCCGGTGCGGGTAACTCATGGTGTCACCCCCTTACGACTTACCGCATGGACGACCTCTGTCAGAAATGTACGGCGCTAGGTACAGTCTTACTCCCGCTAGCTCCCTCTCTCTGTCTAGCTCCCTCTAGCTCCCTCTCTCTGTCTAGCTCCCTCTAGCTCCCTCTGGTTCCCTCTCTCTCTGTCTTACTCCCTCTAGCTCCCTCTGTCTCTGTCTTACTCCCTCTAGCTCCCTCTCCCTCTGTCTTACTCCTTCTAGCTCCCTCTCTCTGTCTACCTCCCACTAGCTCCCTCTCTCTGTCTTACTCCCTCTAGCTCCCTCTGGTTCCCTCTCTCTCTGTCTTACTCCCTCTAGCTCCCTCTGTCTCTGTCTTACTCCCTCTAGCTCCCTCTCCCTCTGTCTTACTCCCTCTAGCTCCCTCTCTCTGTCTTGCTCCCTCTAGCTCCCTCTCTTACTCCTTCTAGCTCCCTCTCTCTCTGTCTTACTCCCTCTAGCTCCCTCTCTCTCTGTCTTACTCCCTCTAGCTCCCTGTTTTACTTCCTCTAGCTCCCTCTCTCTGTCTTACTCCCTCTAGCTCCTGCTCTCTCTCTCTCTTACTCCCTCTAGCTCCCGCTCTCTCTCTTACTCCCTCTAGCTCCCTCTCTCTCTGTCTTGCTCCCTCTAGCTCCCTCTCTCTCTGTCTTGCTCCCTCTAGCTCCCTCTCTCTGTTTTACTCCATCTAGCTCCCTCTCTCTCTCTGTCTTCCTCCCTCTAGCTCCCTCTCTCTGTCTTACTCCCTCTAGCTTCCTCTCTCTCTGTCTTACTCCTTCTAGCCCCCTCTCTCTTACTCCCTCTAGCTCCCTCTCTCTCTCTTACTCCCTCTAGCCCCCTCTCTCTCTGTCTTGCTCCCTCTAGCTCTCTCTCCCTCTGTCTTACTCCCTCTAGCTCCCTCTCTCTGTCTACCTCCCTCTAGCTCCCTCTCTCTGTCTTACTCCCTCTAGCTCTCTCTGGTTCCCTCTCTCTCTGTCTTACTCCCTCTAGCTCCCTCTGTCTCTGTCTTACTCCCTCTAGCTCCCTCTCCCTCTGTCTTACTCCCTCTATCTCCCTCTCTCTGTCTTGCTCCCTCTAGCTCCCTCTCTTACTTCTTCTAGCTCCCTCTCTCTCTCTGTCTTACTCCTTCTAGCTCCCTCTCTCTCTGTCTTACTCCCTCTAGCTCCCTGTCTTACTCCCTCTAGCTCCCTCTCTCTGTCTTACTCCCTCTAGCTCCCTCTCTCTTACTCCCTCTAGCTCCCTTTCTGTCTTGTTCCCTCTAGCTCCCTCTCTCTCTGTCTTGCTCCGTCTAGCTCCCTCTCTCTCTGTCTTACTCCCTCTCTCTCCGTCTTAGTCCCTCTAGCTCCCTCTCTCTGTCTTGCTCCCTCTAGCTCCCTCTCTCTCTCTTACTCCCTCTAGCTCCCTCTCTCTCTGTCTTGCTCGCTCTAGTTCCCTCTCTCTCTATCTTACTCCCTCTAGCTCCCTCTGTCTTGCTCGCTCTAGCTCCCTCTCTCTCTATCTTACTCCCTCTAGCTCCCTCTATCTGTCTAGCTCCCTCTCTCTCTCTTACTCCCTCTAGCTCCCTCTCTCTCTCTCTTGCTCGCTCTAGCTCCCTCTCTCTCTATCTTACTCCCTCTAGCTCCCTCTGTCTTGCTCGCTCTAGCTCCCTCTCTCTCTATCTTACTCCCTCTAGCTCCCTCTCTCTGTCTAGCTCCCTCTCTCTCTTACTCCCTCTAGCTCTCCTTTCTCTCTGTCTTGCTCGCTCTAACTCCTCTCTCTCTATCTTACTCCCTCTAGCTCCCACGCTCTCTGTCTTACTCCCTCTAGCTCCCTCTCTCTGTCTAGCTCCCTCTAGCTCCCTCTCTCTTGCTCCCTCTAGCTCCCTCTGTCTCCCTCTCTCTCTGTCTTACTCCCTCTAGCTCCCTCTCTCTCTCTTACTCCCTCTAGCTCTCTCTCTCTCTCTGTCTTCCTCCCTCTAGCTCCCTCTCTCTCTATCTTACTCCCTCTAGCTCCCTCTCTCTGTCTAGCTCCCTCTCTCTCTGTCTTGCCTCCTCTAGCTCCCTCTGTCTCCCTCTCTCCCTGTCTTACTCCCTCTAGCTCCCTCTCTCTGTCTAGCTCCCTCTAGCTCCCTCTCTCTCTGTCTTGCTCTCTCTAGCTCCCTCTCTCTGTCTTACTCCCTCTAGCTCCTTCCCTCTCTGTCTAGCTCCCTCTCTCTTATTCCCTCTAGCTCCCTCTCTCTCTGTCTTGCTCCTGCTTGCTCCCTCTCTCTCTATCTTACTCCCTCTAGCTCCCTCTCTCTGTCTTACTCCCTCTAGCTCCCTCTCTCTCTCTCTTTCTCACTCTAGCTCCCTCTCTCTCTGTCTTTCTCACTCTAGCTCTCTCTCTCTCTCTGTCTTACTCTCTCTAGCTCCCTCTCTCCCTTTGTTACTCCCTCTTGCTCCCTCTCTCTCTGTCTTGCTCTCTCTAGCTCCCTCTCTCTGTATTACTCCCTCTTGCTCCCTCTGTCTCCCTCTCTCTCTTACTCCATCTGTCTTCCCTGGATTTGTATAAACAAGAGTGCGAGCAACAGGTGGCACTGTAGTGAAGAGCAAGCTGAAATTTGGAACTGGTTCACAGGAAAACTGAAGACTGCAAGATACTGAAAAATAGGAAACCATGCACCCTCAGATGAGCTAGGCTGCTATAGAGTTGCCTTGTGAGCAAAGAAAATTGCAGTCAAGCATTGCAGATCTCCTGCAAGACGCTGGCGAGTGTGAACAGCATGAGGAACAAGCTTGCACAGGGAGCGACAGTACAGGTGAGAGCAGAGGCGAGGCTGCAGTGCAGATTGGTGTCACCCCATGTGTTGGTGTCACCCGGTGCGGGCCGCACCCCCCTAGTGACGCCACTGCCTGCGAGAGCTTGCCCAGCACACAGGTACTCCGGTACAAGCACGCACTTCTTGGACATGCATCTATCCAGGCTGTAAGGACAGAAAAAACATGTCCGCAGGAGGAAGAGAATGCATGCGCCCGTGCAGTTTTGCAAACTATGCGTAGTTAGTGCTCATTGTTGTTATTTTAAATAGGACCTCATGCGCCGACAGTAAGACTATTAAATACGTTTGCAGAACTATTTATATTGTTTAAAAACATGCATCAGCAGTCGGAGCTGATAACACGTTTGTGCAAACATTTTATTAAGGAGGGACAGACGTGGGACTGGTCTGTCTCTACTCCATCCAGATGCCAGGGGGTGTTTCCATCTCCTGGGCGGCAGCTCTTGTATGCTCGGGGCTCCTCCATGCCCAAGTCTCTTTGCACAAAGCTTCCGGTGGGCAGGAGTCTAACGCTTCGACACCATCGTGTCTAGGAGCACGCTCTGACCCCTGCCTCCCCCGGGGTCTCTGCCCTGTCTCTCTCGCCCAGTCCCGGGCTCTAAACACATCTTGGCCGTCAGGGCTTGTTTCAGCCTCTCAAAGCATTTGATTTGTCTCTGGAAGGAGGCTCCATCTCGGGGATCCCTAGGGGGCGTCTCCTCCTTCGGCAGGAAGTAGGGTTTGCTTCACCATCCACAGGAAGCGCAGCAGAGAGGCATTGAGTCTGTCAGGCTCTCGTGCTCCCCTCACACGGGGCCTCTGAGCCTCTGTCTGCATCGCTTCTCCTAGCCACTATAGCTTCCCCCTCCTCCTGTCTCTCTGCCCCACATCACGCCCTTAGAGCTTCCCCCTCCTTCCGTCTCTCTGCCCCCAAAGTTCTGCCCCACCTTTCACCCCTGACCTTTCAGGGGCAGACGCCTGCCGTGTGACTGACACGGCCCAGCTCTCCTGTCCTGTCAGGTGCACACTACTGCCGTGTGACTGACTCAGTCCAGCCCTCCTGGCCTGTCAGGCGCTCACTCCTGCCATGTGACTGACACAGCCCAGCTCTTCTGGCCTTTCACAGGCGCTCTCTCCTGCCCCGTGACTGACTCTGTCCAGCCCTCCTGTCCTGTCAGGTGCACACTACTGCCATGTGACTGACTCGCCCCAGCTCTCCTGGGTTGTCAGGCGCTCACTCTTACCATGTGACTGACTCTGCACAGCTATCCTAGTCTGTCAGGTGCACACTCCTGCCGTGTGACTGACACGGGCCAGCCCTCCTGTCCTGTCAGGCGCACACTCCTGCTGTGTGACCGACTCTGTCCAACTCTCCTGGCCTTTCACATGCGCTCACTCCTGCCATGTGACTGACTCTGCCCAGCTCTCCTGGCCTTTCACAGGCGCTCACTCCTGCCATGTGACTAACTCTGCCCAGCCCTCCTGTCCTGTCAGATGCACTCCTGCCATGTGACTGACTCTGCCCAGCTCTCCTGGCCTTTCACAGGTGCCCACTCCTGCCATGTGACTGACTCTGCCCAGCTCTCCTGGCCTTTCACAGGCACTCACCACTGCCGTTTGACTGACTCTACCCAGCTCTCCTGGCCTTTCACAGGTGCTCACTCCTGCCATGTGACTGACTCTACCCAGCTCTCCTGGCCTTTCACAGGCTCTCACTCCTGCTGTGTGACTGACTCTGTCCAGCCCTCCTGTCCTGTCAGGTGCACACTCCTGCTGTGTAACTGACACGGCACAGCTCTCCTGTCCTGTCAGGCTCTCACTCCTGCCATGTGACTGACTCTGCCCAGCTCTCCTGGCCTTTCACAGGCGCTCATTCCTGCCATGTGACTGACTCTGCCCAGCCCTCCTGTCCTGTCAGGCGCATACTCCTGCCGTGTAACTGACTATTCCCAGCTCTCCTGGCCTTTCACAGGCCGACACTCCTGCCATGTGACTGACTCTGCCCAGCTCTCCTGGCCTTTCACAGGCGCTCACTCCTGCTGTGTGACTGACTCTGTCCAGCTCTCCTGTCCTGTCAGGCGCTCACTCCTGCCGTGTGACTGACTCTGGCCAGCTCTCCCGGCCTGTCAGGTGCACACTCCTGCTGTGTGACTGACTCTGCCCAGCTTTCCTGGCCTTTCACAGGCGCTCACTCCTGCCATGTGACTGACTCTGCCCAGCTCTCCTGGCCTTTCATAGGCGCTCACTCCTGCTGTGTGATTAACTCTGTCCAGCCCTCCTGTCCTGTCAGGTGCACACTCCTGACGTGTGACTGACACGGCCCAGTCCTCCTTGCCTGTCAGGTGTACACTCCTACCATGTGACTGACTCTGCCCAGCTCTCCTGTCATTCACAGGCACTCACTCCTGCCGTGTGACTGACTCTGCTCAGCTCTCCCGGCCTTCAAAAGGCTCAGACCTGAAGTTTTTCAGTAGGTCATTCTGCCTTATCATGCAGCCAGCTCGGATGTATGACAATACAACGCATGCTTTTACATCGGTATGCAACCTTTACCACGCATTTTTTACTACGCATTTTTTACAACGCAAAAACTTTTACAACGCATACTTTTAAAACGGATACTATTACAACGCAAGTACTTTTACAACGCATGTACTTTTACAACGCATTTCGTAAAATAAAGGGGTATTTTAAGGGTTAAGGGTTAGGTTTGGGTTTTTGGGTAAAGGGGTATTTTTAGGGTTCAGGGTTAGGTTTGGGTAAAGGGGTATTTTTAGGGTTCAGGGCTAGGTTTGGGTTTTTGGGTAAAGGGGTATTTTTAGGGTTCAGGGCTAGGTTTGGGTTTTTGGGTAAAGGGGAATTTTTAGGGTTCAGGGCTAGGTTTGGGTTTTTGGGTAAAGGGGTATTTTTAGGGTTCAGGGCTAGGTTTGGGTTTTGGGTAAAGGGGTATTTTTAGGGTTCAGGGCTAGGTTTGGGTTTTTGGGTAAAGGGGTATTTTTAGGGTTCAGGGCTAGGTTTGGGTTTTTGGGTAAAGGGGTATTTTTAGGGTTTAGGGCTAGGTTTGGGTTTTTAGGTAAAGGGGTATTTTTAGGGTTCAGGGCTAGGTTTGGGTTTTTGGGTAAAGGGGTATTTTTAGGGTTCAGGGCTAGGTTTGGGTTTTTGGGTAAAGGGGTATTTTTAGGGTTCAGGGCTATTTTTGGGTTTTTGGGTAAAGGGGTATTTTTAGGGTTCAGGGCTAGGTTTGGGTTTTTGGGTAAAGGGGTATTTTTAGGGTTCAGGGCTAGGTTTGGGTTTTAAATAAAATTAAATTAAAATTAAATTAAATTAAATTATAATAATTTTAATTACTTACATTTTTTTAAAAATGATATACTTACCAATACTTACGTTGTAATGGTATGCGTTGTAAAGGTATCTGCCTTGTAAAAAAATGCGTGGTAATGGTACTGCGTTGTAATGGATCCTGCGTTGTAAAAAATGCATGGTAAAGGTATGCGTGCTAAAAGTATGCGTTCTAACGTCATACATCCTTTTACATCACATGCCTTTACAACGCGTTTTTTACAACGCAAACCTTTACAACGCTTAGCGCTTTGGGGTTCTGGATAGTGAATAGTTTAATTTACTATTCCAAATCCAGTCCCCGTGAACACTAGGGAAGGTGTTGGATAGTAAATGTAACTTATTCCCTATCCTAGAGCGCCCCGCAGCGCAATGTGTTGTAATGGTTTGCGTTGTAAAAGTTGCGTCGTAAAGGCACTGCGTGGTAAAAGTTGCGTTGTAAAGGATGTTTCCCAGCCAGCTCTGTTGGGTGTGGATGGCCAGGGTAGTGAGGGGGCCCCAGGGGGGCCACCGTGGGCCCCAGGTCATGGAGCCAGAATTTAAGCACAGACCTACCCACGTGAGCTCACGACTTCCGGCTTGGCATAGGCACAACCCCAGCACTCCCTGACCAGCTGACCAGGAGTCCATGTGCGTGGCACGGACTGATTGGTGCCTACTTTACATTCACAGAGACCCTACACTGCAGAGCACTGCTGTTTCCTGGCTCTGCCTGGTTGGCTCCTGATTTTAACATTAGACTGCGTGTGTTCTTAAGCAGCTCCCTGGTTTCAAACAAGGCTTGGTTGGCTCCCGGTGTTATCATTGCCCAGGTGTGTTGTGAAAGATGGATTGGTTCTGACATGGCCTCCTTGGCTCCTGATGTTTTCTTTGCCCAGGTGTGTTGTCAAGGATGGCTTGGTTCTGACATGGCCTCCTTGGCTCCTAATGTTAGCATTGCCCAGGTATGTTGTGAAGGATGGCTTGGTTCTGACATGGCCTCCTTGGCTCCTGATGTTAGCATTGCCCAGGTATGTTGTGAAGGATGGCTTGGTTCTGACATGGCCTCCTTGGCTCCTAATGTTAGCATTGCCCAGGTATGTTGTGAAGGATTGCTTGGTTCTGACATGGCCTCCTTGGCTCCTAATGTTAGCATTGCCCAGGTATGTTGTGAAGGATGACTTGGTTCTGACAAGGCCTTGTTGGCTCCTTTTATTGCCAACTGCGCCGCTGAGCTATGAAAAGTTTCATGTTCACTGACATGGCCAGGGTGGCTCCTGATCTTAACAAGAGATCACCTGTGTTCTGAAGAGACAATCCCTGGTGGCTCCTGCTTTTATCAAGAGCCTCCCTGGTTTCTCATAGTTCCAGTTGCAGACACTGAGCTGTTCTCCTTGGGGCCAGCGCCTTGAAGGTACCCAGGTGGTTTGTTGGTGCTGAGTCCTGTAAAGCAGGTGAGGTGGCCGGCAGCTACCACTGGCAGCCCGCAGGGTCCCGTGAGGTGAAGGTGGGGTATCCAAGGAAAGAATGGGCAGATCTCTCTGTACGGGGACGAGCTCAGGGGCCTGTAAGAGGGGCAGAAAAACAAGTAACAAGCATTGGCAAAGCCTATAGGTCTCGCCTTTGGGACCTTATAAGTATTTCGTTATGCAGCAGGTCCCAAGGCGAGACATATTGGCTATGCAAATGCATGTTTTCTCTTCCAGGTGGCGTCCCTCAGTCTGCATCAGCCCGAAAATAAAGGGCATAGCAGTTCAGGGGGGGGGGGGGCACCAAAGCATCCAGATGTGACTATTGTATTGTCACAGTGGGGGCAGGCAGGTAGTCTCGGCAGTAATGATCTGTAAATCACTGCACAGCAGGGCCATCGGAGGTAGCTGGTTTTGCTTGCTAACCCAAGACTGACGGCCCTTTCGTGTTGCTTTGCAGGACCCTGCACCCAGTTACAGAGGGGAAGGGGGAGGAGGCCGTGGGCACTGCAGAGGCCTTGCTCGATGTGCACCACACAGGGGACACAGCTGAATGCTGAAGCTATCATTTTCAATTAGGAACATTCCTGCCGTCCTGGGACGCTTTTTAAAAATAAAGAAGTAGGGTAAGGGACTGTAATAATTTTTCAAAGTAGGGGCACACCGTGCCCTTCCGATCCCGCCCACTTCTACCACTGCTCACATGCCAGTTGGTCACCCTAGGTGGGTGCACGCAGACTGCCGAGGCTCACTGGTGTGTGTTGCGTTTTCCGAGGCTACCGTCCGCTCTCCTTGCCCTCTGCGATGATGGTGCTCCCTTGGTCTGGACGGTAGCAGCAGCAGCAGCACTGGCGCGTGCGAGTTGGGGCAGTCTATTACAGATTATGTTACCAAGCCAGCACAGAGAGCAGCCTCCAGACACGATAGGCTGAGGCTCTTTTGTTCACACTAAACATGAGAGATGAATGCAAAGCACTCCTTCACTTTCTTATCTTCCGATTTTAAACAATTTAAAATGTTGCTCCAGGCAAGCTCAGCGTGTGAGTTCAGTAGTGCGCTCAGTCCCATAGGCACGAATTAATTGACAGGAAAATATCTGGTGCGTCGTCACAAACCAGTTTCAAGCTGCACTGCCAATCAATTATCTCGGTAAACCATCCTTTTATCTTACTAATAATCATATTCGTCCATTGTTATCTCTTAACGTTGACATTTAAACGGCAGCTGCGGCCCGTGGAAGGAGTTGCTGTGGGGCACAAAGGCGGGGTGGGGGAGGGGCAGGGTGGAGGGTGCTGAAATCCGGAGGTAAGTAAACAATTTAATAAATAAAACGAATTTCGTGGCGTGCCCTGCATCGCAGAAAATCTTACTTCACTAATCAATTGGAATTTTAGTAACTATGAAAAATAGTATTTGTTTGATTATTGTAGTTGGTTCTTGTCAAACATGACAGATTACAGTTTATATTCTGTACTTTGATGTTTTCTGGAATCTAGCTATTGCCCTATCAGTGAGAAAAGCTTTTGGGAACTTTGATTTTGCACCTTACACTTTTAAATGCCAGGCACACTACCTTTTAGGCGACAAGATGTTCCTAGGGGGTGACATTAATATTTAAAAGCAGGGTTTTCTGCCTGTCAGAAAAAGCCATTTTGACAGGCTTGACAGGAGGTCTTAAGGCTGATGTAGCCAGGCTGCACATGGTAAGTCTGAAGTCATGTTTTACAGACCAACAATGTGGATGGCACCATAGTTGCTGTAGTCCAAATGTGCCATTTAATTTCCATGCCCTGAATGTATTTCCTGCACCATATACTAGTGAATTGTAGGTAAGGAAAGAATGTCAATCAGGAGTAAGCCCATTTAACCATGTTTACAGTACAGCATAGCACAGGCACTAATTCATGTTGCAAGGGTAAAGTGCACAGAGTTCAAAAAGCAAAAATAGAGTCCCGAAAAAGATGAAAAATCTGGTGTGACCATGCAGAAAAGGTAGATTTGCTACAACATCGTATGTATATATTTTAACCTAGTGGTGTATTTTAGCTCACAAGCGAACTCAACACAATGCACTGTCCTTTGTTCGAAATGAAAGATTGAAGATGACATCTATTGAGAAGCTACATTTCAGAATGTGTAACTAGGAAATCTAATTTTAAATCCAAGGTTCTGTACTTGACCAAGTTGTATGACTTTAGTTCACAGTGTCCCATTTTCCGTGAGCAACCAGTTTTAGAGAGCCTATACATAATCCATTTCAGTATGTATGGTTAAAAAAAGTGTTGCTAATAAGTGGCTTAACAGTCAATAACAATGCTAACGTATAACACAAAATTGACTGCTGTTACATTGCACGTGACAAACTGGTAGCTTTTCTAGTTCAAATATGACAACACTATCAGGGCACAGAGATAATCTTTCCTGGAAGTTTCTAAGGTTAATTAAAAAAAGTATTACTGTCAATAAACTCCACTTAATGCAGGGATATCATCTCATGCATTAAATTGTAACAAAAATGTTGAAGAAATACTTTTTTATTTTTTTTTAAAGTCTTTAACATATTTTACTTGAATATTTTATGCTTGATTTATGATTATAATCTTCCAATGGCTTAAGTTGTGCTTTGGCTCAGGGGTAATCCAGATCATTTGCTTGGCACTGGCTTTACGTGATCTACGGATTTGCTGGCCTGTATCCTTCTAATCGGGAACAGACAGAAAGGCGGTTGAGATGATGTACAAAAGACGGAAGCAGCTTTAGAACGAGAAATGGAACCAACACATTTCTAGGGCTGGGTTTGACAAAATAACTTTCTAACTTGATCTACAGATTACAATATATATGGAGGGGTCTTTCAGTATGCCCCTTTCAACCATGGGCTTTTTTAGCCTAGCTTGTTTCGGCAATTGACTTGCCTCTTTATCAATCACATCTTTACTCACCCCAGAAGAGTATTTCTGATCGCATTCCATGCTATTGGCTGCTTCTGTTAACTCTTCATCCACCATAGGAGTGATTGCATAGCAATGCAAAAGGGAATATTTTACACTTTCAAAGTACTCTCAAACATCAAAATATTTGCACAATCTTTACCTCATACATGACATCAGACGGTAATGTGTTTCTTTATTGCAGCAAGCACGATCACTAATACCACACCATCAGTACCACCAACACCACTACCACCAAAACGATGATTTAACACCGCCATTACCACTACCAATTCATCCACCACCACCAATATCACACCTGCAACATCACAATTAGGCATTGTACAGTTAATAGATATGACTTTAATATATTGCTGCATGAAAATGTCATTTATGTATTCCTCTGTTAATGTTTGAAACATTAAGCCCATGCCTATTGGCTTTGCTATTGCTAGTTTGTCTCAGGCCCCACATAAAGCAGTGGCAGTCAAGTCTCCAAACTGTGGAGCAAAGGCACATGTATTCTGCCTTAACTTTTTTATGGCATTCATTCATTTTGCATCCGTCATACAGAAGTAATGGAGTTTTCGTTTTTAATCAACACTTAGCAAAAGAAGTGTATGTAGGTTTCGAGAACAAATTGATTCCATTTCCTTTGTGCAGTAGCAGCTATTCACCATAACTCATATCTTCCCACCTAATCAGACTTGAGAGGCGTCCAGGATCAGACTTGTTGCAAACCACTTTTTGGGCACTAAGAAGCATAATAAACAATGTTTCTTTAGGTGATTTAGAAGCCAGCTGCAAGGACGAAAGGAGTGGTTTACTGAGAGCATGTTTGTTGCAGATGTTGCTCATACATGATGTGTATTCAGAGACATGGTCAGTGATTGGCTGCCGCCCCCTCCCTATGACCACACCAACCCCCGGACACAAGGACATTAAACATGGTTATCTTTGGAAGGCGGGGGGTCGGAAGACCCCCGGCCGTATTTATTAAGATATAAAACAATAAATTTTAATTGTACGATAAGCAGTTTATACAAAATTCAGCAGGACATTAGATACATGATTGTCAACAAGTGTGAGAGACTATCCTTAACAAAAACTCTAATACAGATTGTTTCCTAACCGAATCTAACATCCTCATCTGAAATTTAGTATACTAACATTTCTGGCCATATGGCAAGGTCGCTAACCGGTGTCAGGTCCTACTAGCTGTGCCTCACCACAAGATGTGCGCATGCGCAGCCGGGCCCGTTAATTACCCGGTCCACGCCGTGAACTCCATTTACCCACTTAAGGAGGGCCCTTACTCAGCGCCATCTGTTGACGTCATAAGTATGTGCGCGCGGGGTGGCTACCAGCCTAAGGAAAGCGTGACTCCTCCAACCCGCGCCCCTTTGAAGCACCAATTACCTTGCCCCTGAAGTTCTAGGAAGGGCCAATGGCCCCTCCCCCTGGGCGGGAACCCCCATAGGATGATGCCTGCCCCCTCAGACCTTAAAATAACTGCTCACCGGTCATGACCTTACCGCATGCCCCACACCTAATAAATACGACGACCTATGGAAAAATTCTAAAGGACAGCTACCCTGACTAAGTAAATATCACACATAACACCGTGAAGCTAAAACGGGAAAAAAGGCCTAAATACCAATGCAACCAATAACATATTACAGTACCATTAACTAAAGGGAAAAAAGGCCTAGGAGAAAGCATAACAAGCAAAATTACAAAACCAAACAGTTTTCTAAGCATAGGAAAATTGGCCTAACAAACATTACATCAAATTACCGACTGAATTAGACTAATAATGCATACAACACCGCATTGTTCCAGGGATGGTGGGTGGGTTAACAAGAAGCCCCGAGCACGGGGCACCACCAATATGGGGGGGAGCGTCCAGGCAACAAGGAGTCCCCTGGGCGCTCCCCGCTTCTTTATCCCCTCCTACAGCCCGCCCCCCTGACCCGGATGTCGCACAATGCCATCCGGGTCAGGGAGGGCGCCCGCCAATCGGTGGTAGGGTGCGCCCCTGAGGACACGCCCCACCACCGAGAGGCCTTGGTGGAGGAGAGCGATCGCCACACCGCCATGCGGGCGGGGGGGCCAAGAGCCCCCCTTTTCACATGGTCAGTGATTGGCTGCCGCTCCCTCCCTATGACCACACCAACCCCCGGACACAAGGACATTAAACATGGTTATCTTTGGAAGGCGGGGGGTCGCAAGACCCCCCCAGCCGTATTTATTAAGATATAAAACAATACATTTTAATTGTACGACAAGCAGTTTATACAAAATTCAGCAGGACATTAGATACATGATTGTCAACAAGTGTGAGAGACTATCCTTAACAAAAACTCTAATACAGATTGTTTCCTAACCGAATCTAACATCCTCATCTGAAATTTTGTATACTAACATTTCTGGCCATATGGCAAGGTCGCTAACCGGTGTCAGGTCCTACTAGCTGCGCCTCACCACAAGATGTGCGCATGCGCAGCCGGGCCCGTTAATTACCCGGTCCACGCCGTGAACTCCATTTACCCACTTAAGGAGGGCCCTTACTCCGCGCCATCTGTTGACGTCATAAGTATGCGCGCGCGAGGTGGCTACCAGCCTAAGGAAAGCGTGACTCCTCCAACCCGCGCCACTTTGAAGCACCAATTACCTTGCCCCTGAAGTTCTAGGAGGGGCCAATGCCCCCTCCCCCTGGGCGGGAACCTCCATAGGATGATGCCCGCCCCCTCAGACCTTAAAATAACTGCTCACCGGTCATGACCTTATCGCCACAGGCCAGCATTGTTAACCGACGATCTGGCCTCCCCCTTCCTATCCCTACAATCGGACTGCCTTACCTAGCAAAACCCTCTAACCATGCCCAGAGATTATTAGACCACAGGACATTCCCTGCCTCAGTCAAGTGTACCCCGTCCCCCAGATAGAAATGCTTACCCCAGATACACCCGTGTGGAATCGTCTGCAACCGGGGGGGCTCGGAATAGTTTGTCCAACTGTGAGTTGATCCTCTTTACAGAGTGATTCAACGCCCTGACAGAGTCTCCCCCTCGCCACTGCCACCGAGGGATAAGTTGCGACCATACTACTGTGCAACCCGGGCAAATCCTAGTTACCCACCCAGCAGTGGAGATGATTTCCTCAATAAGGATGTGCCTCCCTAGTCTGGCCAAATCATTCTCCCCCAGGTGAATTATCCCCACTGACGGAGGGGTGGGCTGCTGCGCTAAGATTCCCTGGAAGAAGCTCCTAAACTGGCTGAGGCACAGACCCCCTCTACCAAAAAAGGAGATATGAAACCCCTGCTGCGCGGCCCTGTTCCTGCGGTCTCCTGAAAGAAAAACATGTTCCGCACGCCTCACATAAGAATGGCCCACAATCCAAGTCACCACTTTCTTGTGTCCCTCCTGTTGTTTGTGCTGCGATGGTGTTGATCGTTGACGCCCGCCGGCGAGTTCCTCCCCTGCGTCACAGGTTTGAGAAACTGCAAAAAACCAGAAAGACACCAGGCGTGAGCACCATCCTGTCACAACAAGTCAATTCGTACATATCGTTTGTAACACTACGACGACCATCTCCCTATTCTCTTTACATTCTCTACCGGGAGACCCCTTGCTACTGCTTCAGTTGCTGCCCCAATCCTAAATGAGTGAGTGCCAAATTCCTTGGGGTCGAAACCTGTCTGTCTGACCGTCAGCTCCAAAACTCGCCTAAAGTGGTACCTGGTCAATGGTGTGCCATCGGCGTGACACAACAGTGCACCCCCCAACGTGCCCTCTCGCTGCCTGTGGAGTAACTCCACGTGTGAAACCGGGCAGCAAGGGTTGGCCCTTGCCCGGTGGAGCACTATGGTGTGACCCCCAGACTCCTGGTCAGTCTTTGACCTCTGAATTGTCACCCACATAGTATCCTCACTGATCTTTACACAAGCCCGCTGCAGGCCGCCTAGCGTATCCCCTTTTGACCCTGCGACTAATTCACCAATTCTCTGAGCCCCATAGAAGGCCAGGGCAAATGCAGCCTTAAACAGAAGTACCTCCCACTCGGAGCTACAGACACTGTGAAGCGCTCCCAATAAGGCTGTCAGCCGAGCCAGCCCAATGGGCCTTCTTCCATCTGGTGCGTGACCTTGTAGGCGGCGCCAACCCCTCAAAGCCGTGCGCACCATGAAGGTGTTAGTCGGATCCCGCATGCCCTTAGCCTGCGCGAAGAAGGAAACCGCCGCCCTATGTCTGCTCGCCGCCGCCACTGAGCGCCCTTCCCTGTGCATTGATTCCAAGTAGGCCGCAAAACTGTCCTCCTGCGCCCACCTAGCCTCCCATTCCAGCCCCAAGAAAGCCTGGTAAGACAAAAACGCCCCTTCATAAGCTGTCTTGGTCCTGGGGGCTAAGCTAGCAACCACGAGGTCCTGTAGTCTGGGGTACCAATCTGCCAAAGTACTGCTGGGAAGTGAGCTGGCGAGGGGTCTGCTGCAGGAAGATGCTCCCTGAATACCTGCATTTTAAAGCGAGAGAGGGAATCAGCTGCATTGTTGAGGATTCCTGGGACATGCTTAGCTCGGAAGACCACATTCCATTTTAAGCACTGTAACACAATCTCCTTTATCAGGCGGAGTATGAAGGGGCAGCGTGCTCCCTGTTGGTTTATACACTCCACAACTGTCATGTTATCCGACCAGAAAACCACTGATTGATTACATAGGTGTTCCGGCCAGACCTTCAAGGCCACCCATATTGGAAAGAGTTCCAGGAAGCCAATATTGGTGGTCAGACCCCACGCTTTCCATTCCGCCGGCCACCGCTGGGCGACCCACTTGGACCCCAGAATGGCGCCGAAGCACACACTACCAGCAGCGTCAGTCCATACACCCAACTCTGCTGATGTGGCGGGAGGACCGGGCCACACTATCCTGCCATTAAAATCCGCCAGGAATGCCATCCATATATGCATATCCTGGCGAACCTCAGATGACAGCCTCGTGCGGTGATGTTTCTCTCGTAGACCTCTCATAGCTTGTGCAATGGAGCGCGAAAATGGGCGTGCCATTGGGATGACCCGCAGAGCAAAATTCAGTTGCCCCACTACTTCCTGCAGCTGTTGCAAGGTCACCTTGTCCTTGCGTAGGCATTGTGAAAGCGCTGCTCTAAATCTAGACACTTTGTCCCTGGGCAGCCTGAAGCATCCCTCCACCGAGTCAATTTCGATCCCAAGGAACTCTAAGCAGGTGGCCGGGCCGACCGTCTTCCCTGGCGCTAACGGGACTCCAAAAGCCCGCATGAGCACGCAAAATTCCTGCAATGCCCAAGCACACTCCTGAGAGCCCGCCGCACCTAAGAAAAGGAAATCGTCTAGATAATGCATGACCTGCTGGTGGCCCGTCGCCTGTCTCATGACCCACTCTAGAAATGAGCTAAACGTCTCAAAGTAAGCACATGAAATGGAACAGCCCATGGGCATGCATTTGTCCATGTAAAACTTGCCTTCGAACTTGAATCCTAGGAGGTGGTGATCCAACGGATGGACTGGGAGGAGACGGAAAGCCGATTCTATGTCAGACTTTGCCATTAGTGCCCCCGGCCCCAGGGCTCGCAATAAATCAACTGCCTGGTCAAATGAGGCATATTTCACACTACAAATCCCTTCATCAATCGCATCATTCAAGGATGCTCCTCTTGGTGCCGACAGGTTGTGAATCAGTCTAAACTCGCCTCTCTCTTTTTTAGGTACTACTCCCAGCGGTGAACACACAAAATTGGGGACAGGCACCTCCTGGAACGGGCCCGCTATCCTGCCCAGTGACAGTTCCTTGCTAATCTTCGCCCCCACCACTTCAGGGTTATGCTTCACCGACAATTGGTTCCTGCAACGTGTGCTACCTGTGTACCCCCCCCGCCGGGATCCTAAAACCTTGTGAGAAACCTTCCTGAAGGAGGGTGGCCGCTGCGTGGTCCGGGTATCTATTCAACCATGGGATCATTGCCAAAACGTCTATCGGTGTGGGAAGGCCCGAATCGTCTGCACTACTCTGGCTTCCCCCTTCCCCTCTGACCGTGGTTGCCTTGCTTGGACCTGCAAGTTGTCTCAGGGTGGGATGGGTGACCACAGACTGCGCATGCATGTCTAAATCTACAGGCGCTTATTAAAGTCCCAGCAAACACCCTTTCTCTCCGACCCCCCACCCCCTATTTTTTCCCGGGACCTCACTCCCCTGGGATGACCGAAAGGGCTGTTGGGGTCTGGCGGAGAACACCCTGACTGCATTAGTGGCCTGGGATGGGGCTGTGTCCCCTGAGAACTGTTTATGCCAAGACATAGAATCTACTCTGTCCCATGCCAGTGATGAGTCAAATTCCTTTGCTTTCCTGAAATTCACATCATACTCTTTCCACGCATCCCCAGTGTATTGATCGCTCCACCCCACAATCCTGCTTTGATAGCAAGCCATAGCTGCCTGTACATTAGGGGGGCGTTCGGCCGTGATAGCCGTGAGGACGGAAAAGGCCCTGATCCAATTCTTCAAAATCTCATCTACCCTGAACCTGGAGCACTGTGCCCTCCATTCACTCGGATGCATCCATTCCTTCAGTAACTTGGCCTTCTCCATTTCCCTATTGTCTAGCAGCAATGAAAAAATGTAAACATACTTTCCCGCCCAAATCAACTCTTTCACTGCTTGCGGCACATGTTGTGCCAAATTTTCACTCCTGGATGGCACTGAGCCGTCCCCCAAGAGAGGCATAGCCACCTCCTTACCATTGACGGGCACCTGAACCGTTAAGCCATCATCTCCCTTCGGTTGGGCGGGACTGAAACCTGTAAGTGAAGAAGATGAGGGCACTGCAACATTGTCAGCCGCCGTTGCAGCTTTAATCTTTTCTACCAGCTTCGCCGCTTCTGCCGCATGATCTGATGAGGCAGGAAACACACCACCCTTTTGCAACCAAGGTAATAAAGCGGCTATCTGGGATACCAACTCAACAGGGACCGGGTCCAGATTGCCAGCTGGCACATCTGGGACCCCGAGAGGCATGTCCGGGCGCGCTGGCGCGACAGCCAAGGGAGCGGGTGTCGGCGGCAGACTCGAGACCGGAAGCGGCACCACAGGCGGGGGATTAGGGAGTGCCGGCGTTATGACCGGCACTGGCGGCGTGGGCACAGGAACTACTGGCAGAGGTGCCAGGGGAACCGATACCGGAGGTACGGGTGTATTCGGGACCGGCACTAAGGGCACGAGGGCTGGGGCACTGTACCTCGGCTTCTTGGCCTTCGATCTCTTTGGTGGGGTAACAAAATCCCCTCTCGGCAAAGGTGCCGCTCTCTGACGCATGGGCCTGCCCGATGGGCCTGGTGGATCAGCAAACCTCTCATTCATGCGGGCCTCTAATTCCTCCACTTTCCCCAACCTCTTATTAATTTCGCTCATCTCACGCATCATGGCGTGCATCATAACCTCCATGCTAGGCCCTCCTTTACCACCCTTTGGCCCCGGCATGTTTGTACACCCCTGCCCTACACTCCTAGTGTTACAACACAGGTGACCGTGTGCTTTGTACCTTCACCAGCTGGAGGATGCACAGGGGGCTATAAGCACCACGCAACCGTAACCGCAACGCCCGGCTTCTCCGGTTTGTCAGGGGTGAGTGAACTCTAACGTAAACCCACCCGGCGGCTACCAGAAGCAGTGAAATGCAAGCCCCCCGTTCTCCTCTTACCGATCCAATCCCGCGTCTTTCACGGCCGGAATCGGGTGTGCGGCCGTCCCCCACTCCAGGCTCACCGCGTGTAGGATGCTGCGCGTGTATTGGGAACACACAAACTTGTGATTGGCTGTAATAGAAAAAAGATGTCAATACCTGGGGGTGGTTGACTCAAATCATCGCTGAGAATCAGCACGCAAAATGAACTGGAAATAGTGTCCCAAAGGGGATGGTAATTGATCAAGCCTTTGCTGGTTGACTCAAACAATTGCTGGGAATCAGCACGCAAAACGAACTGGAAATAGTTTCCCCAAAGGGGATGGGAGTTAACCAAGCCTTTGCTGCCCACTCTTAAGGCAAACCTGTTGTTAAATCACATCCAACCCCACGCCAAAACAACCTGGCTGTGCAGTGTTCTCTCCAGTCTCCCACCCAAAGCCCTGCCCTAGCTGACCCTGCTTCACCCCAACACGAGTAAAACAGTTCTCACTGGATGCCTGGCTCAAACCGTTTCGCCCGTGGATAAATTCCTAAACAAAGTGCCCAAGTCACAGCCGCTGTCCCAGTGCGGCGCTTTGTAGCAGCGGGCCGCGCCGATCGTATCTGCCCGCTCCCGCCCCGACAATTACCTCGCTGACACCGGGAACTGAATCAGGCGGCGCTCAGCTTTCCTACTCGAAAAAACACCCCAGCGGGCCGCGCTGCTCGTCCCTGCCCGCTCCCGCCCCGACAAATACCTTGGGTAGACGCCGGGAACCAACCGCATCCGAAAAGAAACCTTTTCGTCTCTCGTCCACGCTGCTCGTGAACGCCTGCTGCCACGCTGCTCGTGAACGCCCGCTCCCCGCTGCCGCTGACGCCTCCGACGCACGATCTCTTGGGGGATCCCTGGAAAATAAACAAAACAGATTAAAAATTAACAAGAAGCCCCGAGCGCGGGGCACCACCGATATGGGGGGGAGCGTCCAGGCAACGAGGAGTCCCCTGGGCGCTCCTCGCTTCTTTATCCCCTCCTACAGCCCGCCCCCCTGACCCGGATGTCGCACAATGCCATCCGGGTCAGGGAGGGCGCCCGCCAATCGGTGGTAGGGCGCGCCCCTGAGGACACGCCCCACCACCGAAGGGCCTTGGTGGAGGGGAGCGATCGCCACACTGCCATGCGGGCGGGGGGCCAAGAGCCCCCCCTTTTCATGTGTGTGGTTTGTGTGGGGTCCGGTGGTGAATGGACTACGGAAAGGAGGAAAGGGAAGTAATTGGTAAAGTACTACACAACACAGTGTAGAGTTTATTTATCATAATCATATTGCAAACGGCTTCAAAGTTATAGGCAAGCCCCAAAAATGTTTTCCTGTGGCCTCATGGTCCTAACTATAACTATGCATTGCAGATTGTCACTGGATATCAAAATACACACACACGCACTGCACGCATTCACCCTCGCACACACTCATGCACACACACACACTCTCTTGCTTTCTCTCCCCTTGCTGTGAGAGCCACATTTTGCGTGTGGATAATGATCATATCCTTCTACAAAGTAGTTCCCTCTAGTGCCAGTATTGGTGGGCCAATGTGGTGTTTATTATTTTTTTTTTCAGCGCTAATGACAAGGGTAACTCGTCATGGACTTTCCATTGATTTCAATGGAAAGTCAATGGAACCCCTCGCACACCCTTAGCAGCCAAGTGGTTAACGTTTTTGTTTTGCTTTATGAAACACTTTTTGTTTTTTTGTGAGGGGCAAGTAACTCCCCGGACATAGCTAGCACACAGCTTGTTCCTACTTTAAGTACTCCCATTCCACATAGGCACCGCTGTGGCCAGCGCGTACTAGCCCTTTGGACCTCCCGTGGAGGTCTCTGCGTTTGCCGCCCCTCAACGGCTGGCCACATTGAAGAGCAGGGGTGGTGGGGGTGCTGGCGAGATTCTTCCGTACGACGCGCAGCAGCCACATTGTAGTGCAGGGGGGTGGTGGCGATTGCAGCCCGAGACGTCAGCTCGCCCGCCTCGACCCCCCATGATACCCCACTGGATGTCGCTTGCCTACTTAGAACGCTTTTTTTAATTCAATATTAAATATAAAGCTTGTAAAAACGATTCAAAGATGGCTACCACGCATGGATATTCATAATTCTATGGTTTCTGATTACCTTATCATTTTTACCACTCCAAGATGTCAAATGCATTGAAAGTACTGAAAACCTCCGTAAAAAGGAGCACTTGGTGCCACAAATGGGTCAATTAATAAAACACACCTTCAAGTTAAAAAAAAATCGCATAACCATCCAATGCATAATCTTATGCGCTTCTAAAATGCGATCACAGATGTTCAACAGAGATAATCTGTCGAAGTTTCTACAATGTGGGCACAGGCAGATAAACGTGCGAGGCAATTCCCAAATCAAGAAGTGACAATATGCAGTTCCACACTGGGAAGAATTGTCAAGACTTTCCATAACATATGCAACTGTAGAAAACAAGTTAATACAATCCAGCTGATACAACCGTTATAACAGAGCATAACATAACATAGCATAGCACAACATAGCATTTCATTACATAACATAAAATAGCATAGCGTAGCATGGCATAGCATAACATACCATAACATAACATAATCATTTAGGTGTATTAGCATAGGGTAGAGTACAAAACAGCTATAAGAAATATTCAGTACACCCAAATGTTGCAAATATTGTTAAAAACAATCTAAGTGAGGCAGCAGCATTGAATCACCCCTCACAAATCTGAGTAAATAAATGCAGTAGTAAGGTGGCAAAGCTAACAACTGGGTTCACCAGGATAGAAAAGAAGCAAACCACTGAAGGCTCTACCCAAATTACCCATGCCATCCTGCTGACCAACCAGCGGCGGCCGGCCCAGGTAAGGGCTGTGGGGTGGGCGGGGCAGGGAGCGGCAGGGGGAGAAGCCAACAGAGGTGTTATATATTTATATAATTATACCTATTCCTTCATCTGTTGACTTCCCCCTTCCACCCCCCTGCCCCTGCCCCTCCCCGCCCCACCGCATGTACATGTGCTGGTTGCTGTGACCAACCAAGATGTTATTCCGTTTGCTCATCCATACATGTTTCTAAAATTAATCTTTGGTTTTGTATATAGTAAAATTGTACCACACTTCTTAATTGCAATATTACTCTTGACAGATAGAATCATTATGTTTATCAGATTATTACATCTTAGATGAGTTATTTACATTTAAGGTGTGAAGTCCAAGAATTGTGTCACTTTGCAGGCGCAACAAGTTAGACTATGGATTTAAGCAATGGTCATTTGGTTTCCTCACTCCTCCAAGAGCTCTTTTTAAAATACGCATCCAAATGATGAAGTTACATTACAATGGCAGTCCGTGGCATGAGGTCCCCAATTTCGTCCCTGAATACCCCATCCCCTGGGCCCGGCCTTTTAATTTAAGAGGGGAGTGGGTCTGCACAGCCCCCCTCCCCGGCTAATATCAGCCCTGGGGACCCCATCTTCTGGGGACTGGCCTTATACAAATGGGGGAGGGGGTCATGCGACCCCCTCCCTGGACAGATTTAGGCCCCGGGGAACCCATCCCCTAGGCCCAGGCTATATACAAATGGTAGAAGGGGGCCTTGCGGCCCCCTCCCCAGGCTGATTTTGGGCTTGGGGACCCCATCTCCCGGGGCCCAGCCTTTAATTTAATTTATTTATAATGGGGGAGGAGACTTCAAGGCCCCTCTCCCTTGGCCGATTTCGTCCCTGGGGACCCCATCCTGTGGGACCCAGCCTTTTAATTCACTTAATTTTAAGAGGGGAGTGGGGCCACGTAGCCTCCTCCTAGGCCAATTCTGGCCCCTAGGGCCTGGCCATTTATAAATGAGGGAGGGGGGCCAAGTGGCCACCCCCAGACTGATTTTGGCCCCAGGGATCCCATCCCCCAGGGCGCAGCCTTAAACAAATATGAAAGGGGGGCACGTGGCCCACCTCTCCTAGACGATTTTGGCCCCAGGACCACAAACATCCACCGGGACCCAGCCTTTTAATTCATTTAATTTTAAGAGGGTAATGGGGCCACACAGCCCCCCTCTGCGGACTGATTTCACCCCAGGGGACCCTATCTCCCGGGGTCCGGCCATATACAAATGGGGGAGGAAGCTGCATGTCCCCCTCCTTGGACTGATTTTGCCCCCTAGGCCTCCATCCCCGGAGCCCGGCCATCTTTCCTGAATGCCCTCAGGGAACCAGTGTGCAATGATACCGCAGGAGAGCCTCAAGAGCCCTGTGATCCCTGCCAGCTCCCTGGGTCCTGCAGGAGCGGGCTTTGCTGCTGCATGGAGGGGGCTGCTGAAAGGCAGCTCCCTCTGTGCAGGAGCAATCCTTTTGCCTGTTTTCCTGCCCGCTTGGCAGCGGGCAGGGAAACAGACAAAAGCTCCTCTTCCGGCAAGTGAGAGCATTTATCAGCTCTCGCCTGCTGGATGTGGAGTGGTTGCTCTCACTTGGCGGGAGCTGTCAAAGCTGCCGCCAAGCCCAAGCAAACAGCTATGTCCCAAGGGTGGCGCCCTGGGACAAAGCAGGAGCGGGCCCAGGAGGAGGAATGCATGGCCCCCTCCTTCTGTGTGCACTGCTGGCCCAGGGGATGTGGTGGTCCCCAGGGCCCTATAAGGCCCGAGTGGTGGGGGCATGCGGCTCCCTTCTGATTTTTGATCATGGGGGGTCTGGCGGTGGTCCCCGGGGCTTAAAAGAGCCTCAAGAGGGGGGCCCCGTGTGCCCCCCCCCCACCTTTTATTAATCCTGCCCCCTGGACCTGGCCCACCTGCGGCTAAATAGTGGAGAAGCTTGAGAGCCCACTTTTCTTTTATTTTTATATTTGGGCGGGAGCCGCAGATCCAGAACGACTCCTGCCAAAAACAAAAAATGTTTTTTGCACCAGGTTGATCTACATCATAGGTGCTGTCATGCTCTTCTCCCTGGATAGGTCCCTCTCCAGGAGTTTTCTACCTATCCGTGTATTCCAATAAGACCACAGTATGTATTCTCAAACAACAGCTGCATCTGTATGTTTTGTCTAGGTGCTAGGGCCTGACAAGAACAGAATAACAAGAGGCATTGTTGTTCGATCTTGTTCACAATGTTCAGACTAAATCCCAGGAACCTGCAAAACGTTAGAACAGCAATAGTTTCTCATGTGAAAGTAAACAAAGAGGCATTTACAAAATAAACTTGTGTAGTAACATGCGCAAAGCAGCGGGCAATCTGCAGCGTGCCCATGCTAACTTAGGGAAGACGACAATGGCCCCATTGGCCATGTGACACCCTCCCTTGGTCACATGGCCAAGTGAGGCCCTGGACTAATACAGATGTCACTGGTAAGCAGAACCAAAGCGTCTGTATCATAAGACAGGTCAGAATTCAAATTTCCAAAGTAAGAATGTAATAGTTTGGAAAAAAGAATAAAATAATATTGTACGCAAACATATATCCGATTACATCCAGGCCAAAAAGTTTGGTTCACAAATGGAATGCCATGAGCTCCAATAAGGCATCAGAACCATCCAATTAAGCAATTCAAAAGAACAGACGTGCTCCTCATATCCAGAGGCCGCAAGGAGCGTTCTAGGGCAACCTGTGTCGAGTTCACTGCACAGGAACTAGCTTTGGACGCCGGACCCAGTGAAGGATCATACACCGCTGGGCGTTGGATCTGCCGGGGACAACCCTTGTGAAGGCTACAGTGCCGGTTCGTCGGCTTAAGGGCTTTTCGCCCTTTCTGCGGGTTTCCAACCTAAATGTTAGATCTGCACTGAATCATTACCAGAATATCTATGATTTAGTTGAGGATGGTGCCCCAGACGTCCTGGCCATTACGGAAACCTGGCTTCAGGACACGGATGTAGCTATTCCAAACTTGGTTTGTCCTCCTGGCTATTCCATGTTCACTTTGAATAGACCGTCCAGAGGTGGCGGTATAGCACTTATAGTCAGGTCCTGCTTTGCATGCGTGTGGAATGGCCTTAACATCGCCGGCTGTGAAAGCGCCTCTTTTAAAATCACTGTCAGCCCGGAATTTACATTCTCTGGGATGGTGGTGTATCGTCCGCCGGGTAGTGACGTGGTGTTTCGAAGTTCGTTTCCGGATGCCCTGGGCACACTGGTCATAGGATGTGCCAACTAATCCATCTTGGGCGACCTGAACTTACATTTCGACGCCCCCTCTAACCTGGCGGTTCGCAGCATCACCGCTGACTTAGAGGCCTTCCAGCTTACTCAGATGGTTTCGCAGCCTACCCACATAGGGGGTCACATTCTTGACCCCTTTTTCACCAACTTGCCGGGGACTAATATTACATCTATCTCCCCGGTAGCATGGACTGATCATTTTCTGGTGACCGTTCTGTGTCCCATCCCGGCGGCTCCTCCCACTCCGTCGGTGAGATGTGCTCCTAGGAGGTTGTGGAATCAACTTAAGCTAGAGGATTTGCACCACCTTCTAGCGGAAGATCCGTTGGGTCTATTGGAAGATGTTGAGGATGGGTATGACCGCTTCTGCTCCTGGACCACCAGGGCTCTCGACACTCTGATTCCTATTACATCAACTAAGATCAGTACTAGAGAGTCGAGCCCCTGGTACGACAGTGCCCTGCGTGCCTTGAAGAGGGCCTGTAGGCGGGCTGAAAGAGCTTGGCGAAAGACATATGGGGCCGATTTAAAAGCTGCATATGCCGCATCTACCAAGACTTACCATCGGGCAATTTGCCGAGCTCGGGCAGCTTATTATGCTGCAGAGTTTCGTTGCAGCCCAAACCCGTCAAAGACCATCTTCAAGGCCGTGAAGGATTTGGTAGCGAAGCGAACTTCCTCCGCAGTGGTGAGTTCTATCTCCCACTGTGAATCCCTGGCTGCTTATTTCCTGGGGAAAGTCCAAACAATCTACCAGGCATTCCCTAACACAGGGATCGACTTGGGAAGTTCTAATGCGACACCACATTCCACCACCCTGCTTTCCTTTCCCCCTCTTCCCTTAGACGGGTTTGACAAACTCGCTTTGCGAGTTAAATCTGGCTCTCCATCCGACCCAGTTAGGTCTGCTCTGTTTAGAGAGCAGGCCTTTATGGGGCGCACTGCGGTGTGTTCCCTTGTCAACCTATCTTTGGAGACAGGGGTGGTTCCAACTAAGTGGAAACAGGCGGTGGTGTCTCCCATCCTCAAGAAGTCTTCCCTTGACCCTTCCAAGCCCGAGAACTATCGACCCATCTCGCTGCTGCCTTGGCCGGCGAAAATCACAGAGGCCCATGTCAACTTGGCCCTGTCGGAGTACCTCATACGAACTAATGCCCTCGATCCCACACAGAACGGCTTCCGTGCTGGCCACAGCACGGAGACCGCCCTTCTTGTGATGGTGGAACATCTCCGTGCGGTGTTGGATGCTGGACAGACGGCGGCGCTGATACTGTTAGACCTCAGCGCCGCTTTCGATACCGTCTCGCACAGCATCCTCCTGCATCGGCTCGAGGAGATAGGTGTCGGTGGACTGGCCCTGCAATGGTTCCGCTCCTACCTTGGCGATCGTTCCTTCTATGTTTCCATCTCTCCCTTCAAGTCCAACTTCCACCCACTGGCCATGGGGGTCCCACAGGGATCCTCGCTGAGCCCCACGTTGTTTAATCTTTACGTGAGACCACTAGCTGATGTCGCGAGGCAGTGGGGCCTAACATTGGTCTCATATGCCGATGACACACAGCTGGCGGTTACTCTCAGCGGGGACGCAGAAGTGGATGCCCCCAGGTTTCAGGATGGATTGAAGGCGGTGGCAAGCTGGCTGACAGGAAACTGTCTCCAGCTAAATGCCACTAAAACAGAGGTTATGGTTGTCGGTAGGGGAGCGGAACTTTGGGGTGACCAATGGTGGCCACGTGAGCTGGGACCATCCCCGGCGCCGGTTCTGGAGCTGAAAAACCTGGGCGTGTGGATAGACTCGGGCCTGACTTTTGTAGGGCACACAAAAAGAACAGCGGCTTGTTGTTTCGGTCTGTTGAGAGGCTTAAGACCTGTTCTTAAGTACTTTGATGCCCCAACTAGACAGCTTGTAATCCAGGCCACTGTCATCTCTCGCTTGGATTACGCGAGTTCTCTTCTCGCCGGGGCCAATCAGGCCGAACTTACTCGATTACAACGAGTACAAAACGCCGCAGCCAGGGCAATCGTCGGCCTCCCTAAATTCTGTTCGGTCGCGAATGTTCTCCGTTCCCTACACTGGCTCCCAATACGGAAGCGGATTCTTTTTAAGATACTCTGCCTCGCCTTTAAGATCTTGAGAGGCATGGGTCCTGAAATCTTGTCTGGCTCTGTTCTCTTTTATGTTCCTACGCGCATTCTTCGCTCCCAGGGCCAGGCCCTGGCGGTAGTTCCCAGATATAGGCTCTGCCGTATGGGTGGCCGTTCCTTTGGAGTAAAGGCGGCATCAGCTTGGAACTCCCTCCCGGTGGAACTGCGCCTCTTAGAAGATCTTATGGCTTTTAGGAAAGCCTTGAAAACATTCCTGTTTTAGTCTTTTACCCTCAGTATGTGCTATGTATTTAAAGTGGTCCTTTGGCTCTTTTAGCTGTGTTATGTTTCTCATGCTATTCCTCGTCATTGCGCCAGGACGCTCCTTAGCTGGAGTAGCTGTGCGCATAATAAAAATCTATAACATAACATAACATAACACAAGGCACATAACCATGGACCGGTCCTTCCAATTGGACATCAATGGACACATCAACAATTCATAATCCAGGTCAGCGGGTGACGTAGGGGACAGGCAGACGTCCAGGGCCCATTGAAAAGGTTACTGGATACAATAGAACACATGTTGCACACAGGTGGAGTAGGTATAATGGAAGATCAGCCAATAGTCAGTGTCTAGTCGGTGTCTAGAGCAGCTGTTGCGAAAGAGCAATAGAATCAGATGCATTAAATATTTGGTGAATTAATTCCCCAGAGTGCAGGGGGAGATTCGTGTTTAGCAAAGACTGAATTTCACTGGATGTTCTTGCCACCTGCATTTCGAAGTTCTCATGAGCTGACGTGAGAGCCACTTCATGTTGACACAATAGCACCTTGAGGCTGCTTAGCTTACTGAGATCTGTTTTCAAAGTTGGAATGGAAGGCCTGAGCGAACTATCGACACTCCCGTGCAATGTTCCCTCTAATTTTTTTCCTCTATGTGCGGCAGTATAAGGTGTCTTTGCGCTGCTACAAAGGCTATGTGCGCCGGAAACCAGACCACGCATGTGGGTGCTGCGCCAAATATCACTCCCAACTTTTACTTAAAAAAGCATTAAGGTAAGTCCATGGGACTCTCCCATTCTTAAGTGTCTCTAAGGTCCAACTAAATGACATAACTGAACGAAGCTGATTCTGACCATGATACAAAGTAGATACTTCATTCTGAACAATATCAATAACAGACGATACAATATTGTTCATGGTATATATACGAGAAGACAGTGTGTTTATAGTGTTATCAACTACGGCAAGAACTTTTTCCAAATTATCTTGATCAATTTGGCATAAGCGTAGTACTGCTTACATGTGTGATAGTTTCCAAACACCGCTCCGCCAGTGGAGTTTACGGAGCTTTGCCTACTCCATGCTCCATTGCGAACGGGGAGGTAGGCAAATCTCCGCCTCCGTGGTGGAGAGGAGTTAGCCTCTACCTCCCACAGTCTTTAAAAATGATAAAATAAGGCACTTACCTGCGTTTCTGCCTCCTCCACTGCCTGGCTGCTCTCCTTCCTCCTCCTCTCTGGTCCTTCTTCGTTAAAAAAACCCACTACGTTGTACATCTTGCCTGTGCGCGCAAGACGTACAACATTGGCCCCCATTAGGATGGCGGGCCGACTTTGCCCGCCCGCCATCCCATCGTGGAAAGGGACCGTCCTCCATAAGGGTGGGGGTCCCGTGGGGGAAATTAGAATGCGCCCCCAACAGTGGCGGGCGCATCCTGTATTTTTACCATTGTGGCGGGCGGTGCTGAAAGCACCGCCCGCCGCAAAGGTAAAAATACATGTAGTGCATTTCAAAGCACAACGTGGCAGGCAGCGCGCGGTGCCTGCCACGTTGTTCTTTGAAATGCTGGGGGGTACCATAGGTACCCCCCATATGCACCCCACACCCCCCCGGAGTCCATGGGGCCCGCAACGGGCCCCCAAAGCAGACTCTGCATGCCGGAAAGGCATTGGTAAATGCCCATACTAATATGGCTGGCGGTGTCTGACCGAGACCGCCACCATTGAGAACCCGCCGCGGAACCCCCAGCCATTATAATATGGCGGGGGGTCATTCCGGCATGGATGGCAGGCGGATTGCCCCCGCCAGGCCGGCGGTGGCTACCACCGGCCTGGCGGGGGCGATCCGCCCGCCATCCTAATGGTTGCCATAGTGTTTTCTTCAATGAGGAAGGGCATGAGGAGCAGTAGGGAGAGCGGCCAGGCAAGTGAGGCGACAGAAGCGCAGGCAAGTGCCTTCTTTTATCATTTTTAAAGAATTTCGGAGGGGGGAGGGAGCGAGGAGGGAGTTGAGGTGAGCGAAGCATAGCTCCACTGAGTTTTTTTCAAACTCCATGAAGGTACGCGTAGAGTCACTCCGCCAGCTCCTCTCACCCTTACCTAATACCCTTGCTGTTAAAGATTGCTTTTAGTCATGCTTCATCCGCTCCACAACAGAATTGCCCTCAGGCCATTATGGAGACGAGAAATGCACCTGCACCCCCATCAACTTCACCAAATCACGCTAAGCTTAAGAGGCAAAAGCCGTACCCTGGTCAGAATGGAAGGTGCCACAGGCAGAAGTCCCTACAGAGACATGCAAATCGTTTATAACAGTACGAGTGTCAGCACATCGCTGTGGCCAAACCCAGAGGAACCTACTGCATGATTCTACTGCAACTAAAATATATATTTGAAAGCATTGTCGGATGTCAAAGGACCACAGTGATCAAGATAAATACAACCAAAAGGTTGATTTAAAATGAAAAGTTGTGAATGTGGCAGACATGACGCAGTAGAAGGTTTACTCTGTTGACAAATGTCACAGGAAACATATTTGCATGTTTGTTGGTATAAGCCACACCACCAATAACGTTGTTGTAAAAGTGAAATTGTGGCCATCACTCCAGCATGTGCGGAAGCCATTCCTTCACGAGCAGCCACAGTCAATGAAAGTCTGCGGTCCTAATTGGGAATCAGTTGATCACCAACCGAGGGAATAGTCACAAATGGAACCTGATCAGTTGTTAAGTGATAGGAATAATGTGAAGGGAAACCCTGGGGAAACACTCTCCCCTCCTTTGTCGCAGCAATAGCTGATAAAATGTCATCATCTATTTTAGTCATGGACCTTGTAACAGCTGCAACAGAGCATGTGGCTGCTGCAGATTTGGCTGCCTCATCAGTCATTAAATTACCCATAGCGTGTTCTCCCACACGCTGATGTCCTAATGTATGGATAACATGTGGGAGTGGCAAATGGTCCTTGAGAGTGGTCAGTCAGACCCAAAGCTTTTTATGCTTGATTGCGTTACCTTTATAATCATGAAAATCATTCTGTTTCCAAAAGAATAATTTGTCATGGCCCCACCAGTCTTGTGCAGTATGCGGAATCTGCTTTTCAAAAGGCCAAATGTCCTCTCAATGCAATTTCTTGTGCCTATGTGTGCTGCATTGTAACGCCGTTGCTGTGGTGTTGCAGGGTTGAGGTATGGTGTGAGGAGGTACTCACGGAAAGCGTAGCCGCTGTCACCTGAATGATAGGAGCAGAGGGTGAGTGCCTGTGCGGCGCAGCTACATTATCACAGTGTAATATTGTGGGGCATGTGTACTTACCCAGTAGGTGTCATTCACCAAAGTCTCCCCTGGCCAGTCGTGTGTGAATGCCACTGTGCCGGAATATGAAGGAGTCATGTGTGCTCCCCGGGTACTGTCTGTTTAGCGGATAGATGCACAGCTATTTAATTGAAAAAGTTGAAATGAGGATCAAAAGTCTCTTGTAGTTTTATAGGTGCTCACCAAGGTGGCGTCGAGGGCCCAACGACGTCAGGCTAGATACTGAAACGTGAGGCCAGAGAATCTCTGGTCTCATCCCTTAGTTGGCACACAAACTGTTGTCCCTCCTTGAAAACAGGAAAGTGACTTCCATTCAATGTTCATTATAGTTCATATTTATTCCATATTAAAGTTCTCTTCTTGTTTTTTTTCAAAACTCATTGATGGTTTTAAACAATCATTTGCAGCGTTAATCTTTTAAGCACTGTCTTTCAAGGCGTGTCCAATGCATTTCGGGCATTTTTGCTATGCCCTTCATCAGGGAATTGACACTAAAAACAACAATATACATATGTATTAGAATCGTAGTAAATGATATGTCAAGCATCATGTAAAATCAAACTTTTTACAAAACATATTGGTAAGTGATTAAAGGAGAAGATAAAGCAAACGAACGATAAACCATCTTATAACATTACGTGTCCAAAAACATTCTAATGGCTACCTATATACATAGAGGTTTGGAAAACGACGTCTCACTTACGTGCTTCTTGTAAGCAGTTATGTGAAAAATCTAAAGGAAAAGTACATGAAACGGTGTTACACTCCGTGGTATGAAAAACCACATTCTACTGGGTGCAGTGTATTGAGATGGTGAAAACTAACCTGAGCGGATACGTCAATGTGCTTAGGTCCGATGTTTGTTTCCTGCAAAACGCCGGCGGGAAACCTTCGTTTGCCGCGCTTCTTAAATTCAAATGGGGGAGTATCACAGGTGTGCTCGCGGTCTCATGAACAGAGTAAACAGACTAAACTTAACAGTTTAAGCTGTTCGTATCGGGGTTTTCGGTTAGAAGCTTCAAACTATTGTGTTTAACATTACCAAAAAAACATGGTAATGTAGTGTATAAAATGCTAACGAAATGTAATGTGAGTTTCAAAAAAAGTTAAAAAAGTAATAAAAGAAATTTGGGCCATGTAAATCTAAACCCAACATGGGATCGAACCCAGGTCTGTGAGGATGTAAGCGCAAACAACTAACCAGATGGCTACGTTAAACGGTGTTAAGATATGCTGTTTTTAGGCAGTGTCAACATGCTAATGAACGGGAATACACACAATAACATCACAAACAGGTATTTAGAGCAATTAAATCATAAGTAACAGGAAAATTCAATTCTTTCGTTGAGACCCATAGGCTTCTGGGTCGATAATTTGTAGATCCAATAGTTCTCTCTCCGGAGCAGAAATTTGTTATTGTCTCTTCCTTCTTGTTTTGTGACAGTGCTTAAAAGATTAACGCTGCAAATGATTGTTTAAAACCATCAATGAGTTTTGAAAAAAAACAAGAAGAGAACTTTAATATGGAATAAATATGAACTATAATGAACATTGAATGGAAGTCACTTTCTTGTTTTCAAGGAGGGACAACAGTTTGTGTGCCAACTAAGGGATGAGACCAGAGATTCTCTGGCCTCACGTTTCAGTATCTCCCCGGGTACTGTGCCACTATGTCCGTGATGATTGTCTTTGCATTGCACACCATCTGGATATTGAGGGAGTGGTATGACTTGCGGTTGCGATACATGTTTTCCGTTTGTGCTGGTGGGCGGATGTGGGTACAGTCAATACATCCTATTATACGTGGAAATTGGGCTACATTGTAAAATTGCAGCTTGGTGTCATTCAAGTCCTGTTGGCTGGTGGGGAATGAGATGTAGTGGTGTAGCCGGGTCAGCATGGCCTCCAGGAAACTCCTTAGGCAGCGGGACATGGTGGGCTGGGATATCCCCCCTGCGACAGCGACTATCCCCTGGAAGCTTCCGGAGGCTAGTAGGTGCAGGCTGCACAATACCTGCACACGGGTGGGAACGGCATTGGTCCTCCTTGTTGGGTGCTGCATCAGGGGGTCTAGGTCCTGGATCAGCTTGATGATCATTGCCCCATTCAGGGGGTACTTCGTGTAAATTTGCTCCCTAGTTTGGCCCAGAAGGGTAACCCGCACATGGAATATCCGCTCCTGGATCCTACGTCTGTTCCGTGCTGCTCGCTGTAGCCTTCGCCGCCTGACCACCATGTAGAGTCCTGGCATTGTGAGAGTCCTCAGGCTCCAGCTGCATGTCCTTAAGTGTGTTTGGTCAGGCCTGCACCTGTTTGTAATTTGCTAATGTTTTTTTTAAAAGATTTTTTTTTATTCTTACTGGTTACCACCTGGTTTGGGTTCTCCCTAAATTGCGCGTCGCTAATAGCCATTTTCGGGTTTTTCGCAATATACGATTTTTCGTGAATGGCGATTGCGATTATTTTGCGAGTTCGCAACTGAATTTGCAGAATCCATGGTTTATCGCTATTTCAGAATCGCAAATGGGCTTGTTCCTGGATTCTGCTAATTTATTTTCGGACTCGCAAAATTTATGTTGCGAATTCGCTATTTTGGATTTTACACTATCATGAATCCCTTTCTTTGAAATTGCGATCGCAATAGCTAATTCGCAGCTATTGCGATCGCAATTTTGCTGCATGAATCTAGCTGATAGTTTGCAATTTCTTTCAAACAATATTATTCACTCAAGTAGAGCTATGTGTGTTCTGTATTGCAAAGGTACGAACATGACTGTTAAAATGCCTATAGTCTAAAACTATGCGATATGAACCGTCCGATTTCAATATTGGAAAAAGAGGATTATTCATGGAAGAGACACAGGGCTCAATGACACCTTGATATTCTAACTGAGTCAAAATGTCACTAATAGATGCTATAGCATCACGTTTAATGGTATATAGTGGTTGGGGCTGAGGTGTAGATCGGAAAAGGAATAACATTGAATGGTGAATCCTTATCCCAACTCACTTGATTGCGATATAAAGCAGGAGCCAATAGCCCACTCTGAAGCTTAAGCCTGTTTAGTCTCCTCTGGGACATACTGTGAAAAAGCCAGTAGGATTACATCCTCACCCCTGAAAGAAGCAAGGACGAAAAGGGGAGGCCAATTTACCTCCGCAAGCAAAATGTCGTAGGAAGACATCAAATTGTCCCAAAAGACTGCATTTACAGTGTGTTTAATATCACCTTCAATTTGGAGGTCTACTTGATAGAGTTTATCGGGGGGAGCTACGCTGGTGTCCCCGGTTACAACAGTTATAAAAGTATCAGTTGCTTTTGCCTCCAGAAGCTGGTGGAGTGTTTACCGAACTATGGTAACCTCTGCCGCGCTGTAGAGGTGAGTCACTCCCTAATTCCTGTCCAGGAACAGGCATACTCTGCTGTCAAAGCGGAAACTTTCTTCTTCTGAAATGGGTCTCGACTCTCGATTCTGAGGTGGTTCCTCTTGCTTGACTTTCATGTCAAACTGGTGGTGCAGTTCTCGCTTTTGTTGCGTGGGCTCGCCCTGTCTGCGATCCTGTCATCCCCCTCTGCCAAATTGTTGATCTGACGATTCCTGAAAGGAACGAGGAGAACAGGGATCAAGAATCTTGAACCTCTCATGTGTTTTAATTTTATAGCGGTCACGTAAATCATATATATGCTCAGAAGCATCAGGTGGAGCCGATCCAGAACGAGACCTAGGCTTCTGCTGCATATTCTTGTTCCATGCCTGGACGACCCTCCTTGTCCGGAGGAGGTTTACTCTGTACTTGTGTAAATGGTCTCACTCCCAAATTATTGTGTCCTAAGATGTATAGACTTCCACAACAATAATTAGCAACTGTTGTTCCCGATCAACGTCTGCCACCGCCGCTAGACGTTGGCGCACTTCCAAGCAAGCTGCTTCACCTTTAATGGTAGCCAGAATCAAATCAAATCAAAAATCAAAATGAACTTTATTCGGTTTTCGTTTTGAAAGCCATAAAAGTACAGATATTGACATATACAAAAGAGAAACAGTTTAAAAAACATTAAGTTCATAATGTGTTAAAATTATACATTCTTTAAGAAATAAGACAGAACATTTACTAAGGTCCATCTTTATGGCAACTCTATAAGTTTCATAAGTTCATACGATGCCTCAGGCACAACTTTAAATATTGTGCCACAGATTTTGACATTACGCTGTTTTCCAAAAACTGCAGCGCCAAGTATGCAGGGCGGCACCTTCGGATCTTCATTACTTTTAAAATTGGTAAAATCCACCTTTTACGAAGTGGCATATAAAATTCACAGAAGAAAACTACGTGAATTGTGGACTGAGGGGAAGTATGGTCACAGGGGCATGGTATTGTATTACTTGTCCAAACATTCTGGAAAGGGAATAAAACCATGATATGAAAAAGATTAAATCTGAAACGAGTGAGAAGAAGTTTTTCAAATTGCGTCAAGTCGTACTGCAGATACGGTTGGATTGATGGAACCAATTGTATCATTAGGCAGTGTTGGACTGATGGCTTTCTTATTTCGTTCATTATTCGTAGTTGGGTTAGATGAGACAGACATAGCTTTTTTAAATCCTTTTTTGATATGTCTGTTACTGATTGTGGTTCTTCAAAAAACCTCAACAAACCAACATCTGTGAAAAAAGATTTTACATAAGATAACCATTTTATCTTCTTCATACACTCTAGTTTCACACAATCCTTATTAATTTCTCTAGTAAGCTGGCATTCGTCCGTGGCCCATATTCTGCGCCACAGCATTATAGGTTGGATCTTAATAATGTCTGAAGTATGGTCCACTCCAAGTTCTAAATGACAGCCAAAAGTAGTTGAGCTTTTTGGGACGGCTAGAAGGAATTTTAAAAATGTGTTTTCAACTTTCTGGATTTGTTCGACATTTGTTATTCCCCAGATTCCTGCTCCAAAGATCGCTGTGCTAACACATTTTGCATTGTAGATCTTAATCATCTCGGCCTGGGTTTTTTTTCCTAAACGTAGAGAAAATGCTTTTAAAGCACCGACTGTTTTTATTAGTGATAACATACGTGAGTTGATTGCTTCTTTCCATTTAAAATCTTCATCTATTGTAATGCCAAGGTATGAGTAGGTTTTAGTTCTTTCGAGGGGGAGTTTGTCTACAAAAATTGTCTTCAGTTTTTTCCCCTTTGTGCCGGCATGCATCACGTAAGTTTTTTTAATGTTGACTTTTAAATTGAGGCTAGGCATAAAGGTGCAGTAATTATTTAATGCTTGTTGTAGCTGGATAGGGGTGCGCGCGAGAATCAACGCGTCATCGGCGTATAGTAGTGACGGGATTGGTCGCCGATCAACTTCTGGGTAATCCGTTACGATTACATCCTCACCCCTGAAAGAAGCAAGGACGAAAAGGGGAGGCCAATTTACCTCCGCAAGCAAAATGTCGTAGGAAGACATCAAATTGTCCCAAAAGACTGCATTTACAGTGTGTTTAATATCACCTTCAATTTGGAGGTCTACTTGATAGAGTTTATCGGGGGGAGCTACGCTGGTGTCCCCGGTTACAACAGTTATAAAAGTATCAGTTGCTTTTGCCTCCAGAAGCTGGTGGAGTGTTTACCGAACTATGGTAACCTCTGCCGCGCTGTAGAGGTGAGTCACTCCCTAATTCCTGTCCAGGAACAGGCATACTCTGCTGTCAAAGCGGAAACTTTCTTCTTCTGAAATGGGTCTCGACTCTCGATACTGAGGTGGTTCCTCTTGTTTGACTTTCATGTCAAACTGGTGGTGCAGTTCTCGCTTTTGTTGCGTGGGCTCGCCCTGTCTGCGATCCTGTCATCCCCCTCTGCCAAATTGTTGATCTGACGATTCCTGAAAGGAACGAGGAGAACAGGGATCAAGAATCTTGAACCTCTCATGTGTTTTAATTTTATAGCGGTCACGTAAATCATATATATGCTCAGAAGCATCAGGTGGAGCCGATCCAGAACGAGACCTAGGCTTCTGCTGCATATTCTTTTTCCATGCCTGGACGACCCTCCTTGTCCGGAGGAGGTTTACTCTGTACTTGTGTAAATGGTCTCACTCCCAAATTATTGTGTCCTAAGATGTATAGACTTCCACAACAATAATTAGCAACTGTTGTTCCCGATCAACGTCTGCCACCGCCGCTAGACGTTGGCGCACTTCCAAGCAAGCTGCTTCACCTTTAATGGTAGCCAGAATCATATTGGAGACAATAGGGAACATTCCCACTAATTTCCCACTAATTTCATCCCCAAATCCAGGGCTGGATCAGCCCCGTGTTCATCCTGTACTCTTTTTATAATGCTCGGCAGAACGATCATGGAGGGGGTGCCAGAGCACAGTGTACACAATGAGGCAAACACCGTCCCCCAGGTGTTGCAGTCCACTAAAGGACAAATCAGACCACTAGGCAAACACGTAGTAAGAATCCTGTGTTTCTCAACAGGACTAGTGTGTGGGAGAACAGCATCAAGCTGTTACATTTTTTGAGCTATCCAAAAGAGTAGGTCCTCACGATTCTGAGGACGTTTGCCCATCACAGAGTTAATCATGACGGGACTAATCACAAGGCCTCCACCCTGTACTGAGGCTGGAGACTCAGCTCCAGCCGTAGCCACTAGAAAAGAACAGGAAATATATTATATGACTGGCCTATAAAGTTGAATTACTTGTCCATATAGCAAAAGAAGGTCTGCTATATTAACATTGAGATAGTTTGGATGCAGAGTGAAACCAGCTAGAACTGGATGTTTTGTCTAGGTACTATTGCCTGACCAGAACAGAATAACAAGGGGCATTGCTGTTCAACCTTGTTCGCAATGTTCAGACTAAATCCCAGGAACGTGCAAAGCATGAAAACAGCAATAGGTTCTCATGTGAAAATAACAAAAGGGGCATTTGCAAAATAAACTCATGTAGTAACTTGCGAAAATCAGCGTGCAATCTGCAGCGTGCTCATGCTAACATAGGGAAGATGACACTGACCCCAAAGGCCACGTCACAGTTCAAATCCTGGCACGTCATTCTTTCAACCTCCTCTTGAGCTGGATAACAATAACCATATCTTATCTACTGCCAGGAAACCCCCTGGTATTGTCATTATTCCTATCGGTTCTGAATCGATCCCCCTATTCCAGACCCTATTCTAGTTAAACAAACCAACAAGTTAACTAGCAGTCAGCCCATGAGGCAGAAAGCCCCCATGATGCAGATACCGTTATCTGACGCAGTCACACTACGGCACAGGAACGTGTTATCTGATTAGGTCATAACGCTTGCGATCTAATTAGACAAGCGATATTCCTCCAGCCCCTGATAAGGCATACGGAGTTCTCATAACAAATCAAACCTATGACAACCTGGGCAAAACCCTGCGGCCATTGTTTTGATTTCACCGAGAACTTTAGTAAAAGAATGTGCTAACGAGCAAGTCGTATGACATCTTTATTGACGTATCTATGTCCATCCTTACGTCAATCTCGGCACCTTAAAGGTATAAATATTACCGATCTTGCCCTATGCAAACACACGCGTGGTGACGAGATGGAGCAGCCATACTTGCCGAAGCCGAGAGCAGAGCAGACCCCGCTGGCGCAGCCCCGCCTTCCTGACGCGCTGAGAGAAGCTGATTTCTCCTGCCAAGAGACCCAGCACCGGCGCTTCCGGGTAGCCCTCGCAGGCAGCCTGGAATATCGAGAGCAGAGAAAGAGATACCATTCCTCATTCATCCTAACTTCCAGGTACAGAACTGAATAACCCCTCACAGAGAATTCTTTAGTTATTCACTTGGCAAAAACAAACTTAACTTAAACTGTAACTTTCTATTCCCGCCCACGTATTAGGCTTAGGTCAGGTACACGGGGTAGGCGTATTTAGAAACACCAGTTGAGTACGTTTAGTCAAATGTATATATGTATGTAATCTATTTTAATCATTTTAAACATCATATGGCTTAGAAACCATATCAATGTTTTTACAGTATTATTTTATACTGTTGCTTTTAATGTATGCACTTTACTTAACTATAAGTATTGCAATAATATCGATCCATTTCTCTTGTATGAGAAAAGAGACTGATCAATAAATAACACCTTTTTATTGAACACGCCCGTCTCTTCCTTTTCTCTACATTCTGATGAGACTAAGAATGCACGTACTGACTGAGTAAAATAATTTGCCTTTTGTTCACACGACTCTCGAGATTGACTCTTGATTAGGGGAGAGCAAAGTTGTCATGTTCTATGGTTGTCAGAAACTAAATCCCTTCTTGTCTAATCAGGGAAGTTAATTCCTCCTTGAACATTCGAGAAAGTTTCTAGCGAACTCTGAGCTATGCTGGCAAACCCAAAACTTAAGTCTAGTATCGACAGTAGTAGACCTAGTTAACGTCTGGCCTAGGCCTTCTGCTGTAGGTATTATTCCAATGCGCAGAGCCTATTGGGAAGATAGGAACTACACTACATGGCGCCCAACGTGTTTGGAAAGGGCGATAAAACTAACGTAAGACATTTAGAGTAACTCAGTCGTGCTTTCTCACTCAGACCCCTTTTCCCATTATACTCCAAAGACGTCTGGAGTGGGTGAAAGGTAATATCCTCCAAAACCTCGCAGGAGGGAACTCCTATGTATGGTTCTTGGTATAGTCAACGTTGAAGGATAAACAGTTCCAAAATATTGTGCATCTAATCTCTGTTTCCATAAGAAACCTGATCTGCAAACAAACAAAATAACCTTTTGGACAGTAAAATGTCAGACAATGAGGATGAAAGAGAGGCAATTAGATTAGCAACTGAACTCGCAGCAGCTGATGCTACCATGCAAGCAGCAGACGCGGATATAATACTCATCCCGGTCATCAAAAGGAGATCTATAACTCTAAAACTTATAGAAAATGGACTGACACCTAGAGGTGGCACAGTCATATTCGTAATTGAGGCACACGAATATCGGCAGACAGAGGTATATTACTCATGGATACATTTTCCAGCAGCAAATGCTGTAACAAAGTACTTCCACTATTACAAAATAGAGGAACCTCCTAATGAGTACACTCCTTTCGAGGAGGTGGAAGTACCACTCAAATTACAAGAGCATTTGCTCTTATTTGATGGCGCCCTAAAACATAATAATCACATCACCAGGCTCGGTCCTTTAGGTAGACCAGGAGCAACGTGGCCGGTCCTAGCCGGATACACACCACATCCAGACATCGACGGGATGTCTGCAGCAGAGCTTTTAACACAGCTAAAACAATTAATAAAAATTCATAGACAATTAGTCCAGTATGTGATGCGGACTTCAACAATTCAGCCAGCAATTAAACTTCCACAGCTGACCCCTCACCAGGGGAACACAAATAAAATTACACCACAGAACATCCAATCCTGCCTAGGTAAAGTACCGGCTAAACGGGAACAAATACCATTCTGGTTGGCACAAAAAATCACCCAAATAGAGGCGGTGTTTCCTGACACCACCCCATTAGAAAAACACAGGATTCTGACTATATGTCTCCCAATGGGAATCGCACCACACATTGAGGACTGTGACACTTGGGGTACAGTCTTTGCTTCCATCTACACAAAAACGCACGGTGTTCCATCCATTTCGGTAATACCAGATGTGCTAAAACAAATTCAAGATGAATACGGTCCAGAACCTGCTTTAACTCTTGGTATGAAATTACTAAAAGACTTCAAGCAGGTCTCGGCTATATTATTAGCCAACATAAAGGGAGAAGCAGCGAACGTGGCGATCCGCCAGAGGTTAAAAGAGACAGATATAGCAGACCAACCAGCTGAAATTGCCAGAATCATAGAAAAATCCTATGAGGAACTAGGTAGAGATAGTTTAGGTGGAATACCAGTAAAACCGCAACTGACTGAAAGTCCTGAAAGAATTGGGATGGAAACAAACAATCCAATCCTAAAGAAAAGAAATTCCAGTCCCGAGGAAGGTCTCCTAGGCGAAGAGAGAAATCTCCGAACCAGAGACACAGGTCACCCCAGAGTGACCCCTCTGGGAAAAGATATAACCTTAGAAATAGGGATAATATTAAAAAACCTGATAGATATCAAGACATTGATACACGTCCCTCTCAATCTTTTCAGACTTCCTCGCAGAAATCGGAAAGAAGAGGACGATCAGAACAAAGAGAAGAGCACGCCAAGTCCAAAGACAAGGAACCTGCTCAACTAAAAAAGAAATTACAATTTCCAAAAAAGAAGGTAGCCAGTATCAAGGTAGTTAACAATGCCGAGAATACTGAGGACACAACTGAAAAACGGAGAGTGAGCTCAGACAATGCTAGACAGCGCAGCAGAAGTGAGCATAGCTCGCAAAGTCCTTATGAATCATCTGGAGACAGTGGACACGAATGAATATCTTCAAGTGGAAACTGCAGACACCAGGGTTAGCAAACCTCATAAGATATACGAGATAACATTACGTATAGAGGGAGATAAGACTAGGAAAATAAGGGGACTATTTTGGGATAACCTCTCCAAGGGTTATGACATCCTTCTAGCTGAAAAAGACTGGCCACCAGAGTTTGTCGGAGTGCCCTCATGGCGAAGAAATAATTATGCCTGCCTTCTCGAATCATATCCCGATTCATAAAAAATATACACTTGCTAGAAAGTGGGCAGTGGCTCTAGCACCTGCCTTATATAAAAATCATGTCGGATGGGATGAGGATTCTCCTCCTCACAAAATCCAGTTAAAATCACAACCTACTGCACAAAGGCAGTACCCAATTAAGCAAGAAGCTAAAAAACAGGTAAATGAAATACTAGATCAGCTAGAATACCAGGGGGTGATTGAAACTTGCACCTCACAAATGAACAATCCTTTGTTTCCGGTCTCCAAACCAGACAATTCATATCGTCTAGTTTTGGATTACCGACACCTTAACACATGTTGCAAAACTTTTGCAGTGCAAAACTCACACAGTGCTGCACTAATGAATAACATAGTGCGCAAAAAATACAAAACAACCTTGGACATCTCCAATGGATTCTTTTGTCAAAACATAGCACCAGAGAGCAGATATTTAACTGCATTCTCAGTAAATGGCACTCAAAAACAATTCTGTCGGTTAGCCCAGGGGTACAAGAACAGCCCGGGGGTATTCTCAGCGAGAGTAACAGAATTGCTACAACTATATGATGATGAAGCATTATCTTATGTCGATGACATTTACTTAACAGATGATGACTTGGAGACTCACTTGAAAAGAGTGAACACCATAATACTTGGGTTCGCTGCAGAGGGGTACAAATTCAACTTTAAAAAGTCCAGAATTGCCAATCTGACAGTCCTGTTCTTAGGATATGAATTATCAAGTGAAGGCAAAAGCCTGGCCGACAATTTCCTAGAGAAATGCGCCGTAATCCAAGCGCCTAGAACACTAAAAAATCTTCAGTCAATTCTAGGCTTCCTAAATTTCGGAAGAACATACATTGCAAATTACGCAGAAAGGGTCAAACCCCTTTATGATCTAATTAAACCAGATTTTAAAAGATCCAGTTGGACTCAAATACACACAGAAATTCTGAGATCCTTACAAACAGACATGCTAATTAAAACAAAGTTAGAAACACGTGACAATACACGCAATCTTGTGATTCGAGTCATCCCAGGGAGATGCGGATTCACATACCTGACCTCTAATGAGGGAGAAAAGGTACCAATTGCATTCAAATCACACTTGTACACAAAAGCTGAACAGAGATTCAGCAACAAAGAAAAAATTGTTCATGCAGTTCAAACCGCAATAGCTAGAGAAAAAGATCAAGCGGACGGTAGACACATTACAGTCAGAACAGCAGAATCAGCCTTTGAGGCACTAACAACACTGTGTAATTTACCAACAACAACATTGAATCCGGAATGGATACAATGGGTGAATTCTATCACAACGGACAAAGTATACTACTACTTTGATCCAGAACTAGAGGAATTGAAAAATCTAGAATATGAAGAAACATATCCTCTGCCAATCGACATTCTGCCTTTACGACATTACGCCTGTGTAATCTATACAGACGGACATGCTCAACCATCCGTTTGGGGAGAACAAGCATACAACCCCACATGTGAGATTACAAAAGAAGTGTGGCGCGGAGGTAAACTAAAACCTCTATTAACAAAATCACACTCAGTAGAAACTAATTCAGAAAAACAAACTGAAATAATAGCATTGAAGATGGCGCTAGATAATGCGGATCGCGAATTCCCGACACTTATAGTGTCAGATTCATATTACTGCGTCAAATCATGTAACAGTGATTTGCAGGCATGGATTCAAAACGGTTACAAAGATGACACAGATGCACCAATAAAGCAGAAACTGCTCTGGGAACAAATAGCTCTTTTACAAAAAGAACTACCAAAGACTCACGTGACTCACTCACTGAGTCATCAGCGTGATGGCGTTCACGTTGTAGGGAATTCATTGGCTGAAACAGCCGCAACGGCAGCCACTAAATCGGCTCCTGTAGTTCGAAAAAAGCGTACATTAAAACACATTGACGGTGAAACAGTGCTGGCGGTGAAAACGTCATCAAAAGGCGACTGCTCAGCGTTACCGATCAACTATCCACTCAATTATACATACATAATCGATGCAAACTCCGTCCCTTTTGCTCGAATCCCTGGAGTGGGGGATAGAGTGATTCCAAACATGGACAGGAGAAACTTGTTAATCGCAGACGCACACATGGGCGAGGGTCTCAGACACCTTAAATTAAAAGATTCTCTGGAAGAATTACAATCACTGTACTGGTGGCCAGGCATGAGCCTGCGTCACACCATGTTTGTAAAACGCTGCCCAAACTGCAATAGAGATCGCAGTGGGGAGAGAAACAGTTTGATACCTCGTCGTATTACGGCAGATAATATTACCAGTAAAAAGAATGGCTTGCGATTAACATATACAGGCTAGTTTCCACTTATAATGTAAATCACCAGCACTCGGCTGACGTCCGGACTGTTATACAAAGATTTGCGAGTCTAAATGGCATATACGCTAAGAGCATGCTACGTTCGACCATTGTTTTCACTCAAGCCCACCAGCCTGGGGGGAAACATGGTCGAATGAGCACAGTCCAGCGGGAATCTTCTCACTTCCTTCCTGAGGGTACGGGATGGTGTAAAGAAAAAACCAAGGCATAAAGCAATCTATAGCAGAAAGGATATTAGGTTCGGGAGCTGGGTGGGTCAAACATCTAATAAGTGTCCAACGTAGTCTAAATAACTTGCCAAGAAATTCTCTGAAGGGATTCAGTGCGTACGAATTATTATTTGGAACTAGGATGATGATCTCTGACATTGATAGTCAGACTTCAGTGGTGAAAGAAAAAAGCTTTGATATCAAAGACCGTTTGGCTATTTTGCAGGACTTAAACAAAACAAGAAAAGACCTGAGCAACATAAAGTTGAAACAACAGCCAACATCCACTGAAGAACCACCACCTGTCCCAGCAAGACCTGTCTGGATTCCAAAAGTCGGGGATCTAGTCAGGGAAAAGATCGCGGTAAAGAAGGAATTTGGGCCTTCTTACAGAAAAGCAGTTCCTGTCTTGTCTGTCAACGGGACAAGATCAGTTGTACTACCGCCACTTGCTGGTAAAAAGGAGAACCGAGTTGTATCCATCGACCTGGTAAAACCACAACATGTGGCCGATAACAAACAGTAGGCCAAGTGGACTCCCAATAAGTAGCAGAACACCAAGGTTTGCTACCAGTACAGAGGTCCTAACGAAGAGGCTCATCACATTCGAAACGCCTACAGAAGAACAACAAGGACTATGCAACAATGCAATAGAACTCAGACCTCTGAAAACCCAAATAAAAACATTTAGCAGAGACACACCAATCTATACTGAAGTACCAAGTGACAATGCAAGAAACAAAAATCCTGAACCAATTGGAACAATTGACAGAACTGCATCCGGCTACTTCATAAACTTCGATGATTCCTCTGAAGGCTTCAGTGAATCAAAGACACAGCCATCATCAAAAACCTTTAAAGATAAAGCTAAAGAACTTTTGAAACAACGGAAAGAAACATATCTAATTTCTCCATGGATTGAATTTTGGGTGGGTTTTGGTGCATCTATCCTCATACTTTGGCTCATCATGGTACTTACTTTGGGACGCTTCATTGAGGGAAAATATGCTAAAATGGACACAGCAAGTCAGAAAATCAACTTGATCCTCAAACCACACACATCATCACACGTCGAGAAAAGAGAACTTTCTTCAGCCAACTTCACAGCCAATCCTATACCGGGTGGGGTAGCATGGGACAACACTGACTATGAAATTTATGGTCCAGTCGAGATCCTGAAATATCCACACCAAATTAAGATCTCCTTAAGTGACTTTGCAAAACCAAACTCATTTGCTGATGATTGGGACTCCGAAAGCATTAATAATATGATGTCTGATTTAGTAATGTCTGCTAAATTTACCAAACATGATTATTTGCAGGGTTCTACAAATTATGATAGTATGTATTGCTATAACCACTATGGTAACCATTTTCTACATAGATCTGCACAACCTAGAAATGTTTTAAATTATAATCAATGGGAACATTGTGCAACACCTCCAAAAGGGAGCTCTAGAACCGTTTATGACAAATATTCATATTTTTCTGGTTTTAACACAAGTAATGCTGAAACATTTTATTTTAAATTGTCAAACAAAACAGGGACCAAGACCATGATAACCAACACAAAATTGATTTATTCAGACTCATTTTTTGAACAAATGAATACTTTTGGATTTGATTATTGGGACAAAAATGTTGAATTGAAAAGTGTTTGGGGTACAAAAGAATGGCAAGTACAGGGTATAGAAGCTTTGTTTAGAGCCTGCATGATCCCAGAACAAATGATATTTTTAAATGACACTGTTCAACAAACCACCTGTCTTGGCCTAGCCAAAATCAAAGACTTAAATAAACCGTCTATTCCAAAGCCAGCAATATTTAGCAACACTTCTATAGATGAAGAGATAGACGTAAACCATATATTTAACCAAAACAGAACACATCCTGATTGGAAACAGTGGTTGATCTGGCCCACAGATACTAATAACTGTCAAGACAGATTCCTGAACAAAACACAGGGGTTCAAAATGACCAGGCAAGACCCTAGATATCCCCAAAGACATCACCCAGGGATAATTACCACCTACAGTGTGGGCAAATTATGCCTTCAATGGCTACAAACTTCCACACTGCCTGAAATTAAGCAACACCTAACTTTACTTACTGATGGTGCTGACTTGCGTGATTTCATAATGGGACCACGCAAACAGCGTCAAAAGCGTTTCATAGCAGCCTCTGTATATGCAGCATACAATGAGGCCTGGAAGGTTACTCAAATTGAAACAGCAGAGAGAATACGGGAAATTGACCGTATTAATTTGGAAAAATCACTTTCTGTAGTGGACAATGGGTTAATGACTCTGTCCTCCAGAATTTTTTCTTTGGACAGCATTGTGTCTTCAGCAATCGACATATTATCGCAAGACTTACTGTTATTACAACATGGTCAGTCACAATTGCGTTCTATTGTACAGCTTGGCTGGACGTTACAAAATTTGCGTTCAGGCTATGTGCCTTGGCGTTTAATCAACACAACGTCACTATTCCAAATCTTTAACCTTACTGATAGACAAATCGGTATGGCGCAAAAGGGTGCTGATTATACAATCTTGAGCATTGAAAAACTAGAAAGATTACCAATGACAATGTCAGAACGACCTGTCAGTGAATGGATAATACATGGAATCATAAATATTCCAATCTCAACCTTCAGGTTTCAATACTGCCAAAAATATATACAGGCTGGCATGTACGAGAAATTGGGAAAGGGGTACCTTAAAACAACATGGAACCTGCCCTATTCACATGCATGTGTCAGTAATAAAGGACAGAAAGTGTTTCTTAGTGGCAACCATTGTGCGATGTCACTAAGCGGCACGCTTCTGTGTAACGGAATTAGTTTGCATGGAGCCTGTGAAGGGAATTCATACAACCTTTCATGTCACCAACAAGGCGCACCTGCAACAGAAATAGAACCATTCTTTCAAAGACTCTATAATGGGAGTTACATTCTTATTGTAGACCGCAGATGTTGTAGTCTTATGCCCGGGACTCCTTATCTAGTAACTACGACTGCGAAGGTCAAGTGCTGTGGACGCTCATTGTTCCCCAGCGCCTTTCCAGACAGGGAGGCAAGGGCATGGCCCGATTTGAAAATTACTTCTATTCGAATAGATACTTTAAGCAGAATGAAAACAGTCCTTCTTCAGACGCCTACCAGGCTCTCGTCATCAAAAGAAACGTATGATCTACAAGTCGCAAGGACGACTGCAGAGATACATACATTATTATCAACTAATTCCCCCGTACATTTCGCGGAAATCCTGAATGAAATCTTAAATATTTCTGATACCAATGGGATCTCAGGGGTATTTAAGACAGTATTTTCGATGGCATTAACACCATTCAAAGCCATACTGGGTATTTTTCCAGATTTCGTCCATTCGATTTTTGGCGGACTTCCCCTGATCCTGGGACTAATTGCAGGAATCCTATTCTTAGTCCTTATTTTTCGTTATGGCAACCCATGTCACAGACAAAACTCTTGCGACAAGGGAAGAAACAATCCTAGCCATTGGATACCGGGACCGGATATCAAAAATCCTGGGACTCTCCCGGCTTAGAGACCTGAACATGACCTGGTTTCTATCATTTCGACCAATGTGGCAAAGATGTGTTTTACCTGTATTGAGGTGTCTGCTATGCGGAGAAGAATGCGTGTTAGACACCTGTCTGACGCTACAATCGGATGCGCCAATGGATGCAGAGACATTGTTGAGCCCGATCAAGGTTCATGCATTGTGCTGCCCTCAAAGGCTACCAATCCTGATGACGGCATTCGTGGAAGCTTCACCACTACGATTGATGGGTAGTGAAGTTCAAGATGAAAGCAGCATCGAACAGGTACGACCTTCTGTCAGCAATGCAAATCAGAATGTCAATGGAGACAATCATGCGCAAGAATGCATGATTACACCTATTTCCGAGTTAGTGGAACTTTCCCAGGAAGCTGTTGACAGTTTTTTCGAAAGCCTAAATGATATGATGTTCTCACCCGAACAGAAATAGAGACTTTTGAGCAAACTCGCACACGGCGTTCCCTGAATTCGGCCTTCAACTTTAAAAATAAAGTCACATGAACATTTTCGCTCCAGTTCACAGACAGCAGTTTTTTCAGCAGCCCCAAATATTTTTGCATATTTTTCGGGACACTATCTTCTGCTTAAAGTAAGAACTATTCTTAGAGAACTAAGGTTTCTAAATTTTAGATAGCTTATAGACATTAGCTGCCCGCTGGCATGTTCATAAAGATATTTTATTCTGTGATGGAATGGTCTCGAAACTTTTTTCTGTCAGAAACCATTTCATGTGTAATTCTCATATACCAAATAAGCAATAATGTATACAAATGCAATTACTTTGGCATTTTTCTACAGCTTGAGTGCATACCATATATATATGTCTGCAATTTTTTTCAGTATATTTGAAAATTTCGAAATGCATTTATGTATTTTGGGGTGGTAAGGTATACACACTACTCTATAGTATGTTGTACTATGTTATACTATGCCTAGATTTGTAAATATGTCCATAGTTAGCGTGGAGTGGGTGTCATGTATTCCTATTGGTTCTGAATCGATCCCCCTATTCCTGACCCTATTCTAGTTAAACAAACCAACAAGTTAACTAGCAGTCAGCCCATGAGGCAGAAAACCCCCATGATGCAGATACCGTTATCTGACGCAGTCACACTACGGCACAGGAACGTGTTATCTGATTAGGTCATAACGCTTGCGATCTAATTAGACAAGCGATATTCCTCCAGCCCCTGATAAGGCATACGGAGTTCTCATAACAAATCAAACCTATGACAACCTGGGCAAAACCCTGCGGCCATTGTTTTGATTTCACCGAGAACTTTAGTAAAAGAATGTGCTAACGAGCAAGTCGTATGACATCTTTATTGACGTATCTATGTCCATCCTTACGTCAATCTCGGCACCTTAAAGGTATAAATATTACCGATCTTGCCCTATGCAAACACACGCGTGGTGACGAGACGGAGCAGCCATACTTGCCGAAGCCGAGAGCAGAGCAGACCCCGCTGGCGCAGCCCCGCCTTCCTGACGCGCTGAGAGAAGCTGATTTCTCCTGCCGAGAGACCCAGCACCGGCGCTTCCGGGTAGCCCTCGCAGGCAGCCTGGAATATCGAGAGCAGAGAAAGAGATACCATTCCTCATTCATCCTAACTTCCAGGTACAGAACTGAATAACCCCTCACAGAGAATTCTTTAGTTATTCACTTGGCAAAAACAAACTTAACTTAAACTGTAACTTTCTATTCCCGCCCACGTATTAGGCTTAGGTCAGGTACACGGGGTAGGCGTATTTAGAAACACCAGTTGAGTACGTTTAGTCAAATGTATATATGTATGTAATCTATTTTAATCATTTTAAACATCATATGGCTTAGAAACCATATCAATGTTTTTACAGTATTATTTTATACTATTGCTTTTAATGTATGCACTTTACTTAACTATAAGTATTGCAATAATATCGATCCATTTCTCTTGTATGAGAAAAGAGACTGATCAATAAATAACACCTTTTTATTGAACACGCCCGTCTCTTCCTTTTCTCTACATTCTGATGAGACTAAGAATGCACGTACTGACTGAGTAAAATAATTTGCCTTTTGTTCACACGACTCTCGAGATTGACTCTTGATTAGGGGAGAGCAAAGTTGTCATGTTCTATGGTTGTCAGAAACTAAATCCCTTCTTGTCTAATCAGGGAAGTTAATTCCTCCTTGAACATTCGAGAAAGTTTCTAGCGAACTCTGAGCTATGCTGGCAAACCCAAAACTTAAGTCTAGTATCGACAGTAGTAGACCTAGTTAACGTCTGGCCTAGGCCTTTACTGCTGTAGGTATTATTCCAATGCGCAGAGCCTATTGGGAAGATAGGAACTACACTACAGTATAAACCTGTGAATTACAAAAGGCACGTGCCATATTATTTTACTCTGGTGTAAGGGGCCACAGGGTCTTTGAAACAAGCACTGTGACTGTGTAGCATGTGGACACAGGGATACAAAGACTTAGCCAGAGATATTGGAAAATGCTGGAAACTCAGACATGGGTATTAGTAAAAGCAAGGTAGTAGCTCAAGATAAACAACACATTCCTTCAACGGCTATCCACTATCCCTGGGTGGTAAACTCTACTCCGCGCTCTTGCTCGGAGTATGGAGTTAGGCAAAAACTCCGACTATGCTGCGTGGCGGAGTTTACCGGTACTCACTGCTCAGTGCTGTAAAAAACCTGTGTCCTACAGTTTGAGAATAGATCGCCACACACGGGCTTCACTTGCTGAGCTATGTTACTGCAGTTCTTGGGTTTACAGTCACAAATCCCTGCAGCCGGTGTCTTCGCCTCTTGAGCTATTTTCTGCATCCCCTGGCTTTTGGTTGACATGGCTCATGTTAGCAGGAGCACTAAAGCAGAGTGTGGTTTACTGAGAGTGTGACGTGTCATGCCGACTGTACAAGCAGCGCCTTAGTTAACGTGTGCAGGAGAGACGCTGCACTCAGTGTTATCAGGACATTAGCAGGTGATATGTAGCGCTGTGAAAATCTGTTGTGTGGAGTGAGTGCAGATACACTGGGCCCTCTTATCTCTTGGCGCACTGTTTGTGCCATGAAGACCATGAGTGAGAAACCAGCGCTATTCCCATTAGGAGCGTTCAAGGGCAGGAAACAACGCACACTGGAGTTCTGGTGACCCCTCCTGGAATGTACCTGAGCATCCTTCACATGCTCTCTGATGCCCAGTAAATATTCATCCTGTCCCCTTTGAGTTACAGGTGCACTGCCAAGGCCTCACCCCAGTATTGCACCTGGCGTCTGCACTCAGTGAAGCCGAGAACAAGGCCCTTTGCCTTCTGGCACACCCTCTGGCCTCGCACCTTCAGGGTGGGGGGATCGGACTTTGTGCGCCATGATGACATGGTCTTCAATTAATGCATGGGGCAGACCCTGCAAACATGGTGGGGGTTGGGGGTCTGAGGCCGCTTCTGGGGAAGTCACATGATCCAGAATGGGAATGGTTCCCAGTCACAACCAGTAACAGGACAAAGAGTGACAAAGGTCTTCCATGAGACTTCTCCACACACTGACATCAGAGAGGATGTCATTGTGTCCCTGAGAAGAGCTCTAGTGAAGGAGAAGGCAATATTTGACACTTCCTGCCTGGACCCCCAGCACGTGACATCACTTCCCAGTTATGTATAAGGAGCAGCATAGGATTGGGAAGGAATGCGAGACCATTCTAAATGTGCGGGATCCCGGCCTGGTGTTGCAGCCCGGGCTCTTGCAGAGCTGTGTGTGTGTGCACGAGCTGCATAAGACGTAAGCAGTGCACCCTTCAGTAATTGCCTGTCCAAAGGTCATTTAGGGCGGAGCGGAACTCCACGGAATTCCAGAGAGTTTTTATACAACTCCGTGGAATTCCGCACAGTGCAACACTGTGAACTCCGCTCACTCCTACTCTCCACACCAGGTACCAATACCATTGAAAGGTGTTGTACATTACAAATACTGTATTACAGTGTCAATGAAATCCGAGGTGCCCCACGGTTCATTCTTGCCTCTCTCCACCTGTATCCTCTACTTAGACTTGCTCTTCATGTCAAAGCCATATTGACACAGGAAAAACGGCAGTGCAGGAAGTGTGATATCAGGAAATGCCTGAGCTATGTAAGAAGCAGCAAGGATTGTTGTACTCGGTGAGAGTGAACATTCTACAGGACTGGAAGAAAGGATTGGCGGGAGTTACTACATGGAATCCACCTGCTCTGTATAAAATAATGCAGCCTTTTTATTTCAGTGTCATTGAACCACAGCTTCTTGTAGGCCACATGACATGCGGAAGGGACAAACTTCTACTAGTCATATTATGCTTCACTTCCCCTACACCCACCTTACCGCCAACTCCTCCCGCCCAACAGCCACCCTGCTGGCATAAATGCGGCCCTCGGGCACATCACAGACCAGACGTATTCGCCCTCTTGGAAGATGTTTATTAGTACACATGCTTTAGGGAGTAAATGGCTGGGAAGAGGGAGTATGAAACTCGCCCTGTGCCTGTTACTGTGGCCCCAGGGCCTATGTTGACAGCTGTGTTGTAGGCACCAGGCATGTACGGCGGGGAGGTGAGATGGGCGATATAACTGTGAATATGTGTACCCCAGGTTCTGAAAACACAGAATTGGCTTTGTATATGTGAATGTATCATTTCATTTCTATTGTCTGTTTTAGAGTATCTGTGTGATACTGCTAACCACGCTGCGCTCTGCTTTGTTTGTCTCTGTCTTCTGAATGTCGTGTTCTTTGATGCTGGCAAAACATAATAAAAATAATTTACATTCTCGGCAGGTTCCCTGCCATAATTATGACGACAATGATTCATGTACCATACATTGCAAACTAAGTAGACTCTAGGCCCTGAGTAAAAGCTGTGATTATCATCCAAGTTAATTTATTGTCTTCTGAAGAATGAAATACTGAGTTGGCCCTGCAAGGATTCACACCTTTGCTTTGCTAGTTTCCGGGCAGGTGTCCATGAAACTACCCATTTTACACTGTAGAGGCCAGTGGTACACTGGCAAATTGGAGACCAGTGCGGTGGGTATTCCTGCTTTTAGGCACAAGGCCCTGATAGCAAGCTGTGTAAATTCCTATCCCTGTGTAAAATGCTGTTTGCATATTGATCGGAATCCCCAGATTTTCACCACACAATTTCCCCCACAATATATTTCGGCAACTCATGGGTACCTGCCGAAATTTACAGATGGGAAAATTGCACTAAATTCTGATACATTCAGATTCAGTGTGAAAATCGCCTGTTACACACGCACATTTCTCATTTTCCAGAGGAAAACTCAGAAGATGCACATTTTCTGTACTTGATAAATACTGCACCCTATTTTATCTACATATCCCGGATGCAGTCAATACCTTACCCCGACCCCAAACGTTAATAAGGTGGAAACTGAGGCACAGGGAGATGATGCCTTCCTGGTATTATTGCTCCAAGTCCTGCTTTTCCTTATCCTGTTCTTAGTCATAAGGCTTTGCCCACATTTGATGCATGATCCCTGTCAATCAAATTAACAAGGACCAGTTGGATAAAGCATTGGAGGAACCGAGGTTAGAATGGATTCACCATGAGAAGCAGGCTGGAGTACTGGTGAGAAGGGGGCTGGGTGAGAGGGCGCCCAGGAAGGCCTCTAAAACGTGTGCCTGGTACTGATGAGTACTGTTAGACCATATTGGGATTCATTCTGAACGTTTTAGAGGGTATATTTTAAGGTCAATGGCCCTTACAGTCATAGCAAAACAGAAAAATCAATGCATGTGGAGAGCAAACGTCCTTGTAGTCCTCATCTAAGGAGGTTCAGAACCTACAAATTGAGGCCAGCGGTGGTTTGTCATTTCCTTGTGTGCATCAGCATCCTTGACCAGGCCTTGTAAAGGCTCATGTGAAGAGCTAGGAAGATTTCCAAGAGGCGGGCTAGATTGAAGTTGCACTCAAGGGGGTGTTAAAATGTGTCAATCAAGAATTCAAGGATTTACTAAACACTTTTGAAGTCAAGTACTGTAGGTTCATGTTCTCCAAAATAATCTGGTGAAACTATTCCCTGGTGGACAGTTCTGCAAAGTTCTGCAATAACTGAAGGTAAGCAAAGCAGGGGAGTTACTATTTTATACTCTGAATGCAGTTAGCACCGGGGGTTCCTCAGCAGGTCACGCACATTGACGCCAATTCACCGAAATGCCAGAGGTAGGAGTGACATCACACACCCTTTGACCTCCACTTTCACACACACACATACACACAAATTCACATACATACACTCTCTCTCCCGCAAGCACACACACAACATATATTTAAAAGCATTTGTTACTTTCCTCGGCTGCCATGGAAGGGCATATTCCAGCTTTTTGTGCTCCATTTTTATTACACTATTAGTGAATAATAATGGGAGCCTGTGCCCCTGAGCACTGCTGATCTCTCCAAGGTACAGCCAGGAGATATCAAAGCGCGCACGTCAGTTTGCCTGTCCTAAAACGTCCGGCCAACCCGACTTGCGCACTTTCAGTGCCTACCACTCCGTCCCTGCTGCTGACACTGACACATGGCCCTGCCTCACCCCGCCCTAGACTACTACATACTGGAAGTGAAAAATAAAATAACAAAATAGTTTTATTGTCATTTTATTTTTCTTCTGTCTGCTGCATTTCAGCAGTGGGGGGGTGGCGTTCCTCCGCCATAGCGGAGGAGCCGTCCCTGCCCCCATCTCAGAGTCCTCCACTGGCTCCCAGTCCAGAAGAGATGCCAGTTCAAGATTCTCATGCACGCCTACAAAGCTCTACATAATCAAAGACCATCCTACTTCAAATACTGACTGAACTTCCACCGGCCCGCTTGACCACTGCGATCCGCCACACACGCCCTTGCATGCACGCCGTGCATCCGTTGCAGCCGACGCTCCTCTTACATCACCACCAAGACCTGGAACACCCTAACCCTCTACCGCCAAACAGCTCCCTCCCCGGCAGAGTCAGGGCCGGACTGGGAACCACAACAGCCCTGGCAAAGTGCTCGGTCGGCCCCCCCTCCCCACTCGGGGGGTTGGAGGTGCCGCCGAGCTCTCTGCCGGGGCCGGTTTTCGGCCGATTTTGGTACAGGGCCGATTTTGCAGCTATGCTGCAAAAACGGCCCTGTAACAAAAATGGCCCCTAGGGGCGGCGCAGTCCTGGCCTGGGCAGAGTTCAGAAAAAAGCTCAAGACTTGGCTTTTTGATGAAGACCGCAGTGCCCAGATGCCCCTAGGGGGGATAGTGTGCACTCTACAAATACTGACTGATTAATTGATTGTTTGACTGCTCTCTTAATATTCCCTTTTTGCCAGCCCTCGCTTCCTCTTTGTAAGTGTTTCCTCTGTGGCTACATGAATCCTGTATCTTCTTGCAGGCATGTTTGGCCAGGATGGCACTGGCCGGGTTGGCTTCATGTTTATTTTAAGGGTATTTGTAGTCTGCGAGTGGATGACTCATGCTTGGTGAGCTGTTGCCTGGATACCAGTTTGCGCGCGGGGATCCTGCCAGGCAGAAGCGCTCCCCCTGACTAGACACGGCCTCGGCGATGCACTGCGGAGGCCGGCCGGCGCCCTAATATTTATTCTAAGGCAGTAAATGCGGCGGTGTGGCGCCATGAAACCCCATCACACGGTGAAGCACCCTGTCTGCCGCCCCGCCGCCTCGGAGCCGTGCCGTGGCGTCACAGGCGCAGCTTCAGCGCCAGGAAACGCGGCGATCAGAGGGCTCAGTGCACCCTGCGTGCTGCCCAATGACCTCGTGCAATTAATGCGTGTCTGAAGTGAATGCGTCTTTAATATCTGCTACCTTAGCTCAGTGGGTCACCGGCGAGCTGCACATATGTGTGTAACCTGCAAGACACCTGTTTTTAATGCTGGCAGGGGCAATTAAGCCTTTCATCATTTCCCAAAATAAAGATTGAAAACTGTTCACTGTGGTAACAGTTTTCTTGGGGGTTGTAGCTCTGTACTTTGACTTTATGCAGCTTGTGTAAAGTAGGACTTGTCTGTAACCTGCCCTTCAACGTGTACTTACACTTATGTAAAGTGATTCTTTTCTATGTAAAGCGCTCTGTCGTCTTAGCGTAATTTACTCAATATATAGAAACGCATAAATGAAATAAATGTTTTTAGTAGTTATTTCCAGAACTTTAAAACTCTGGTGATCTGGGGCTGTGTACAATTATCGTTTCTGGAACGGAATGAAGAAATGCTGAAGTGGGTATAGGCGGCTGGAAGAAAAGAAATGCTGAAGTAATGTTGGGCAGATAGCGCTGTGCTCTAAAAGTTGGTGCTTTCAAAGGCTGAAGTCGTCACAGTGTATTTTATTTGCTCAACAAGTCAGTTAATGATTAAGGAAAGTTATGTAGTGATATGAACCGCTTCTAGGAGCTGTAAGAGAAAGAGGTACACTATTCTGTCCATCTGTTTTACAGCTGCCTCCTATGAAGCTACAACGGTGAAACACTTCTTCATCTGCCAAATATCTGCTCCATATCTCACAAACATTGTGTATCGAGAAGGACCGCTCAAGGACCTTGCCTATGGAACCAACTCTATATTACTGTCAGCACTGCAGCCAAATACCTCATCTGTACATGTGCAGAGAATACTCATCATTCCTCCCACCCAAAACAACGCGAGTCTGGACATAAACAGTTCTGTAGAACCGCCAATTCCTCTGATTCACACATTCACTCACTCACCCTTGCTCTAAAGTATTGACAACCCAAATTAGAACCAAATGATTATGCTATTATTCAGCCAGCAGCCTGTGCTCTTCAAGTGTTGACAGAAGTCAGTGAGTTGTGGCCATGGCCTCAGGGATGCCTTTTGGAAGGCGTGTGGTTGAAGTTGGCGAGGATGCTCAGTTGGACCTCAGTTGGACGACCAAAGTGGGCTGCTTCCACCTCCCACAATCCAACCCTCGTGGCACGAGTACTTCCTTCCCTGGACACACACTCGGGAGGGCTGGTATCCAGTAATAGTGGCTGTGAATGTCCCTTTGTGATCCCTTGTATGGAAATGTCCTTAGCATGAAGCAGACACACCTTGGCGGATTTATTCCTGCAACTGAAGATGGACCTTCAAACTCTTCTCACTACTTGGTGCAGGACACGTCTGCCAAGTGTTATTGGTCTTTCTTCTGTGTCATTAAACTAGGGCACACTTCTTTTTGGAGATGCAGCAGCAGGTTCCCCCATGTTTTCTCTCTTACACAGGAATGGTTGTTTCAGTATAGAGCGCTTTGTGGTCAGCTGCACACATACAATTACTTCTCAGCCCAGTAGGTGTGGAGTTCTTGTGACTGATTTATCATTTTGAGCCTTCTTAAGGGGGTTGGTATTGCAGAGCTTGCTTATTTTGTAAAAAAAAAAAAGATAGGGCCATGGTATTTACGGGAGGCCACTTCAGCTTGACCCACTCACTGCCCCTGCGAGTGATGCCACATGCCAGTGGAACGGTTATCTACTAACCATCACACTACAACAAACGTGACTATTTGGGCTATTCCATGTCATCCAAATCTCTATGAATGGCCCTGCCGAGCTGATTTTATTCATTTAGTTTTAATATATATAGAATTTTTACACAATCTGCTGATGTATTTTATTAGCACCAAGCAGCTGGATCCTAGATGACTGCACTACCTGGACTGGTCACAATTATTGGTACAGTATATTGCCCACCTCAAATGGCCTGCTGCTAGTAGACCACAAACAATTATCACAAACTACTTTGGATGAGAGCCAACATATGGAGAACAGAAACAGGTATAAGCATTTAACGACACAACATCTTCAAATGTTGTTTTTAATCTTTTATTTCCTGCTATACACAATATGCAGATGACGAAAAAAATAGCTCTGCTCTGCTCAAAAATAGACAACCCTTGCCACCATGTGATGGACTGTCAGAAATAAGTGCCAGTGCTGAGAGCTAAGTGCTGGTGCCTAGAACTGGCACAAATTAAGCACTGGCTCTGGGCTTTGTAGGAATCGTTTTCGGCATGCCCGTTAAAAAGCCGATGGTTGCTTTGCTAGGGTGCAATTGACTAAAGATAGTCATGGCTTCTGTAGGGAGGGCGTCTGTCGTACAGAGAGGGTAACTAAGATGGTTACACCTGATGGAGGCATTATGATCTGCAGCATCTCCCGCAGAACAGCTTCAATCGCAAGATGCTGGTCTCTGCAGAAGGCAGACTCTCAAATAGAGGTGGAGACGCCTCCAAATTCAAAAGGGAGCTGAGTGACATCCAGGCTGGAGGGCTGGCTAGGCCCAAGGAGCCAGCTCATCTAGCATAGAAAGATTTAAGATATTAACCGCACAAGAGATGACATCTAAAAATATGAGAAAAGTTCTTACAATCAAAAACACTTTTTTGTGTGTTTCCATTTAATACGTTTCGATATGTGACTGTATTAAGCAGCATGTACTAAAATTCGTAGTCTATAACTATAACCATAGTAAAAATGCGTGGACGACTTTTCATGGAAACAGTTAGAGCGTTTGGTGTGCGCGGTATGCATGGCAATCTTTTTATATTGCATGGAGAAATATCACACTCTCTCAAACTTTGTGTGACTTAAGTTGTCGGCTACAGGGCTTACTTTGGGCCGATTCACTTGACTGCACTCTCAGATTTTGCTGTTCAGGGCAATCACATGCAATGTCCTACAGATGTTTGTTCTGGATCACACAATTTGTCCACTCAATTTATGTGGAAGCCTTGATCTGAACCAATGGTGTCTGGCTGCACAGTCTGCAGTTCCTTCTCGTGTTACCTCCACTTGTCTCTAGTTTTACAAGAAAGGAGAATGCTTTGTTTCGAGACCAAATTAATTAACGCATTATGTTTAGCATGGTCCATAAAATTGGCCTAAATCAAATGACATAAACATAGTCAGTCTGCCTGTTACTAAATTTAAAAAAACAAGTTGGATTAGGAAATGTGATTCAATCGTAAAAGAGTATCTGCAGATTACTGTAAAGCACTGTCTGCAGCTGCGACAAGAATTAGCAAGGTGCAATCGAGGCTTCTCTATGGGACAAGTGTAAATGGAAAGAGAGGGTTTCCCATTTACACTTTCCCAGCAGCCCTCCTCCATTATGCAGGACGATGCTTGTTTTCTTTTTCTTTTAAATCTGAGCTTTCTTGCACATACTTATCTTGAGGATATAGTCGGAGTTGCAAATCTAGACACTATACTACTGCAGGTTGATAATGAAACTTGAAAAGGGTGTAGAGCCAGTGGCGACTGGTGGGGAACTGTGATTGGGTGGGTGAGTGTGAAGGGCAGGGGGCCGGGAGTGAAAGGGGGGGGTAAGAAAAGAAAAATGAAAGAAAACTTACCTGCTGGTCGCCCGTCACCATCTGCCGCCCCTCTTCCATCGCAGAAAGCACCCGTGCTCCCAGACTCTCCCAGCCAATTACAACACTACCTTACAGCTGCGTTGTGATTGGTCCGAGTGTCATGGTTCGGTGCTCAGAGAGGGACTGGACTGGAAGACTGGGCATGTTCTCCACCCAGTCTGTGCAATAGAGCCAGTGGAGAACATGCCAATGCGCTTGACTGTTTGGTCTGTCCAAGACGGCCGGCCAGTCACGTGCACTTAAGACTGTGCTCACCACTCCTCCACCTGGCCCCTGCTCTGGCCAGGCCAGCCCCACCCCTCCCAGCACCTAAGCAGTAACGGAAAAATAAAATGATAATAACCTTCTATTATTATTATTTTATTTTTCCTCTGCCCTGCTGTTGAAGCAGTGGGGCAGCGCTCCTCCGGAGGAGCCTCCACTGCGTAGAGCTCTGCTGGAAATGTAGCATGCCGTAGTAGCGATCCTCTCTTTAGCTCATTGGCGTACCTCCTTATTGTATAGTCAGGACACACTTGGGGATTCAGGACACTGTGTTGGCTTTCAGATAATTCCACAGATGGTCCTATTTTGAGGTGCTCAGGTTGGGCTGGTCCCTCACCAGGGAGGCCTGTATTCCTAGTCCCTCCGAGCGATTGAATCTTGACTCTAGCGAATACGGAGGACTTCCCTGCTGGGAGTTTTGAAAGGAGTGAAGACTTGCAGAGTAGCCATCTTGTGCTCTTGGCTCTGGAATGCCCACTGCTCTGCAGTGGCAGCCGGCATAGCTCGCGGGTGGCGGTGTGAGCATGGTGGGTTGGGGGGAGGTGGGGTCTGTAGAAAAAAAAAAACGTACCTTGAGGCCGGGACCAGGGCCGGACTGGGAACCACAACCGGCCCTGGCAAAGTGCTCGGCAGCCCACCCCTCCCCACTCGGTGGTTGGAGGTGCCGCCGAGCTCTTTGCCAGGGCCAGTTTTCGTCCGATTTTGGTTCAGGGCCGATTATGCAGCTATGCTGCAAAAACGGCCCTGTAACAAAAACGGCCCCCAGTGGGCCAAAACCGGCCCCCACCCGTGCGGCGCACCGGGGGATTGCCCGGTGCCCGCTATGGCCAGTCCGGGCCTGGCCGGGACCTGCGTCTCTGCTCCTGTTCTCCTGCCTCCGACTACAGAAACAGGAAGCAGGCAGCCAGGCTGCCTCCGCTAAGCCAATCATTGGTCTGAGCATCATGACATGGCGCTCAGCCAGGGGCTGGAGGGGTGGGCATATTCTCCATGCAGACGGTTATGCAGCCTGCATGGAGAATAAAGAAAGTGCGCTTGACTGGTTTGGGCGGCCCGAGAGGGCCGACACAACAGTCATTCTGCACTTAGGAGTGCGCAAAGCACTCCCCCTCTGCTCCAGAGATGAGCAGCCCCGCCCGCCACGCAGCAGGACACTAAGCATAAAATGATAACTCTAAGATATTATCATTTTATGTTTCTACTTGGCACTGCTTAAAAGCAGTGCGAGACACTCCTCCGCCATAGTGGAGGAGCTGCCACTGCCGCTCTAGGTGTGAGGACAGGTGAATGGGTTGAGTCAGCCTCAAAGGCCACCAACATACTCGACCTTCTTTAGAAATGAGTATAGTACTTCCACCTCCCACTGCCTCTTGGTTTAGACATTCTCAGCCTCTTCTTCTTGTTTTTAGTTTCCTCATGTCAGCCTCCCCATTCACGAGGGATGTATTAGAAGCAGAGAGCCCCAAAAGCTAACCGCATCATAAATGTTTACCCCATGCTAATTTTAACAAGGTTACCAAGGCGGTTGCTGTCAGAACTTCTGCTCGCCTTTGTTCTTTTCTAGCAAGATAGAATTTCCAATGCTCTAATATGCTACAATGAAGCAGGTCTATCACCAGGCCTGGACAGGCCTTTTAATTCACTGGGCAGGTCCCCGGTGGGCTACAGCCCTCGGAGGCCAGTTTTGAAAGCCCAAGGCTGCTCCAGGGGCCTCTGTCACTTTGCCAGCTCCTGAGGTTAAGTACACCCTGCATGGGGAAGCTTCAAGAGAGAGAAACAAAGGGAGGGAGGGAGGGAAAAAGTAAAGTGAAAGCGATCAGAATGGATGGAAAGAGAGAGATTACACAAGGAGATGAAGGGACTGGAGCTAGCTTGCAAATTGTTGTCATATCTACTTTTAGGTCCCCAGTCCTGCTCTGTCTATCATGCTTGCAGCCTACTTGGTGACCTACAGCTGCTTCTTTTATTTAGAAATGACTACTAAGTGGATACAAAGCCTGATGAAAAATATGGATGAAGATGTGGTCTTGGATACGCAGTAAGACGCCATGACTCACACATTTCTTGTTGGAGCCACAGAAGTCTCAAGCCATGGGTGGCACACTTTGCCCGTGGTGCTTGGAATCAATTTTGCATGTAGTGACTTTTCATTTCTGTTCCAGTTCGGATTCTGTTCCGACAGAGTGGAGCACAGCATAACTGGATGATTGCTTACTGGCAGCCTGACAGCCATCGTTCCCTCTATATGGTGCTACTTCACACCTCACTTTTCCCATTACTTAGACATATTTATTTTGGGTATTTTGTAAACCGCCGTGCACCACTGGCTAGTTACCTCATATGTCTACACTGCGCAGAGGGCTGCAGAGTTTATTTTAACCTAGAGACAAAGGCAGAGGAAAGACCCTCCTAAATCTACAAAACTTAAGTTAACTTTTTTAGTTTGCTGTTTAGGCCTGGCTGTGCGAGACGCCGTTAGCTGTGTTATTAGTATCATGTTTTTCATGAAAATGTATTTTAAAAAATGCATACATATATAAATGCATCAGGGGGTGTTTGGTATCCGTCTTCATTCATTGGTCTTTTGCGGTTTCCTTCACATTTTGCTTCAGTCCAGCACAGAATACAGCGTGGGGGAACCCATTGATCTGATCATTGACCCATTGGCTGTCCTACAATGTCAGTGGTAGTACTTTGTCTGGTCGAAAGTGAACGCGTGCCTGAAAAGGAGTGCACTTCATTGCCAGAGGTGGTGTACCATGGCTGTTTGGCCATGCCTTTATTATATTTTTTTTTATATTTACCAATTCTTCGTACATTTCATCTGTTTTCGTAAATGTAAATAAATATAAAAAAATGGTATGTTTTTCTAGGCTAGACCCAGTGCTTAATTTGAGCTCGCTGTTGCTGGTGGCACACACCGGAGGTGGACCCGCACTTATTTTTCCTCATCCGATATTTCCGGAGAGCAAGAGAATGAAAAACATATGGGAAAGAAAGAGAAAGGCGGAAATCTGTCTCAAAGGGAGAATGCAGAGTGTGACAAGAGTGAGATTAAGGGCAGGGAGTGTCTGGTAGTGGATTAAAGAGGCCTGTGGTGAATTCAACACTATGCCGCCTTGGTATTTGGCGTGCTGATCTTTTACAGGACCGCAGGAGAATAGCTTTGGGGACCAGCACTCATTCTTTAAAAAAATGAAGCACTAGCTAGACATGTTGGCTTTATCAATGCTTATTATGGTTGGCATCGCTCTTTAACAGACACAACTACATATATCTGTTCAAAAGACACAATATATACAAGATAATCTCAATATAAATAATGAAAACTCCTCCTGTACATAAAGGAGGATCTCTCTTGCTAACAAAGTGTAGTACGCAGTTCCCCTGAGTGGTATACCCAGAGGGAAGAGACACTATAGGGTCCAGGTCCCCAGGAATGAAAGAAAGGGGATGGGGATCCTCCCTTTCGGGACTTAAAACCCTCACACACCCAGCAAGCTAGGTGTCATGCTTCATCATCTGGGTTTTGCTCCTCGTCAAACTGGCGGTGCAATGTCTGGCGGGCACCCAGATGGGGCTCTTTATCAGAGATCTTTTGTCCCTGCCAGTTGGTGCATGCGGGTGTGAGGGCCCTAGGGAAAGTGTAGATGTAAGGGAGTGGTGGTGATTAAAAAAAGTTAGGTAGTCCACTACATACCCTTTAATGGTGTGGCTAGCTACCTTCTTAAAAACAGTGAGGAGAGCTTACTGTCTGGTGCAAAGATCCAGAAAAGTGAACTCTACCTAGTGGTCAACATGTTTCATGCATTATGTTCGAATTGATACAGTGCAATTCATCAGGACCTAAATATTAAAAAACTATCTACACACTGTGGTAGGCAAATATTACCTACTCCACAGGATATTCGAGGCAGGCCAGGAGCCCTGCCACTTCTTAGCGATGCCTGGGGAGGGATGACAAAAGGATGTGAGGAAAAAACAGAGGAATTACTGTCGAATCCAATATATACCTATAATTTCTCAAAAGAAGGTATACTATGCAAGGATCAAAGAATGACCCTTGCGTAACAATAGTCTAGTTAAAAACAGCAACAACGGGTAAAGGGGTACAATACAACAACAGTCAGAATGGTGTGAGGTAACAGAGAGAACTTCTTGCTCACCCTATTTGGTGTAAGTACGATGCCTCAACGGTCTCCTCCCATGAAAAGCACTTCAAGCGTAAGTGCCCTGTTGGGAGACAGGGGGAGGAAAAATAAGGTAAAGAGACTCAGTGTGGGCTGGGGAGGAGAGTAAAGGTATCCCACGGTTTAGCCAAGTATGCCTGTGGTCCCTGCTCCAAACCGGTGGGTGGGAGTCCGGAAAAAAGTAACCGTGACGACCCGTGGTAGGGGAACCAGGGCGGTCAACTACAGAAGCAAGCAAGTACCAGTGGCGCGTGTCCACACAAACACCGCCGAGTGGGACCACCATGTACGGAAGGCCGACATAGCATGTGAAAACATGGAGCAGCCGCTCTGTGTTTTCACAGTGCAGACGGCAGCCGCCTGCACTTTCAAAGGGGATTAGAGACCCCCTTGCAGGCGGTGCAGTCAGTGACTGCACCCGCCTGCAAGGGGATGCATGGGGGTCTATGGTACCCCCTTTGCCCGCTCCAGAGGGCTGCTGTCAGGAGGCGCACCGATAGTGTGCCACCTTTTAAATGGCGCACTGTCAGTCTTCTTTGACTCTGTGCCCACGTCTGTAATATGATGGGGTACGCCCTTATCCAAATGACGGAACACCCTCTGGAGGTAGCGCTGGTGCTTTAAGTGCGGCAGCACTATCGGTATTATAGAATGGGACGCACTAGAGTCCGCGCCCCCTTCTATAATACCAAAGTGCCTCAGGCGTGCAAAGCGGCACAAACGCCAGTTCTGTAATACAGCCCCAGGTGTCCTCTGAGCAGCCAGACACCCACTAATCCATTCAAGCACTCAGGCGTCCTCTCAGCATCCCGGAACTCAGGGTCATCCAAACGGCCACCAAGGGTTGAAGCGGGAATGGACGGGGCGCTCTCTTTTCTTTTGTCTCTCTGTGCAAATTAATAAGCATGTTGGTTAAATTGTCTCTTTGACGCTACTGGGAGCAGGCCCTTTAGTCGACCTGGGGCCTCATTTATGAAAAGTGACGCATCACTGCGTGAAAACAGCGATGCGTCACTTTTCATTGCGCCCTCCTTGCGAGACCAATGATGCGTCATATTTACACTATGACGCATCATGGCGCAAGAAGTTACAGATACGTCAGTATTTCTGACGTATCTGTAAGCGCAAAAGTCACGCATTGCTGGAATGTGTCACAAAAGTGACGCAACTCCAGCAATGCGTCATTTCACATAGGGAAAGCCCCATGTGAAAGGGCTTGCGTCAGTCTTACGCCTGCTGTGAGGCAGACGCAAGATTTTGACACAACAGTGTTCTAAAAGTGACGCAGTGGAAATCTCATAGATTTCACTGCGTCACTATTACGAGGCTTTTTGCGGGGGAACGCCCCCTCTGCATACATTATACCTGACGCAGGTATAATGTAGCGCAGGGGTTTACAAAGTGACGCATCTGCTTAGATGCGTCACTTTGTAAATAGTGCGCAACAGGAGGCACGTTTTACGCTGCCGATGCGTCACAAAAAGTGACGCATCGGAAGCGCAAAACTGACGCAAGGCCTCATAAATGAGGCCCCTGGTTTTTAGGTGCTAGTTTAGCCCAATGTGGAACTTGTGGTGACGTTATGCTATTTTAAACTTGAGCGGCAACTCTGAGCTGATCATTCTGTGCAAGTGTAAATGTATGCTACGTGCTATGCTCTTGAGCTTGCGTTTTGTTAAGTGCTGATGCTAGGCTTGTTTGGGTGAGTGGCACAGAGCCAGACAATATAATGTACGCATCCAAGCGTTAATGCACCACACAAAGCCGCCCAGGTAATTAAAAGCTTACAAGGGCGTAAATGGAATGGCTCTACTTTTGTCCTGTAGAGAGCACTGAGCAACTTATTTGGGTGTTTTCTAAATTATGATTCTCCTAAACTGTCCCATAACTTAGAAATGCGTGCTTTCCTTCTATTTGCTATTCATGTGTCAATCCGAGCATCAGTATTTTCACTCACTGCAAGCAACATGCCATGTGAGGTCTAGCAGTGTATTCACGAGTGTCATTTTAAGCACGTTCTTTTGTATGGGGGCAAGTGGCAGAACAACGGACAACACTTTTCAGTGTTATTCATCGCTCTCCATCCCACCCCAAAAACCTATAGTGATTCAGGACTTTCAGGGCCTAATGTACCAAACGCTGTCAGCTCTTCTGTGTCGAAGGGGAAATGCGCTTAAACATAAGGGCGTGAACTTCTACCTTTTTGGAGCTTCTGAAGCAACAAATGTCACTTTTTTGCATTTCAAACATAGCTATTATTAAATTGTGTGTTGCTTACTGGCTCCAGCAGCATTCACCTCCACGTGCCAAACAGTGCCTTACATCTGTGTGCACCTCCTGGATTTAACGCTGAGCGTATATTGCCCTTCCTGCACTGTCTGCACTTCTTGCCACTCCTCCACTCTGTCTGCCTCATGTCCAAATGCTTTTCTTGTTCTAAGCATTGCAGTAAAGGCTACATTTTAAATTCTATTATGTGCCTAGAGGGGCACACATCTGAGTATGCATGGAAAACATGGCATCAGCCCAGTGTTTACCTGCATGAATGCAACATAAACTAGCTTGTTGGGGGCGCAACAAAGATTGTCGCAGGGGGTGCCACCAGTGCCAAAGCCGCACTGCCCACATGCCTCTTTCTTTCACCACCCTACACTTCCTGTATATTTATCCAACGATTGCAGGTTCATTTCCAGCCCTGCAGTCTCGCTTTTCACTAGTCACTCACCGATCTCTTCCTTCTTTTCTCCTTCTTCTCCTGCTCTGGCTCAAAGCCTGAACAAGCTCGTTGTAGTTGAATAAATAATTGTACCCGTGGCAGCAGCGCATTCACGGGAAACAATGGGCTCTGATCCCAGCCTCTCAGATCAAGAGAGGAATAAAAATAGAGCGAGGCTGTATTAAGTGATGCACATATGCAAACTGATTCTTATGTTATATCCTGCTCATTGCACCAAATAACAGTGCTGAAAAGAACTGTTATTACACGTTTCTGCTATTTCTTGTAGTTAATGCTGGTTTATTAAGAGTCCTCAGTGTGCACCTCTGAGCAGTGCTCGCCATCGCTTCTTTCATCTTCAGTACTGTATCCTAGACCAGCCTTCCATGTCTCTGGCTAGTAATCTCCTTTTATTAACCTCGTGTTAATTTCCCTTCATCTTCATTCTTTAATGCTGTAATAGTCTTAGCTGCAGCTCTCCTCTTTCCTGCAGTGAGGGTGTCTTCAAACCCCAGCACACAGTGTTCTTTCCCTTTCCTACATTACTTTGAAGTTGTCCTTCTCGATGCCTGAAGAGCACATCTATGTAATGTACATCTTCCAGGAAAAGTAAGTACCCAATTAACAAAACACTATGTGATAGAAAAAGCAGAGTAATGGCTGACTTACAAGAAAAGTGACCAATTTCATTTTCTGGTTTCTTCATAGATTAAAACCATTAAACCTGGTATAAAGTAGTGGGATCCCTGGAGTGAAATATTTCTTAATATTTAATCGCCTTTCTTTGTTTAGGCCTACTCATGCGATAGCCGGCAACTAGAGGTGGTGGTAATGCCAAGCCTGAGATAACTGGGTCTGGCCAGTATCTCCATTGCAGTGACTGCCCATCATGTTAAGGTCTTAGCTTCCTTGTGTGCAGATGGTCAAATATGACTACTGTTCCCAGTTGCAAGTGAACCGTAAAGTGTTATGGGCATTCCTGAGCTTCACTTAGGTTTTGTTATGTCTTGTGAACAGTAAATACGCATAAATGTTAAGATTGTGGAGGTATACGAAAAACGTTCACTTGCCCAAGATGTACGTTATTTTCTCACATTTGTTTTTATTTTTGATCTTATGTGAAGTGCGAGAGACAGCTAGTAGTCATTTTAAGGCGATGATCACATAAGTTAAGGGGGGCACAAGTGGATAGACCTGGTGTGGCAGTAATGTTCAAAGTTGGGAGCTTGCAGGTGCACCACTGACAGGCAGAGTTTGTCAATTTGGATCAGCCAGAAAAGAAAATTGTTTTAAGGTTGGCAGGGTGGTCGGATACATTCAGGTAGCTTCGGATGCTATTGTGAGTTGGCTTACTTGAAACTACCTCACAGAAAATGACAAGAAACTAACGTTTGGGCAGAGAGAGCCACACATTTTAGCAAATGCATCTATCAGTGGAGGAAGATTGTGGCTCGCCTTATGCAGCAGACCAGACAGCAATAAAGAGTGATGAAAGGGTTCAGATGGCATTGTGCCTCAGAAAGTTACTTGACATAGAAGGGTGTCAGTCAAAGGCCACTCTGATGTGATATGCCGTCAAAGCCTTCCTTCTGATCTGACATGAGTGCAGAGGGTGTCCCAGGGTGTGGGGGCAATACACGTGAATTGATCTGCATTCAAGTGCTTCCATTTATTTTCCAAGGCTGTTAAGTTTGTTTTGAAGTCAATCCGTTGTGCATCCTTAAATGATCTTGCGGGTGAGCACAGAGCCCTGAAGTATATTGTTTTCTTGGCGTAAAGTCAGAGGAGGGTTTTTGTAGGTTTTCTGATGGGATCTTATTGTTGCAGATCAAAGAAAATCCCGGCCACATGTTCATGTGCCTTTTGGAGCTTGGGGAGCTGAATGTTTTTGCAAAATGAGAGTAAATGACATTGCAGTGGTCGAAACAGGAAGATGCGCCAGAGGCAGAACGAAGATGAAGAATGCATTCTTTGTGGAATCAATTCTCAGATTTGTTTTCTGTGTTATGAGTATTGTTTGTCTTGGCAGATATTTCAGTAATGTTTTTATTTATTAACCTTAACTTGTGCAAGCAGTAGTTTACTACATTAGATGAGATTATTCAGTATGATGAGAAGTTAAGAGCGGGAAGGAAATAAACACTTTCTCTGGTTTTCAGCTAGACATGAGTTGGATAGGTAGGGATTTTTTAGAGAGGTGTCAGGTGTCTGTCACAATCCTTTGACAGAGTGTCTCCTAAGGAAATAATTAATTTAATACAATAAAAAATGGAGCATCTCGGAATAACGACAAAACACAAGTATTATTCATTATTAGACATTGTTCCCATGCATAACATATAAGATGTGTCTTGTACAGTCTCTGGAAATATTCAAATTAGATGAACATCTGTGCAAAGCAGTTCCAAGGAAATCAGCGATCAAATAAAAAAAAAAAAATTGCCAACTTTTGGGAATAATTCGACATCTGGTCTGAAACAAGAACTGTTGTTCAAGGCAAAATTGCCAGAGCTTGAGCACTGTGGCGTGTTAAAAATTGACAAATTGCAACAAGATAATAAACCATTACGGCAGTATACACAAGAGGTTATATAGCAATTGGAATGTTATAAATTGTACAATCAAATTCCTATTTTCTGTCTTTGAGTAATGCGTAGCATCACAGACCTGAATGCAATGGCATTAAAAAGAATGATCTAACTTTGCCACTGGATTCAAGCTAGCCTGGCTGATGACAGCTGATTAGCCAGACACCGGTCCCAGGATGCTTGTTTCCGGTCCAGGGAAGACATGGCTTGGCAGTTCGGGCTGGACTGTTTCCATGAGGCACAGGGTCAGACTGATTTACATATGGCCATGTCTGAACTTGGGTGGCGGAGTGAGCTAAAGAATGATGATGGATTAAACCCATATCAGTTGACTGGGGGTGAGTGCTTGCAATGTTCAACACCCCGTTCATCATCCCCTTTGGTTTTGCTTTGGTCGCCCTAAGTTGGCAGGGTATGCCCAGACGTGGGTTCATTGCTCACTTTGCCACTGGATTCAAGCTAGCCTGGCTGATGATGGCTGATTAGCCAGAAACCAGTCCCAGGATGTTTGTTTCTGGTCCAGGGAAAACATGGCTTGGCAGTTCAGGCTGGACTGTTCCCATGAGGCACAGGGTCAGACTGATTTGCATATGGCCATGTCTGAACTGGGGTGGCTGAGTGAGCTAAAGAACGATGATGGATTAAACCCAGATCAGTTGACTGGGGGTGAGTGCTTACAATGTTCAACACTCCATCCATCATCCCCTTTCGTTTTGCCTAACTTATGAAGTCTCATAACTAAAAACACAGTCATGAAATTAACCCTGAGATAGATAAATGCTATTGTACTGCACATGGCTAAATTAAAATCAGAGAAGGGAACTGAGAAGAATTCCTGGGACTATTGAACACAAAATGTACGGTAAAGTTGATTATGAAAATTTAGCAGAGCCTTAGTTTATTACATTGTTTACACATATCCTTGAATGTTAGATGAATAGCATCTTCCCCATCTTCCAGGTAGCAGGCTAGATTCCCTCACAACATTTTCCATCCGGGTGCATAATTGATGTAAAACATATGAAATACTCCTCAATTAATTGTATCTAGTCGCATGAAGAGTTTTCAAATAATTAAATATGCCCTGTATTTAGTTTTGTATGAAAATATGAATAAACTGTGCTCTTTTTAGACAAGTTCCACAAATGCCTTCTTGATATTGCTACAAAGGTAGCACTGAAATCAAGACTGTAGTAACCAACTAAAAGGACCTGTCAGAATGGCTTTACGTTACTAACTCTGTAGTGAATGGCCAAATCTTCCTCATGCTGCTGACCTGTGGTATGGACCCTTGCAGATGTAGGTGAGGCCATGAAGAAGTTCTAAATAATCTTCAGAAGTTGAGACTTGACCTGCCAGCCACAATCTGCTGGGTTCTCCACTTGTAATTGTTTGGTGGGAAGTATGAGGATACTGGAGGACCGCTGAAATACCTAGTCAGCTAAAGCATCCTGCCTTGGTCCACAAGGTGGTTTTGAGATTCAAAAGATTGAATAAGATCAAAGGTAAAACTTGAGAGTGGGAAAGGGCAGCAAAGGGATCACAGTTAGGAAAGAACTTTGGCAGCTACTTTTTTTTAAGTTTGTCCATATGGAGATTTCGGTACAAAAACTCCTGGTTTCGGGGACACCCTGAAAAATGAATGTATGAGCTCAAGATAACTTTACGGACTACAGTGTCCTGCTTTTCTCCGGTTCAGATTTTGGACTTCTGTTAAAAGGTATAAGGGACCGATGTAGAGTTTGGTGGCTGATTACTCCATCACAAACGTGACAGATATCCTGTATGCCTTATTACAAGTGCCATACAACGTAACCCAATAATAAAAAGGCAGACAGTATATCAGTCATATTTTTGATGGAGTACCCATCTTCCAAACTCAAAATCAGACCCTAAGTCTAAAAGTAAAACTTTGACTGGCATTTCTCCAGGCATACCTTCCCCAGAGTTATACAGCGCCAGGAGACCTATGGACAGGTAGCAGTGCACTTTACAAGCTCAAAAACATTTACATTTACATTTACATTTACACATACCTAACTGTGGCTCCATTGCAAATGGCCTTAATTTGCTCCTAGGTTACAGTCAACCACAACCATTGGCGCTCTGTTGTTTCTTGTAACCTTCTGACCTAAAGCTTTAAACGTCTTTTTGACAGTTTTTTGGTCATTGTTGTTTATTGTTTTCACTTTCTTACTAAATTGATTTAGGAATTTTATTTGATTGTTTCTTCACTATAATATTAGTTTGTTTTGTATAAACAGATTTTTATTGCGATTTATTTATTAACAATCAACTGTCATATTATGTGCCAATGTGAACGATACATCAGGATCATACTCAAGAGCCTATACAGACAGTGAACTATCAAATTCCCCAATTTACTCGCCCTCCCCTCCCTTGCCATAGGCCGTCCCCAATATCATTTAGTCTGTGGTACAATTCAAGACAGTAATATGTCCTACACCCGAATCAACAGGAAGGTATAGCTAACATGTATTCTTCTTCATGGGGATTGGGGGATATTTTGTCTGGTGCTGCCTAAATACTTAACACATATGTTGCTGGGTCAACAGTTCTACATAAAGCCTCTGTATTTTTATTACAATTATAATTGGCAGTTCATCGGTTTACTAAAGTAAATTATGTGATCTATTGCTTTCTCAGATACCATTATCAATATAGAGTAATCTAGGCTGAATACTCCTACTTTAATGTCTTCAGTCAAGGAAAAACATGGAGCAAATAAAGCTAGGATGAACATTCTAAATGTACAGTCAGATACCCCAAATGTCCAAACTCAGCTTGTGAAACCTAAGGTTTGAAATGGAATGCAGTTCATCCAATCTGTATTTACTTTGAAAGATTACCTTTCAGTTTTTGTAAAAAAATGTTTGAAGTGTTTATTCTTTCTTCGAAATACTCTTACACTAGCACCTACCTCGCTTAGTTTCCCTATGCCGATATGTACTTTAACCCTATACTAACACCCTAACTCTAATTGCATCCCTTACCTCGGAATTATCCCACAGCCATATGCAAATCAGTCTTGACTCTGCTCCTCGTGGGAACAGTCCAGCCCAAACTGCCAAGCCAGGTCCTCCCCGGAAACGTGCTCACTGTGCCACTGGATTCTAGCTAGCCTGGCTGATGAGGGGTAATACCCGGAAACTGATCCCAGGATGATTGTTTCCAGTCCAGGGAGGACCTGATTTAGCTGTTCGGGCTGGACTGTTCCCATGAGGAGCAGAGACAAGACTTATGTGCATATGACTGGGTCCAATCTGGGGTGGCATGGTGAGCAAAAAAAGGATGGATTGAACTAAGATTTCTTGACTGGGGGTGAATGTTTGATTTGTGCAGCATTCCGTCCATCATTTGTTTGCGCAACATGACCTCTTTTTAGACTCCTTCTCAGAATAATGATGACAAAACTATACTTGATTCCTCTGACTTTTCAGCTGCATGTCTAAAATGTAAAGACTCTTCGATTTCCACGTGTCTACCCAACCTCAGTGAGAAACATTCAAATACTGGTGTTTAACACATTGTTAAATGGTGAATGTAAAATACATTTTTAGAACGAAATTTAACAGGATATTAAATTCAGACCATAAAAAAGAAATGTGATGTTTAGCAGTTTAACATTCTAATATGACTTATTTTTTCCTTTATTAGGTAGTGCAGTTATTTCTGTTGTGTTTCTGAAGGAACTCCTGAGGGCCTCTGATGTGCTGGGTAAGTAGATCATTATCCCACTTGCAGGTTTATGTGTTATTTTATAATGTTGAACAGATTTAGTGCAGCAAAATATTTAATGATATGACAAAAAGTCCCTGGTATCTAGTTAAGTCTATAACCTCCCAGAATCCCAAAAGTACTGCATGTGCCTCCAGTACTAAGGCTAGGCCCATTGTTCTCTCCAATTCTCAGTAACAGAGACATTTTTAGGACTAAAGTTAGAAGTTTAAGACTGCCAGCCTGTATATGACTATATATGCCTGATTCATGTTTTCATGCACTTACTCTCACAGCATCAACACCACTCCACTCTCTGTCACTCACACAGTCCTGCAACCACCCATACAACACTCCACACTCGCATGTATGGTCCTCAACACCCGTTCACTCACCAAACAGTCCACCTGACATTGGCACAGCCACCCCACATCCTACAAAATTTGAAGGCAAGACAAACATCACTAGCTTGGGGTTGGAATCTCCATCATCCACAAGAACACTGTCAGCTGCCCCACATCCACAGACATGTCATCTTCCAATGTGAACACCTGTCAAAGAATTCTCTTGTGGACCTGTAATATGGCACTTCCTACATATTTCAGTTTACAATCACACACCAAAAGATAAACTGTATGTTGAGTTTTACAACTATGTCTCTGATTTTCCATGGTTTTTCATTATTACTATTATTATTATTATATTTATATTTATAGAGCGCACAGCTACCCGGAGGTTTCCCGGCGCTAAGGACGGGTTGAGGGAGAACACAGTAGAGAGACTTCGGGCCTAGAAAGGGAGCTTATTGGTCGAACAACCATGTTTTCAAATTCCTACGGAATTTGAGGTAACATGGGTCTGTACGGAGATAGAGGGGGAGGGAATTTTAGAGGGAAGGTGCAAGATAGGAGAAAGAACGTCCACCCATTCTTGCTCGATTAATCCTGGGTACCTGAAACTTATATTGGCTTGAGGAGCGAAGGACCCTTGAAGGGCAGTATTGGTGAACTAGGGTGCTAAGGTAGGATGGTGCCTTGTCTGATTTTATTCTGTGCATATAGCACAAGGCTTTAAATTTAGTACGGCTTTCGATTCGGAGCCAGTGCAGGTTGCGTAAAGAGGTGGAGGTGGAGGATTTGTTGGGCAGTTTGCAGAGTAGCCTAACCGCTTCGTTTTGTACCGTCTGAAGTTTCCTCGTGACTTCCTTACAGGCTCCTAAGTACAAGATGTTGCCATAGTCCAATCTAGATGTTATTAAAGCCTGGACTACGGTTTTTTGTGTGTCCTGAGGAAGCATCCATATAATCTTCCTGAGCCACATAAGGATAGTGAAACAGGTAGCAGCGACTCTAACCGCTTGTTGTTTCATGGACTTTTTGTCATCAAAGATGATGCCAAGGTTGCGAGCAGTTTTGGAGGGATAGGGTGTAGGCCCCATCTGAGGCGGCCAATGGTGAGGGCCCCACAGGGCTGCATTTTTACCAAAAAGAAGAAGTTCAGTCTTTCCCCCGTTGAGTTTAAGTTTATTTTCATGCATCCATTTGGCAATGTTGTTGAGGCCGGAGCAAAGGGAGGACGGGTTAGAGTGTGCATTTGCGGAGAGTGAGTAGATTAGCTGGGTGTCATCAGCGTATGAGTAGATAGTCAACCCAGCTTGTTCCGCTATGGTGGCCAGGGCACTAATGCACAAATTAAACAGTAGGGGGCTCAGGATCGAGCCTTAAGAAACACCAAACTGAGAGTTATGTTTTTTTGAGGTAGAAGTGGAAGAAAAGACTTGAAAAGTTCTATCATTAAGGAAGCTTTCGAGCCATACATGGGCAGACCCAGAAATACCGCAAACTTGCAGGGTGTTAAGGAGGATGGTGTGGGAAACCGTGTCAAAAGCGGCACTGAGGTCGAGTAAGATGAGTGCCACGGTTTCCCCATTATCAACCTGCCGGCGTATGGTCTCAGAGACCCCTAGAAGTGTTGATTCTGTTGAGAATCCTGCCCTGAAACCTGACTGGGAGTTGTGAAGAAGGTTCCTTGATTCAGTAAAATTAGTGAGTTGTGTGAGGATGTGTTTTTGTAGAATTTTTGAAAATACAGGTAGGAGCGAAATCGGGTGAAAGTTGGAGGGGTCTTCTGGATCTGAATTAGCTTTCTTCAACAGGGGAACTATCATAACATGTTTCCATGCTTTGGGAACTTTAGCTTCCCTTAGGGAAGTGTTTAGAAGCTCCAGAATGAGAGTGAGGGAAGGAGTGTCCAGGGTTAATAGGACTTGGGGGGGAAAAGGATCCAAGGGGGAACCTGATTTGATGTTACTGATGATCTCATGTAATGTGGACATGTTAAGAGGGTCCCAGGTTACTAAGTGCTGAGAGATGTTGCTAAAAATTTGGTCCGGTGCGACATAGTCAGAGTGAGTAACCAGTTTGGGAGGTTCAGGTGTTATACGAGGGGAGGTTGGGTCCTCGAAGCCAGCATAGATTTTATTAATTTTGTTAATAAAAAATTCTGCCAAAGCGTTGCATTGTATAGAATCCAAACGTGGGGCTCTAGGTTGACAAGTAGCGCCAGAGAGTTCTTGCACAGCTTTAAAGAGTGCTTTGGGACGATTTTGTGCGTTCACAATAGTTGAATTGATGTATTCAACCCTGGCCGTTTAGCAATGCGCATGATATTTAGTTAGGGCAGATTTATACAGTTGCTTTATAGAGGGGTCATAATGGGCACGCCATCAACGCTCTAAATTTTTGCATGCAGTTTTTTCCAGTTTAATTAATTCAGGAAACCACGGGGCGAGTGGGTGATGCAAATTATACTTTTTCTTTCTTTGGGGAAGGCATACATTGACAGCAGAGCTAAGCCAGTCGTGAATAACTGCTGCCTCCTCGATATTCATTATGGTGGTAAGGGGCTTAGTATCGTCAAGACATGCGTTAAATTGACTAATGTTTAGTTTTTTCCAGTTTCTCGTCACCCTAGGTTCTGTGGGGAGTACCTGAGTTGTAGAGGACTGGGGAATAGTTATGGAAAATTCCACCAGATAATGATCAGACCAGGGGATAGGTAAATGTGGCTTGCATGTGATATTGTCGAGATTGAAATGTGTTGAGTACAATTGTAAAATCCATTCCTTGGTTGTGGCCAACTTCTATTCTCTACAACCTCTGGACTACTCTTAACTAGGACATCTCTCATAGATGGAGCCTTCCTAAATGCAATAGAGGGTACTTTTGGCAAGGAGGGCCCCAATGTCGCATCGCCCTGCCCTGCACTAAGGGCTAATGTTTTTTCATGATGGCCCTTATTTGTTTTTCCTGTTTGCTGAAACGCACTGTTAATCTTATAGTCGAGTCCAATACTTTGGAGCATCTATTAAATAATAGTTCATCCCTACTCTTTTGATTTGCTTTAACCAGGGCAGAATGGAGTATGTAATTTTTATATCTTCCTTGTATAAATCTATTGACAGTTTCAATTTGGCCCGCAAGTACATCATCAGGCAAATGTAGTTTCTCCTAAGGCGAAGCACTTCCCCAAGGGGTGCTGTTTTTTAGGTGCTGTGGATGGAAACTATCTGCATGTAACATAGTTTCCCGCAGTTGCCTTTCTATGCAAGCGTGTCTTGATTTTATTATGTTGAATATACACTTGTAAATCAAGGAAGTCTACCTGAGTCTTACTGATGTGTGCCACGAATTGGAAGTTGATGGAATTAATATTGATTTCTCTAACAAACGATTCAGCTGATTCAATGGTACCCCTCTAGACCGCAAATAGGTTACCAGTATATCATAGCTAAAAGAATACATGATCGTTCCACAAATCACTGTGGTTAGCGATGAGCATCTGCTCCTCCCACCAGCCCATGTGTAAACATGGGTAACTGGGGGCGAAGACGGTGCCCATCGCAGTACCATGCCTCTGCTGGAAGACCTTCCAAGTAAAATTAAAAAAAATCTTTTCTAAACACCTCTTAATCATGCATAGTAGCAAACAATTATATTTTAACATTTTTAACGGGCAACTCTACAAGAAAATACAAATGCATTGACCCCATCATAATGGTTAATACTGAACAGACATCTAACGTCATCAGCAAATAGTCTCAATGCTAAAGAATGTCATGGACAGGTTTAAAAAAGTCTTCTGTGTCCAAAACAAATGATGGGAGATTCTTTACAAAGCTTTGGAGAAAAAAGTACACATGTCGGGAAGTATTTTCAAATGTGCTATTAATAGCAGAAATTATAGGTCTGCCTGGTGGAGGTAACTTGTTTTGTGAACTTTGGGTAATAAATACAGATGAGGAATTGAAGAAAACCGTTCCTCGTAACTCAACAGGCCCTCAATTCTCCAGATGGATCATTGCCTACGATACTGTAAGTCTATAGATGTGACTGTCTCCAAACTACTTTTCACATAATATGCAGTGTAATTGAGTTGGTTTTATGCCTCCTCAAGATAATCTTTTAAAGGTCACAGAACAATATTGCCCCCTTTAGCTGCATTACATAGGACCATGTCACTTTGCTACTTCAACTTTTGAATTAGTTTGCGATATTGCACTTACTGTACATTGTATTTTCTTTTAGCTCGTTAGATCATGTGATTACATTTTTTTTATATTTTCCACCACTTTCTCATTGAGAGAATCAATTGCATCACATGGCATTGCTGGTATGAAAGTAGATTTTGGTTTAAATGGAGTTTTTTAGTAAAAGAAAAAGGTTTCCCTTTGGTGTTGTCAATATGAAGGCCAATCATGCCACATCTATTCATATACGTCAAACATACTTCTCAAACTGGCCACAATTTATAAAGCACTTACAAGGAAGAGTATAATCAAAATGTATCACACATTTTTATTTTCATTTAAAAACATTACCCTTAATGTCCAAATACATTAAAATTGATCACGCAAATAAATTAAAAACACATTACATATTCACAAAAGATAACAGGAGAAATCCAGACAATGAATTTTGTCTTGTAAGTGTTAATTCAGTCTAATTTGGTACAACAGAGGGCATACGTTTTTCATTCCATGTCACCACAACACTGTTGACCCTTTCAAATTTAACGAGGAATAAAGCGTTGACGCGTTTCAGTGGTATTAAGTTGATGAGAAAACCTTCATCAAGACAGATTACATATATTTCTCCTTACTACTCGTATCACCTGTGCAATCGCACGTGTGAGAATCCTCCTTAATTTTGGACAAAGGGGATATTTTTCAATATCACGATTAAAAAATCTTTTATTCTTTTTGGATGATTCTATTAGTTAATCAAAGCGAGAGCCTTGACTCCAGTCCTTATTAATTGTTGCATGGGGATCATTTCTTTACCCCTAGATGGACTATTCCTTTCCCAATGTTCTTAATCAAATTCACCTTCTTAAAATCACAGGGACCTGCATATGATGTGAGTTCATGGACACAGGGTATGATATAGTTGTGGCTTTTAAATCCGACAACCGGCTTTCCCCGTTCCTGGCCTGTTGCGTACCGCGTATCGCAACTTGAAAGTGGCTCTCCACTTTCAAGTTGCTCTACACATTTTAAATTCCAACTACCTGCCTCAGTGGGCGTGGCTGTCACCACAGCCTCATGGTAATTGTAGTCCACCACGGTATTTCCAAGTGGATGCACTTTGATTTGTCCAGAAATGAAAAACAAAATTAGAACCCCAGTTGGTTGGTGTGCTGCTCTGTTATGTGCCAGCCCCGCTTTCCAGAAGTCGACTATGCTGTAAGTGCCAGTCCTGTAATGGCGCCAAACAGTCTCTTCCTTCCGTACATTTTCCAGCTCCAAGTAATGGCCAGAGACTGTTTTGCGCCATAAAGCCCCGGTACTGTGGAGGTCTGAGAGGCCCACTTATGTAAAAATAAATAACCCATAGGGAGGTGATGGTGGTCACCGGGGCAGCAGGGGAAGTGGTAAGTGCCTCACCCACATTTATTTTTAAAGAAGCCCCAGGTGAGGTGGTTGTCTCCGTGCAATATTAAGCTCCAGGAGGGGAGACCTGTGCGCCGCACCTCTCTTATTTAAAAAAAGCCCCCTGGACCTAGCTCATCCGGGGGCTAAATATTAACAAAGCATCGGAGCCTGCACTTTAAAAAAAAAAACATTTTTGGTAGGGCCCACGGATTCCACTGATTTGTTGTCTTTTTAATGCTTTTTTGGCCCTGCATGGTTCCTGTGGGACCCCCCCAATAGGCCCAGGGGGTCAGCCTATTTTTACCTTGCCCACTTTAATTTCTTTTATGTTTTTTCTGGGACTCTGCTGAAGCTGAGTACCCAGATGGCTGCCAACCCTTCCTTGTTTGAAGTGTTGGCAGCCAATCATATCTCATCACGAGATCAGAAGAAGTCGTGGATCCGCTGCGTCCCTATATATACAACTAGAGATTTCTTTAAATTGCTCCACAACTACTGAACAGTTTTACACCAAATTACAAAAAGGCTCTTCCTTGAACCTACATCTACCTTCCTGTCAAATTTGGTGTAATTGCGTTCAGTAGATTGGTCTGTAGCGAAATCTGAAGTTCCTTTGGAAATAAACAAGGGGAAAATGCGTTTTGTTTCCTCCCATTTTTCTTGGCCCCCGCTTGACAGATCACTCAATTGAGCATCAAACTAGTTTTTAAAATTTTGCGAGGATTCATCAACCGATGCTAAAGTTGTTGGCTATTGAAAAACCGCTCTTCCTATGGAAACCAAGGGCCAGATGTAGGTAAAAAATATTTACAGTTTCTTAATTAACGAATTTTACCGATTCGGTAAATAAGAATCGGTAAATAAGAAGGAAGGGGGGGTATGTAGGAACATCCAGGGGCCAGATGTAGGTAAAAAATATTTACAGTTTCTTAATTACCGAATTCTACCGATTCGGTAAATAAGAATCGGTAAATAAGAAGGGGGGGTATGTAGGAACATCCAGATGTTCCAATTACCGATTCGGTAAGAATCGGTAAATAACAATCGGTAAATATGGAATCGGTAATTACCGATCAGTATTTACCGATCGGTATGGCCAATGCATTCCTATGGGCCAAAAGTCCCATAGGAAAGCATTGGAAATACCGATCGGTAAATACCGATCAGTAAATACCGATCGGTAATTACCGATCGGTAATTACCGATCGGTATTTTCCGCGTCGGCCAGCAAACAAAAGTGAAACTCAACACAACAGCCAATCAGGTGCAACCACCCTCCCCCTTCCTGGCAGGAAGTGTGCACACAGGCAGCTGCAACTAATTAGAAGGTTCTGGAAAGGCAGTTGGAGCAGAGAGACTGGGAGCAGTAGCAGCAGCAGGCAGAGCTCGTGAATTGAGAACACTTTAAAATGGAAAGCAGCAGGGAAAGTGAGCAGGCAGAAAGGAAAAGGAAACTTAAGTTCAGTAGTACTGAATTACAGGTGCTTGTTGAGGAGGTGGTCAAGGTACACCACAGACTTTTTGGCAAACTGTCCCTCACTGTGGCAGAATCAACAAAAAGGAAATTATGGCTGGACATCCTTGCTAAAGTTAATGCTGTGGGAGTGACCACCAGAGTGACAGAAGACTTAAAGAAGAGGTTCTATGACCTAAGGAGCCTCACAAAGAAAAAATTGGCTGATCGCCACAAGCAGTCACAAAAAACAGGTGGAGGAAAGAACACTGCACCCCCACTCACCGAGCTTGAGGAGCTGGTAGCCACAACCATGGAGTCTGAAAGTGTCCATGGACTGGGAGAAGTGGACAGCTCGGCTAAATCTGCAAAAACAAAAGGTAAGATGCATGCACAGCAATCCCCCTCCCACCCCCACCCATCCCTCACCCCTTGCAGCTCAGTTACCCCAGTCCCATGGTGTGTGTGCAAAACTGCAGCAATGCATCATGGTACATGTAGTCAGTCTTTGAAAGAACATGTGACATATGTAACCAACAAGAAATTTAAATCTTTGCTGACAAAATGAAGGGCAGGCAGCATGTTCAAAGTGCAAATTGATATGTTTAATTGTAGTGGCTGTGACACATTTGCACCTAGCTGATATGTGCCCATATGTCCACAGGTCACACATCCAGAAGGCAGTCCGAGGAGGCAGAAGGCACGGCACCCCAGAGGGATGACAGTCAGGATCCAGGGCCCAGTGCATCCCAGGACACAGGGGTTCCGAGTGGGCAGCCACCCTCCCAAGAAACAGACATCAGTGAGGAAATGCATGGATCCCCAATTCCCTCACAGTCACCACTATTGGTCTCATCACCAGAAATGCCTGCATCCCTTGATTTGGTAACACCTGTTGCACACCCTAGCAGGAGGCATGTTGTTTCCCCACTGCTGCAAATGGAGATAGGTGCTGAGGAAATGGTGGGTGTAGAGTCACATGACTTGTCTGAGGCTGACATCACTGCCACACTGCAGCCCGGCACAGAGCCTGTACCACCTATCACTAGAAGGCGCACTGTCCAAGGAAGGGGTGTAGGTGCACGTGGGGAGGGGTCCAGTGTCTTTCAAGGCCTGGAGGGATCGATGATCAGGATACAGAGGATGCAGGGCAAGGGCATCATGGCCTGTCAGAGACAAATGAGAAACATGAACATTAACATTCAGGACATTGGCAAGGGCATACAAGAGCTTGTGGAAGTGAACAAGTGTATGGCAACAGGCATACAGCAACTGTGCACTAAACTTGACTCTGAAATTGCTGCAAGGCGCAGGGACAAGCAGCGCGCACAGAGAGCAGAGAAATCCTTACACCGCCTGGCAACAGCCACATCCCTGCTATGCAGGCGTAGCATCAATAGTCAGGAAGTCCTGACTAATAATACCAACCAGTTAACAAGGGGCATTGCTGGAATGACTGGTGCGCTGGAGGCCCTACTCAATGCACAAAGTGCACGAAGTTCTGCTCTTGACGTGCCGGACAGTGAACCTAGCACCAGTAGGAGCAGCACAGCTAGCCCACATGGTGTTGAGCCAAGGAGGAGCAGCAGGCGACAGGGTGAGGCTACAGGCCAAACGCCCAGTGAACAGGCTGAGCCACAAACACCTGCCAGTGCAAAGCGTGGCCGAAAATGAACAGTTTTTACTATGGCCTACTGCCTGTGCACATTTTTTTTTTTAGTTGTTAAAGTTTCATTTGCACATTTGTGCCATTTAAACAAGCCTAGTGACAATATGCAACTATGGTGGGTGGGTTCAAGACCTGTCTGAGTGTGTTTGCTCACTGTGAGCATTGATGTCAAATGCTTACTGTTGCTATTTTTTTCTTTACCATCTGTTTAAGAAATCTAAATAAACAGAAGCTTGTGCTTTGACTATAGCTCAGTGTCTTCACTTACTCAGAAATAGTTGCGTGTAATCTCCTCACGTCTGTATCTGCCATCACTTGGTGTTGACACTCCTGCAGGATGTCTTTCAGGCACAGCATTGTCGTCGTCGTGATCCTCATAGTCACTTAACTCCACCTCAGTCCCCTTCTTAACAGCCAGATTGTGCAACATGGCACAGGCAGCAATGATCTTACAGCATGTGATGGGGGTATACTGCCTTGCACCTCCACTCTTGTGCAGGCATCTAAACCTGCTCTTCCAAATTCCAAATGTTCTCTCAACAACATTGCGTGTGCGCTTGTGTGCCCGGTTGTATCTCCTTTGGCTGGGTGTTGAGGGGTTGAGGTAGGGGGTTAGTATGAATGAGCGAAGGGCATATGCACTGTCTCCTGGAAAGAAAAGGGAATAATTTACTCACATGCATACATGTACTGCTAATTGCAATAGGTCTAATAGGTGTTGCACACTGTGTCTTACCTAGGAGGTAGCCTTCACCAAATTCCCCTGCAGTCAGCCGTTCATAGATGCCACTGTTCTGAAATATATATGAATCATGGGTACTTCCCGGGAATTTTGCTACAAGGTCTGTGATGTAGTGCTTAGCATTGCAAATCACCTGCACGTTGATGGTGTGGGTTGATTTCCTATTGCGGTAAATGTATTCTGTGGCAGCAGGGGGACAAATGGGGATGTGTGTGCCATCAATGCATCCGATGATATGGGGAAATCCTGCCATCTGGTAGAAGTCCGATTTGGTTTGTACCAGTTCTGCATGGGTGGATGGAAAAGAAATGTAATGGCCCATCCTGTGCAACATGGCGTCAAGGAATCTGTGAAAAAACCTTGAGAGGCTGCTCTGGGTCACCCCTCCCACCACAGCAACCACGCTCTGGTAGCTCCCTGACGCCAGCAGGTGGATGCTGCACAGCACCTGTACATGTGCTGGTATTGCATGTGCCCTTGGGGTGGGGTGCTCCAACAGAGGTTTGAGGTCCCTGATGAGCTCCATGATGGTGTCTGGAGCCAACCTGTACCTTTGCAATATCTCTTCCTCTGTGAGCATGAACAGGGTCACCCTCTGCCTGTAGACCTGCTCCTGTCTCAGCCATTCCCTCTCTCCTTCCTCCTGTAGCCGTAGCCGTCTTGCAATTACATAGAATGCCGCCATTTTGCAAACAGAATTGCATTTTGGGTCCATTTTTATAGGCTGTACCTGGTTTACACCTGATTTGAATCCATGGTAAATACCGACTCTTAAATACCGATTTTGGCCCAAAATCGGTATTTCAGAGCCTCCCTACATCTCAAACTTCATTTTTACCTATTCTTAATTACCGATTCGGTATTTTACCGATCGGTAACGTTAACGATCAGTAAATTTCCCGATCGGTAACTTTACCGATCGGTAACTTTACCGATCGGTAACTTTACCGATCGGTAAGTTTACCGATCGGTAATTTTACCGATTCGGGAAATTTACCGATTCGGCCTATTTTCTGTCACCTACATGCCGATCTCCACATACCGGTCGGTAACGGCCGAATTCGGCCATTACCGACCGGTATTTGGCTACCTACATCTGGCCCCAGATGTTCCAATTACCGATTCGGTAAGAATCGGTAAATAACAATCGGTAAATATGGAATCGGTAATTACCGATCGGTATTTACCTATCGGTATGGCCAATGCATTCCTATGGGCCAAAAGTCCCATAGGAAAGCATTGGAAATACCGATCGGTAAATACCGATCGGTAAATACCGATCGGTAATTACCGATCGGTAATTACCGATTTCATATTTACCGATTGTTATTTACCGATCGGTAACTTTACCGATCGGTAACTTTACCGATCGGTAACTTTACCGATCGGTAATTTTACCGATTCGGGAAATTTACCGATTCGGCCTATTTTCTATCACCTACATGCCGATCTCCACATACCGGTCGGTAACGGCCGAATTCGGCCATTACCGACCGGTATTTGGCTACCTACATCTGGCCCTAAGTCCTAACTATAAGATGATCCCTGCGTTCCAGGCAGGAAAAGACGAGCCACTCCAGTGTGAAGGTGCAAATTCATTGGTTTATTTGGCAAACAAGACACGTTTCGACATCTCTCTGGGTCTTGGTCACATGACCATTTGCCAGTTCCACACATATTTTGAGACACAGTGATCAGCACGACGCAGCATGCCCTAGTAGACATAAATAAAAGACGTTGGTGTTTTTTTTAGAAAAAATTACATAGAATTGTGACTCTAATGTTCATGATTTTGTGACTTTACAGCCTAATAAATCATAAGTAACAACAATTTCAATATTTTACAGAATGTATTTAGAGTTCCGTTGTTTGTGCCCATGAGTCACTCTGTAAACTTTTTATTATTTCTCACGAGTATAGTACCCTACAGTATAGTGAACTTTGCATCAGATATATATATTTGGAAGAAGACCGTTTGGTCGAAACGCGTCGCCATTAAACATCTTTAAAAACACAGACCCTGGAGTGCGAGTCTTCTTGTGTGACTGCAGCGCGGATGTTAGCTGTCAGCCCTTTCGAAAATATATATATATATATATATATATATATATATATATATATATATATATATATATATATATATATATATATATATATATATATATATATATATATATATATATATATATATATATATATATATATATATATATATACATATATATTACCTACTGGTGATACCCAGTAGGTATATATAGTTAGGATTGTTTTCCATAGGGAAATCGCAACATTCTATTGGGAATAACTTTGGCGCCAGTTGAGGAATCTTCCTGAAATTTTCCTTAACTTTGCCTCGCGGCGCTCCGGTCCTTCCCTGAAAGTTTGGGGGGATTCTTTAAGCGGGGGCCGAGATAAAAGGGGGGTCCCAAAACGTGTTTTCCCCATGTTAATTTCCATAGGGCGGTTGGACTCACTTTTAGCCCGAACGGCTGAATGGTTTTCCACCAAACTTGGCAAAATTGTAGGGACTGGTAGCCCAATGTGCCTTTGCTATGTCTCCAGATATGTGCTCCAGTGGTTTTTACGAAAATTAACTTTGAAAAAATATATATTGGGCTACATTGGGCTGGCTATATATATGTTAGAGCCCAAATGTAGCCCAATGTAGCCCAAAGATGGCCACCAGTGACAAAAAAAACCAAATGTAGCCCAAATATCAGCCAGATGTAGCCCAACTATAGCCCAATGGCAGAATGTCCCAGAGTGTTCTAAGGAACAACTAGAGCGCTAACAGTCTTACTTATGACAAAAGTATGGCACACCTGAAGTCATCTTGATTGGAATAAAGTGTTAACACTTAAAACATTTAATTTGCAAAGGAACAAAATGAGGGGGTTCATTTTGCCATAGAAATTATGATTAGTGCTGAAGAAAGAAAAATTAGGGCACATTTTGAGTGACTTCTCAAATCCTCCTATATTTCATTAAAACAATTCTGACATGCAGTCTCCCAAGATTGCCACCAGAGACAAAAGAGCCTGTGCTTAAAAACTCTGTTAGCAAAGCAGGCATTTGAGATTTAAAAAATAGTTAGGATTGTTTTCCATAGGGAAATCGCAACATTCTATTGGGAATAACTTTGGCGCCGGTTGAGGAATCTTCCTGACATTTTCCTTAACTTTGCCTTGCGGCGCTCCGGTCCTTCCCTGAAAGTTTGGGGGGGATTCGTCAAGCGGGGGCCGAGATAAAAGGGGGGTCCCAAAACGTGTTTTCCCCATGTTAATTTCCATAGGGCGGTTGGACTCACTTGTAGTCCGAACGGCTGAATGGTTTTCCACCAAACTTGGCAAAATTGTAGGGACTGGTAGCCCGATGTGCCTTTGCTATGTCTCAAGATATGTGCTCCAGTGGTTTTTACGAAAATTAACTTTGAAAAAATATATATTGGGCTACATTGGGCTATATATATGTTAGAGCCCAAATGTAGCCCAATGTAGCCCAATGTAGCCCAATGTAGCCCAAAGATGGCCACCAGAGACAAAAAAAACAAATGTAGCCCAAATATCAGCCAGATGTAGCCCAACTATAGCCCAATGACAGTATGTCCCAGAGTGTTCTAAAGACCAACTAGAGCGCTAACAGTCTTACTTATGACAAAAGTATGGCACACCTGAAGTCATCTTGATTGGAATAAAGTGTTAACACTTAAAACATTTAATTTGCAAAGGAACAAAATGAGGGGTTCATTTTGCCATAGAAATTATGATTAGTGCTGAAGAAAGAAAAATTAGGGCACATTTTGAGTGACTTCTCAAATCCTCTTATATTTCATTAAAAAAATTCTGATATGCAGTCTCCCAAGATGGCCACCAGAGACAAAAGAGCCTGTGCTTAAAAACTCTGTTAGCAAAGCAGGCATTTGAGATTTAAAAAACTTTTTAATATATAAAAACGTTATCCGCTAATAGAATTAGCATTTAAAAAACCTTGCGAATTCAATGAAAAAAGCATAGGTTTCAGGCCTTATATAGTTAGGAATTAGCATTTAAAAAACCTTGCGAATTCACTGAAAAAACCATAGGTTTCAGGCCTTATATAGTTAGGAATTAGCATTTAAAAAACCTTTGAAATTCACTGAAAAAACCATAGGTTTCAGGCCTTATATAGTTAGGAATTAGCATTTAAAAAAAACCTTGCAAATTCACTGAAAAAACCATAGGTTTCAGGCCTTATATAGTTAGGAATTAGCATTTAAAAAACCTTTGAAATTCACTGAAAAAACCATAGGTTTCAGGCCTTATATAGTTAGGAATTAGCATTTAAAAAACCTTGCTAATTCACTAAAAAAAACATAGGTTTCAGGCCTTATATAGTTAGGAATTAGCATTTAAAAAACCTTTGAAATTCACTGAAAAAACCATAGGTTTCAGGAGTTATATAGTTAGGAATTAGCTTTTAAAAAACCTTTGAAATTCACTCAAAAAACTATAAGTTTTAGTGGTGTTATAGTTAGCTGGACATTTTACTCATACAAAACCATTGAAATTGCTCCTATATAGTTAGTTGTACTAACAATATTTCGCGCACCCGCAATCCACTGCTGATGATGTCACATATTAGATCATTCATGACATGGTCAGTGACATCACTGATGACATCTCAAATGACATCACTGATGACATCACTGATGACATCATCCACGTGACAATCACATACACCTTTTCATACACTATTACAATTTTTCATCACTCTTTGTAAAATACAGAGTATCATATTTAAATCCATTGTCACAGCAATACAAGTATCTAAAAATCCACTCAGTGATTCATAGATGTATACACACATCTAATCACTTACCTATGGATTCACTCATACATGCTGTCAATGAACAATAGAACACTATCAAAAATACTTATACATCTATAGACATTAAACAACAGCACGCATCCTATTCACATATGAAGTCATCCTACTCACTTATGCAAACAATGGATCATACTTACATATTTACTTAGCAAAATACGTATACAAACACCACTTCTTCTATTCATTTAGATAGTAAGTCATACTTAGTGAATTATAAAATCATTATTACAAGTATACAGTTATCCATACAGTCACTCACACAATCATTGTGTCTTATGTATACTTATTTATATGCAACAACTGACACATACACTGCCTTTTATTTTTCTAGTTTGTTGGACCTGTACCATTGAGAAATATATTTGCTCATCACCACACCCATAAAGATATTCACTCACCCAAACAACTGTTAGAACATGTAGTTTTAACTTCATATATCTATTGAATCAACTATTCACACATCTTTGGACAGTCACGCCCATACAAATACTCAGTTTACTAATCAATAACTAATATAGACTTTCACATAGCTAGTAACCAACTGTAGAATCAGTTTACACAACAACTGACAAAGTGATACAGATATTCACACAGTTTAGTCACTATCCACTATATTTAGTGAGACATTATAAATTGGTCAAGTAAACAGTCAATTACACTGCTACTAAATCCTCCATCCAAATATGTATTTATATATATCCACTTATTCTTCAATGCAAATTGCTATATATATAATGCATATTTAAATAACGAAGCAAACCACATTCACTGGATGATGTCATCAGTGATGTCATTTAAGATGTCATCAGTGATGTCACTGACCATGTCATGAATGATCTAATATGTGACATCATCAGCAGTGGATTGCGGGTGCGCGAAATATAGTTAGTACAACTAACTATACAGGAGCAATATCAATAGTTTTGTATGAGTAAAATGTCCAGCTAACTATAACACCACTAAAACTTATAGTTTTTTGAGTGAATTTCAAAGGTTTTTTAAAAGCTAATTCCTAACTATATAACTCCTGAAACCTATGTTTTTTTCAGTGAATTTCAAAGGTTTTTTAAATGCTAATTCCTAACTATATAAGGCCTGAAACCTATGGTTTTTTCAGTGAATTTGCAAGGTTTTTTAAATGCTAATTCCTAACTATATAAGGCCTGAAACCTATGGTTTTTTCAGTGAATTTCAAAGGTTTTTTAAATGCTAATTCCTAACTATATAAGGCCTGAAACCTATGGTTTTTTCAGTGAATTTGCAAGTTTTTTTTTAAATGCTAATTCCTAATTATATAAGGCCTGAAACCTATGGTTTTTTCAGTGAATATATATATATATATATATATATATATATATATATATATATATATATATATATATATATAGAGAGAGAGAGAGAGAGAGAGAGAGAGAGAGAGAGAGAGAGAGAGAGAGAGAGAGAGAGAGAGAGAGAGAGAGAGAGAGAGAGAAGAGAGAATTGTTTTTTGCTTCCAATTTACTGCTTGTGTGCGCCTGATTGCGTGTGGAGCATGCTGGCATCTCCTTGACTCACCAAAATGTATCTAACACTCTATCAAGGAAGAGCCTGCACTCAAGACCAGGGAAAAAATTCTGTTTAGCCAAAATGTGTCTCTTCTTTGCTTTTGAGACCTAGAGTCCGGAGTGGCCTGATCCAATAAAGCCGGTTAAAGTCTCCATGGTCTTGAGTGCAGGCTCATCTTTGATGGAGTGCAAGAGACATTATATGATAGATAGATAGATAGATAGATAGATAGATAGATAGATAGATAGATAGATAGATAGATAGATAGATAGATAGATAGATAGATAGATAGATAGATAGATAGATAGATAGACAGATAGACAGACATAGACAGACAGATAGATAGACAGACAGATAGACAGACAGATAGATAGACAGATAGATAGATAGACAGATAGACAGACAGATAGACAGGCAGATAGATAGATAGATAGATAGATAGATAGATAGATAGATAGATAGATAGATAGATAGATAGATAGATAGATAGATAGATAGATAGATAGATAGATAGACAGATAGATTCACTGAAAGAAAACAAAGGTTACAGGGACGTTATAGTCAGGAAATGGATTTTTTTTTAAAACATAAAAATTCACTGAAAAAAACTATGGTTACAGACACGCTATAGTTAGGCTAAGGTTTCACTCATACAAAACCAGTGACATTCAGCACTGCTTATGACCTCACATATTACATCACTCATGACATGGTCAGTGACATCACTGATGACATCTCAAAGGACATCACTGCTGACATCATCCACGGACTCTCTGATGCACCCACTCACATCGCAATATAACATGCCATTTGTGTTGGTTCTTTGTGTTTCCATGTATTGAGAAGTAGCCATTGCCTAGCAAATAGTTGTTATTTGGGGCAGCCCAGCCACAGCCTAAGTAACTTCTCATAGACAAGCACAGAGGAGCCAACCTCTTAGAAAATATATTGAATGTGCGCCTTCCAGGTTATGCACAAACCAAGCATTGGTGATCCACCTGTTCAAAATGTTGAGTTACACCATTGTGTATGTTTATTAGTTGTCATTTTCAAATATTTACACCATCAACTAATGTCCATATGCATGAATTTGGATATGCGCATGCACAGAGAATACTGGGAATTGAAGTTCTCTTTCCCTTTATAAGTAGATGTCTAAACGCCTTAGTGTATTTTGTGGTTTTGACTAAAAAAATTGAATTTGCGAATGTCACGTTCATGGCTGGAGTATCTTTACAGCTACAAAGTCATAGAGAATGTGGCGACTACTGAAAATGAAGGTGCGCAGCATCTGATCTGACTTAATGTTCCTTAAAAAACCCAAATGCCAAAAAAAGGCCACTGTGGCACAACAGAGTGGGGCGGCATGTCTTCTGTTCTGTAACAAACAATGGTTATTCGTCATTTTTTGGTGAGCATCCATGGATCACCACGGTTTAACCTTTTGTTAACTACACATAAACCTAAATGCAAATGCCAAAGGTATTTGTAGAGCACCTAAACCAAGGGTATGACAGGACACCTGACCTGAGTGTAATATATTGTTATAAAAATAGGAACAGAGCTGATTTCTCAGTTACTTAATTAAACAAACTATCATCCTCAGCATTAACAGAATGCCTGGTTACTCACAGGTAATCTTCATTACTCCGAGTCCTGGACTTCCTGTTCCATTCCTGAGCCCGTCCCTCCCTCTTTCTGGTGATTGATCTGTGTTTTTCTTGAGTTTTCTTTGGTATTCTCAGGATGTGCGGGTGAAGCACTTCCCCCTTTATGCATTCCAGGCGGCGCCATATTGGACGAAGTATTTGTTTGACTTTGCTAGGTAATAGGTTTTTGTAGAGCAAACAAGTTACTCCTTGGTAAGGAATTGTACAGGTAGACAAACAATGCCTTTAGATGAGGGGCGGAGCTCCATGCATGCAGCTGAGAGGAGGAGACCTAGAGCAGAGAAGAGAAGGCCTAGGGAAGGGCCTGCCCTGTGTTTACAAGGCCAATCATGATTTCCAGCGTGTATGGGCCGCCAGCAGCACTTGGCAGCATTAGCATGAGCAGCAGGTTATTAAGGGGCTGCAGGGTCAATGAACGGCTGAGTATATGTAAATTGCATAGTGTGCCTCGTGAAAGAGCCCTTGAAATCCCTAACATGCATTTATGTTATCACTGCGCCCTCATGCATCTCTGAGGCATTGCTGCACGCTGCCACAGCTCCACTTCAGGACAGCTTTTTCTCAATACTATTTAACCTTTGTGTTAAAGTATTCTAGAGTACTTGGGCTAGAGCTTTTCCAAAAGCTCTTCTGGATGTGATTACACTTCTTAGATTAAAACGATACCCTTTCAGGCTTGGAGTGTCACATAAATTATGCAAAATAGAAGCAGAGCTCTCTGGGTAGTTCCCAAGTGTAGGTGGACAGCAGCTCCTAAATGGGGCACCCTACACCTCCAGCAACACTCTGAATCTGCTCACTTCAAATGTCTGCCTGTTCCTTAAATTATATCTTCTCTTACAGGGCAGAATAATAAACCTTTAATGTACCTTTTTCAGGGCATGCGCTGTCTCATAAGCGCAAAATAGCATATTACTCAGTCTGCTGCGAAAACGGCTGCTAGGGGCATATTATTAAGACAGGCGATAAAATTATCGCAGTTTTAGCGGCAGATAACTGCTGCTAAAACGGCGATAATGGCTTGATAAAATGCTCTATGGAATTCCAACTGAAGCTCACGTTAAATGTGAAGAACATCTAACATGGGCTTCAATTGGAATTCCATAGAGCATATTATCAATCCCATTATCTGCGGTTTAGCGGCAGTTTTCTGCCGATAAAACAATGATAATTGTATCGCCTGTCTTGATAATATGCCCCCTAGTTGTTACCTGCTACCACACGCATGAATCAAAAAGACTCGAGCAGGAACTGGGAGGCGCTCAGAGTTAAATCACACTTCAAAAGAAGAACTCTGTTTTGTGCCCAGGCACAGGCGATCCGTTTTTTTCAAGCGTTATAAGGGAAGGGAAATCCTTTAAAGAGAGTAATTTCTCTCTGGATGTCCTTTCTCTTTTTGAATTTCAGGAGCAGCAACACTTTCGTGGTGTCACCAGGGCTTTAAGTGGAAGCTTTTTCAATATTAATACAAGCCAGGCGCGGTGCGTCCATTGGGGCGTAGCCCCACTAAGCCCCATGGACCCACCGCGTCGTCACTAAAATACAAATGAAAATATTAAAGTAATCGCGCTACCCGCCGGACGGGAATCCGGGAGGCACCCGACTTTTCCGGAGTGCGCAGGGGGAGGGCGGGAGGATGGGCCTGCTGCAGCTGCGCAAGTGGATTTTTGGACAGAAACTAGCCCGCGCATGCGCAGATTGTTTCCCATGTGCAGTTCCCCTTAGAGAGAGGACCAGGGGGTGGGCCGCAGCCCCCGGGGTTGCACAGGGCGACTGGGCGAGCAGTCATGGTGCCCCCCCAACCAATCCCGGCGCTGCATACAGCGCCAGGATTGACTGGTCAGTACTATAGCCCGGGTCCTGCAAGGAGTGCTGGACGCAGAATTAGTTGTTTCTTTAATTAATAGTCTAATCTGTAAGCAAATGCAATTTAATATATTGCTTTTGGCCACGTACATATGTCAAAGGTCGTCTGCGTAGAAATTTGACCAGTAGCGAATAGACAGTTGTTTTGGACCTAGACGCACTTCCTTGGCACGGTTCTCTTTACCCTTTCAGACACACATTAATTCCGCAAGCTCAAATGACTTGAGATAGTTCAGATTGTTAAAGCATCTGCTGCAGAAATGTGTGCGTCTATTCCAGGTCACCCGTTTATTTCACGGCACGAAGTTGTAAAAATGTATACTTGACTTTGGTGTGAATATGTACCATCAAAACTGCAGGGCCACACCAAAGGGGAAAGGATGTGGTCTGACGGTTAGCGCGGCCAACTTTGGTGCTGTGAAACCAGGTTCGAGCCATAAAAATGTATACATGACTTTGGTGTTAAATAAATAGGGGCCAGATGTAGGTAAATCTATTTTACCGACACTTAAATACCGAATTTTACCGATTCGGTATTTAAGAGTCGGTAAAATAGATGTACCGAGATGTAGGTAAATCCAGATGTGGATTTACCGATTCTTTAAAAGTCGGTATTTACCGATTCGGTAAATACCGACCTGTAATGCTCCATTCATTCCTATGGGCTTTGAAGCCCATAGGAATGAATGGGGCATTACAGGTCGGTATTTACCGATCGGTAAATACAGATTTTTGGCAAGGGTGCAGGGGGTGTCACTTTGACACCCTCTAGCACCCCCAAAAAAGGTTCGGGGGCCATATGGCAGGCAGACCTGCCCTAAGGGCAGGTCTGCCTGCCATATGGCACAGGTGTGCATGCACACATTTGCATGCTCACCTGAATCGGTATTTCACCATCAAATTGAATTTGATGGTAAAATACCGATTTCTTAGGCCTTGTGGGACTCATCAGAGTCCCACCTACATATCGATTTTACAGAATCTGTAAATTTACCGTTCTGTAAATTTACCGACCGGTATATTTACAGATTCTGTAAAATTACAGATCGGTAAATTTACAGAACGGTAAAATTACAGATTCTGCCCCCTACATCTCAAATTCCTTTTACCGGTCGGTAACGGCCGAATTCGGCCGTTACCGACCGGTAAAACCCTACCTACATCTGGCCCTAGATGTTTTAAAAAACAAATAAAAATGATGTTCCGACTAAGGTGTGAAATTGGTGTCGAATAAATACATGTTTTAAAAACAATTAATATTAATCATGTATCATTGGTGCTGGAGTACAAGGTTTGAGACTGGTATTGAACACTGACAAGCTGTGTGCAAGTTATATGGTCATAAAAATACATGAATGATGGATGGATGCAGGGTGGGTGCATTAATGATTGTTGGGTGGATGGGTGGGTGCATGGATGGATGCATGCATGATGGGTGGATGGATGCAGGATGGATGGGTGGATGGATGGATGGGTGGATGCATGAATGAATGATGTATGGATGGTGGATGGATGGGTGGATGCATGAATGATGTATGGATGCATGCATGATGGGTGGATGCATGATGGATGGGTGGATGCATGAATGAATGATGCATGGATGCATGATGGGTGGATGCATGATGGATGGATGGGTGGATGCATGAATGAATGATGTATGGATGCAGGATGGGTGGGTGGATGGATGGGTGGTTGGATGCATGAATGATGTATGGATGGATGCAAGGTGGTTCGGGCTCGCTCGCTCGCTGCGGTGCAATATGCAAATTAGTTTACGCCACACCACTTTCAAATGTCACCAGCCGCCCCTGATACAAGCCATAGTTGCTGCTCATTTATCTTATGCAACTAATAACCATTGACAAAGTCAATAGTCCTGACTTGTTGTAGGTAAGATGGTACTTGTTGTATCATATATTTGGATGCAATGACAGAAACCGCAAAATACCAGTCGGGCGGCACACTATGCTTAGCAGTCATTTTTAGCTTACCTGGTTTAATCCACGCCCTTAATTGCATGGGCCACGCCCCCTTGAGAGCCCCCCAAACCCCCTCCCGCCAAAAGGTTTTTTCATCCCACTTAAAGCCCCGAGTACAGATGGTAACCGGCGGACAAGAGCAACATGTTTAAGTTAAGAAAAGGGATGCTGCATAAAGGCTTGTGACTTTCCTATGGGGAAAGCTAAAACCCATCTTTTGTTTTAAGCAAAGGTGGCAAATCTGTGAGCAGAGAAACGGCGCTATTCCTCTTTAATCGCCTCTATGTTCCTGCATTCAGACTTTTTGTTATATTTTTCAGTTAACTTACTAAACACTACAATTGACAAGCTAGTATAAACGAAAAGCTTTTCTCTGTGAAAATCCCAATATGTAAAAATATTCCAATTAATATATTCACTGATATACTTGCCCTAGAATGTATATTTATGTTTGTATATGACGCTAAATTATAGATCTTTGCGAGTTAATTAAAATAATTATTAAAACTATAAATTATTTGTAAGTTAAATTAAGGGTGGAAATAAGTTCAGAATGTGGGGGTGCAAGATTGCCATTATCTTTACCAAGACGTTAATCTGGGATAAATTACCAAATTTTTGGCCCCTCGGGTGATTTGAAATCTAGATACCCGGCCATAATTTTTGTTTTCAGCTAAATTATATAATTTGTCCCCGAGATAAGATAATGCCGTCTCCCGAACTTGAAACGAGAAAAGCTTAATTGGGGGCGGCAGCGTCGGAGAGGTGATCTGTCTGGTGGATTGGCAGTCTGGACCACACACTTTGAACCCAGAGGGCCCCTAAATTGAGCAATTGCTGCTTCCCGGCTGGAACAGCAGTGCACAAAAAGTTGTGCGGAAGCGAAGCAGGGCCCCTGGCGGGGTCTTGCAGGAGGGCCTTAGGAGGGGTCTTGGCCCTCTATGCTAGGCTGTGGTGTAACAGTAAATGATGGGGCCCCCTGCAATATGTAAAGGCGGGACCGCTGAGACTCCCATATCTCACAGATGTTCATCAGCCTTGGGCTGAATGGGGTCTTTCCGAATAGATGTGGGACTCCTGGGGGCTTGAGATAGGTGGGGGGGGGGGAGGGGGCTGCACCGCAGGGGGCTGCTTACGCACCTTGAACTAGGGTCCTGAAAGACAAGATGGGTCTCGCCCAAAGGCCCACAAGTTACTCATGCTCTGGGACGGTTTTAGGCTCCTGAGAAACTCCAGTACAGCAAGTGAGGCTGGGTTAGTGAAGGTGACAAGATCCTGCATGACCATCCAGCACAGGGAAGAGGCGGGCGGCTAAGAACAGTTTCATGAAGCCCAGGCTGTGCAGATATCTGGAGGAGTTGGAGGTGGGGAGTGTTGGGGACCTGACTTGAGGGTCCACACTTTTAGCGGCAGCAGTGTTGGGATTATGGTAGCTGGCAACTGCCTCTCCCAGTCCCCCCCCTAAATCACTCCTAATTTTTGCACAATATATGATGGACGCCTCACCATATAATGAACTTTACCAACCAAGTAGCTAAAGAGGGGGCTATGCTAAAGAGGGGCTAAGCTGGACAGCGGTATTGCCATTCTAGCAATACCTATCACCTCAGTGCTACATTGCTCCTCCCTCTGGTTGTAACAAGAGGGGCTCATGCATACAAGAGAAATCCAAAACCAAGGGGTCATACAGGCATATCTCCAAGACAGCCACGCGATTGGCACTCCCAGACATCAGTCACATTCAAATTAAGCTTTGAAAGATTGCTATGCTGTGAAATGGGTGTCTTGGGTGCAGATCTCCACTAAGATATCAAAGTGCTTCAAGGGGATCTCCAAACACTACATCAGAGGATGGCAAAGGTTAAAAACTGTCTAAACTCCACCAACTCTGTTTGTCAACTCATGCACACTCCAGTAACCACGCTGGAGTCCCAGACACAGGTGCTTAGGGAGATAAGTTTTGCACTGGAAAGTACATTCAAAAGAAACATTTTGCATTGGTTTGTGTCTGTTTTGTGATACAAACCCAGTGAAAACCTTAGTAGATCTGCCACTGATTCTGAACCAATTGGAATCACCCAGGAGAGCCTCCTTAGGGCTACGGCCGTGGCTGATCATGCAATGGTCATGCTACCTTTACATAGAGGAGTCCCTGGGGATTTGAACCGTGCAGGCGACATGATTATTCATCTCAGGTTATTGATTCTGGCACTCCTCACCAGTAAGTTGTTTTACAATTTATCTTCATTAATAGGTGTAGAAGAGAGTGGTAGAGCTTTGTTAGTGGCTGTCCTGGCTGCCCTCTACACCATGCTGTGAATAAGCCTGGGACACAAGAACTCAAGGAGAAAAGGTGCAATGTTGCCTTATGCCAGGCATACTGCTGTTTGTGAAGAGAAGATGCTGTGCTGTGCCTTATCAGGAAGAATGTCTGTCTGGAAGGAAGTCAGAATCCAGTCACAACGAGGAGACGTGTGGGAGCATGTGTGGTATTGCGTCCGTTCTAGAGCATCAGCTCCTCCATGTCTAGCTGCTTCTGGATATTGCTAAACTTCTGAGATATTCACATTGGGATCCCCAGGTCAGTTGTCTCCAACTTTGTCTGGAAAGTTTTACTGGGGTCTATACGCCTAGACTGGTGAGCACACCTGATACCATGCCACCGCTCACAGTTCCAGATATATCCCTTTTAAATATCTTGTGCCCTCTGTGGAGATTCTGACACATGGACACCAGAGTCATATGGAGTCCTTTGGGTGAGTCAACACCGGAAGCCGGATTTTGTCCACATCACCCTTTAATCCTCGCTTTTGTTCACCAGACTTAGAAGAGCTTTTCTGATCATTTAAGTTGGGTTACTGGCATCATCCCAGGTTGTGAGGGTTTTGTAGGAGGTGTATTGAAACGTCATAAAACTCTTAATACTTTGAACGGTATCACAAAAGTCAGTAGTGGAAACAAGGAGATAGATTCAACATTTGAATCGTAACAGCGGGACTGACGACCTGGCTGGTTGAAGTGTATCAGATGGAAGCCTGAGACGGTACATTGCGTTCTTGACCATGGTGGCCCACGCTCATGTGTGGGCTGTGCCAACTGTTCTCAGTGAAGTAAATAATCAACAATGTGGGGATCTTGGGCCCATGTTCACAGTCAGCAGCTGATGGCGAACACCTCCATACACGGGCCCTAGAATCCAACGTTAAAGTGAAATGTATAGCGCTTAACACACAGGACCAGCAATATTATGTGGGGTCATATCTCTCACTAGGTAGGGGCTCGAGAGTTCTGCTTATCTTTATGTGTACATATTTTATATGCAGTTTACATTTTATGCACATTGAGTTGTTTTTCTTATTTACCAAAATAAAGCACTGAATGGAAATTAAGTTAAGGTGTAGTTTTGTGTATGGCTGTGTTTTGAGTGTCTATCATGCCTCTCCACTCCTCCTTCTGTAAGCCCTTGACTGCTCTGACTTGTTACTATTGAGACGCAAGTCTTAAAATGGAGTGCTTGGTAATTCACCTTGGGATCCAGGACACCAGTGGTAAGCGACTTCAGGTGTCAGAACTGGAGCCCAGGAGACCACATGAACCAGGGGCTACAGCCTCGTTCAGCCTGATGGACATATCCAAGAGCTCAATTGAAATCCCGCATCTGGAAGCCCGTGGGCGTACATGGGAGGAAGTGTTCCCTGGTGGTTGAGGCTGCCCACCTTGGTATCTGGAGACCCATGTTCGAATATTTACCTCGGCCCTTCCTTCACTCAACATCTAGGGCCAGATGTAGGTAATCCCAATTTACCTATTCTTAAATACAGAATTTTACAGATTCAGTATTTAAGAATAGGTAAATGGGATGTAGATACATTTTCTGTAAAAATTACCGAATCTGTGGGCCCATAGGAATGAATGGCAATTACCGAATCGGTATATACCGATTCGGTAAAATGTCGGAAACATTCAAGGGTGCCAGGGTGTCACTTTGACACCATGTTGCACCCCTGAATTGTGCTTGTGTGCAGATGTGGCACACATACATGCCCTAAGGGCATGTATGTCTGCCACATGGCACAGTTGAAAATGCACAGATTTGCATTTTCAAAGGTATTCGTTATTTACCACCAACTTATAGGTGAAAAGCACTCATTTGAGTGCCTCCTACATTTCAGATTCGGTAATTTACCGAATCAGTATTTAAGAATTCGGTAATTTACCGAATTCTTAAATACCGATTCGGTAAATTACAGAATCTGAAATGTAGCCACTTACATTCCAAATGCCTAATACCGGTCGGTAACGGCCGAAATTCGGTAATTTCGGCCATTACCGACCGGTATTAGGGTTCCTACATCTGGCCCAAAGTGATTCTAGGCAAATCACTTAACCTCCCAGCGCCTCAAAAAATGTGGAATGCATTTGTATAATACACGACCTGTAAATCGTCTCCCAATACCCTATGTAATTATTATAGAGCGTTCTGTTGCTTCCTAGCTAGGATTGCGCTATAAGGATACACATAAGTTCTCACATGTTTATGTGCTACTGCTGATGCATGTGGGTAGCCCACGTGTAATATTCAGTTGCTGCCACATATTTAAAGGTATGTAAGCTTGGCGTGCGCTTATTTCGACTAATTAAATCACGAGAGACGTTCCAGCTACTTGGCTATACCATAACGGCCTTTTCTGTTTTCTTCTCAAACTTACAATTTCCCAAATAAGCTTGATATAATTATTCTCGAAATTCCTTTCTGGAACATACTAGAAGAAATAAATGATAGAGCTCCCCCGCCCCCAACATAGAAAATATTTCGGGTTGCTACCGTTCGGTGAATGTGTATTGTGGCTGTTGGGCCATTCAATAAGGATAAACTGAAATCTTTACACTCCATTATGAAAAAGCCTGGGGAATTAACCAGGCCATTAGGCAATGTCATAAGCACACAGAGAGAGTACAATCTCTATGGTTTCTCTATGAGCAATACAAACCACCTTCATCTAAAATGACAATATGCACCATAAAAAGCAATAATTATATTCACTGCTTTTCAGTGGTGGCTGGCAGGGAACGGGGGGATGGGGTGAACAAAGAATAAAAAAACGCTTACCTTTTCACGGGCCGCCATCTCTCCTCAGCTTCGGTCCCTTCTCACGTCTGCCGTCTCTCCTCAGATTCGGTCCCGTAAGCATACAGGCTCCCCTAAGCCAATCACAATGCAGCACTGGGATTGGTCTGAGTGACGTGGTTTGGTGCTCAGACGGGGACTGGGAGCCTGTGTATGTTCTCCACCAGGTTGTGTATTATAGCCTGGTGGGGAACATGCAAAGTGCGCTTGACTGTTTGGCCGGCCCAAGATGGCCGGCTAAACCGTCATGCGCACTTAGAGTGTGCCACCACTCCTCCCCCTGTGACCTCAGTCCCACCCCGCCATAACCCAGCCCCATAGCAAAAAATAAAATGATAAAAACAAGCTTATTATCATTTTACTTTTCCTGCTCTGAGAGCAGCGGGGCGATGCTCCTCAACCTTACCGGCCCTGCTGCTGTACAATAAAAACTATCCGCTCAATCGGGCACAATATCCTTTCCATCATCACATAAGAGCTTTTACTTTCTTTCTACAGGACACATCATAATATATTTTGTTTACTATAAAGTAACTAATATGACCTGGTATGACAACACATGTACCAAAACTCTCGGCAGAAGAAACTGCAGGAAACAGTGCTAAGTTATGGTGTAGAGAGGCCACAGTTTCAAAGTGAGGCCTAAATAAAAAAAGCTTTCGCAATGTAATAGGTCTCGTACTTACACAAGTTTGAACTATTGACATTACAAATAACAAAGCCTTTTATTTTTGTTTTAGTTTTTAAAACAGAAATAAAAGGCATTGTCATTTACAATGCCAATAGCTTAAACTCGCGTAAATGCGAGACCTATTGCATTGCAAATGCTTGTTTTTAGGAGTGGAAGCTTTTGTATCATTTTAAGGGAGTCTGCGTAGACGCCATACAAGATGTAGACACAGTTTACATTGATCAGTTCTGATTGTTTTGCAAATGATGAATTTTAGGGTGGTCGAGTAGAGGATATCTTTTTTTGTAGATTATCTTGAGAGGGTTAAGTATTACTGAAGTCTTCAAATGAGTGCATCTTGAAGTTGCATATGGTGGGCTGGATAGTGGTGGTGATGGGGCTGATTATTTGGTGCTGTCAATATACTGTCTGATTGTAGTGATCGTTTGTATATAGAACTTGTTGATGTTTTTTTTTGTGTGATTGTGTTTCTGGTAGATCTGGCACAGCTTTGCCTGCAGTATTTTATGTAATTGAAGAGGCCTGTGTATCTGCCAGATGATTCTGTGATTATAATGCTCTTAATCAGGTTTATAATTCTATCATACTCCTGGCATTGTGTTTTTCTGCATTTTTTCTCTAGCTTGCAAATGGGATGTGCTGTAAGAGGTTTTGGCAAACCAGGGAAGGATGGACGCCTTAAGTTTTATGGATCCATAGTTTAATTAGCACATGGGTCCTTTGCTTTGCAAGTCATATTTGGGGTTGGAAGTCATAGGTTGACTTTGGCAGTGGTTTGGATAGTGGCAGAGCAGATAAGTAAGCTTTGCCTCAATGAGTGAATATATTAGTCTTTGCTTGGTGTAAGGGCCCACTGTATCTTGAGTGTAACAGGGGAGAAGGGAGTGAGTCTTTCCTTTCTTGCAAATATGGTCAATGGCACCCTTGATACTTCACTGAGTTTTCGAAGGACCCAACAGTCTGGTTTGGTTTGCTGATGGGTAATCTGTGTGCAAAGGTGAATGAGCTGGTGCAATGGTCTTACCACTTGTGGTATGCATTTGATGGTTGGCGTTGAATTGGTGACGTTGCGAGTGCTCCACAGTGTGTTTGTGCGTTTGATGAATCGTTGTTTAGAAGGTCAACAACTTTGAGATGTATGTTCTTAGTGTCTGGTTTCCCTGGAAGATTTAGATTTGTGAGCTGTTTAGTACTACACAATGAGTATTGAGGGAAAGGTGTAATATTATAACTGGTACCTTTTGCTTTGTGGTGGGTGGGGGCATGGATGAGATTGTGTTGACATGATTAAGTGAGATTTATGGTGCATTTGCATGTGGGGGAGCGAGTGTGGGGACTGGGTGAGCTTTGGTTGTCGGACACATGACCGCTCATTTATGATGCAATTGTTGGAGACTCTGGATCTTACGCCTGGCTTTGAAAATCTGGGTGTTAAGACACTCTGAGAATTCAGCAGCAAAGAGGACATTGATGTGACCCTGCTATGTCATGATGCGCTTATGTGGAGAGAAGCATTTTGTTAGGTCATGTGACCTGCATGCAGCTGTGTTGGCTGCCGGGTCCAGGGTTATTGTAAGCCTGCAAACCGAGTGAAAGACAGTGGTTGTTTATTTAATTCAGATGTTGTGTTCTAGGAGTAAATGAACGGGGAGTGTGTTCTGCATTGATGGCCCTGTGAGGAGAAGCATTTTCTTTTGATGCTATAGCATATGCCTTTGATACTGTAGCATATTCCTTAAAGGTGTTGTGGATTCTGGTTAGTGCAACTAAGGGTGGTCTCTATAAAAAAAATTTTTTTTAAAAGGAAATTGCAGTGCTCTGTGACACTAAGGTTGAAAAGATTGTCCTTAATTCTACTCAACCTCAATGTACAGGAGCCATATCTGCCACAGCCCCTGTAGCGATTCCGATTTCTGAGTCTGGACTGGTTTTCCCTCAGGTGGCCCTGCAGTGTGAACGTAAATTGTGGCGACATGGCGGTGAGGGGCTGGCATGCCCAGCGTTACTTTAAGGTACAAATGGAAGGATGGAGTTTCAGCACAGGAATCCTGATGAATGTAGCTTTATAACGTGTCACGATTTACGAAGGGTTGTAAGGTGGATAGTGTTGTAAATATTAAAAAAATATTTTGTTTATGAGACGTAGAGCTTGTGAAAGTAGTTTTTCTGTTTCTTTTACAAAAATGTGCCTCAAAAGAAATTGACAAGATACAAACACGCGCACCTCACGCTTAAAAAAGCAGTCTGCTCTTTTTCTAAGCACATACTCTAAGCTCCCGCAAGGTGTATGCCGCCACAAGCACGAGTATGTGCTTCGAAAGAGAGCAGAACGACGGCTAAAGGTCTTCTATGCAGCGCATGCGCGCTGTGTAGGCGAGACCTAAAAATCGTTATTGATAGATAAATATTGGTTTCACGGAGGAATCCCTGTTTCGCCCTTTTTAGCTTGACACAAGCAGCAAGGCCTCAGTAAGATTAAATTCACCTGGGATATTGCAATGCCTCGCCCAACAAGAGAGCATAGGTGCTTGTTCACACACTGCATTTTGTAGTATGTTTTCTAGTAATACAATAGTACTACAAAATGCTATTGACAAACATACACGCAGAGTTTACGCTTTACCTTTCCTATCTTTTTCTGTGTGAAGATCTCTGCCTCTACAGCAGAGGCTCCACACACAGAAGTATATGTTTTAGAATAAATGTAGAAGCGACAGAGGGAGTGGCTTGAAAATGGGCAATACTTATGACTAGAGGGAACGTGATTAGGGAGGAATAAAGAAGGGTTTAAGGAGGGATGTGCATCCACCCACAAAAGAGTAAACCCAATGCTATTCAAAAATTACCCATCTACAGTTACTACAGCCAAAAATGCACCCCAGACAATAGTAATGGGGCTAAGAGCTGTCTAAGTAAGTCCAGCACAACACATGGCCAACCACTGGCCCCGAAACACCCTCCCATAGAAATCAATTGAGTCAGGGACTTAAAATAAAACTCCATAGGAAATAATGCTAAATGAAATTACATTATTTAAAATAGTTAAAAATATAAATAAATATAATTTAATGTAAAACATATATAAACATAAAAATATTTATTATTTAAGTATAAAACATCTTAACCTTTTTGTAAGGTTAAAAATGAATGTAAGATGACATTTTCAGTAAAACATAATTAAATTACTTTTAATTAATTCTATATGCCGCTTTTTATATTTATTAATGCATAGTAAAAATGTGCATTTTTTATTTTAGGTGGAAATTTATTTTTTAATTTAAACTTCAGAAATATAATCTAAATTAATTTATTAGATAAGCTAAAAACAGTTAGAAAAACCATATAATCTTAAAACACATTCTTTGTTTTAGAAGCAGGTGGGACAAATATATTATTCATTTTTATTTCCCATATCAGTGTTTGTTGCAACTGATGAGAGGTCTTGCACACGGGCATTTGTCTCTCTGAAGGGACAGTTAGGGCAGTTTAAAAATAAGAAATGTCTATCCTTCAACAGCGCACACATATGTGGCTTCCTCAGCAGACTACTGCCACTGAATTGGTCAATACACACATAAATGCTCATGACTTTCTGACAGTTAATCTCTGTGCTGATGCGGCCCAAAGACGTTTTGGAAAAAAACTGCAGTAAGGTTTAGCAAAAGCAGCCTAACTTGTGCTCGAATACCTCTAGGGAGAGAGGAGCATTAGAGTAAACTGAGACGAAAATGAGCCTCTGAAAAGATGCCTAAAGGTGACAGTCTTGAACATCGGAAGTGGGTCACCATTTATAACAAGCAAAGTGCTTGGATTTATGGGAGTTTGAGCTATTGGCTTTGTAAATGACAATGCCTTTTATTTATATGTTCTTTTTTAAACGGATAAATAAATGCCATTGTCATTTACAATGCTAATAGCTTCAACTCTTGCAAATGCGAGACCTATTGCTACTTGAAAAAATAGTGCTCTGGGGAGGTAATTAAAGTCTACAGAGTAACAACACTCGTTAAAGGGGGTGTCCCCTTTGGAGGTTACAAAATAAGAAAAGGCAGTACTAAGGAGGAACTACTAAGCCTATTGACCAATGAACAGCCACAGTTTACAGTGGACTATGACACAAGCCAATGATAAATATGGCTGGAGAGTGGGTGGAGTTTCAAGTTCCTATCTGAATACAGCATGGCTCGCAGAGCAGCGCATGCGCCTAGTCAGCTCGACCTAAAAACAGAGCAACATCAAGTTGCACAGAGTCTCCAAATCTGCATCAGCAAGAAATCCCTAACAGGATGTAAAGCACGCACCCTATTACTACAGCAGTGTTCTATAGTGGGACAAATACATATCGTGTGGAAAGAGGTGCTGGCATGATCATTTAGGTAGTGGTAGTTCAAAGCAATGTACATGTACATATATTCCATATGTGTCTATATGTTAATATACAGCAACCCTAACTGCGTAGCAGTGGAGTGCTGTACTTTAATCAGAGTTGTTGCGAGAAAAAAATCAAGTGGGATTGACAGATTTTACTTTCTTTTGACATATTTACAGATGCATTACATTATATATATTTAAGTATGCCCTTCTTTATTTGAGTGTTGATCATTGCTTCACAGAGGAATATTGTTTGTAAAATCTTTTCAAAAATTCTGACCGACTGAATGCAGTGTGGGCTAGTGCAGGCATCTTGGTAACATGGTCGTTAGAGACAGTGGGCACTTTAGAGATGACCGCAGGTTGCATACCGAGGCATGAGAGCCAGAACTGTCTAGCAGGCAGTTGTGTGACTATGCGAAAATGACGGACCACAAAAGTGGTGGACCAACGGGTTGGGTTGCAAAGACCCTCTAGCCACGCCGCACTCCTCATAGATGGTGGTGGGCTGGTGCTTGACGTGACTGATAATTAGGCCTTATGTGGCAGTGGAGGTCCTGTTGTGGTCTCCTAGGTTGTGGTGCAGTGCGCAGACTGGGAGGGGAGCTGGTGCTGCAGCCAAGGAAGCATTACAACCCCATACCCAGGGCTTTAAGTAGGATCAAAAAGGTGGGGGTGGGGTTTCTAAAAGGGGCAGGCCTGAGTGATTAAGAGTGTGGCTCAAACATGTAAACTACATTTTTGTGATTCCCATAGTGTGCCACCCGACCGGTATTTTGGTGATTCCGTGATCTTTCTGTTATTGTATCTATATATATGACAGAACTGACATACACCTAAAATTGGTCAGGACTATTTCCTTAGTCAATGATTGTTAGCTTTTTAAGATAAATGATTAAAAACAAGGATTTTGTTGTAACTTATGTTGTGAATGTTTCAATTTTAAACTTGTGATACTGTGATTTAAACATTACTGAGGCGTATGGAAGGGGTAGTCATCTTCAGAGTGTATTAATCACTCATGTTATGTTCACTATGTGTTAGACATTTGCACACTTTGTCTCAATACATCTCCTCTATCTGCATATCTTACACCACATCTTTTTCGTCTTCTGCACTCTCTTTTCACTCTCATTAATGCACTTCCTTGATTCTTCTTTACTTCACCAACCCCCAAATACACAATGCACCCCCTCATCTGCATTTTCTTTTACTTTCGCCTTGTCAATATTTTGACAACCGTGTACCTCTTTCACACACATTTGCATATAATCACAATTCCAACTGAACTATGTGATCATTGCTCTGCGTGCTCGGCAGAGACGCTAAGGATTGGATGACCATATATTCCGAACACCTTTTTGACCCACTTGCAGGAACTGTGAAAAACTCACTCTGCTTTCAGCCTCAACTCCTAAACACTCATTTGTGGCCAATTAGAAACACTTGGAGGTGGCTTGGTTAATTTTATTGAGCTGTATTGTATTGCAGCATTTATATAGTGCTAACTGCCCATATGAGGTGCACTGTAGTGCTTGCCACTATGGGTAGCATGCTACACCAAGTAGGATGGGTTGTTGGAAGGATGCTGTCTTTGTTTTTATCCATTGTGGGAAGTGTTTCCATATCATGCGTGATGACCACCGAAATGCAGATATTGTATTGTGGGATGCAGTGCATTGGGTCATGAAGTGTAAGAGATAGAGGCACAGTTTTATGGTTTTCAGTAACTTTAAACAACTGTTCAGGTCCCTTTATGGTATTGCTTATGATTATAGTCTGCATAGCTAGTTACTGCACCAATTCTAATCTGATATTTTGTGTATAGTTGTGGTCCTGAGCTTGCATATTTGGAGGGAGAGGAAAGTGAGAGGTTTGTGGATATGGGCACTGTTATTTTCATCCCAAGTGTGTGTGTCATTGTGAGATGTAAAGAAGCGGTCAGATTGCAAAGATATTTGGGGCCTGCAGTGGTGGACTGGATTAAAGTCCTCCGAATTGTCCGCCACTGTGTGAAAGAACTCTTTAGTTATTCCATGCCTCTTCATTTGCTGATGTCTGTGTTTTCTGGCTGAACGTCTTATGTGGCTGTAAGAGGTGTAAGTTACAGTTGGCTACTCACTGTTGTATATTTTGGTCTTAGTATTATTGTGGGCCATAACTGTTATATATACAAGAATATATATGTGGGTGTGTTGTGCGTGTGTGTGTGTGTGTGTTTTATGTTTTAAGGGATTACACATTCTTTGTTTAAAATGTGACATGTAAGAGGCACTTGAACTACCTATTACAGGCTTACATTTTACAAGTGTGGTATTTTGGTGGCCACCCAGGCTTGCCCTGGAATAACAGAGGAAGTAGTCCCTTGATTTCAGTGCACACCTATGACATCATTGTTGTTATTCTGGTAGTAATGCTTGACAGAATTTCACCATCAATGGATGGTTGTGCCTTCCATGGGCAACATACTAGCCAAGACATAATGGCTTTTGACAGCCATGGCATGATAATGCCCATTACTGTATAATGCTTGCTTTGGCATAGTGATGGTAATTCTTTGGATATTATGGACATTGGTGGCATGATGGTGTTCAGCACTATTATACTACCCACACAGGCAAATCTTAGCTTTTCAGAACTGTATCACTTCTGCGGAGGCCTGTAATATTAGTGTAACCTTTCTGCATCCATCCATGCACTCACTCGGTCAATCATGCACCATTCATCTGCCCAGGCACTCACTTATCCTTTAGTTATCCATGCATTTACGCTCTCATTCATCCGTCCGTATCCGAATGATTACACATTCACTCATTCACTCATTCATCCATTCACACACACACACAAACTGTCAACAGTAGCAGGAATTTCACGTATCAAATAACCAGGCCTGTTTGCTTTGCTGGCGGGTGTTGTTGTTTAATGCTAGCATTGTTCTGTACCAGGGTGTGAAAGAGCTGTTTGGTGGGTACTGGTGGCACCTTAGCTCTTGGCAGGGAGTTAGCCGGCCTTTGGTTATATAAAGTGACCCCTTCCTCCCGCTCATTAGCACAGCCGAGGTCTGTCACAACACTCTTGGGCAAATTACACCACTCACTACTTGCCTAGCTGCCAGGCCTTCCCTTCCTTGCATTCTGTCTGAATCACGACTCATTTGACCACCGGATGAGAAGCCAGGGACATGGCCTGATTGTTTTAATATTCACTCGTCTTTGGCGAACTCCCCCACAGGGTGCAGGAGCACTGTTGCTGGTTTCATGCCACGCGGAGAAAAACATACAGAAACACAACATCCAGGAAATAGGTAATGATATAAATAAAACATGAAATATAAACAGTAACTAAACGGCTGAAAAACACCACTTTAACTTTCATTGCACTTCTTGTTCAGAATCGATCAGTGTTTTAGACATTAAAGTCAACAACTTGAATGTAGGGACTCGTTTCAATGTCCGTTTTTAATTAGTACCGAGTCTGGGACCCGGTCCAATTAAAGCACTGCCCAGACCTAAGCGTGCCCCAGATTATTCTGAGATATTTTCTGCATTCTTGATACCTTCTGAGCAGTTTTGTGCAGACTGCTGACTCCGAGAGGAGGTCCTCGCACATGGCACAGCAGAATAATCCTCAGCAGCAGGAGCAATGAACGGAAGCTGGGCATGCCCTTACCTTGATCGATTAAAATATCCTTACTTTCCAAGGACAATGTTATAAACAGCTCGTCCATGTTTCTTTCCATTACTATTCTGCACGTCACCAATCAATAGCTTTAAAAATCCCAGCATCCTGCGTTACAGCAATGATAGGCATTGCTGTGGAATACTGTAGTTCAGTAATAGCAGGCGTGGAAAATAAACCTCCCGGGGAGATTCTCAACGCAGGAAGGTCAGGATTCTTATTGCGAGTTGTCGCGTATGCTCCCGATCGCTCGCGATGAGAAACTACCAGTCCACGTTGAGAAAGCTGCTGCTCGAGTACAAATCTATGCCAGCGGCAGAAAATGACCGCTTGTACTGTGCAAGATGCCGTTTGCAATGATTGCATAGTGCGGACAAGCACCCGGTACTTTGCAATCAGTGCGAACAGCATTTCCCTACCGCACTCCGCAGTTCACATAGCTACGCGTAGCATGCGTAGTGTGAAGCGCACCTCACGTAGCTATGCGTAGCGCTACTACGCAAACTACGCAGCCGCGGCTGGTAGTGGGAGTACCGGCCAGGGAGTGAAGTGGGGAGGGGGAGGGGCAGGGTGGGGGGAAGTAATGTATGGATTACGGACTTTAACAGGTAAGTAAACATAAAATTAAATAAAACGAATTTCGTCGCGCGCACTGCATCGCATTTGGTGATGCAGTGCAAGCAACGAAATTCGTTTTATTTATTTTTATGTTTACTTACCTGTTAAAGTTCGTAATCCATACATTACTAGGTCAGCTGTCAGGTCATGGATGTATAAAATAAGGTCATCAGCGCATGCTGATAGTACATGTGTCGAGCCTCCTAGCCGGATCCCTTTCATCTTTACCTCCTGCAGGAGCTTGATTGCCAGGGGTTCTAGGGCTAGCACAAACAGCAGTGGTGACAGGGGGCAGCCCTGCCGTGTGCCTCTAGCCACCGGGTAGGGTCATGAGATATGAGAGCCAGTGCGGACTCGTGCTGTGGGGGCCGTGTATAAGAGCTTGACCCATACACATGAATACCGGGGGATGCCGAATCTGTCCATGGCCACTATCATGTGTTCCCAGTTCAAGGTGTTGAAGGCTTGTCGCAGGTCAAGGGAGATACACCCAGCCTCTCTGTAAACACTGGGGGTGGCCTCCATGACATAGTGTAGGCGCCTGATATTCAGGGAGGTGCTACGGGCTGAGACGGAGCTGCACTGATCAATATGAAGTAACTTAGGGAGATAGGGAAGTAGTCTGCGTGCCAGGATCTTGATGAGGATTTTGTATTTCGTGGCTAAGAGGGATAGTGGGCGGTAGCCCAACATATCTTGTGGATCTCTACCCGGTTTGGGGAGGGAGGTGACCAGGGCCTGCAAGGTAGGAGGAGGGAGGTTGCGAGCCTTGTGGGCAGATTGGTATAAACATTCCAGATGGGGCATTAGTTTATCTGTGAAGGTATCAAAGCATTCCACCGGTATGCCATCTGGGCCTGGGCTTTTATTGCGGGGGAGCTCTTGGATGGCCTCCTTCATTTCAGCTCTAGTGATGGGGCCGTATAGCTCTTCCTGGGCATCCACAGTTAATTTGGGGTAAGTTAAATTATCTAAGAAGGCTGCTATAGGCTCTACTATTATATCAGTAGGGGCACAATACAGTGTCTTGTAGAGTCACAGAAACCCTGGTTTATTTCGTGTTGTGTGTTTACTATGGTGCCATCGTGTAGGGCCACTTTGTGTATGGGGTGGGGGAGGCACTTCTCGCAATAGACGTGCGAACAATGTCCCAGGTTTATCTGCCTCTGCATGTTTGTGTTGGGTGAATAATTGGGGATCTATTGTTCAGAGCCGCTCCAAGAGTTCAGCGTGATTTATACGACCTTTTTGCAGGACCTCTTTTCCAGAGGGGTTATTACTCGCCTCCTGCTATAGTGTGTTTAAAGTGGCTTCCAGTGTTGTTAGAGTCTTATGGATCTCCTGTCAAGCCCCCACAGTAGCACCGATGGCAGCGCGCCTGATCACCGTCCTGAAAGCATCCCTCTCTATGAGGCATGAGGAGGCTGAGTTGGTGTTTTCTTTGAAGTAGTCTGTGATTGTTGACCCCAAGATGTCTCAGAAGACTGCGTCTTCCAGCATCTGCGGCCACCGCCTCAAAGTGGGGACAGGGGTAGGGTCTATTCCCCAAGATATAGTGATCTCCAGTGGGTTATGGTCAGAGAGGGTCTTGCCCAGGTATGTAGTGTGGAATACTTGGGGCGTGATAGAGAGGGTGCAGAACATCCTATCGAGTCGAGTATGCAGCTGGTGTGGCGGGGAGTAGAAGGGGTATTCGCGATTATTTGGATTTTTGAGGTGCCATATATCCCCTTGTGACCAGCCCACCACCCATGCCCATAAGAATTCAGCCTGCTTGATTGAGGCAACTCCCTGAATGGGGGGGGTGAGAGCGGTCCAGCTTGACGTCCAGAATAGTGTTGTAGTCCCCTCCCAGTACCCATGGGTAGCCCACCCAGTCTGCCAACACTGCGTTGAGGTTTGTTAGAAATTTGTCCTGTTGGTAGTTTGGGGCGTAAATGCTGCAAATGACTATGTGTGCACCATCTAAGGTCCCATGAATCAACAAATATCTGCCTTGTGTGCCTGTGCGTTGCTCGAGGGCCAAGAATGGGACCCAATATCTTACCCATATTACTGTTCTCCTCGCAAATGTGGAGAATGATTTGTTGAATATTTGGCCTCTCCATTTTTTTGCGCAGTTTAGCTACCTCAGAGTCTTTGAGATGAGCCTCCTGTATCAGAGCGATCTGTGCCAGGTGGGCATGGATCCTGTGGTGTTTGTGGACTGATCCCATCCCCCTGACATTCCAGGTGATTATGGTGTATTTACCCAATGTTGCCATGTGTGCTTTTGTTTGGTTTTATGGACCTCACAGGGTCGTGAGACAGATTTTGATGAGTGGGGTGTGTTGTGGGGTGAGCCAGGAACCAATGAAACAACTATAACTCCCAATACAAGGACTAGCTCTCGAACTTTGCTGATCCAAACATTATACACAACTGTATGAACTTTCATTTGGTTTCGATATGCATCTGCTGCAAGGGGGGTGGTTCCTACAGTTCGCATAATATATCAGTTGGGGTGATTCAGCGCATGCAACAGGACCCTCAGTACTACATAAATGTTTGTAAGAAGCTGGGGGGAAGGAGAAAACATATATGTTATTAATACCTTATTTCTCCATAATACAGTAGTATGGCAGTGTTCCAAGGGGATCCCCCGGCAAAGGGACATCCTCATCCAAACAGATCTTTCACTGTCCGTGGAGTGATCGAGGGAAACAGTGTGCTCCTGCTCTCTGAGTCAGAGTGCATGGTATTATCATCAGAGTGCTCCGGAAATGAGGAGAGGGTTAGGGTCCCTGAAATCGGCCGCCACCAACAACGCCGACTCCTGACCTTGTAGGGCCTGCTCCGGTGAAGGGCTTTTGGCGCTGAATTTGCGGACCAATCTGTTGCAGCGTTTTCCCTGCCTTGTTGTCGTCCACGGCTCGGTCGTTGTGAGAGACCCACTGGGGCCCGGGAGGGTAGGGTGGTCTCCAGCCAGTCATTTGCAGCCTCCGGGTTGTCGAAGAAGTGTCCCTTTTGATCGTGGATGATTTTCATATGGGCCGGGAACAGTAGTGCGTATTTAAGGTTTAGGGCTCTGAGCTTCTTTTTGAGAGCTTGATAGGAGGCTCTTTGTCTTTGGACCAGGTCTTTATAGTCCGGATACAGTGAGATTCGATGATTTTCATACTGATTGGGAGCGCTTTCCCTGGTCATTTAGAGCAAGGTGTCGCAGCCCCTATAGTTGAGTATGCGAGATATCAGCGTGCATGGGAGGCCGTTGGCTGTTGGTCTTCCAGTGGGGATTCTGTGCGCTCTTTTCACACAGAAGAAGTCTGATAAGCCCTCCGGGGCTACATGATATCGCAGCCATTGCTCCACGAAGTGGGTGGCGCTGTGCCCTTCCGCCCATTCTGGTAGGCCCACTATGCGGACATTGTTTCGTCGTGCCCTGCCCTCTGCGTCTTCTGCTCTGTTCAGGAGGCTTGCCAGTTGTCGCTGCATAAGGGATAGGTGCTCTGAGTGCTCCTTGTGCTGTGGTAATAAGTCCAACAAAGTCTGTTTGTTGCTTTTTACTGTGGAGGACAGCTTCTCATGGTCTGCCTTAAGGAGCGTGAAGCTGGTGGTTTGGGAGCCTATTTGTTTCTCTATTCAGTTCCGTGACTCTCGTACTTCCTGTAGTATTAGATCTAGTTTGTCCGAGGTTGTGTCCATGTTGGTTGGTGAAATGCAATTTAAAGAGGGTGTTTGGGTGGTGCTGTCCGATTCTTCTTGCATCTGTGAGCCCACTGATGTCACCTCTGGTGTTTTTCCTTTTGTGCGTCCCATGGCGGAGTGTTTGGCGGTTTCCTTCTAGGGTTGCGATGCCGGTAGGTGGGTGAAGGGCGAAGGCCACTGGTTGAAGCAACACAAATTATGTGGGGGACCGTGTCTGGTTTGCACACGTGGTCTCAAGGGGAGAGAGAGGGCTCGGGCACACCTCGACACAGGAGAGCAAAGTTGCCGGTCTGGTGAGATTGGCAGCAGGCAGGTGGTTTAAAACTGTCTTTTTCTGTCGCTCGGTTCCCACTCCTGGGGCAACGGGGAGGGACAGACCGCTGCCGAGAGTCACCACTGGCACCTGCTGTGGAGGATTGCTAGGCCTCAAGTCACTTGTCCACTGAGTTGAGTGAATGGGTCGGTTCATGGTAAAAGAGGGCTTCCTCTGGCATGGCCCAATTTCAAGCAGCACGTATTATTAAACTTTGTGGGCTGAGCGGCAAGGTGTTCACCCCAGTGTTAGTGACTCAGGTGCTCAGGGGGGCCCCCTCCACGTGGGCAATGCGGCACTCGGGTGGAGTCCAGCGCAGGAAGCCCATTCTGACCCACACATTGCACGTTGGCATGGGGGGTGTAGGCCCCGGGTCAAGTAGGGGAGCTCCGCTCCGTTTAGCAGGAGGAAAGTGACTCACTGCCTCGTCGGAGGATGCAGCCGGGTCCATCTCCTCGGTTGGCGCCACCCGGGGTTCAGTAAGAAGACTGGTGGGGACTTACACAGGGTCCCGTGTATGCAGTCGTCTCAGGTCAGGGACGTCCTCAACCCCCCGCACCAGCAGGGGGTCCCCCGCAGTGTGTCCGCTCAAGATCGCGCCACCAACACTGGGCTTTGGGCTGTCTGTGGCCTGGCACCCGCAGTGCAGCCGTTCTGATGAGGAAGGGCGCTGGAACGTTCCCGGCCCTTATGCCCTCTCCATTGTCTGGTCAAGCCTCGCTCTGCTACTTGCTGGTAATCCAGCTGTCGGAGCGCACAGGTCTCCGGTGCTGTCCTCTGGGCTAAGGTATGGGACCCTCAGCCGAAAGGGACAGCGTAAGCCGCCTTGCCTGTTTCCCAGGCCTTGTACGTGCATGGTTTGTGTGGGCCCATTCCCTGTGGCTTTAATGCGCCAACATTGGCTGTCAGAGCCGCGCCTCTCTCCTCGAGTCACCTCCGGGCAGGAGAGTTAGTGGTGGATGCACCCCAGCTTCATAGATTTTGGCAGGATTCTCGGGTCCTGACGCGGAGCTCCGCTAAACTGCAGCCGCCATGTTCAGCGGTTATCCACGCCCCCTCGTCTATGGGTAGGAGTAGTTGGTCATCATTGGGTCTTCCTTAGAATTGTGTGGAAGTGTCAGAGGTCACTTGGTGTGTGGCTCTTGGTTGTGCTGGAATGGGTGGATAGTGCTTCCGATGTGTAGTTAATACTTGTATGTAAGGTTCAGTTTTTTTATCTCAGTAACTGTGCACTTGTGCTCTTAGAATCCAGTTACCCCTAAACTTGAGTGTAAAAACTTCATCTGCCACATAATATGAGCATCATTTAGCCACCAACATTTCCCTCAAAGAATGTGGCTCTTTTCAGAAAACGTTAAGGTAATTTCGCCCCGAAAATGTACTTCAAAATGTTTGTCAAAAGATACATGAAACAGCACAATTTTGCAAATATACTTGGTTAAAAGTCACATGTTCTACATGAACTTCTTAATCAAAACACTTGAAATATTCCAGTTATGGTTGTACTACTGAATATCGCGGCAAATAATATCATGATCAAGAATATCGTAGATAAAATATCAAAAGGCGAGTGCATATGCAGGAAGTATAGATCTACTATTCATACAGATTAAGTGCCACACAGAAATGACTAGTATCACTCACACACACATACACAAACACACACACACCTCCTTGACGTGCGTCGCTGCACCTTGCACTGATCGTTTCTTTATGGTACCTGTGCTTTGAATTTTATTGAAGCTTGATTAAAAAAAAAAACTTTTATATGAGGAAAAAGGCATAATTATTGTCTTTGCCAAGAACTTGTTTAATTTTAAAGCAGACCCCCATTGCTCCGCCATTCATGTTGAAAGTACATCTTGCTCCCTGCTGGTCCGTTGCAAAGTGCCTTCCTGCTGACAAACGAATGCCTCATTTTATGTTCGGATTCTGCTGTTCACTTTGAATATGAAGCCCTGCTTCGCAGGCACTGTCTGAAAGAAAGTTGCAAGTACCTGAGGGGTTTTGAATCAGCCTGTTCTTGATATCTGACTGGCACTATCCCTGAGAGAGGGGAGGCACACCAGCAAGCAGTTTCTAAATTCATGCAACAAAGAACGTGTCGGGGTATGGCAGCATCTACGAAATATGTTCTTGCAAGTAGGTCTGGGTAGTTACAGCACGAAAATGGCACTGCCCTCTGAAGCTGCACTGTGCCCCACAATACTATATGTGTGGACTTAAGAGGACTCAAAAACAAGGCTGAAAGACTCCTATTTCATCCGTCCCTTTGAGATCACATAATGCACTTTACTGGCTGACACTGAACAACAGAATCTCCTTCAAAGCTCTTTGCATTCACATTGTGTTCTCCACAGACAAAGATCCTTGCAAACAAAGCTGTACTATAAGTGTCACTGATTACGCCTGGGAACCAACAACTAGCCAAGGAATGACGCTTCCTTCTTTACCATAGTTTTTGAGGGAGGCTCTCATTCCTAGTGAACACTGTCAATCCATGGAACTCACTGCCATTGTGTGTTTGTAAAATTAAGACATACTTCCCATTCAAAACACCTAGAAAAATGTTTCCCCATTTTTAGGGCTCACCCCTAGCGATGCAGTGCACAGCATTGCCCGCGCAGACGAGAGCCCTTTTGTGGAGGGTTCCAAAACGGACCCTGGAATCGCACGTGCTCGTGCATGTGCGATTCCTTTTGGTCCTCAGTATTGGCGTTTGCGGTCGTCTTTTTTAGAAAGACAGCACGCAATAGGCCAAAGGCGGTCGCGTTGCTCCGCCCATGGCCTATTGGTATCTGTTACCCGCACGCTGACATCTGTTTTCAATTATCGTGCCCAGACACTGGTGCAATAATTGAAAACAGATCGCTCGTTGTGGCGTGCCTGTGCTCGCTGTGGCGCACGTGCGCGCATCACTCGCGGGCTTGTCATCCCATGTTTTCAGTAAGCGAAAGTAGTTATCATCTTTACTATTTAATATTTGTTTAGTAGGTGTTTTTATTACGCCAACGAATGCATTTCCTCTGCAATTCTTTACTAAATTTTAAATATTTGGTCAGCCTGCATTGTCCCTTGAAACTCAACATTGTAGATTTCATCCCAATTTGCATTATTCATCCCTGCTGCATCTGTGCCGGGAGACGACGGCAGCCCATGTCAGCCTCCTGAGGCTGATGTGCCTAGCCACTGATCTGCTTCGTACTGCGAGCTTGTCTAGTTTGTCATATGTTGCTGAGCACTACCTGCCATCAGATTTGTTGGTGGCAATTAATAGAGCCCCCGCTGGAGCAAAGCTTTAACATGATGATATGGATACTGCAGTTCCAGACTGCAGTGTCTTCACTGATCCTTTCCCGGAGGAGTAGCCTTGAGACGGCCCAATACTCAGCATTAAAAAAGCAAATACCGAAAAGAGTATCAGCACCTAATTCCACTGGCGCAGATGCACCATCTGCAGGAGGAGTCTAGTAGCAGCTTTAATATCATGTATACGATTGTGTCAGCCTGCCACTGGCAGGGTTACCAGTAGGAGCATCCATCAGCAACCCATGCAGCACACCCACATGAAAGGCAATACCCCGCTCCAAGTGTTGACATTTATTTACTGGGTGTTTGCTACATTCTCATGTTATCAGTGGTTAGCTTTGAAAAGTGTTTTGAGCTGAAGAGCAACCTATCTACAGCAGCAGCAAGAGGCGGTAAGAGACCACATCACCATCCACAATAGCACTGCGACAGAAGCTGGGTGGTGGAATAATTTGCAGGACCAGTGCATGGCCAAAATGAGTTAATTTAGCTCCATTAAAAGAAAAACGTCTCAAGAAGATGGTTGAGTGGTGGTGCTGTTGCAGCATCGAGATATTCCTGATCTTTGTGGAAATTAGGGCTTGCGTTTTTTTTGTCAAAGAGACTCCTGAAAGAGGAGAAAGAATCTCCAGGGCTGGCAGCAGATTATGCAGGAGGACACCATCTCCTCAGAGGAAGATCAGTAAAGATGGCAGACCTGGGCCATTGAAGAAAATAAGTTGCAATTCTAAGTACTGGGTATGCAAATGTTAACTTCATGATCCCTAGTAGTACTGCATATGTGGTACATATGGAAGTCTGTGGTCTGTGCATGACCTTTGAGGAGTCAGATCCGCCAGCACCCAAGCACTGGTCACAGGGTGGCATCCCTGCGCCTAGGCATTTCAGTGGCTGGTGGGGACAGCGGCTCAGAGAAACCAGAACACGTAGTGAAGTTTACTTGTAACTATAAACTGTTTTTGTGACAGCAATCCTCAGTGACTAAAGCCACCCACAATTAAATAAGGGTGTGAGGCATACCCAGGTAGACAGAGGCACCCTAGCAGAGCTCCCACACAATTCTTGGCAGGAAGCCTAGCAGTGGTCAAGCAGAAACAAGAAAATTAAGGGTTGACGCAGTTAACCCTAACGTGAAGGTGAGTTTTGAATGCAATTTAAAGGATGCTTAAATGCAAAAATGTTAACAAAGGATTGTGACATAAAGACATACATTTGTAAGTGAGTGAGTTTAAGACTTGTAAAGTGCGGACTTAGCCCAGGGGCATCAAGGCGCTGCGGGCAGAGACCAATATACCAGATGTTAAGAGTTGCAGACCTAAAAGATTAAGGCAGGTGACAGTTAGACCAGGTGAAAAACCAAGTCTTCAAGGATTTACGGAATGAAGAGTGTGTTTCCAGAGTGGAAATTGGGAGAGGAAGCAGATTCCAAAGGTTGGCCCCTATCAGCGAGAATGCCCTCCCCCCCACCTGACTTTCCTGAACCTGGGAACTATTACCCGATTCTTGCCAGCAGGAATGTATCTGTGAAACATTTTGTTAATGCCTTCAGAACCCCTATTATGGACGGCCTTATGAACCAAGGCCTTGAACACAATTCTCCTCCCAAGCGGGAGCCAATGAAGTCTTCTGATGGTGGCTGAGATTGCGTGAAATTTAGGGAGCCCCATCACCAGCCTGGCGGCTGCATTTTGCACCAATTGGAGTCGATGCAGGAGTCCCTTGTTTATGCCTGAATACAGGGCATTGCAGTAATACAACCTGGATACCACAAGGGCCACCACTGCCTGTTTCCGAGCTGGAAGGGAAAGAAAACAGAAGATCTTCCTAAGAGTCTGTATCATCCCAAAACAGGTCGAAACAGTTCTGTTTATTTGTGACCTCAGACACAAAGAGGAGTACACAATGATGCCTAAATTCTTGGCACTAAGACAGGGGGAGGGGCAAGATCCGAGAGAGACAGTCCACCAGGCCTCTGACCAGATGTCAAACTTGTCTCTGAAGATTAAGACCTCCGTTTTATCCCCATTGAGTCCAAGATAGTTCTCAACCATCCATGCAGCCACCGCCCGCATACAGTTTTTGAAATTTACTGCTGAAACTGACACACTCTCCGTGATGGAAATCAAAATCTGAGTGTCATCAGCCTAGGAAAGGACTTCTAGGCCAAAAGACCTAACCACAGCGACAAGCGGGCTACATAGATATTAAAGAGAGTAGGATTCAATGAGGATCCTTGAGGTACTCCACAAAACAATTGTTTGGGGGCAGACAAAAATTGGCCCATCTTAAATATTTGTATTTGTAGGTGTAGCTGATAGACTAATTAGCTGCACTGTCATTGTTGAGCTGTGTAAGTCTGGGGTTCATTTTCGGACAGGATAGAGCTCTGCTTGTTCTTGCAGCGGTAGGTTAACCCATTCCTCCGCCCCTCCCGTCTTTCTTTTTTCCAGAAAGTAATGTTTCCATTCGCACCTATTATCCTGTCATAAATCCTCCTCGGAAGAGTTTCTGATGCCATTAATGGCTTCGGTGCCCTGGCTGCGGTGGATATGACAGCCGAGCTCTGCTAATAGAGTAACAGCTCTTTCGGGATCAGCGCCCGGCGGAGACGGCCCCGCCGTCCTGAGGAGGCGGCGGAACAGGCCTCTCGCGGAGCCGAGGGTTTTAACTTTAAATGTCATCGTCTGTACTGGGTTATTACCTCATGACCGGCGGTGGGGAGAGGATGTCGACGACTTTGAGGAGTTCATTTTATGCGGCGTGCGCTCACCGTGGAGGGCTTGCTGTGCTCGACGCTTGGGGTCTACCTTGGCAGGCCCCTCACTGTGCCGTGGCGCAGTCGCAGCAGGAGGGGTCCGGTGTGGGAGGACAGGTTAATATGCAAAGTTGGCTTTTTTCCTTGTGAATCACTCTGACCCGTACAAATATGTGAAATTGTTTCTTTGGGTGCAACCAGGGCTTTAAGTGATAAGGAAAAACTGGGGGATCTTTTAAAGGAGCTTAGCCGATGTAATTAAGGGCGTGACTTTAAAACACTTAAGCCTAAAATCTGTACTTAGCATAGTGTGCAGCCCGGCTGGTGTTTTGCTGCTTCTGTCATTGCACCAGATATATAATATAGTAGCATTACACCTAGAACAAGCCAGAACTATTGGCTTTGCCAGTGGTTGTCAGTTGCATAAGATAAACACCAACTGTGCCTTCGTTTTATATAATATTGAAAATGTCTTAGTTCTTGTGGGAGAGATTGTGGCGTGACGGCTAGAGCTGGGCATCTGCTCAGCAGCCTATAATTCAAACAAGCATTTGCAATGCAATAGATCTCGCATTATTAAAGTTTGAGCTATTGGTGTTCCATCCTTTAGCAATGCCAATAGCTCAAACTTTAATAATGCGAGACCTATTGCATTGCAAACCCTTGTTTCCTCTTTCTGCAGTACACATAAAAAGGGGAAAATGCCTCTGAGGATTGTTTTTGTGCAGGAAGGTGTCTCTTCCTACACAAAACAATCCTGCCTACATTACAGTCAACCTTGCAACATGATGCATAGCTGCCTGCATTGGCGCTAGGCAGCACATTGTGTACCAGCGCAGGGAAAGGACAGGAATGCGCTGCATAATGTTAAATACCGCACATTCCTGCCCTTTCCCTTTAACGCAGGACACCAAGGTGGCTTGAGGCATTGCGCTGTGTGAAAGTATGATAAATATGTCCCTGGGTGTGGCTAAATTTCTTCTAGCCATGAAACATGCCCCCCTACTTGATTGGGTAGACAGTACCTACCAAGCCTTATTTAGATCTTACGTTAGCCGAAGCTCTTTGATGTTAGTAAGTTTATATATCTAATATAATTTCAGCCATCCTCTTCATCAGTTGGTCTATTGTTGAGTCATACAATTTTTTTTTCCACTTCAGCGTGGGCCAGTGGATCATCCCACTTCACGTATTGGATAAATTCTCTGTGAGTGACGGCATTCTTCCCTTTCACAAGGAGCACATCGCACACAAGTAGTCCCCTTTAGTACCAGGCACTACTATGACAATGTGTGCCTTTTGAGACCAAAAACACATTTTGCTTTCAATGTTTTTCTAATATTGGCAAGAGCTCTCACAACAATTCTTGATGAAAACCGTGGTAAAACAAAACAAAATAAGCATTGACAAAGCCAGAAGCAGGCAGTCAAAACCAGACCAATTGGCTTTGCCAGTGCTTGTTTTTTGCATGATGCTTCCTGGGTTCTGTATTGCAGGAATTCTCTACTGTCCACCTTGCAGATGTTGCCAAAGTTGATTCATCCTTTCTAATCTTTGCTCTGAACTCCGACTCTCTTAGGGATCTGGCTGAACTAAATAAATGTGCAAATAAGATACAAATAGAATCCGTTCTGTGGCTTGCGAAACCATAATCATAATGTAGCTACCTGGTTATTTTGCCTGCCCTCTTGTTCTCTGTGAAAAATTGAAGATCTATTTAACATGAAGAGTATGTTGGAGTTTGGACTAGATTGAATGTTTTGTACTTAGGTCTCTGCGGATGCTCCATTTCCAAAGTCATCCTCTTTGCTTCAGTCACAAAAAAATAAGCTTGAGCTATACTGTATGTCTGGGAGAAGTCAGCTGTCGGGGTTCTAAGTAGCACATGTGACACCAGGGCCTCATTGGTCTAGCAAGGGGGCCAACGGCCTTAGTGAACGGAAGATACATTGGCCCCAACCCTGGTTGGGTGGTACAAAGTACAGCCATAGCAATGGCCCCTCGTGCCAAGGGACATTTCAAAGCCTCACAACAACAGGAACTAATTACGGTCATAAATAATATGTCAATCTCCCATAATAGGCTGTTGATACTGGGCGATTTCAACATATGGGACAATGACCAATCACGTGCCGCTCTGCACAATATCACTCAATCCTGCCTCATCCTAGGGCTGAAACAGTGGATAAACACCTCCACACACAGACTAGGAAACACATTAGATCTTATTTTTGCGGCAGAAGACCAATTGACCCTAGACACTATCCTTCCAGTAGCTTGGTCAGACCACTACCTCATCAGGTTCAAATCCCCTATCCCGCCCCACACAGAAGCCACGAGTCCGCTAGTCAAAACCTTCGTAGGTCGGGACTGGAGGAACCTGCTGAAGAGGAAAGAGGAGGGAAAACTCGACCTACACCAGGTTGGAGCCTCGTTCCAACCAGAAAATGACGTCACCGCGAACTATCTCTCCTATCTCCACGAAACCACAAAGAAACTCGATGCCGCCATCCCATTGAAAACAATCACAAAAAGGGGAAAACCTTCCGCCCCCTGGTATACTGAGAAACTCAGAGTTCTAAAAAACACCTGTAAAAAAGCGGAGAAGATCTGGAGGAAAAACTACTTTGACCAGGAGAAAGTACGTTGGAGGTTTACTATCTCACAATACAAGAAGGAAATAATCACAGCCAAATCCATTTACTTTTCCGAGACAATCCTTAATAGCTCTAATAAATCCCGGGATACTTTCAGGCTCATCAAAGAGCTTTCCCACCCTGAATGTGCTAAAAGCCAAATCAAACCATCACAAGAACTCTGCAATGACCTTGCAGTGTTCTTTCAAGATAAAATTAGTAAAATTGTAGAGGAAATGAACAGTAACTCTTTCCCCCCACTACATGACACCAGTATCCTTACAAATAAAGGCGGAAAAGTGGACCTTGATATGTACCCCCTCCCTTATGCCACCCTGGAAAACCTTATTGCCCCGTCGAAACAGGAATACATCACAACAGCCCTCCACACGTCATCAGGCTCTCCTCTAGACCCTCTTCCCCATAAAATAGCTAAGAAATTCGAGGATGATGTTTTACCAGCTCTGCACCAACTATGTATTCAATCTTTGCATACTGGCTCCGTTCCCAAAGACTGGAAACTAGCGATTGTCACCCCGCTACTAAAAAAACCCAACCTGGACCCAAGCTGCCACAAGAATTACCGACCCATATCCCTACTACCATATCCTATAAAAATCATTGAGAGATGGGTCAGTAGAGCTCTGGCCCTCTTCCTTGAAACCAACAACATCTTGGAGGAGGAACAGTTTGGCTTCAGACCAGTTCATGGAACAGAGTCAGCCCTGCTGACAGTTATGGATGACCTGCGAATGAGGGCGGACAGGGGAGAATCAGCAACGCTGATTCTGCTTGACCTGTCCGCCGCGTTCGATACGGTGAATCACGGCATCCTGATAGAAAGACTAAGGAACATCGGAGTCAGAGGGGTCGCGCTCGACTGGTTCCGCTCTTATTTGACGGACAGGTGGCAGGCTGTATCTATCCCTCCCTACCAATCCGAGTTTACGAAAGTCCCGCATAGAGTCCCACAGGGGTCTGCCATCAGCCCCATACTCTTCAATATTTACATGCAACCCCTGATGCGGATTATCAAAAGCTATGGCATCAGCGTGACAAACTACGCAGACGATACCCAGCTGATAATCTCGCTGGACGGAAATAGAGCAAACTCAATGGAAACTTTTCACACCTGTATGCTGGACATGTCTCTCTGGCTCAGTCAGAACTCACTAAAATTCAACAGCGAGAAAACTGAAATACTACACTGCACAGTAGGAAAAATCCCCAAAAGTCTTCCGACTGACTTTTGGCCTCAGTCGTTAGGGGACTCACCCACCCCAGTGAACTCTGTAAAAAATCTTGGAGTCACTATTAACAACAAACTAAGCCTAGAGACTAACGTCAACAAGCAGGTTGGCTGCTGCTTTGCCCTACTAAGAGGACTTCGAAGACTGCTACCTCTCCTGCCCCCACAGTCCAGAGCCGACATAGTCAGGAGTACTATCCTGAGCCGCCTGGACTACTGCAATGCCCTCCTACTGGAATCCCCTGCCTATCTCATCTCCAGACTCCAGAATGTCCAGGCAGCCGCAGCCAAACTGGCACTCTCCCGCGAGCGTAGATCCTCTACCACTCTTGCCCTGGCTGACCTTCACTGGCTGCCCATACACCAGAGGATTTGTTTCAAGTCCCTATGTATTGTTTTCAGGGCAGTTCACGGGCTAGGCCCCCGACCACTCCAGCACAAATTCAAGTGGTATGAGCCCAGCCGGTCTCTTCGATCCTCCACTATGAATCTCATCAGTACCCCCAGGATCAAGAAAGCCACCTGTGGAGGACGAGCTTTCAGCATTGCTGCAGCCCACCTTTGGAATACCCTCCCCTTTGACATCAGGACAACTAATGACCTTCTAACCTTTCGGAAAAAGGTGAAAACTTGGCTTTTCCCAAAAAATACCCCCAAAACCCTCCGCAATAAATAATTTTCCCCGGCTCAGCTTTTTCGTTCATGCTCCTGCCCCCCTCAAAACCTTAGCTACGTAACTAAGCGCCAGGATGCCCGTAGGGTTACAGAGCGCTATACAAATGCTATAAATAAATAAATATAAATAAGGCCCGATGCTACAGAACCTGCTACACTAATGATAGCTATGCTCTTACTCACTGGTTTCTCTTCACTTCCACAAATCCCTTATCCTTGCCTGAATAACTCCAGCTGCTTCCTCTTTTCCACTCACTGTGTCTCCTCCCTCCACTTTCCCCTCCCCTTGCTGATGGTCGCCATTTTATATGTGTTCTTGTTTCTTGTTTGTCCCTTTCACTTTCCCTCCTCTCTACCTCCTTGCTTTACTTTCCTCAGTTCCTGGTTCTCTACATCCTTTTTTGCATAGCTCCACAATCCCCTCATGTCACTTCCTCTGTGCCTCCATACTTGCCACTTTTCACTGCCCTTCAATTCCCACTTGTATCTCTCCACTCTTCCCTCCACTCTCTCCACTCATGTTTCCCTTCTGCGCCGCTCCCAGCCCTCCTCGCTGCCTCTCTTCTCCTGCATCACACTAATCCCGTTACTCCTTTTCTCTCCATTCACACCCCTTTCTCCTATGTGTCCATTCTTATTAGCTGCTTTTCACTTTCTCTAGTCACTGTATCCCTAGGCGCTGGTTCCAAGCCCCAGGCAGTCATGCACAAAAAACTCTGCCCGAGGCGAGCAACCTGTTAAATAAACTGAAGCTGGTGCCGGGCAGGCTGCTCTGGTGCCCGGTACATCTGCACCGGCCGCACCGATCGCTACGCCCCGTCTGCCAGAGAGGAGTTTATAAAAAGATTTCCAGGAAGCAGTGCTTTGGGCTACAAACACGGAATCTCGGGGAAAGAATAGAGTGTAATTGTGCTAAAAAAACATCTAATGACATTCGATTAATGAATTTAATTATACCCATTTTTATGAGATGTGAAGCATTTTAAATCTGATAAAGCACCAGCGAAAATTTGCATAAGAATGAGATTATTTTTGAATTTGTATTCAGACTGAGGTCTTGTGGTCTTAGAGAAGATGATGGAGTTCCGTGAAGCCTGTTCTTAAACACAGTGGGGCAGATCCTTAGCGCTGGCGCATTTTACACCGCATGCACCAACACTTGCTCCGCAGTGCTGGGTGTGTGTTCTATCAACCTTAGGTTCTGTGCATACAAAAGCATTGCTTTAATACGTTTCCCATTTAGTATGTCTGCCGTGCAGTGCAGCACAAATGGCAAGCTGGAAAACCGTGGAGACATTTAAAAGTTGCTCTGTTATGCATGCCTCAAGGGGGGCGGGGTCATTTTTTGGTATAAATTCCTGTCTACAAAAGTTTGTAGGTCAGAAATTGCATCAAAACCAGGGGCGGCTCCTCCGTTATGGCGGAGGGGCGTCGCCCCGCTGCTTTCTCGCAGTGTGAGAAGCAGAAACATAAAATGGTAATAGCTTTTAGTTATTACCATTTTATGTTTGCATTGTGGGCGGGTGGGCAGGGCTGCTCTTCTCTTTGAGCAGGGCAGGGGTGGAGTGGTGTGCCCACTCCTGAGTGCGCAATGACTGTTTGGCCAACCCTCTCAGGCCGCCCAAACCAGTCATGCGCCCTCTGCCCTTCTCAACCTGCATGGAGAACATGCCCGCCCCATAAGTCCCTGGCTGGGCACCGTCCCCACCAATCACAACACTGCTTGCAGCGTTGTGATTGGCTTAGGGGAGGGAGCCTGGCTGCCTGCTTCCTGTTTCTTTCGGAGATAGGAGAGCAGGAGGCGAGAAGACGGGGAACCCGGCCTCAAGGTAAGTGGCACTTTTTTTAAGCAAACCTCTCCCGCGCAACCTCCCCCACGTCATCCTCCTCCCCATGTAACCTCCTCCCCACGTGACTCCCCTCCCCATGCGACTCCCTCCCTTCGTGACTCCCTCCCCATGCGGCCCCCCCTTCATTTGACCCCCGTGCCCGCCCCCCTCCCAACCGCGAGCTATGCCGGCAGCGACTGATCAAAACCCATGGGAATGCCCATGTCACATCCGTTGTACACCCCCTTGATGCAGAGTATCACAAAGTGGTGCAAAATTTTACTTTAGGTAACTTTCCAAATGTAAATCATAATTTTCAGTTGAATGTAAATTCCTCTACAAATCTGCGCTGTGTTTGTGTTACCTTTGTGACACAAACCTGGAAGCCTGGATATCAATCCTTTTCACTAACTTATAGAACTTTGCCCTATTTGTGTCTCATCTGCCTTCTTTGGCCCTCATTCTGAGACGGCCGACTAATTTCGAATCCAGCGCAAATTGAAATTTCCCACTCCACATCAGATCCTCCTCTCTTCTTGAGTAATGCAAGAATCCGAAGATCTGGCTTTTCGATTAAGCAACCTATCCTAGGCAGCACTAGTCACACACACCTACTCAGCAACAGGATACGTTCACAGGTGATAGTGCACGTTTGCAAATATACATAACATACCATTTCAGATTATAAAATGTGAGAATTGTGTGCAGTTTATCAACAAGGGTCTATCTACTTTTTCCTTACCACAAAGCTAGAGCTGCTGCGCAATTGTTATTATTCTCTGCTACGAATTTCAGTCAGAATTTAGAGAATTAGCAAAAGGTGTTAAAACTGTTAATTTAATGACATTTTTGTGGGTTTAATAAGACTAAAGCTCCAAACCAAAAGGCATAATCTAAGCATTGCATTCTGTAAAGAAGTAAATGTAAAAAAAAAAAAGCAATATTCTGTAAAGAAACTCCACTTTGCACGTGTGCTGTACAGTAAAATGCATTTTGCGTATAGGTTAAATTCACGAAGTACAAAAGCCTTGTATTAATTACAATGAGTTACAAAAAAATGCATCAGCATCTGCAACCTTACTCCCATTTGAACAGTGGCGGTTCCTCCGCTAATGCGGAGGACTGTCTCCCCACAGGTGAAATAACATGATAATAACACCATGTTACTATCATCTTTCTGTATGTGCGGGGTGGGCTGCCCACAGAGTAAGGGGCAGAGTGGTGGTCACTTTCTTAGTGCGCATGAAAGTTTGGCTGGCCGTCTTGGCATGCACTCTATTGCACAGCCGGGTGGAGAACTTGAAAGGCTTCCACTACATGTAAGAGCGCCGATCCAGGCTGCTCAGACTAATCACAATGTTGCTCTCAAGCTGAAGACAGCAGCGTCGTGATTGGCTTAGGGGAGTCTGGGAGCCTTCTTGCGTCAACCGAAGAGGATGGAGGAGAGGCAGCGGCCAGCAGGTAAGTAACATTTTCTTGTCTTTTTTTTCCCCAACCTTCCTGATCCCACAACTACTGCCCCATAGCAGCCCTACTGCGTTTGGATGCAGATTTACACATTTTTAGAATTAAAAATGGTTTCCAAGAGCACTCTTGAAAATTTCCAAAAGCTCTAGGTTTCCAGAAGAACTTCTGGAAACCCTTTATGAATTCACAGTTATGTCCAAGAAAAGAAGTTTCACTTGTCTAATAGTACATTGTGAACCTTTAACGAAAAGGAGATTGTCTTTGTATTATTGAACGTCCATTTTTATTTTGTTTCTCCACAGAGAAAATAACTTTTTCCCAAGGAGATCCCCCTTCCTCCGCACTCCCACTAATTTCGAGGGTGTCCTCTGAGTGTTCTCAGCTTGGAATGGGATTTATCTCTGCAGTTGACAGGAGTAAAGCTCTGACTGATTACTGGGTGGGAAAGATAGAGAAAATAATGGTGAATACCTACAAATGAGTGTTTGTTGTAAACTTGTTACGGTATCATCCCCCAGGTTTTGTGCACGGCTCATCCCTAGGAGAAAAGGTATTTATGCACAATATTACTCCATATTGGGCCAATATTATGCTTCAGTAAATGCCTTTACAAGTGCACATTCGTAATACGTGAACTTCATAAGTGAATTTACACTTGTCATTTGCGCATGTGTGTTCGATATAAACAAACAAATGAGTTTGTGATTCAGGCCGACTTTTGCATACATTGGTCAAATTCACAAAGCGCTTGATTAAGTTACGTTAAGCTAAATGGAGGGCCTACTAACGTCATCCATGCCTCCATTCCCCTACCTAGAAGACTCATGGGAGAGAAAGCATGCTAGAGCAGTGGGCACATGGCCTCAACTTCAGTCTGAATAGTGGACCGTCTGCACAGCACTTGAACTGGAAGCCTGAACCTCCCTTGACAAGCTGATCCAGTTTGTGACTTTGGACATAGGCATCAGGAAACGAGACATTGGACAAATGCATCCAGAAACTGGACACTGGACAAATGCATCCAGAAACTGCATTCATATTTTTGAGAGACGCAAACTTCTCCTTACTTTTGTGTGTCTGGAGTTTTGTGAAACTGGCCCATAATTCGGAAAAGCATGGATCGCTCTTACTTTGAAGACTGCACTATTCATAATGTTTTCACTAGGCATCCTTGCATATTTACTAACATTCTTCGAGCAAAAAAGTAGAATATTTCAGTTTTTAAAACCACAAATTACCATATAGGTTGCATCGCTGAGAATTATATCACATGGATTTTGAACCGACGGATATATCAAAGAAACTACATGAAATTGGATCCAGAGCAGTGACTATGAAGATGTAGTATCCGACCAAGATGGCATCATATGAAAAGAGATTACAGTTATTAATAAACGTAGTTAAACATGAGGATTTTAATGTATGCATATGAGTTGTGCAGCCTAGCGCGGTAAGATGCCTGAGTGTGCTAAAGTAATTCCTGAAAATTCCTATTTTGAGCAACCATCACTGCCTTTTGAATCGGATGTATGATGTTACAACGCAGACTTATACAACGCATACCTTTACAACGCATTTTTTACAACGCAACATCCATTATAACGCACTCCATTACAACGCATGCCATTACAACGAAATTTTAAAAACTACATTTACAACGCATTCCATTACAACGCATAATACCTTTACAACGCATACCATCACAACGCATAACATTACATTGCATGTTTGGTAAGTATTGGATAGTGTAGGGGTACAAATTACTATTCTAACTCCAGGGGATGCAACAGTAGGGTAAGTGTTGGATAGTTTAGGGGTAAAAATTACTATTCTAACTCCAGGGGGTGCAACAGTAGGGTAAGTGTTGGATGGTAATGTTATACGTTGTAATGGTATGCGTTGTAATGACTGCGTTGTAATGACATGCGTTGTAGTGGTGTGCGTTGTAGTGTCATGCGTTGTAATGGTTGCGTTGTATTTGATGTTGCGTTGTAAAAGTTGCGTTGTAATGGAGGTGCGTTGTAAAGGTTGCGTTGTAAAGGTTGTTTCCCTTTTGAATCTAAATGTCTGTTTACTGGGAATGACTGGGGATATGAGTGAATCTCACACCTTCTACCTTGAAGGAATGCATCTGTCATAGAGTCAGGGTTCTCTTCCACAGCACTTCAAGATGGCCACAGGACATGGATGGTTTGCATACTTCCGGGCAGCCTCCATGTCATTGGCCATGTTCAGATGGACCGAGAAAGGCACAAGGATCCTTCTGCTTTCCTCTGTAGTTCCAGACATTGACCTGCAAAGCCTGAATCACCACTTTGCCCAGTGGTGATTTAGGCCAATGGGAAGTTATTGTAATGGGATAATGGGATGTACCCCCGTATCTGTCTTCACTTAGAAATCTTAACTAAAGAGAGGGACGGTTAATGTTCTGCAGAAACGTTGACAACATTTCAGCAAAATACCAGGGGTTGCAGTAGTGATCACTCTCACCTTTGAACCCCAAACATATCAATGAGCTGACCCCTTGCCATGCACTTAACCCAATAGCATCTTCTTATATGCTGCTGGAGGTCAACGGGAAGGACTAGGAGGAGAACACAGAGACGCCTGCGCTCTAGTAGCGTTGTAAACACCCCGCTGCTGATGCTTATATGGCCTCTCAGGTCAGGGAGCGCAGGGGCTTGGCCAGGGGTTCCAAAGGTCTAGCCAGGGGTATCCTTTGCAACCACTACTGGACGGCTATGATTGGGGCCGTGCTACACGTACCTCAGGCCAGACCATCTATCTCTGAATGCAAATTCCCTTTTGAAGAATAATCCATATTCTTGGTTTGTTTCAGCCACAGAATCAACATTTAACCCATCACAGGCAGTAAATTCGGTCAGCAGTGGTACCTGAACCGTTACATTTAGATTACTGTACCATTTCTTGGATGTTGTCCTGTCCCAACCTATTAGGAGACAGCTATGTGAAATAAAGCACATATTTTTATAAGTACCTTTAGTTAGGCTTAATCATTGGTCATTGGTCTTGCCAGATTCAGGTGTAGAATCTAAACTCCCGGGTCTTGGGCCAGGACTTTTCATGAAGTGACTCACTGCTGCGTAAGGCTATTTAAACAAGACCGATGAATACTTAAGTTGGTGACCTCAACAGAAGCCAGGACTGACCCAGCACTACTTCTCTTGAGGTGAACACTTGCTGGGATTGTGAGTGAGTGAGCTCTGTTCATGAGCATTATAATAATAAGCTGCGCTCTCTAAGCACAAACCGAGTTTCCGTTTTTTTTTTTTTGCATCTGAGGCTTCTAAAGTTCATACATTTGACTTTCTTTGCCAGAACCTTAAACATAACGAGTCAGAGCCAGAGAGCGGTAGTCTCTGCTCACCCTTTCGTTCTGTCCAAATTCAGACATACATCTCAGAATTTCTCCGGGTTAGTTAATGCATGGACTTTAGACTCTTGCGACACAATAAAGCAGGCACTCGTTTCTGCACTGAGCCTGTACACCTGATCCTGATAGGGCCAAAACCCTTCTGCTCACAGTGCTCCCAATATGGCATTTCTGCCTGCAGAGCAATAACATCTCTATAAAGTCCTCATTGTGGGACTTATTTTTTTATCATAAAACTATGCCCAGATGGCTACTCAGGTGGTCTGTGGCTGCTTTGAAAATTAAATCAACAGCTTAATAAAGTGCGTTTCTGTAAAAAAGCCAAATTTAAAGTTTCAAAACGCTCTGTAATGTATAGGAATTTGAAACTGGAAACTAATAATTAAGTTAGTATCCTTATCTTGATTTATGGGAGCAGCGCAAGTACAGCAAACAGAATCTAATATTTATCACTGTTAGTATCAGCAGAAGAAGCACTGGGTTTCACTGACAAAAAGAGAGCATACATTAGGAACAAAAAAGAGAAACCAATATGCTAGAATTTAGTATAACGTTTAATTCTTTAGAAATAAAACTACATTTTGAAACGCTCCAACCTTCTCATTAAAATCCAAGTTTCCTTTTTTGCATTTTTTAAAATAAATTATATGAAATATTTCACAATCTGTGTTCTTGTTTGATGTGTAGTTGTTTCTGTATCCTTGTGTTATGTTTTGAGGTTGAAAATTTAGAAATGTCTTAGGTGGGAATGCCTGGCTTCCATACTAATTTAGTGGGGGTCTCCAGAACAGTGCTTATTTTGTAAAAAAAAAAAAAAAAAAAAGTGCAAGGGATCTCATCAGGAGCCACTGCTGCTTGCACCACAAAATGCCCCTGTTATGCTGCGGATGATAGTAACAATACAACTACTATCCATCAGACACCTACAAGTGTGACAGTTAGGACTATTTTAGGCCCCCGAAGCCAGGCTACAGGTAAGTCATTTTTAATGTATACTTAATTAATAATTGACTGTTGTTTAGGTCAACTCTAAATTAGCCAGACAGCACCACCTTGTGGTAGACTATCACAAGCGCTGACAATTAAATGCCAGTGCCATCCACCAGAATCCACTGGCTCAAATGAAGCACTTCCTAGAAGTCAAAAGGTTAAGTACTGCTGTTTAGGATTGTAAATGCACATTGAATTTATGAAGAAATGTTTTATCTAGACCACACCTTACTTATCTTAATTCCACTCACAGTTCAGATTCATTACCATTGACTTTTCCAAAGTGAACACTGCAGGACTGCGACTTTTAGAGATACGGTAACAGACGAGATTTAAAGGGAATACATTCTAAAAAAAAATTTGCATTTCTAGGTGGCACATTGGCAATCACAGGAGCCTATCTTTTGGTGACTTTCTCTCCCACTGCCCCTCAAGAGTTCACAGCAGTAACAGTTCAAACATACCTTGTTAGCTGGGAATGTCTTGTGTATCTGGTAAGTTGTGTGGTAATGTTGGTTTAATATGCTATGTTTCGCTAGTATTTTGAACTGCATTTCCATTTATTAAAGTTTTACTCCAAAATTAGAATAATATTACGACAGCATATTTTTTGTTCTATAAATAAAATAAATATGTCAAATGAATTTAAATTTATATTTAACATGAACATATTTTTACATTTTATTTTCCAGTTAAACTGTTTTATTTATCTCTATACTTTTTACATGCAAAGATCCCCCGACCTTTAACATTAATTCATAAAAGTGTGTATAGAAGTAATTAAAATTAACTTAGTAATATTTTAACACAAAATATTGGTACATTCATTTTTAAATTACATAAATTGTATTCAAATATTTAATAAATAAGAGTATGGCAGTACCAGTGGTGCTATGTGGTGCTTGACTTGCAAATGTTTTTTTGTACAACTTACACTTGGGTTTTTTGAATAAGCAAAAAAGTGCTACACGCACTCAAAAATGTAAGTTACATCAGGCCCAAAGAGTTCAATGCCTACGCATTTTTCCCTTGGGAAGAATAGCGTTATAAAAATCAGTGGCAGCAATTCAGTGTTTTCAACCTTCATTGTTGGGATGGTGCTTAGACCACTCACAGTTATATACAGTTTCAGTGAGGCAAATGAGGCGCTCAGTACTTTAGTTTTAAGCATGCCACTTGAGGGATTCCAATCACGTGTGTAAAATGAAGCTATTACTATGTAATTGTATTCTGTATGGGAATAAATGACCTGGTCTGCCATTCTTCACTTAATTTGTTATCATTTCTGGACTTTCAAAGAGCATCACCTTAGATTTTGAGGGATTAACACCTACATTATTCTCCTTCTTTAATACATCTTGTTTATCAAGGAGGCGTTTTAGCCCTAACATAGTGTACGCTAACAATAGTATCCTCCCAGATATGGAGTTAAAGGAGAAGCAGATGTCATGACATGGTTCAGATATCTGCAGTATAAAGAGTAAACAGCAGGGGGTGCCAGAATACACTCCCGCTACAAGCCTTGAGCAGTAAATGTTTTATCCTATAGGCAGTTATTTATGCCTTCAGATACGTGCACCCACATCTACATACGTAATGCAATGAGAATAGCTGATAGTGATAAAAACTCAACATCCAGGTAGAGCTCTGCCCTATATAAGAAGAAGAGAGATAGATCCTTTAAACTAAGGGACAGAAAAACAGAAAGTAGTATAGCCTTATGTGGGCAAAATGCACCTCTTTGTCCTAGTTTCATTGAAGCCCCAGAGTTGTGTCTGTCGTATCCGTTGTTCTTTTCATGATGAGGCTATGAAGAGGTAGTGTTTGTCTGATTGTCTCTGTTGTGTCCTTCTCCTGATGTGTTTTCTTACACTATCATTGTGCATAGAAAGTTATTCCATCATGGATCGGTGCTGTGGAATGTTGGATTACTCAAAGCATGGTTTGAAAAAGACAAGAGCATTCATCTCACTAAGTCTGTCTAGGCGAAACCTGCCTGGGGTTGCGTGTGTTCCTGTTTAGGTGGGCATTGGCCTGGCCGTTCAGCTTGGACGGTTCGTATTGGACCAAGGTGGATTTGCATAATGGCTGGTTTCTGTCTGAGGTGTCTTGAAGGGCAACTATGCAATGCCTAGTGTGGCCCGAGTAATTACCAGTGGCCGAGATTAATTTAAGCATTCTTCCATCCATGTTTGTACTCCTAATTGCTTGTCTTGGGCATATTAGTGAAAGGACATGCATGTGTTCTCAAGGACTCCAAGCACTATGTACAAATTGAATAAAATACCCATAGATGCACCAAAAACATTTGGCCTTTCCTGAAATGGAGCCTGTTGTTCAAACAGTTTCCGACTGGACCGCCAAGGTCGATGCAGAGCTCCTGAGTGTGCTGTAACCAGCAGTGGCAGGAAACATTGTTTACAATGTGGGGATTACATTGCGATGCTATTACATCGCGGTTTCACACAACGCAAGTCGTTAGAATGACTTGCGCTGGATGGCGCTCTTGGACAAGGAATAGTAAAATGTACTATCCAACACCTTCCCTATGGTACGTAGACTGGAGTTGGAATAGTAAATTATACTACTCCTAAATCCAGCGCCCTCCAACGCAAGTCGTTGTAACGACTTGCATTGTAAAAACCGCGATGTGATGTACCGCAATGTAAATGTATGCGTTGTAACGTCATACATCCACAGCGGCTGACCGTAGGTGAAGCGGTCCACAGGTCTAGGAGAACAAGAAGACACGGGTCTCCTCTATGCAGGGTTGATGCATATCAGCTCAAATCTTCAGATTGGCTGTTTTGAGACTGACAGCTGGGGAGCAGCCTGTGTGATGATCTGTCACAAGAATATCTTTCATGATGAAGTTATGTAGTTGATTGGCTCCACACCTCTCCATAGCTTTCCCTAACCGACTAAATTTAAAAACTGGGTAAAAGTGGGAGAGCAGATCTGGACTGAGATTCAGCTTGTTAAGGATTGTGATTATTTTTCCATCTGGGAACGTGCCTTGGGCGATGGAACCATTTATCAAGCCAGAGCCGCAAATGATGCCCTCAATGAACTTTGTAGGGGAATTATCCAGGTTGTGCCCTGCCAGTTAGAATTTCCGAATAATGCCCGATACGTCTTTATTGTGGATGGATAGATAGCCATCTCTCTAGAATGTGGTGCCTTTGAAGGAGATGTTTCACAGGGGCGGCCCCTCACTCAGGCAGAGGAGCACTGCCCCAATGCTCTAAGAGCAGAGCAAAGTAAAAATAAAATGATAATAACGGAAGGTTATTATCATTTTGTTTGTAATCTGCATATAAGGTTCATGTTAGGACGGGTGGGGCTAGGCTGAGTGATGCCAGCAGAGGGAGGAGTGGTGGCTGCACCATAAGTGTGCATGACGGTTTGGCCGGCCGTCTTGGGACAGCCAAACTGTCATGCGCACTGTGCATGTTCTTTACAGGCTGTATTGTACAGCCTCCTCGGTGGAGAACATGCCCGGCTTTCCAGTCCCTCTCTAAGCACCAAACCACGGCACTCAGACCAGTCATAACACTACTGTAAGGCAGCATTATTATTGGCTGGGACAGACTGGGAGCTTCCATTCCAGAAGAGGACGGAGGAGAGGCCGTGACGTCGTTCGCAGGTAAGTCTTTTTTTAAAAAAAAAGAAACTGTACCCTCTTTCCTCCCACTACCCATCACCACCGTCCCCAACCAATTTCCACTAATGTTTCATTCGGAAGAGTGTCGAATTTGGTCATGCTAGAAATGGAAGCTATGATTATGATGTCTGTCAGTGTAGAGAACACCTCACGTTTGGGGTGTGAGGGTAGAAGTGCGGTTCCTTAATGCTTGGATACTGTTGGTTGAGATGTTTTCTACATGCAGAATAGTGTACTGAGTATTAATGTGTGCTTTGGAACCACCTCTTGGTGCACCCTCAATAAACTTTGAGATAGCCGAGTTCAGTGAGAAAATAGCACTGGCCATGCTAGAAAAAGTCAAGTAAGTAAAATATTGCACATCTCTTCATGCCATCCAAGGACTTTTCTTCCTCCATTTCTGGGTCCCATATTATTCCTACGCAGACAAGTTGTATTTTTCACAGTGTGTTATGGTGACCAGTTTCCATAAATGTCACTTTATTATGAACTTTGGATAAGATATACGTTTTCGTTTTCTTGATGGTTTGAAGTCTTTCAGTGTTTAAACTATTGTGATCTTTTTGTGGGCCTGCTTTTGCAGGAGCCATCGCAGTTTAGACCCCTGCCATCTCCTTGCAGTGAGCGAATAACAATGCAAAAATAACAAGTCTGCTATAGTGATGTCAGCGACACAATCAGGTCCTGTAAATATTGTACTTACATAGTGACAGCAAAAATTGAAATAAAGTGCCTTTTTCAAAGAGGAAAATCAAATAAAATCTTAGGAAACAGGTCAACATAAGGTACAACATATTAATTTTCTTCGTGGTCGGTGTTTACCTTTAAATAATAAGATGCGGTTTTGAGATTTCTGGAAGATCCCTGTAATATATGTTTAATTTTCTCATTCATTACCAATACTTACAAATACTCTTGGGGCTTTCGCTGGCCCTAATGACGGCTGTGTTCTCATTCCTTCCGCCCAGCCTCACAAAACAAAACCAAAAAATGTTTTTGAAATTCGTTGCTGTGCTGCCGCCAGGTATTGCGAGATATAAAATAAATCTGTGGCCTCATGCGAAACTGTGCTTGACAGGCCTTTGCAATGTGCTTCAGAGACACCTGCCTAGTGGCGGCCATTTCAGGCGCTCATCGCAGTAAGTGGAGTCATTTGGAATGTTCACCTGAAAAGACCGAGAGGGGGCAGGGCCGCATCCCTTCCCTGGAGGACCGTCTAAAAATGGCGCCTTAATAGCCGGCGGCACCTGTGGTGCTGGGGGAGCACGCGCCGCTAGGCGCAGGTAAATATGTACAATTGAAAAAAACACAACAGCAGCAGAAACCGAGATCTGGGTGACTGCACGTCACCACTCACCCGGGGCCTGCAAGATTTATGAGAGCAATTATTTGATAACCCAATTTGTTGCAGGAAGATGTGTTGCATTGGAACGGCGCATGAATAATAAAGCAGGCTTTCGCGGAACAATCTGTTAAAGAGTAATGAGAGTGCGCGAGCGGCGGAGCATGCGTGCTCTTTTAAAGGCCAAGTAAAACATTCGATGCATGCGGCATAGAAGAACTAACATGTACTCTGGTTGTGTCTCTCCAGATCCTGGAAGTAATCCTCTTCTGCGTCCTGCTCTACTTCTATAAGAGGAAGAATGTCAAGCACGTCATTATTCTCGTGATGCTGGTGGCTCTCCTGGGTAGGACCACGTTTCAGTTTCATTGTTTGCCCGCTTTTGGGTTCGGTTTGAAAATCTGCATCCAAGTTTGACTATGCTTCAGTAAATGCTTTAATGTTGTTAATCGAGATAGCCAGGTTACACGTCTTAAAAGAAGTGGGGGCACTATTCAAGTTACAGACATGCCAACCCTCCCGATTCAAGAGGGAGACTACCGATTTCAAGGCTAGTCTCCCGCCTCCCGATTTAAGCATCCAGAAACCCGATTCCACCACAGGGATTACACAATGAACTGCTTCTGGTGCTTAATATAACTCAAAGTTGAGCTAAACGGAGAGCTCAAAGTTACGTTGGCTCTCCACATTTGTTTTCCTCCCCACATCCCGTAGTTGTGAATATATTCTTGCCTGAGCCAGGCCAAAAGCTATTGGTATAGAAGTGAGCTTGGGCTGGCCCAGGGTTCAGGACTCCAGAAACAAATGTATTTTCCTGCAGCCTCCGAGTCCTAAAAGGCTCGGCGGCGTCCCCTGCTCCATGTTGTTAATTGAGAAGTGTGTGAAGGCTACGGCGGAGGTTTCTGTGTTTTCCGATGTTGCACGGGAGGCGAGGGCAGGCCGCTGTGTACCGGCTCTGGTTAACCCCTTGCAGGCTGCGGCCTCCTTCACAAATGAGGGTGCATCGTTAACAAACCTGACAATTGTAACTCTTTTTTACATCTTTCAAAGTTAAACTAATAATGATAACCAATCAAAAACCTTTATATTAACATAAAGTGCCAATGATACATTATAAGATGTGAGCTAAATAATAACAGAGAAATAAAAAAAAACATAAACAATATTACAAATACCATGTTTCCAACAAAAAAATATTACAAGTAGCACGTTCACAGCCCTAGTATTGTTTCTGTTTTTTGTAGGATTTTACCAGTGGTTGTCACTCTGACGTCAATGAACGATCGTGTGAACATTGTGTTGACTCATTGGTAGCTCTTCCAGTCTACCACCTCCGAATATTACACCGGAGAGATGAGTCACAGCACTTCAGGTGGGTGCTTTTTGCCCCAGCCTGGGTAACGCACAAAAAGAACACACCTGCGCACAAACAAACAAAGTAGTAGCGAGGAGTAGATTTTTCTTAAATATGCAGATTGTGCGATAAACTGGGAATGGCGCATTTGTACCTTACAAAAATAGGGCTCCTTATGCACAAAGGATGCAGCTACATTTGTTTCCTTCCCATGCCCCAAAGCAGTCTGTCGCAACATTCCCTCTCAAACAATCATTGGGGCATGCAGGTGAAACTTTCAATCACGGAAAACACGGTAAAAGAAAAGTTACTACAGACATTGGCCCTGATTACAGAAAATAACAGTTCTTCGGGACTTTACTGTTTTTCCTTCTGCTAGCGTACTCTACCTGCTCGGAAGGGCATCAACGACAGAAATGCTACTGTGCTGGGATAGGTGGTTTTATTGGGGGTGTTTCAGCGCAACACTGGTACTGCTCCGACCATCTTGTAGAAGAGTCCGTGGGTTGATCCCTACCGACAAGATCAGTCTGGGGCCCCTCAGATAATGCCGAGTATCCAGGAGACGTAGTGGTTCTCTTCAGCAACCCAATGCAAAGAACTGATGCTACCCTCATTACTGACTGCTGCATAATGTGTGGTAGTAGTGCACTTTTGGCAATGTCTGTCTGCTGCATAATGTGTGGTAGTGCACCTTTGGCAATGTCTGCCTGCTGCATAATGTGTTGTAATGCACTTCTGGCAGTGAATGTCTTCTGTATAACGTGTGATCACACACATTCTGCAGTGCCTGTCTCCTGTGTAATGGATGGTAGTGTACTTTCAGCAGACTTTTCATGCATTGATGAAATTAATACATATGACTCTCTTCCTGGAAGAGAGCATGCTACATTCTACTTACAGGTGTATGTATGACCTATTTCTATAAAACAGAAGTTATTTCTTGAAGATGGTAAAAAAACATCTCTCCCAGTTACTCCTGCGATCCATTTTGTGTTACGCCTGACCCGCTTCGTGTTACGCGCTATTCAGGTCTTTGCACCCACGCATATTTCTCCCTCTTATCGAAGTTGAAATGTTGGCATGTATGCAAGTTAGGCAGTATGCAAGTGACATATTGGAGTGTGACGTCACAGTGGTGATATCATGGCGTGTGACAATGCACGTGGCATCACGGGAAGTGGCATCACAACCTATGACCTCACAGGAAGTGACATCACAAGAAGTTACAGATCTTAAGACCTCACACACATGTTTGGCAGGTCTGTCAATAGTACATTTGAATGCATTACAATATTTAACAAATTAGATTTTTCGTTGCAGTCGTGCCAAAAAAGTGACGCGAGCTAGACGCAAAATCTGGACCTTAACTTATACATACTTTCTCCAAAACCCTGGCACAAAGACACTGGTGACAAGGAGAAAAGTGGCAGTAAATCTGTTGTGCTTAATGGGTTGCAAAGTCTGCATTTTCAAATATCTTATGCGGTTAAGGCACCTTCTGCAGAGATCTTTGTGTGCCAAGTAAATCTCAGAGAACCGTAATAATGGTAAGATAACTCTGAAGGTTAACATTTTTGCTGGATAGATCTGTGTCTTGTTTAGTCCCAGTTTTGAAGCAAAGTAGCATAGAGGGTTAATATGTCTCCAGCAAAGCACATTATTTAACATGCAGATGACAGATTTTAATTTTATGTAAACGGGTAAGTGAGTTACTGCTTTTAACACAGAGATCCTTTTGTTAGTTGCAGTTCATAAATTGTATCCTTCTAATATTGCACAATGAGCTATGAAGGACATGTCTCCTACACCTTGTAACCCTAATTCTGTTATGTACATATCCTACACAATGATTTACGCATATGATTTATTGTCAATGTATAATGTGTACGTGTGATGCAAAGTACTTTGACACCCTGCACTGGGAAGAGTAGAGCTATACCACTATAAAAGGAATAAACAAACTAGTTTTAATACATTGTTATTTGTGTAAATAGTGGGACAGACCAACACATCTGACATTCCTACAGTGCATGCATATCTCTTATATGAAGGGGCTAAATAAAGTCAAAAGCATGCCTCTCTTAAGTACCGGTGAAGTGATAAGGTGTGTGCCTTTGTTTCCCCTCCATTACATTTACGTGTGAGGCTCCAGATAGCTCCCAGCCAGGAAACTCCAACAAAAGGAGGCCTGATTGGCCCTTAACTTGACCTTTTTTAGGGGCCAAGATTGAATCCGATGCGCCCCTTCCCCTCCTGCACAGTGCTACTCAGAATGAAAGGAGACAAGGAGCAGGCATGCTGAATGTGTCCCGGTGTCTGAAAATTACACCGGGACAAGTTTAGCATATGTCTGTGGTGCCCAACCTCTTGACAGGGTAGTTGGTGTTCACCGTGTGAAAAGAGTGGGTAGACCAGTCTACCCGCGTGTACCCTCATCTTGTGCCCTTGATGTTGCTCTCACGAACAAACAATGCTATTCAATTAAACATGTGCTAATTGTAAGTATTCAACCTATATTCAAGTTAACCTCAGACAATTTTTAAGATAACCGAGGATGACACTCACACATCAATTCATCAACATGTTTCTGCACGCAAGCCAACAATAGAAGCGATGACTGGGTTAGGAGGCGCACTCAACAACAATAGGAAGTATATAACTTATTTGTTCAATGTTCATATATCTTCTGGTGCTTCAGGAGGAGAAAAAGTCATCCATTCTTTCTCAATTGGACAAGTCCAGAAATCAGAAAAGGATTCTCCAAGTACACAGAAATCCAAAGTTTTTTTTTTTTTGGTTAAAAACTTTTATTGAGCAACAAAATCAAATTTACAGAGATGGGCCTACAACCGCACGGGCTGGCCGCTAAAAGCAAAGCACAATGTAATAAAAACAATGAGAGCCTTTCCAGCGGGCGGGCACAAACCGGATACAGGATGTCGCCCACACTATAGAACAGGAGAAGACAATTTTCCATTTTATACACACAAAAACAAACAAACATCTAAAAGGCGAATGCATAATAAACGGAGTCAGCCCAGGAGGGGGAGGGGAACCCCACTGATCAGGAATCCAAAGTCACAATCAACAGGATAAGGCAAGGCAGGGGGGGACAGCGGGGAGGTCAATCAAATCAAGGGACAGTATACGAAAGTTCAGGAACGTCGGCCTAGGGAGACAGGATAACATCAGGGGTTTCAACCAAGGGAGGAGCGCAAATATCACCGCGATAGGCGTTCCACTGACTCCAGATCTTCGTCCATGCCCTAGGCCTGCCCCTGGCTGTGTAAACAGTCTTCTCGCGGAACATAGACCAGTCCATGTTGTCTTCCCACACAGAGACACTGGGGGGCCTATGTGAGCCCCAAAGTTGCGCTATGTCTCGCTTCGCAATCATATATCCCAGGGTCGCCCATCTGGTCTGGGCCACCGAGTAGTCGGTGGGTTCCCACACATTCAACAGGCATCTCCGGGCCTCCGGCGCCAAAGCAATTCCAGTCACATCAGTCATCACCGCAAGCACCTCCGTCCAGTAGGCAGCCACCCTCGGACACTCCCAGATAATATGAAGAAACGTAGCACTCATCCCACACCCACGCCTGCACAGGCCATCCGGGGAAAAACCCATCACAACCAAACGAGGACCAGTGACGTACACCCGGTGGAGGATCTTAAGCTGAACTAGACGGAGGCGGGCAGGAATGGCGACCTCTTTTGGAGAAGACAGCGCCGACTGCCAATCTTCGTCATCCAATTCCAGCCCGTCGCCGACCCAAGCCTCCCTGAGTCGACCAAGCAAGTCGGCGCGATTGTGAATCAGCTTCTTATAAATCAAGGAGATAGTGCTATCGGGGAGATGGCCATCCAGGATACGATCCTCGAGGGGGGAGGATTCGGGAAGAGCGGCACCGGAAGTCAGAACAGAAGCGAGAGCATGACGGACCTGCAAATATCTAAAAAATTCCCTATCACTCAGTTCATATTCATTCCGAAGGGTCTCGAAGGACTTCACCGCTCCATTCACACATACATCACCCACTCTACAAATACCAATCGTATCCCAGCGGTCAAACCCCTTCGTCGTCCAGAGACATCCCAGACGCTCAGATGCAAAGAGCGGAGTAGCAAGCGTCACTCGGTCGTCCCACCCCAGGCTTACATTCGCAGCGGGCCATACACTAACCGCGATCCTGGTAGGGCCCGTAAGATGGCGCCCAGCCGACCTAGAATAAAGCGCTCTATTAAAGTCCCCACCCGGCAGCTGGAGTCTATCCATGTCAAAGGCCGGGTTCCGACCCGGGGAATACATTGAATGGTTGATGGCAGACAGTTGGGTAGCCCAGTAATATCTCCTGATATCAGGAAGTGCTATGCCCCCGTCATACCAAGGGATGGTGAGCTTCGCAAGGGCGAGACGTGGACGCCCGTCCCAAATCAGTTGCCTTTGCAGACTTTCAACCTGTCGGAAATAGGTAGCAGGGATAAGATCATAAAAATTTTGGAGTGCATAAAGGAATCGCGGTAGGGACATCATTTTGAAAAGGGCGGCCCTGCCCAGCGGCGACAACGGTAATCTACGCCAACGGGCCACATCCAGCCTCAGTCTAAGAAGTGGGGGAAGGAGATTACGTTCAAACCGGAGCGACGAATCCAGCGTAATAAAAATCCCCAGATATTTGAACCCGGACTGAACAATCTGGATAGGAACTCTGTTCGGCAATGGGGGCAAATCACCCGAAAGAACATAGACACAGGATTTAGCCCAGTTAATAACCAAACCAGAATTTTTGCCAAACGAGGTGAGAACATCAAATAAAACATTTAAGGATTTACGCGGGGAAGTAAGATAAAGAAGAATGTCGTCCGCGTAAAGCGAAACACGGTCCTCAAGATCCGGGGACCAACGTATACCCTTGATAGAAGGCTCCCAGCGAAGCCACGCAGCCAGCGGTTCCAATGCGAGAGCAAACAGCAGTGGAGACAAGGGGCAGCCCTGTCTGGTACCCCTACCAAGGGAAAAGGGAACCGAAACTCGGCCGTTAACCACAACCTGCGCCAGGGGGTCGGTGTACAGCAGCTTCACCCATCCAATAAACCCCGGGCCAAAACCAAACTTCTCAAGAGCCGCCCAAAGGTAGGGCCACTCTATCGTATCAAAGGCCATCGAGGCGTCCAACGAAGCCAAAATGGCCGGCTCCGTCAGAAGCCCCGCCCTCGCGATGGCTCCGTGGAGGCGACGCAGATTCAGAGCCGTGTTACGGTGCGGGATAAAACCGGACTGATCCGGATGAACCAAGTGACTAATGACCGTTAGGAGGCGAGTAGCCAAGACCTTGGCAAGAACCTTGGGCTCAACATTTAACAGAGAGATGGGTCTATACGACGAACAAAGATCCCGGGGCTTACCGTCCTTAGGAATTACAACAATCGTAGCTAGGCGTTGGTCATAAGGAAGAGCACCCCGTTCACGGGACTCCGAAAACATTGTTCGAAGATAGGGCGCAATCTTATCAGGACACAGTTTGTATAATTCGATTGGCAAACCGTTCGGGCCCAAAGCCTTGCCCGAACGGAGAGAGCGAATCGCAGTCGCTATTTCGTCCGTAGAGAGCGGGGCCTCCATAGAGACCCGCTCCAAGTCAGAGAGGCAGGGCAAAGCTATGTCGGGCAACAAGAGGCGAGAGTCGTCTGTATCCCGCTTCGACACTGGGGAGTAAACCGCACGAAAATAATCAGCAAAGCAATCAACTATTTTAACTGGGTCAGTCACACTCACACCATTCAAAGTCCGAATCACAGGCACGACTCGGTTCGCCCTCTCCTTCTTATCCAACCAGGCAAGCAATTTACCCGCTTTGTCCCCAACATCATACAGACAACCCTGTTGCTCTCGAAACATCATTTTAGCCGCATCTGTGACCAGAGACTTATAGGCAAATTGTTTCAGACCCAGGGCATGGAGCTTGTCATGAGTAACACTCGATTCCAAGTCAGCTTCCAGCTCAAGTATTTCCATTTCAAGACCCACCACCTCCCGATTCCTCCCCTTTTTGGTTTCAGCAATAAGAGACAGGGCCTGCCCACGAATCACTGTCTTAAAAGCCTCCCAAAGGGACACCGCAGAGGAGACAGACCCCTCGTTATCTAGGAAGTAGTTTTCCAGGGACTTAATCAACAGACCACGGGTCACAGGGGAGGTCAGGTACCAAGGGTTGATAGGGGCCACCCGGCCCGCCGCCTCCACCCCCACATCAAAACTAAGCCAGAGCGGAGAATGGTCCGAGATGCCCCGGGGAAGGTGTCTAATCTCCCGGACAGCCGACGATTGTGCAGCTGGCATGAGGAAGTAATCCAGTCTAGACAAACTCCCATGGGCTCCAGAATGAAAAGTGTATTGCAGCTGAGTGGGGTGCATAAGTCTCCAACAGTCCACCAAACCAAAAGTATCCAGAAAGCCACCCAGCCACAATTGGGCCGAAGGAGTATCCCTAGGGGGGTAACGATCATTCAGGCCGGAGAGAACAGTGTTAAAATTACCAGCCATGAAAAGAGCACCATCAGGGAGTCCCAACAGCACTCGGCCCAAATCGGAGAAGGTAGAGGACTGTAGGCCGGGGGGCACATAGACGGTGAACAGGGAAAGGGTGCGGCCCTCGTATCGTCCCACGAGGACGGCGTAACGCCCCCGATCATCGAGGATTACATCATCTATAGCAAGGGGAAGGGAAGTCCGAAGAAGGATGCCCACCCCCCTGGAACCCGTAGTGAATCCTGAATGCGCAACAAGACGATAGCCCCACCTATTCATTGCATGACAAGTATTACCCACTAGATGTGTCTCCTGCAGAAAGACAACATCGGGAGACAAACGTCGCAGGCATCGCAACACCACCCCCCGCTTTATACGATCCCCCAGACCATTGACATTCCATGAAACAAACTTCAACCCGCTACCCCCCATCCCACAAAGTGATGCAGGAACCCTCCCCAAATGAGCATGACACTGAAAATTCCATTATCAAGATAGAATCGCCTTGAAAAAACAAAACACGAACCTCAAACACCCCACCAATCCACCCCCCAACATCCAAGAAAACACCCCCCACCCTGCACCCCTGCAATAAGCAAAAAAGCCACACCAACATGCAGTGTGCCTGTCGCCCAAAAACCCCCGTTCTACAAAAAGACCCCGGAGGAGGAAAATGCCCCAGTCCCACCCGCCACCCCGATAGAGATAAAGAGAAAGAGAAGACACAGAAAATAAAGGCACTCAAGTATAGAACCCAGGAAGAAACACATTACATGGAGACAGGGGCGCAGACAGTAAGTTCAACTCTCTACACCACCCTCGGCACCACCCGGGTGTTCGGTGGGCTCAGTCAAAGTAGGCCGGTCCGGCAAAGAGTCCAACCAGTCATTCACCGAATCAGGCCGATCAAAGAAGAGGGTCCGTTCACGGTACTCAACTCGCAGCCTGGTAGGAAAAAGCATGGCATAGCGCAGTCCCAAGTCCCGAAGACGCTTCTTGACTCCACGGAAGCCCATTCGCTGTCTCTGCACAAGCTGGGAGAAATCAGGATAAAAGTTCACCGTGGCATTTTCGAAGGCCACCGGGCCCTTAACTCGCGAGGCCTGCAGGATAGCGTCTCGGTCCCTATAATGAAAAAGTTTTGCAACAATGGGCCTCGGCGGGGCGCCCGGTTTGCCCTGGCCGCCCGGAACGCGATGGGCACGCTCCACCGCAAAGAATTTGCTCAATCCAGATGGAGAAAGGTAGTTTTGTATCAAGTCCTCAACCAGGAGATCAACAGAATGTGGGTCAGGATTTTCCGGAACACCAACCACACGCACGTTGCAGCGCCGTGCTCTGTTCTCAAAATCCTCCAAGCGCTGAGTCATGAAATCATTTGCCTTTCTAAGGTTGCCAATCTCCGTCTGTATTTCAGAGACGTCGGCCGTGAGGCTAGATGACTTGAGGTCCAACGATTTCACCTTTTCATTAGTTTTAGATAGGTCGGCCCTGATCAAGTTCACGTCAATAGCCACAGTATCGATCTTGTGGGCCAGAGCCTCATACTGTTGGCCGATGGTCTCTCTTATGCCAGAGATGGCGCCCATAATGTCTTGCAGGGACGGCTCCGCCGAAGCCTCCAAAGGGTGCCCCACAGCACTCGGGCCAGGCAAGGCAGCTCCCGGGGACCCCTTCGATTGAGTGTACCGGTCCATGATATTAGACTGGACCTGACCCCCGCAAAGGGGCGTCTTGGTCTTTCGCCTCTCTTGGTCCCCTCTGCCAGTCATAGTGGAGAATCCGTCCCAGAGGGACCCACGCGGCCTGGTGAAAATGGCCGCAGGAAGATAAGGTGCCGAAGCCAAAAGTCAGTCACGAGGGCACACCGAGGTGCGAAGCGGCCTGAAAGGACACAAAGCAGACAGAAGGTGCAACTGCGACCTCGCGCCGCTGATCTCAACACCGGCCAGACACCTCCGCTGGAGAACGTAGTCCGAGTCAAATCGAAACCGAAAGTTAGGAGGGGGACCCACAAGTCGAATCCCCCTGCCGCTGTTGTTCAACTTAGACACGGCAACAGAGCCTCACCAAGTCCCAGGCGCGCCACCAGGGCGGGCCCGAAAGTTCGAGTCGACTTAGCTTCGGTGCCCCTGGTCCAAATCGAAATCCAAAAACAGTATCAAGATCAGCCCCGGTTCCTCTACAAGAATCCTTGTAATTATTCAGGATATGTTCAGGATATCATGCCGGGAGTGGCGGGGGTCCGGAGAGCGCTGTGCTCACGCGGCCATCACAGATGCCCGCCAAGCTCCTCCCCCAGAAATCCAAAGTTGAGGTTGTGGTTTCAACTGTTCTTTTATTTCATTCCTAATATACACGCCTCTACGCCAACACGTGTTTCGTCTCTAGCTGTTTCAGTCAGAGCAGACTACATCAGGGCTTTACATGCAGTTTATGTTGAATATTATTAACAAGTGTCCATACAGGGCAGTCCTACGAGTATATCGTGCCGTTTTCTCACTGTGTTTTCATTCCATGTGTAAGACTTATTGAATAGGTAGAGTATTGACTTGTAAGATCGTATCAGAAATCCCTTCTTATGTTGTGTTCGGTACCGCATGGGAAGGGATTTCGGATACGTTCTTACAAGTCAGTCTGAGTTCCCCTCACAATCGATTGTGGGATCAGGAACACTCTCACAGGTAGGGTCTTATAGCAGTGCCTTGCGAGCTGCTCTCCCAGGCCCTGTGGCCACTGCCACACTCCTTGTCCCCGGCCACTGCTTCTTTCCGCTGGGACCTCGGGCGTGTAGGCCTCTGCGTCCCTATACCTAGCACAGGCATGCTGCCTCACTTCACAGTCCAGGCCCAAGGCCCGCAGCAGCCCCGCCTGCATTCTCGCAGCTTCCTCTTGGCGGCTCAGCAGGACTCCCCTTACCACCACAATGGTCTGTTTTGTTCTCCTCCCGCAGTGACGGCCTGTCGACTCAGGGGCACCATCACCCGGACCGCCACTTCATCCGGTCTCTGCTCAGCCAGCATGCAGCTCGGTTCCTGGCCGTTACTCTTGATCTGTCATAGGCAAGGCAAGTTTGTCCCCAGACAGAAGCACTCTACAGCATAGTTTGAATCTCCATTCCGGGTGCGGCGCCCCCCTCAATGCTCTCAAGCCTCGGCCATGCCGGGCAGACCCAGACACCCGCACCCGTGGTACGCAGTCTGGCTTCCCACGGGGCTCACCCGAGCTCGGAGCCCACCGGAGGAAGATCATTCTCCTACCTGGCGGCCAAGACGTGGAACTCCCTCCCCGCCCACCTACGACTGACCCAGGACCACCTCACCTTCAGGAAACACCTCAAGACATGGCTCTTCGAGCAGTAGCAGCACCCCGCCCCCCCCTTAAGCGCCTTGAGACCCTTACGGGTGAGTAGCGCGCTCTATAAATGTATTGAATGATTGATTGAGTGAAATTGGCAGGCAGGTAGCAATAATTGAGCATGTGGACGGCTGCTCCACTGTTATTTTCAGGATCTTCTGCCAGGGCTGTGACAGAGCTCTTCACCCAGCGTCCGCTGTGGTCGCCATCTTTGCCACGCCCCCTGTTGTGGTTTCTGCTCATGATGCCATATTCAGGATTAATGACTTCATGAGATGGGGGCCATTGTATTCACTGAGCAAAGTTTCTGTGATGAAAATGAGGCCTGGTGCTTCTTCCAAAAGTAGATTTAAGATGTTTATGCAATTCGGAGTCCAGTGGAAAAGAATATATCATTTAGCTTTATACTGAATCTAAAATCCTTGGTACTCCAAGTTGTCGATAGAGCATCATATTTACGAAAGGCAGATCTGCGCTGAAAATCGTCCAGAGAGCTTTGGCTAGTGGAACGTGTAAGGAGTGCTGGTCCCTTGTTTTAAAGATTAAACTGACTACTTCCTAATGGATCCTCATAGTGATGCAGACTCAGAAATTGGAGCCCTTGTAGGTAGCTAAGCCCCTAAAGGTAGCTTAAAACACCTTTACACATATCCTTACTTTAATTTGATAGACTAGGCGCATTAGTAAAGAATCAATTCCCACATTATATTCTAATAGTCTACTTATGCACGTTGATGATCTTTCCATGCACCATCTGCCTACTTACCCCGGTATCATGCTTCATATAGGAGTACCGCAATATCTGCTTGATCTATTGTCCCAGTTTAATACTGCTTCAGAAAGGTCTCATACCTGTACAAATCAAGTGGTCGAGGTCAGCGTTGTCATTTCATGTATCGTATATTAAAAGGACCTCTGAGGCGCTAAAATAGTTGGAGTGGAGCAAGAAGTGAAATCAAGCGACCGGTATATTTTAGTGTGTGAAGAAAGATAGAACAAATCGAGCTCGCACAGCACTTCAGATACCTTGGTGCCAATGAAAGGAAAGGTAATTAGGGTTACTCCACCAGACAGGAGAAAGAAGGAAACTTCCACAAGTGCCTGCACATTGGTCATGCCAATCCCAAGTGTGTCATCAACGGAGAGGGACTTACCCAATTAGGAATTCCTCTTTGGAGATGGATGACCTAGTGAAGGAGGGAGGCATGGTCATTCTTCAAAGGTGTAAGCAATATGTTAAGGGAAACTATAGCCTGTATGTGTGCAGAGTCTGATCTGTACGAATAAGATATGGCCCCAAAAAATTTAATTGGAGTGATAGGAGTCTTCTCTTCACCTGGGCGTAAGATATGCACTGGATTCTCAGGTCCTCTTTACCTTAGTTTGGGGGGAGGTGGTACTTTTCTTGGATTTTACATTGACAAGTCTCTGCACTCTAGTAATCCCTATGTATACTGGAGCAAACCATCTCTCTGAAAATTTAACATAGCTATTAATGTTTTATGGAGGTTGGCTTTGGCCAATATTAAGTGCAAAGGAAGATATATTTTCATTACAGTGAGTTTTCTTTAGTCTAATATGTAAATGTTGTCTGACAAGTTACCTATATGGCAAATATGCAAAGAAAAAAATAAAATATAAAGAGTATTAGTCAAAGTAAATTGATAAAAAATAGTTAATCTTTCTAGTATGTCCACTGACATGTCAAACTAATTTCCAATGACTGTATATGTGAATTGTCTTTGTTCCAGGATCGGTCGCTGTAATTTCAACGAAAGCTGTCTCTGGCTTGTTGATTCTCACTGCAAAGGGAAGCATGCAGTTGACCTACCCCCTCTTCTACGTCATGCTTGTGGTGATGGTCACATCCTGCGCAGCGCAGGTCAAGTAAGTGATCCTCCAACCCCTCTTCCTATCACATATTCCAACAGCATTGGTTGTTTCCCGGTAGAGAGGGATATGACCCTATTGAGGATCAGCATAATTCGAAAATGTTGCAATTACTGAGGAAGTCAGAAGTAAAAAGGAGAACCCATAAGTTGCATCTCCTCCATCACAGCAATATTATGTTGAAGAACATTTCACAGGTGGATTTCATTTTACATTTAACAATTCCTGCAGAAATCAAAGACATTTTCTTTGCCCTCTAACTGTGGCCTTATTCCTCAATGCAAAATAATTTGCTATTTAATACAATTTATGAATTAGCTATAGAACACTTGCACTTTAAAAGAAAAAGAATGGCAAAGATACCACGTGTGATCAGGTACATCCTGTACGTTCCATTGTCTATTACAAACTATTACTAATGATCAATGCAGAGGACAGACATATGTACACAAATACATTTATCAACACCAGGCTACCATGATTCTTGTCAATGAGCAACCCATAATCATAAAGAATGCCCAGATTCTAAAAGTACTACATACCACACAAAATTGTAGATATATGTTAAACAGATGCTGGTAGCATAACATAACATATACAATTATAGATGGTTAACTGTGAATAACCAGGATGGTTTCCCTGAGGGGTTCTGAGTGACATCAAATAGACAATGAAAGAGAAGCTTGACTTGTCTTTTTATTGACTCAGGACCCCAAGGTGAAAAAATCCACTTCATTAACAGTTACCCATCCACAATTCTATCTGGTGACTTGGTAAACACCCCACCCAGCATCTTGCTAATTCTAACTTTCTAGACCCATATTATAAAAAATCCTAATTTCCTGGAATCAACCCATACCATCTTCTGTCTGCTTATCCACCCCCCAAATAGGTAAATATCTGCAGTGCTCCCCTCCGCCCACACCACCCTCGATTTACTAGCCATCTGTGGTCCAAATAAACAGAAATCAAATACCCTGCCCCCTTACGTATCCCTGTCACCCTTTGAGCAATACCTTAACCTACAGTTCCAAATATCTATTCTCCACTTTCACTTTGAGAGCGAGGGCAGAATGCTTGCACACACCGACAGAATTCTTTTAGGTTTCACCTGCAAAAGCGCTTGCGCTGCATGCTGTCTCATGTGCAAGGGATATTGTATACATCCAAGGGCTTGCAGTCAGCCCATTAATTACCATCATTGTCACTCTTACTTGCTGCCTCCTAATTCGGCAGCTCATGCCGACATCATTTCTTCTTTCAACTGGAGCAAGAAGCAAGTACTGATTGCTTCAGCATGATTGCTGTTCTTTTTACGTATCTTGCTGCGCTTGAGGTACTATTTAAAAAAAAATACCCTTCCAACCCTTAATGTATTGCTCCATCCTCCTTCGATCCCACTTCCTTGTTACATCTTCTCCTCCCACATTACAACCCTCCTGTTGTCTGTGTTGTCCACCCCCACCTGCCCTAAGAAAAAAAGGCTCTATGCAGCCGGTGATTCCCATGTCATATTGCTTTAAAAAAAAAAATTTTTTTTAGCCAAGCTCACAGCAGCCGCGCTGCTCTACAACCAGTGGTGGCGCCTCCACTACGGCAGAGGAGCGTCGCCTCACTGCTCAAAAGGAAAAATAAAATGACAATAAAGTATTGTAGGAGAGTAGGGCCTGCTTCCTATGGTCACCCCCACTTTTTGCTGTGATTCTCTGGTTTTTCGACTTTAGTGTGGCTGTGGGCCTGCTAATCAGACCCACAGCCCAGCTGTTCTCTCTCTAAATTGATTACATGCACTTTAGGTACATACCTGATTGGTTATTGGGTCACCTTTGTGAGCCCCTCTATATTGTACCATAGGTACCCAGGGCATAGGTGCATCCAAGGCCTGCCAAGGGCTGCTGCATGTATTATGCCACCCTTGGCTGGCCATCCAAAGTCACACCACAGGCTGATCACTCAGCTTGGGTAAGGTGGTGTAGATATAGTATATCGATATCTACCTTATATATAGACACATAGAAACCTATAAGTCACTCCTATGGCAGGCCTTAACAATCCTGGAGGCAGAGTGCTTGGTTTTGTGTGAGAGGGTGCCCTAGCATGAGCTGAGCCCCTCTGCAGTTTTTGGAACCATGTCCTTATAGCTGTTCTCTGAAATAGCCATACCATATACTCTTAAGTGCATTATAATCCGCACGAATAATGCTAACTTTGGTTTGTTTTATCAAAACATGTTGTGTAAGGTGTCAAACACTTTGGAATACTACCCCCCCGCCAATTCTGGCGGCGGGTGTAGCTTCTAAAGGGAAAAGACATGTATGTTACTGCTTTACCCGGTTAAAGTTAAACAGAGCTTCAGCATCACAAAATGGATGCTGCTGCCACAGACATGAGTCTGACCTCCTGCAACTGGGGGAAACTCCAGCAAGGGAGGCCTGGACAATAGGTTTCCTGTCGAGGGAGGTGCTAGCACCTCCCCAGACAGCCTGTAGTGTATTGGGGCAGAGTGGGTTGAATGGAAAGATGCATTTCCAGACACTGCAGGGGGCACACAAGGTGCTCCATGCATAGCCCGGTTCAAACCATTTGCTGGGGCACCCCAGCCCCGCTCTGGCGTGAAACTGGACAAAGGGAAAGGGGTGTAACCACCCCCTTCTCAAGTCCACCCATAGGAGGGACCTAGCAGGTAATCCAGCCCATTTTCTTGGTATAAAGATAGGTGCTGTGTCCCCAGGACTTTAGATTATCCTGGAACGAAACTCTGAAACAAAACTCTTGGACCTTCGATGTTCTATTTCGACTAGAAGACTGAAGACATCTCCCTTGTGGTCAAGGAGTGACCACCCTGTGCAAACAGGCACCACCAGTAACTTGCCGGTCTGCTTTGTCGATGCTCCCGACGGATCCCGAAGACGCAGCGACTCAGTAACTGGACTCTCAGACTTCTCTGACTCCGACCCACATCCACAGCAAAGCTGAGACCCGTAGCGGACACGAGAGACGTGGGACCGGACACCCTGGACATCCTGCATCTGCTAACTGTGCTACTAGCGAGGCACCCTCGCAGTTGTGCATTGGGGTACGAGAAGCCCCAGACCCGAGCGCCATTTGCACCGAAGCTCAGCCCTCCACACTTGACGAGTGCCGCGTGGGGCCCGCTCTTGCATTTCAGCTCAACGCGTCTTCCCGGTTGCTAGCCCGTTGGCTAGTGAGCCCCCTGAAGACAAACCTTTGAAACCAAACTGCTTTCCTGGTTGCTCCAGGTTTGCTCCAGCTTCCCTGCAAAGGAGAAGCTCCCCAGACCTTGCTGGTGTGACTCGAAGCCAATCTTCACTTCCTACGTGGATTGCGTTCGGCAAGGCTTGTTGGGTCCAATCCGGATAACGACACCGTAGTCAACTAGATCCTTCATGGGACAGCTCGAATCCAGCTCCTGGTCATCGTCGACACCTCCTGGTCCTCGTGGCTGCAGAGACAAGCTTCACCTCTTCACCTGAGATCATCGCGACATCGCCTGGTTCCTTCCTGGTTCCTTCCTGGTCACTGGCTAGTGACCCAGACTCTTTTCCCTTTGCTTTCAGGTTCTTCAGTTCTTCGATCCACCCATGGATCCACCCTGACACTCTTCCTTTGGCCACCTGCAGCACTTCTTTTGCAGATCACCATTGAAAGCATCGACGAAACCCAACACGAAAAGACGCCTATGCACCCGGCTTCCCTGGGTGAAGTAACTCGAGTACTCCGGTGCTCCCGTGGGTATTGACTCTCCAAGTGTCCTAGTTTAAAGGGGTTTTGTCGTAGTCCATCCGGAAGTGCCTTAAAACAGTAACTTTGTAACTTCTTTGTTCTCCATTATAAGTCAACTAGCAGCCCGTCCCGACGTTGTCCGGGTATGAAACAGAATGTGTGCAATGTGTGTAATAGGCAAGGGAAATTTATTTTAAAATCTCGCGGTAGAGAACATTTTTAGCATGACATGTCACAATTGTTAGGGTTGTGTGTGCAGATACTGTGTGTACCTCGGAGTAAGAAGTATTAGCAGATATCTCTAGTGTGTATGTACTCCACTTCCATAGGTAAGCGTGTGTGAAAGTGCATTCAGTTGTAAATTTTGTGTCCCCGTAGGCACGTTGATTCGCGTCATCCCCCGCTTGAGGCCCAGCTCCAGTTTTGTTTGATGTTGTGCTTGTGGTGTAAAGTCGTTGATGCAGAGAGTTGAGTGGGTGACAGCGTGCGCTGGAGACGCTGTGCGTGTGGGAAAGTGCAGTCAGTTCAAAGGTTAGTGTCCCAGCAGGCGCGCTTAGTCGCGTCATCCGCCGCCTGAGCCCGGCTCCAGCCCTGGTTCATGTTGTGCGCCTGGTGTCAATTCGTTTATGCAGAGAGTTGAGTGTGTGACAGCGCGCAGGAGACGCTGCAGTTAGTGTCCCCGCAGCCACGGTCCTTTATGCAGAGAGTTGACTGGCTGACAGCGCGCAGGATACTGTGCAGTTATTGTCCCCGCAGGCACGATCAGTCGCGTCTGCCCCCGCCTAAGCCCCGGCAATTGCCGCGCCCATTGGCCACGCCACATGGCACGCTTTTTTTTGTTGGGATGTGCCGCGCGATTGTTGCCGGTTGTCGCGCCCATTGGCAACACCCCTTGCTGCCGCGCAATTGCAATTGCCACGCCCATTGGCCTTGTTCACGCCCCCAGCACAACACACACGTTTAAGGAACGCTTTTTTTTGTCATCATGCCGTGCCCCGCCCACGCCCACAAGGGACTACTTTGCTGGTAAGGTTCTTTTACCTTTCAAATGTATATGGTGGGCATCTGTATAGCCTATGTCTTTCTGCTGCAATTGCCCTTTCCAATGCTGTATTGGGTGTTCTGATTGGTGTTGTGGTTCCTGAGATTACCCGCCTCAAAGGTTTGGGCTCTCTCTTTATAATATTAGTATAGATATAGATGGTAACTCGCGACTGTGTTCCCACACTGCACGCGTCTCCCGTAGGTCTCCTACTTCCTAACCTTTGGTTGTTTAGTGTAGCCCCAGCGATTCCCTAGACCCTAGGCCTATTCACTATTCCTGAAGTGGTTCTTATACCACTTACTTAGTATATGGTTTGTGAGGCCCTAGGGCATAACTGTATTTGTGCAACTTATAGTATGCTAATTGAGTAACTTGTGATGTACTTTGATCTCTGATCTCATAAAGAGTGCAGAGGGGATGTGTTAGAAATAAATACATATATATTTGATATATACCTTGTGTGGTGTCCTTTCATTTGGTATTCAAGGGATTATAATTGGTAAAACAGCTTTCTTTACATGCTCTAAGAAGTCTTAGCCTATGACTGCTGGTCCATGCTACCACTAGGATAGCTTGTCTATAAGGTTGACTTTACAACCACCATCAATAAGGGTCGTTTAGACTGGTGCAAAGTGCCCACTAGAATAGTGGACATCATATGCCAGGCTAACTTCTCACAAGTATCATTATTATCATTTTTTTTCCTATTGCAATCAGTGACCTTGTTCATTGTGGGGCGGAGAGGGGCTGCCCAGAGCAGGGAAGGAGTGGTTTGCGCTCCCTAATTACGTATGACTGTTTGGCCGGCCCTTTTGACCTGTCTAAACAGTTCATGCGCACTTTGCATGTTCTCCACCAGGCTGTAATGCGCAGCCTGGTGGGGAACATGCATAGGTTCCCTGTCCCCGTCTGAGGGCCTAACCGCGGAGCTCAAGCCAATCACAACAATGCATTGCAGTGTTGTGATTGGCTTAGGGTGGGAGCCCGGGTGTCTCCTTCTGCCGGGAGTGAAGCGGCAGCAGCTGGCTGTTCCAAGATAAATTTCTTTTTTCTTAATTTCCCCGCCTCACCACCATGGTCCGGTAGCAGCCGCTACTGTCTACAGCATGGCTAAAAGACATTGGCGAGATAGACGAGACATATTGGCTTAGCCAATGCTACATTAAGCCTCTTGTCAGTATTTACTCCATTTTCCAGTAAGTGTGGGCCTGTGGCCCTGCATAACTGTGCTGAAACTACGCAAACATGGCTGACCGTGGCAGCAGAGCACCACAGGTGATCCTTCACCTCCCTTAAGTCTGCAGAGAGTAGAGCGAAATTGGAAAAGGCGGGTGTGATGGAAGGCTGCCATCCACCCAGTGCTTCACGTGTAAAAGAATGCATGCCGGTCCCCCAGGACTCTGCTCAAAACTCCCTGCTGTTGCAGTTGAATGTCGGCGGACCGAAAACCAAGGCTGTATAGTCCTAAATTCACCTCATTAATGCCTCTTAATGCCTCAGAACATTTCTTGCCGTTCTTCTCACTATTGCAGGCTTCTGCTTTCTCCCTTTCTCTTCCACCGTCTTTCCTTTTGGTGTGTTTTTCCTACTTTTGCTCTAGTAAATGTCTGATACAAAAAGATAAGTGCTGGTCCCCAAAAAAGAGTCCCTGTGGTCTCCACCGGCTACCCCCGGCTCCACCATGTCGTCGCTTCACTCAGGTCTCTGGAGATCTGTGAAGGTGAGTTTAACTAGAGGTACTTCACAGTGGGAGCCTCTTCTGCCCATTTAACCTTTAAGTGCATGTAAAGAAGTGCAAAGATGTGTAAAAAACGCTGTAAATGATTGTAACCATGTCAATAAATGCAGCTATGTCACGGTTGGGGTTATATACTGATTCCATTGGTATTCCAAAGGACACCACTGTCACCACACCTGAGTATCACGATTGCCTAAAAAAAACCAATCCATTTAATGTACTCTGCAGGTATAAATTACATTTACACTTGTAAAATTCTGCAGATTTCCACTTTGTGAAGAAAATACACTGATCTTAAGCTTCCAGCTTCCACATTTTCTGTGTGCATGTAATATATAGGGCAAAAGAAGGTATGCTGAATCTCACACCAGCAGGCACGGCTGCTCCCGGGAAGCAGCAGTGGAGCGGGGAGGGAGGGGTTTAAAAAACACTTACCTGCCACCACCTCTCCTGCGCCCTCTTTCTGGCTTCTTCTCTGCAAAAGAAAAAAGGAAGCACCTGGCTCCCAGCCTCCCGATTGCCAGTCACAACCGTGCAATGCAACATTGTGGTTGGTATGAGTGCCATGGGAATAGGAGACTGGGTATGTTCTCCATGCAGGCTGTAATGCAGCCTTAATGGAGAACATTCATGTGCACTTATATAGTGCCCACCACTCCTCCCCCTGCTCTGAGAGTATTGAATCATTGCCTGATAATCCTGCAGGATCTGAACATTCAAGCAGATCTAAGTACAAGTAGTGGTTTTAAACCCAAATCTATCTTTCTCCCGTCCCTGGGTGGTGACAGTGCAATTGACACTTTTCAACATCTAGTTACTAAGGATCTGCATAAATGGGAAGATGACTATGTAAAGAAAAAACTCAAATTGAGGGATAATTTAACCAGGGGGAAAGAAAAGCACTACGTCAGCTCAGCCAACAACCTGGCTTGATTATGAAGGAGGCGGACAAAGGGGGGAACCTAGTATTGGTGAATACAGAGGACTATCTTGATGAGATTGATAGACAACTTGGAGATGCTAACTCTTATGCCATACTATCAGGCAACCCCTTGAAATCAATCACAAATACCATGAAGGACAAATTGAAGGGATGTAGGGAACAGGGGCTCATAGACGATCAAGAATACAAGTATCTCTTTGTTCCCAACCCAGTATCACCATGCTTATACACTTTCTCAAAAATTCATAAACCAGTGGGTTTTCCCCTGGTAGACCGATCATTTCTGGTATAGGCTCTCCAACCAATACATTGATCAGTTTCTCCAACCTTTTGTAAAAAACTTACCAACATTCATTTTAGACACCAAAGACCTGCCCAACCAGCTACAAGATTTCACCTGGACCAATGAATGCAGTTTTGTCACCCTTGACATTAGTTCCTTATATACATCCATTCCAACACAAGAAGGTCTAGAGGCGATTAAATATTATCTTTCAAAAAGGGACGCCACTCTCTGGGAACATACCAATATGCTGCTGTTAATGGTCACTCTAGTTCTAGACAATAATGTATTTGTACACAATGGATCTTGGTTCAAACAACACCAAGGAGTGGCCATGGGGTCAAAATTTTCCCCAGCGTATGCCAACCTTTTTGTTGGAGGGCTGGAGAAATTTTATATATGGACACACTGTCCTAATCATCTTATCAACCATGCCATATGCTGGGGACGTTATATAGATGATGTCCTGTTAATTTGGACTGGAGACAATGTACAGATGGAACAGTTTTGCTCCTTTTTGGATTTAAACACACATAACATTCGATTCACGCATATTTACAACAAATGTGAAGCACAGTTTATAGATCTAAGACTATACATCAAGGAAAACTGCATAATGTTAGCATTATACAGAAAAGAGACAGCATGCAATGCAGTTTTGCATGCGGGGACAGCACATCCCAGATCACAGGTGAATTCCATCCCTTTTGGCGAACTCACTAGGGTGAGACGAAATTGTAGTGAGGACAGCATTTTTAATCAGGAAATGAGTAATACCATAAAAAGGTTTGAGTCTAGAGGGTATGAGAGCACGATCCTCAAGAAAGCAGGAAGTAAGGCACAACATCTAAATCGTAAAAAATTGCTCGCACACACACCAAAAGATAAGAAGAACAAAAAAGGTGCCCACAGGAGTGAAGTAGTGTTGGTAACAACATATAACACATACAGCCACAAATTATATAACATAATTAAAAGGCACTGGCATGTATTGAGAGTAGATACAACCATCCAGGAGGTGATAGGGGCAAAACCTACGATTGTGTACAGACAGGGCTTAACTCTTGGGAATAGACTAAGTCCAAGTTTCTTCAACCCCCAAAAAATAAAAAAAATAAACAGAAAGAAGCCTTACATGGTTAGGAGGGACAATTAATGGCTTTTACAAATGCGGCCACTGTTCCGTGTGTCCACACTCTCTGGATAAAATTAAGATCTTCCAGTACAACACATTCACTGAATACAAAATTAAATCCTTTATGAACTGCAACAGTAAAATGTTGGTTTATTGTATAATATGTGTTTGCCAAAAAATCTACGTTGGAAGCACGATCAGGCCAGTTAAGGAACGTATACAAGAACATATATGGGCCATTAGAAATGGTAACGCCAGCTACCCTTTGGCTGTCCATTTCAATGAGAACCATGGTACAGCAGACCTGTTACATCTGAAGTTTCATGGTATTGAATCATTGCCTGATAATCCCAGAGGGGGGTGACAAAATTCTGAGTCTGCGTAAATTAGAAGCCCTATGGATATGTAAATTACGAGCAGTTGAATATGGGCTCTATTTTGACAGAGAAATGTTTGTATTTCTCAAAGACTGAACCAACTAGTATCAATGAATAACGCATTTTCGGGAATTAGGGATCTTATTTCCAGGATAAAATGCAAATGTGATTTTTGTATTATATAACATTTCTATCATAGAGAGGGGTTATCTGGAGAAAAGGAATGTACTTAATATTGTCGACCCTAGCCTGTATCATATAGGATGTAGATGATTAACACATAATCGTGCATACATCTCAAAAAACTTCCAACTTTCCATGTAGCGTAAGTTCAGCTATTTTACTGCTTTGATTGACAACTATTGAAAGTCCATAGAGTGTTGAGCTTTTTCCTAATTAACTGTGTGTAAATAGGATCAACTTTTGGACTTGTAACCTTGTTATTGTCTTCAATTCCATTGTCAATAATGAATGCGTAAGAACAGATTTTGCGCAGGCTAAATTAGTTACTCGTTCTGTCTAACTAAGAAATGGAAACAGGAGTTCAAAATGTTTATTTCATATTGTGATGTTGATGCCAAGAGACTAACCGTTACATTTTATGCTTATACTGATGAACAAACTCGTGAAATATACCATGAGGCCACATAACTGGGTGAATTATAACGTGGTCTTATCTTATATATTTTCACATCTTCGTTTTTACTGGGTTTGGTCTATCTTATGGATCTCTATTCTGATGATTCACCATAACCTCAGATTGGTTTTCAGGATTCTGGTAAATATGCGTGTTGGAATTCTTTTCTCTCATTTTATTATTACAGAAACGGAAATTGGGTGTATTATTTCATCGTATAAACTACTAAAATGGCGCCGGCAAGTGCGCATTAGCACACACCTGATCCGATACTTTTTATTCTTTTCATTATGTTTGCGAGGTACTGATTAGATTAAACTTCTTGGTCGCCCCAAAAATCTTGTCACTCTAGGACCGTTAGCTCATTATGGTACTTTCTATATATACTGCGTTTTTTAAACAGCTTAGAACTTAAATATGACATATCCTCGAAACTACTATATTTCCTTCTGATGGAAAACTCCCAAAATAGCCGCGCTTACTTAGAAAGACAAGACGTGACTGCCGATTTTTGACGCGATCAGGCACGCCAAGCACCGTCTTTTCTCTACGGCTTTAAAACTGCCGTAGAGAGTCAGCGCGTAGAACAACACATGTATTTCTACTGCTGGTGGGGACTGGACTACACCGTTTTTTGGGGTAAGTGTGACGGACGGAATAAGCAAGTTGCCGGATACCCGGCCGATACGCCATTATTTATTTAAACTAGTAACTCGTCACAGCAGGAAACAACATTCTAACTTTCAGCCGCTTCTTGTTTGTTTTTTGCAGTCAGGATACTACTGACAACCTGAAGTTTTGACGTTTTTGGTACCCTGCCGTTAGACTACCGAACATACGTATTGGATGTTGTTTGATGATTAATTAATTATACTCGAGATAGGTGAGCACAGCTATGTTTACTTTTCACTTGAACTGGGTAAATTGGTGGCACAGATTTAACCCAAAGCCCTAGATAGTTTGGGTTATATTAAGTTTCAAATAAAGTTCAGCTCAGGGCCCCCGTGACAACTTATTTCTTCGCTTTTCGTTTTTTAACAGCGTCTCATTGGACACTACACGCATAGCAATTTCTCTTTTGAGGCTATTGTGGCACGTAACCTCCAGAAACTGACTTGATTAAAGCATCCAATTGAGAATACGAAGTAAGTGCAATGAAGAGATGTGTGGTGACGACTGCATTACTCATTGTTGATGACTAGTAACAACACGTTTCTTAAATTCAAGGAATACCAAGTTAGATACTGTGTACTTTTAACTTATGAATGGTGGCGTTTTTTCAGAATAGCTTGTCAATATGTTGGTTGGCTTTTTAGAATTCTTTGAATTTGGGGATAAAACCCGTGCATGTGTGTTTTCGGGTTTCCATTACCGCACATCAGTGCTATTACCAAATTGAAATATCCCTCATGTGTTTTGGCCAACACTAGATTATGTTCTAATTCTTCGATTATCTTCCTCTCTTTCTTTGTCCTTTTTAACCTTTTATTAGGAAAAATCGGTATACAGATGTGCTTTTCAAAACATATTTCAACATCGCTATCTCGTTTCTGGACTATTGTATTCAGAATTTATGTGCTCTGATCCATCGAACTAGATGACTTTCGAGTTGTTGACCTTACCTTACATAGAAGGTATTTATACCTATCTTAAATACTGCTTTTCTTAAATCACCAACACAGGTGTTCTCCCTGGGTATTCTGATTTGTTTCCCTTCACCTTTTTCTTCTTTCCCTTTTCCCTTTTTTCTTCTCACCCAATTTTTGGGTCACACATTAACCATGTTCACTAGATTTTCTTCTTTGCTTTTTTTGTATTGAGGGGAGTCTCACAATAAACTATAGGAGATTCCTCGTTTTTAATCACCTTATTTCATTTCCTTTTGTGCATGATGACTAATGCAAAAGGATGAGGGACTTTTGGCACAAGCACATTAGTTGACATTTAAAATGTAACAAGTAAAGATTTTAAGAGAAAATTTGTTATATCTCTCCATCAGATTCTAACACAACTGTATGATCTTGTCAACAGCCTTGAAAAAGTCGCGAATGGCGACGAAACACATGTCGGCTGTAGCTGTGTCAATGTTGTAAATACGGAACAACTGTCATGAAGATTGTATGCTGAACAGAACTTGTTACAGAATTTTGTATTAAAATAATTTTGCTGGTTGGGATCAATCAGCTGTTTACTTATCTTGGGCTGTGCTCTGTCTATGTTTACATGGTCTACTCCCATCCCCATGCCAGAGAATACCCAGCAGCACCAGGGGAATCAGGAGAAATGGAGAGAATGTCAACAATTAAAGAAAAAGAAGGACCCAGAAGCAACACCGGAAAACCTACCTGCACTAAATTCTTGATTAATAACTAAGGGGAGGACCAGTTGAGGGCTATTGTTAGTTAACCAGTGCCCTATTAAGTAGAACACAGTTCAGAAGAAAAACTTGGGTTAGCCCCGGTTGCAATGGCACAATGCAGCCGTCTTTTTCCCATAGAAATGTGAGTTAAATAATAAAGCGGTTCCAAAGCGACATTATAATCCTGAAATTTATCTGTAAAATTTCGGCAACTATTTATGAACTAAGGGGCCGATTACGATGGCAGGCGGACTCGAGTTCGCCCGCCATCGTAGCAGGATCAGGACCGCCCACCTGTCATGCAGCAGTCCCGCACCCCTAATAAGGATGCGACCGCCACTGCGGCGGTCGCATCTGGCAATTTAACATTGCGGTGGGTGCTGCTGGCTGCAGCACCCGCTGCAATCTTAAATGGGCATGTTGTGCATTTCTCTACCCAACGTGGCAGGCACCACGCAGTGCCTGCCACCTTGTGCATGGAAATGGTACCCCCCAGTGCACAAATGCCCCCCATGGGCTTGTAACGGGCCCCCCACCGCTAGCCCCTGCAAGCCTTTCCATGGCGGTACAACCGCCATTGAAAGGCTTACTGATGCCAGCATTGTGATGGGGGGGCGGTGCCTGCTAGGGGCCCCCAAGCATGAGAAAGCACATTGCGCCCAGTAAAGTGGGGGGACGCAGCACGGAGGAGTGAGACCACCCTGCACAGGGTCCAAGCGAACCATCCCTGGAACGTTCCACGAGAAAGAAGCGAGCCGCTGAAGTGAGAGGCAAAATCCACACCGGAGGAGCAAGGTCCCGCATAGGAGAGGAAAACCGGGAAACCCAGAACCCCCGGACACCCAAAAGCACTGCTGGAAACAAAAAACAACGGTAAAACAGAAAGCATGGTCTGGACACAACCCGCGTCCGCAGAGGCACACCACGGACCCCTGAGCAACAGCTCCAAAGTCCACTGAACGCAGCAGCAGACGCCAACGGAGAAGCACCCTGGCGAGCACCACCCACAGGACAAACGCCCAGGCCAGGCCCATCCAACATGGACCACACCAATCAAGGCACTAAAGAGGCCCGACCCGGAGGAACGGCTAAGATCAGACAAGACCATGTACAGCCAGGGTGGTAGAGCAAGGACAGCACAAACGTGCGAAAAAGACAAGAGGGGCGAGCCCCGCAAACCCCCCGGAGCACAAAGCAGGGGAGAAACCGACCAGGAGAGCAACAAGAAGCCCCCGCAGAGGTGATGCAAAACCCAGAAAAGCCAAGGAACAGTTGACAGAAGGCAGATCAAGCGACTCAGCACTGAACGGGAACCCATGCACGCCCCAAAGAATGGCAAAGACCGCCCTACAAGACATGGGCCCCACAGGAGAGCGAGCCCACCGTACCAGGCAGGCACCCATCAAGGCGTGAACACTCAGAGTAAACGAGAACAGAAGCATACAGGGCAGTAAGGCCACAGTGCCCTGGCAGCCCAGGCACGGGAAGCAGGAGGCGATGCCCAAAGTCAAGGCAAAGCACCCCAACACATGTAGTAGCAAGCCACACATCCGAGGACAAAGAGATCCGAGAGGGCGCCACAGAGAGGAAGGAAGGGGACACCCAACAACCTCACCAGACCATCCGAGTGCAACCCAGCCAACAATGGGCGAACGACCCCCCAACACAACCAGAATCCTCTAACATATCGAGAGGGGGACACTAGAAAAGGACGAGGCCACAACGGACCCCACAGGAGAACCAGAGGAAAAGGAATCTCAATGCTGAGGCCACAGTAACCTACGGATAGGAGAAGGCACAACAAGCGACCCGCATGAAAACTAGCCCAGGGTAGCACAAACAGATACATGGAACTAACACAGAGGCAGCACGCAAGAAGCCACCGCAACCGAGGCTCCAGAAACAGACCCACTAATTGCCGAAAAACATACTCGGCAACACCGTCAGACAGAAGCATCCTCAAGGATTAAGGGGACTACCCTGCCACGGGGCCAAGGAGGCCAAAAACAAGCTGTACAGTGGAGAGCCACACACCTGCGACAACATGAGCAGAAGACGAGGAGGGCAGAAAGAAAGCACACTGTGCCTCCGCAGTGTCCCAAGCCCCAGTAGGGACTCGGAAAAAATGAAAGAAACAGACGAGGAAAGAAGGCAGCATCCCAGTCCATCAGCGTACCCACAGAAGCAGCCAGGGGAACGGACAGGCGCCAATAGCAGCCCGCCCCCATAAGAAATGCAGAAGCCAACAGCCCTTGCAAAAGCATCAAAGCAGAGTATGAAAACATTGCCACCACAGGACACTGTGACAGCAATAGCAGGAGACGAACCCCCGCCCATTGAGAACCTTCTCAAACACAGGCACATGACTGACCAATGAGCTAAAGCACCTGTTACGCCGAAGACCTGAAAAATCTGCTTCCATCAGGATGAAAAACAACATCAAAATAAACAGGCGCAAAATAACAGATGTACCGAGAGGGCGCCACAGAGAGGAAGGAAGGGGACACCCAACAACCTCACCAGACCATCCGAGTGCAACCCAGCCAACAATGGGCGAACGACCCCCCAACACAACCAGAATCCCCCAGCATATCGAGAGGGGGACACTAGAAAAGGACGAGGCCACAACGGACCCCACAGGAGAACCAGAGGAAAAGGAATCTCAATGCTGAGGCCACAGTAACCTACGGATAGGAGAAGGCACAACAAGCGACCCGCATGAAAACTTGCCCAGGGTAGCACAAACAGATACAGGGAACTAACACAGAGGCAGCACGCAAGAAGCCACCGCAACCGAGGCTCCAGAAACAGACCCACTAAATGCCGAAAAACATACTCGGCAACACCGTCAGACAGAAGCATCCTCCAGGATTAAGGGGACCACCCTGCCACGGGGCCAAGGAGGCCAAAAACAAGCTGTACAGTGGAGAGCCACACACCTGCGACAACATGAGCAGAAGACGAGGAGGGCAAAAAGAAAGCACACTGTGCCTCCGCAGTGTCCCAAGCCCCAGTAGGGACTCGGAAAAAATGAACGAAACAGACGAGGAAAGAAGGCAACATCCCAGTCCATCAGCGTACCCACAGAAGCAGCCATGGGAACGGACAGGCGCCAATAGCAGCCCGCCCCCATAAGAAAAGCAGAAGCCAACAGCCCTTGCAAAAGCATCAAAGCAGAGTCTGAAAACATTGCCACCACAGGACACTGTGACAGCAATAGCAGGAGACGAACCCCCGCCCATTGAGAACCTTCGCCCACACAGGCCCATGACTGACCAATGAGCTAAAGCACCTGTTACGCCGAAGACCTGAAAAATCTGCTTCCATCAGGATGAAAAACAACATCAAAATAAACAGGCGCAAAATAACAGATGTACATAGTTATAACATCAAGCCAAAACCATTGCCTCACACGGACGGGAGGTAGAAGGAGCCGCATGGCATAGCCACAGACCACCCCGGCGACCCCCCTGTAAACCCATGGCTCGCTAGGGCAGGGCCTAACCGGCCCTGTAGGATACCGGGGGAAGGAAGAGGGGAGGGTCCTAGATCCCACAGGTCTGCTAGAGCAGGACCATCAACCAGGGACCCATGTACCCGCTACAGCAGGAACCACTTACCTGAACGCGCATCTGGAGAGTAATCTTGCGCAGAACAAAAAAAACAGGCTGATGGGTTGGGCCGGCCCGCCTCTTATAGAGGTCAGGGGTGTAATGGGTCGGCCATATTGGGAAGGGATGGGAGGCATGGGAGGCTGACTTTTGCTTTGGAGGGTTCTGGTGTGGAGCTGAAGCACACTTTGTTAGTCATGTGGCGAGGAAGACTAATGAGGAGGTAATGTATAGGGTGTGAGTCGGCGTGTTAGGAGTAGAGTCAGGAGGGGCAGGTTGGTCTGTTACACAAACAGATTTTACCTCCGCACTCTAGGATTTGTGTTTATGCAGTTTTTCAGTTGAATCAATACATATATGTCTGATGGCCAAGATAATCATACAGCAAAAATTTAAGAAGGTCATACTCATTACTTCAAAGAGAGAGAAGAGAACATATTTAGATTTGAACACTTGTCTTATTATATTTAATGTTTTGTTTCAATGTCCAAATCCTATGGGACATTTAGGAACTCTGGGCATTCAGTTCTAAGAGATCCAACAGACAGTACATAGGATGTTAATAGTGCATATAGTGTATCAGACGCGAAGTTCACATTTAAATACACAATTTGCTTGAAATGATAGCACTACAGAAAGACAAGAGGTAGCGGCCACGTTGGAGGTCCTAGTCCTAGGGCCTTCCAGGTCGTGATGTTCAAAGAACAGCTGATGACAGCCGACATGTGTTTCGTTACTTGTAATGTAACTTTCTCAAAGCTGCAGAGACAAATAAATAACATATAGTGCTCATCATACACTTATTCCATTGAGTACGATACACAAGATTTATTTCATGCTGTTCCATCTAGCAAGAGGCGAGAAAAGAAAGAAGTAACATGCAGTGATGTTCTCTTGAAGTGCACAGAAAGGAAGAACTCATATATTAAGGCCATGAACTTATCAAAAGTATCACCCATTGTGAAATATTACCAATCAAGGAGAGTGTTCAGAAGAAGACCAGAAAGAAAATAGGATTTTGAATTACGGGATCCCGTGCATAAATAAACATGCTGACAAGGTGAAGCAAGTTTTGTAAGAGAATGATATAAAAAAATATATCTCTCGCTCTTGTGTAGAATGTCGAAATTAATGCGATAATAGACCACGTAAATGTTTTCCTGTCTGGGTAGAAGTTGCTATATGATAAGATCTGAGAGAGAAAAGATAATAAATATATCATATGTATGTGCTCGTATTGTATGACTGTCCAAGCAATTTCTGAACACTAGCGAAAAAGTTGAGCCAATACCTAACAATCCATGAATAACGAGTATAACCCCTTCAGGGATATGGGTGTGGTTTAAAGTGGTCCGTCGCGAATACCTAAAAAGTATTATCGAGAAAGAATTTCAAGAGAAGATCACTGCATGTTACTTCTTTCTTTTCGCGCATCTTGCTGGATGGAACATCATAAAATAAATCTTGTGTATCGTACTCAATGGAATAAGTGTATGATGAGCACCACATGTTATTTATTTGTCTCTGCAGCCTTGAGAAAGTTACATTACAAGTAACGAAACACGTGTCGGCTGTCATCTGCTGTACTTTGAACATCACAATCTGGAAGGCCCTAGGACTAGGACCTCCAACGTGGCCGCTACCTCTTGTCTTTCTGTAGTGCTATAATTTCAAGCAAATTGTGTATTTAAATGTGAACTTCGCATCTTATATACTATATGCACTATTAACATCCTATGTACTGTCTGTTGGATCTCTTGGAACTGAATGCCCAGAGTTCCTTGATGTCCCATAGAATTTGGTAATTGAAACAAAAAATTAAATATAAAAAGACAAGTGTTCAAATCTAAAGATGTTCTCTTCTCTCACTTTGAAGTACATTTTTGCTGTATGATTATCTTGGCCATCAGACATATATGTATTGATTCAACTGCAAAACTGCATAAACACAAATCCTAGAGTGCCGAGGGATAATCTGTTTTTGTAAGACACTTAACAACAGGTACTTCTACCTGTTGATTTAACATCCTTGGTATTGGGATGCCTTCCTTACCTTGAGTGGCACCGTAATCTTTGCACATCCTTCATTGGGAACATACTTATTCTGTACTTTTGGTAGAATTTGATGTGCGACTTGTCCAAACCATCACTACCATCCTATGATATAGCAGGTTGGTCTGTGTTATGACACTGAGGAGTGAAGGGAATAGGTGGTCGAAAAATGAGAGGCAGGAGTCATTGACCAGTTGCTCCTGAGCATGGGCAGGGAAGTCCCCTCGCTCTCTCCCAATTCAGGTCCAGCATTTCCCTAGCTAACTCGATGACCCTCTTATTTAGATTGAATGAGTGGAATTAATATGTTCCCAAATCTAAGATGCCTGCCCATCTCCAGCCTGGGATAAGATAGACAGAGTGTAACGACGGGCCATGCCTCCCCTAGGCTACCCCTAGTGATACTACATCCGTGTCAGGCTTTGTACTGAGTTCCAAAAACTGCCCGTTCACTAGGGCCGCCATGTGATTTTATGTCTTTCCTTCGACTGGGATTCTGGAGCCTCCTCACAGCTTGTCCCAACATATATTTTCACCATGTGCATCAGAGGAGTAAAAAAAAAACTGCGAGTTGTGTAATTTTGTTTTTTTACTTATTCTCATATTTAGTTCTGTATTTGTCACATTTTTCCTATGAAATAGAAGTTCTTTTAGGCTTTTAGAGGCATGCGCCTTTTCCCATCTCCATGGATTCAGACTCTGCTGAACAGTGAAATCTCCTTCAGGTTGTGATAGATGGCGCCAAAGTGGGGGATATAATGAGGTGTGCTGCTAAGCTCCTCTTCACTTCCTGAATGCCATTTGTCTCCAAGCCAGACAGGGCTTTGTTTATTTTATTTCCCTCATAGACTGCAGAGCAGCCCCTGAGATAACCGGGCAATTTATGTTAATCACGGCTGCCAGCGCGAGCGACCTAGTGTTCCGCAGTCAAATCCGAGACAAATGTGGATGTTTGTTTAGAAAATTCCCGGCACAGCTTTGTTTAAAGAGTCTGCATTGTGTACTTGGCTTCGAGTCTGTTGTCTGCATCAGGGAAGACACAGTGCGCCCACGCCCTGCAAGGTCGCTGCATTTAACCCGCATAGTACCCCATTGCCCCCCACCCTCTTATAGAATATGGCCGCCCGCCACACCCTGATGCAGAGTAGGGTGACCAACTGGCATTGGTGCAAATTCAGGACGGTGAGTGTAAAAATTCAGGACAAAGGGTCAAAATTCAGGACACAAATTCAGGACAGGAGGTCAAAATTCAGGACAAAACTTCAGGACAATAGGTACGTTTTACAGACACGTCAGAGGTCGCGCAATAGTATATAATTAAGCCCAGCCATTTCCAAACATATTCAACTATTTGCAAACCTATCCATCATGTATCCTTCCATCTTTCATTTCACTCATCCATCCCTTCATCCATCCTTTCACTCATCCATCCATTATCCATCCATCCACCCTTTCACACTATCCATCTGTACACTTATCCATCCACTCTTCATCCCATCCATCAATTCACTCATCCATCCAGCCATTTACCCTTTCACCAATCCAGCCATCCTTTCACTTACTAATCCTTCCACCCATCCACTCTTTTAGTCATCCATCCATCCTCCCTTTCTCTCTCCATCGACCCTTTCACTTAGCCATCCTTCCTTCCATCCATCCATCCACCCACCCACCCATCCATCCATCTACTCATCCACTCATGAATCCATCCATTGGCCCTATCACTCACCCATCTATCATTTCACTCCTTCACACATCTATTCATTCTTTTGTCCATCTACCCTCCCTTTCACTCACTCATCCATCCTTACATCCAATCAATCAATCAATCAATCAATCATAGCATTTGTATAGCCCGCTACTCACCCGGAAGGGTCTCAAGGCGCTTGGGGGAGGGGGTCCGCTATTGCTCGAACAGCCAGGTCTTGAGTTGTTTCCTGAAGGCGAGATGGTCCTGTGTCAGCCGGAGGTGGATGGGGAGGGAGTTCCATGTCTTGGCTGCCAGGTAGGAGAAGGATCTTCCTCCGGCGGTGGCTCTTCGGATGCGTGGTACGGCGGCGAGGGCGAGGATTGTAGAGCGTAGCTGGCGGGTGTGTAGAAGGTCAGGCGGTCGTTGAGGTACTTGGGGCCCAGGTCGTGGAGAGACTTGTGTGCGTGGGTAAGGAGCCTGAACGTGATCCTTTTGCTGACGGGGAGCCAGTGCAGGTCCCTTCCCTTTCACTCATATGTACATTCATTCACCCTTGCACTTATCAATCCATCAATCCATCCTTCATTTCACTCATCCACCCAACCACCCCTTATCCACCCAACCATCCACCCACCCACCCACCATCCACCCACCCACCCACCCACCATCCACCCACCCACTCATCCATTTTTTCACCCACCATCCAATCTACTCATCCATCCTTTCACCCACCCACCATCCACTCACCCACCCACCATCCACCCACCCATCCATCCTTTCACCCACCCACCATCCAATCCACTCATCCATCCTGTCACCCACCCACCATCCACCCACCCACTCATCCATCCTTTCACCCACCCACTCATCATCCATCCATCCTTTCACCCACCAACTCATCATCCATCCATCCATCCTTTCACCCACCCACTCTCCATCCATCCATCCTTTCACCCACCCACTCATCATCCATCCATCCATCCTTCCCCTCATCATCCATCCTTCCCCTCATCATCCATCCATCCTTCCACTCATCCATCCATCCTTCCCCTCACCCATCCATCCCCTCGTCCATCCATCCTTCCCCTCATCCATCCTTCCCCTCATCAATCCTTCCCCTCATCAATCCATCCATCCTTCCCCTCACCCATCCTTCCCCTCACCCATCCTTCCCCTCACCCATCCCCTCATCCATCCTTCCCCTCATCCATCCTTCCCCTCATCAATCCATCCTTCCCTCCCCTCATCCATCCATCCTTCCCCTCATCCATCCATCCTTACCCTCATCCATCCTTCCTTTCATCCATCATCCATCCCCTCATCCATCCATCCATCCCTCATCCATCCTTCCATCCCCTCATCCATCCATCCTTCCCCTCCATCCATCCATCCATCCATCCCCTCATCCATCCATCCTTCCACTCATCCATCCATCCGCCCCCTCATCCATCATCCAGCTACCCTTCCACCCATACATCCAGCTATTTACATTTTCTCTCACCCCTCCTTCCCCTCACTCATCAATACATCCATCCTCTCTCATTATCCATTTATTCAATCTTTCATTCATCCATTCACCCTTTCACTAATTCATCCAGCCATCCACCCATCCCTTCACTTACTTACTCGCCCACCTTTCCATATTAATTTGAGCTGAGCCCTTTTGAGAAGAGGCCCATCAAGAACTTTACCCTCGCTGCAGGAGCCATTCCAAGACTGGAACAGAAGCCACCCAGGGCGGAGACAGGATCCACCACAGTGGGGGGACAGAAGCCATCACAGGGGGGGGGGGGGGCACAGGAGCCATCACAGGCGGGGGGACAGGAGCCATCACAGGAGGGGGACAGGAGCCATCACAGGAGGGGGAACAGGATCTACCAGGGTGGGCACAGGGGTGGGCATGCAGTATTCTAGTATCATCTTGGGCTCCTCACCCCCTCCTGCACAAAACAACAAGAAGACAGGCTCTCTGTCCAAAATGCCCTCCCCCACTGTGATGTACAGTACTTACAGGACCTACTCTAAGAGAACTGGTTGAAATGAATGTCCTCCATACTCTGTTAATCAGTGTGCGTGCGATTGTGCCATTTCTTAATTTTATTACATTATAGACTGCATGTTTGAAGAACCGAGGTCGGTGTAATCTGGCAGAGTCTAGGATGTTTGGGACCCTGGGTAGAAATGGAATGTGTGAGGCCCCTCTAAATTGCAGAGACATGACGCATTCTAGCCTGTTTGCATCTGAACAGATGCCCCTGCTGAACCTGCAGCCCCTCCCTCTCAGTCACCTTCGAGCACCTCTTAACAGCTCATCACGGGCTGAAGGTGTGAGGCGTTGCCATCCCGCTGTGCCTCCAATGCTGCGGGGTGTCTGAGCTTTGGAACAGCCTCGGAGTCAAAGAGGGAGGTGGGTGGAAGCTGGGCCCGGTTAAAATTACGGACAAATGGCGTCCGTTAAAGAATCCTTCACGGACAACGGACAGACCGCGAAAATTACGGACTGTCCGTGAAATTTACGGACGGTTGGTCACCCTAATGCAGAGAGCAGGGTAAGAACTGACAGATGCGGGTGACTGGGGATTGTGGTCAACAGGAGGCTGCTCAGTTTGAAAAAAAACAAGACTAACAAAGGCACAAGGCAAACACGGCTGACTGACCCCCTGGTCCTTAGACCGGGGGCACTAGTGTGCTGAGCAGTGTACCATCCTGGGGCACTAAGGTGGCCGCCCTGTTGGAGGGTCCCTTACGTGGCCCCCCGGGCAGCCTTTGTAATTCACATCTATGCCACAGCGCAGAGGGCATTATGCCAACAAGGGTACTCATACAAACAGCGAAGGCACTTACATTTTCCTTAGCACGATACATAATGCAAATCTGAATTGCAGCATAAAACACATTCAGATACCAGAGAACCGCATATCGCATCGTCCCTCCCTGGGCATCAATGACCAACTGAGCCAGCCACTCAGGCGCTTACTCGGAAGTATATTTTTAGGGGGCACGGCCTTAAGCTATACCCAGTCCTTAAAGCTCTCGGGGGGGGAAAGGTACAACATGCAAGATTTTAAAGCACACAATGCTTTTTTTTAAATTATTGGTGTTGTTTTCTGTACTACAAGGTTATCGAGGATAGAATATCCAAAGATATGTGCATATAGGGAAGTATAGATTCATTATTCCCAACTCCGCATCTACATTCCTGGAAGGTCTGTATATATCTATATCTATATCTATATCTATCTATCTATATATATATTCACTGAAAAAACCATAGGTCTAAAACCATAGGTTATAGACCATATATAGTTAGGAATTAGCATTTACAAAACCTTATTTTACTCACACAAAACCATTGAAATTCGCATATATAGTTAGTTGCACTAACTATATATCGCGCACCCGCAATCCACTGCTGATCATGTCACATATTACATCATTCATGACATGGTCAGTGACATCACTGATGACATCACTGATGGCATCTCAAATGACATCACTGATGACATTTGAGTGTGGCTCACTGGTTAGAGGAGGCAGACCTGGAAGCAGAGGTCAGCCCGGGACCAGGGTTCAATTCCCGGCTCGGCGGGGTCTTGAGTCCTAAAATGTCCACGGACTCGACAATTCTCGCTCCGGTGCCTACTTGATTCACGGGTTCACACTCTGCGACTCTGGGCAATAGCTTGCTTAATCTCCACAACGGCCCCTCGCGGCGGGATGCCTGGCTTTCACCTTGCGGATACCCTGCCGGGGTTATCTCACAGGGGAATACCAGGACGGGTTCCCTAAGCAAGCGCTTAGAAACCGCTTGGTGATTTTGCGCTATATAAATTCCTGTACATTTACATTTACATTTACATCACTGATGACAACATCCAGTGACTGTATGTTTCTGTAAAGTTAAAATATGTCTTACATATTGAAGAATGAGTGGATGTATAAGTGTCTGGATGAAGGATTTAGTAGGTGCATGACTGACTGCATGAGTGAGTGATTAAATGTGCCTCACTGAGTGCATGGGTTAGTGACTAAACTGTCTTAATTTGTGCATCATTATGTCTGTTGTTCTGTAAACTGCTGCATGTGTTGATCAGTAGCTATATGAGTAACTATATGGGTTATTGATTGGTTGCCCAAGTATTTGTATGGGAGACTGAGTGTGTGTGTGGGTGGCTGGGAGGTGTATGACTGTGCATAGATGTGTGAGCAGTTGATTCACTAGATGTATGGGTTCAAAAGTGCATGTGGAAACAGCTGTATGGGCGGTTGACTGTGTGCATGAATGTATTGGTGAGTGAATGGATATCTCAGTGCTACATGTCAAAGTAAGTACATATGTAAAACACAGTACATGTGAGAGTTGACATATATAAATAACTGTGCATAAGAGCCAGTGAATATATGAGTGGCTGTATGGATCATTGTGAACTTGTATCAGGGATTGTATAAGAGAGTAAATATGTGTTAGTATATGTGTATGTTAAATAAGTAAGGTGTGTATAACTGTATAGTTGAGGAAATGGATGTGTGATTGATTCTTTGCATGACTGACTAGGTGTGTGAGTAACTCCATGGATGAGTGACAGTCTGTGAGTGTCTGTTTACACTGAGTGTATCTAAGGTTATATTAGAGTCTGAAGAGGTTCATCGTATTATCACATGAATGATGTCATCAGTGATGTGATCAGTAATGTCAAATGAGATGTCATCAGTGATGTCATCAGTGATGTCATTTGAGATGTCATCAGTGATGTAATTTGAGATGTCATCAGTGATGTCATCAGTGATGTCACTGACCATGTCATGAATGATGTAATATGTGACATGATCAGCAGTGGATTGCGGGTGCGCGATATATAGTTAGTGCAACTAACTATATATGCGAATTTCAATGGTTTTGTGTGAGTAAAATAAGGTTTTGTAAATGCTAATTCCTAACTATATATGGTCTATAACCTATGGTTTTTTCAGTGAATTTTCAAGGTTTTGTAAATGCTAATTCCTAACTATATATGGTCTATAACCTATGTTTTTTTCAGTGAATATATATATATATATAACATTTCTATGGCAAAATGAAACCCCTTATTTTGTTCCTTTGCAAATTAAATGTTTTAAGTGTTAACACTTTATTCCAATCAAGATGACTTCAGGTGTGCCATACTTTTGTCATAAGAGTGTTAGCGCTCTAGTTGTTCTTTAGACTCAGGGACATTATGTAACTGGGCTATAGTTGGGCTACATCTGGCTGATATTTGGGCTACATCTGTTTTTTTTTTGTCTCTGGTGGCCATCTTTGGGCTACATTGGGCTACATTTGGGCTCTAACATATATATATAGCCCAATGTAGCCCAATATATATTTTTCAAAGTTAATTTTCGTAAAAACCACTGGAGCATATATCTTGAGACATAGCAAAGGCACATCGGGCTACCAGTCCCTACAATTTTGCCAAGTTTTGTGGAAATCCATTCAGCCGTTCGAGCTAAAAGTGAGTCCAACCGCCCTATGGAAAACTCAATGTTAAAAACACGTTTTGGGACCCCCCTTTTTTCTCGGCCCCCGCTTGACGAAACCCCCCCAAACTTTCAGGGGATGCTCAGAAACAAAATGTGCCATTTTCCTGAAAATTTCAGCCAATTCCGTCCATCAACGCCAAAGTTATTCAACATAGAATTTTCAGAAATCCCTATTCAAAAAAATCCTAACTATATATACCTACTGGCGACCGCCAGTAGGTAATATATATATATATATATATATATATATATATATATATTAAACACGCAAACGTCCCTTGACGGTGAGGAATAATGGGACGAACTCCCGTTCTCACTAGTTTTTGCTATTTTTATTATTTATTTTAAAGCCTTCAATTAAGCATTATGCAGATAAACACAGATCTACGCGTTTCGGGAGCACCTCTCCCTTGCTCACGATCAACTGGTTCACAGGAAGTTAGTCCTTTTAAAGTCACATTTTTTCATTTCCTGTTTCGTGTGTTCCTTAGCTCTAAGCATTCTGGAGGCTGTAGTTTTTATTAAAAACCATAAGTGTAACTTATGCTGAATTTCATCATGTTTGGTGTAAGCTAATCCCAATTTCAACAACAATACTATTCTTTGGCATAGTATATGTAACACAATTAAATTCATTTTATTTTTTGTCACATTTCATTTCCAAGAGTCCCATTTATGTATGGTCATTTATAGCCCTCTAGTGGGCTGTATCATTATGCGTCCGTTCTTTGTTAGGAGTTTTTATTTCTTGACTTCTTATGGAATTTCTTCATACACTATTCTTTTATTCTCTTTATTTTCATTTCTTTATTTCTTTTTTTCTTTTTCTTTCCTTTGTTTCTCAAAATTAGCATTAATTTTCTTTTTTTCAATGAAATCCAATTTTTTGGGGTTTTTTTTTTGTGTAGATGTCGAATCCGATCAGCTTACAGATTTCTCGAAGTTTTACGGAGTGTTTCCTATCCTCAATTTCTCTTATAGATGTATATAAAGTTCTTCCGATTGGTTGAGGCCATACGGGTGCATTGTCCTTAGCTTAATGATGTACCTCGATTCTTTTCGACGAAGTTCTCTCTCTCTGTCACCGCCTCTCTTCATTTGTGGCACTGTATCTATTCCAAAGAATCTTAGTTTCGTCCAATCACCTTGATGATGTTGTTCCATGTGTTTCGCGATGGCGTTTGCTCGATCTTTATGCACCGTCGCTCTAACATGTTCCAGGATTCGTTTTTTTAATTCGCAGATTGTCCTGCCAACATATTGTAGGGGGCATGGGCATTTTACTATATACACCACTGTGATGGAGGGGCTGGGGAAGGAAGGACTCGACCACAAAGTGCAGTCCAAACAAGGTCTTTATTGTTAACAGAAGGGGCTTGCCCTGTGGCCAAGACACGGTCTACTGAGGGCTCCTCCGGTCTCTTGAGGCGTCTGGACGTGGAAAGAGGTATGCAGGGTCCCGTCGTCCTTTTCCTCGGGGTTTCAAGGCTCCGGATACCACCAGGGAGAAAAGAGACACAGGAGAGCCTCGTTAGTGAGATGACCAAGGGACAAGTATGAGAGGGGGGAAGGGGGAAGTGAGGGATCACCAGGTTCCACCACCTTGTTTACAGCGTCGCTAGAAGCGTGTGCGTGCGGGGCTCCGGGTCCACCCTCGTCCTACCCTGTCCCACCCCGTGCAGTGAACAACCCCTGTACACGCCCTCGTACCTTGGCTAGCCACACTTCTCCCCTGGAAGTGTGGCAGGGCGGCACGTGGATCCGTGGGCCTCCTGGCTGGTCGCGTCTCTCCTTCTGTGAATCCGGCGTTGGTACTTCTCTCTGTCCGGTCCCCTCGGCGTCGGCGTTCTCCTTGCGGGTCGGCGTCTTCCCGTCAGGTCTCACGCCTGTGGACGTCTCCAGCGCTTCCTTATTCTCCTCCGGGTCTGCTGATAGGGCCGTCGGCGATGACGAGGACGCACCGGATAGGCTGACCGGCGGAAGCGTCAGGGGACTCCCCCCTGACGTCAGAGATGGGAGGGACCACAGAGGCGGCAGTGAAGGCAGCTCGGACCCGCTCCACGCCACATCAAGGGGATCCTGCGGACGGGGCGGAAACGGACAGAAGTTAGAAGGTAAGCCCCGTCCGTCCAGGCCAGGGATCCCGTCCTCGCGACACATCCCACCCCCAGGAGTGACCCGATCGGGGGAAACAGGAAAGCGGGACAGAAAGTCAACGTTCCCCTGCAGAGAACCCTTCCGATGCCGTACATCAATCTGAAACGGCTGCAGAGCCAGGAACCAACGAAGAATCCGATCATTGGTTCCCCGATTACGCTGGAGCCAGGTCAAGGGGGCATGATCGGTGTACAAAACAAAGGGCCTCCCCTCGAGATAGTACTTCAGTTTCTCGACCCCCCACCTGACAGCCAGGCATTCCTTTTCGATGGTAGAATAGGCCTGTTCACGAGGAAACAACTTGCGGCTGATAAAGAGGACAGGCCTTTCCACACCCTGCTCGTCCTCCTGGGAGAGGACGGCCCCGATACCAACCCCAGAAGCGTCAGTCTGAAGAATAAAAGGTTTGCAGAAGTCAGGTGACACCAGGACAGAGGAGGATGTCAGAGCGTCTTTCAAGGCCTGGAAGGCAGATGTGTGGGCGGAAGAAGGAGGCGGTAGAGAGGAGGATCTGACGGTTTTACCTAGGAGGTCAGTGAGGGGACCGGCCAAGTGGGCAAATTGGGAAATGAAACGGCGGTAATACCCCACCAACCCTAGGAAAGCCCTGAGTTCTTTTTTTGTGGACGGGTACGGCAACGCCCTGATGGCTTCGAGTTTTTCGGTTTGAGGCATGATACGGCCATCCCCTAGAAGATAACCCAGGTACTTGACTTGCTGGAACGCTACCCTGGATTTCTTCGCATTGATGTGGAGATTGGCCGCCTTTAGGCTAGACAAAATGTTCCTGAGATGGTTTATGTGTTCGTCCCATGTTTTACTGAACACAACAATGTCGTCAAGGTAGGCTGACGCGTAAGATAAGTGCGGAGCCAGTAGGGTGTCCATAGCCCTTTGAAACGTGGCTGGCGCCCCATGCAACCCGAAAGGCAGAACCGTGAAGTGGTAGTGTCCTGAAGGGGTAGAGAAGGCTGTTTTTTCCCTGTCTTTTTCTGCTAGTGGTATCTGCCAATAGCCCTTGGTGAGGTCTATTGTGGTGATGTAACGGGCCTCACCAAGGCGCTCCAGCAGCTCGTCCACCCGGGGTAATGGGTACGCGTCCTGTTTGGACACCCTATTGACGGCCCTAAAATCAATGCAAAAACGGATGCTCCCGTCCGGTTTTGGGACTAAGACCACCGGTGAGCACCAGTTGCTATGGGAGGGCACAATAATCCCGGCATCCAGCATGTCCTGCACTTCTTTCTGGAAGGCAAGACGTCTTGCTTCGGGGATTCGGTAGGGTTTTTGTTTTACCACGGTGTTAGGGAGAGTTGGAATGTGGTGTTCTGCCAGATGCGTATGCCCTGGTCGATCAGAGAAGATACCCGAAAAGGACAACAGAAGAGACCTGACTTCTTCCCGTTGGTCCGGGGACAGTTCCGGGTTTATAGGGGTATCCCCAACCGTATGGGTGACGTCTGGGACCGGAGATACGACATTAACGCTCTGGGGAGGTTTGCCCAACCACTTCTTGAGTATGTTAATGTGGTACATTTGAGTTTTTCACCTTCCCAACTGGACAAGATACGTGGTTCTCCCTATTTTTCGGACAACCTTAAAGGGTCCTTGCCATTCCTTTCTCATTTTGTGTGACGAGGAGGGTAACAAGATGAGAACCCAATCACCAACGTCAAGTATTCTCCACTTCTTGCCCCTATCATAAAAGGCCTTCTGTTTGGTTTGTGCTATGGCCAAATGTTCGTGTGCCAATGTTCTGAGCTTGTGTAACCTGGTCTGCAACTGGCGGGTATAGTCTAAAAGAGCCTCAGCTTCCTGGGCTCCCTCGGCTTCCCAACTATCCTTTGTTATTTCCAGAAGAGTCCTTGGGGCTCTTCCGAACAACTTCTCGAACGGGGAAGTCCCTAAGCTGGACTGTTTCTGACTACGTAGGACAAAGAGGGCAAGGGGCAGCAACTGATCCCAGTTTTTCCCGTCCCCAGACAGAAGTTTTTTTAGGGTGAGTTTTAGGGAGCCGTTGTATCGCTCAACCAATCCGTCTGTCTGGGGGTGGTACACAGAGGTTTTGATGTGGGTGATGTTTAGCTGCCCACACACTTGTTGCATCAGACGGGAAACAAAAGGGGTGCCCTGGTCCGTAACTATTTCCCGGGGAAAACCCATGCGGGAGAACACTTCCACGAGCCTCTGGGCTATGGCGGCTGAAGTGGCTGCTTTCAAAGGAAAGGCCTCTGGATAACGAGTTGCATAGTCAACAAGTACAAGGGCATACTGATGACCTCGAGAGGATTTAGGTAAGGGGCCAATAAGGTCCATTCCTATGCGATCGAACGGAACCCCTATGATGGGCATGGGGACCAGAGGTACAGGAGGTGGAGTGTAGGGATTTCGTTTTTGGCATATCCGGCATTCCTGACAGTATTTTTGGACCTGGGCGTAAACACCGGGCCAAAAGAAATGACGTAAGATGGCCTGACTTGTTTTTTCTGTCCCTGAGTGACCGGCCAACAGATGGGCATGACCGAAGAACAGTATTTGGTCGCGAAAGTCGTTCGGAACCAACAGTTGGGGTTCCGCACCAGCTTTGGCGATTCTATACAGCAATCCATTTTTCTCCACGAACGTAGGAAAACTTTTGGTGGACGGATCTTTCCCATCACGTGCTACCTGCCACGCGTTGGTGAGACTTGCATCATTCAACTGGGCCGTCCGAAAATGAGTATCCCTAGCTCATGGTTCTGAGGCTAGTAGGGTATCCTGGGGTGGAGACAAGTGTTGGAGGGCCTCAAGTAACAGAACAGAAAAGGAGGGATTATCTGTTCCTATAATGATGGATTCGGGTAATTTAGACATAACCCCCAAGGTAACTTGTTGTCCCTTTCCTGAAGGAGCGTATAAAGTGACTGATGCTACTGGATAAGTCTTCACGTCACCGTGTACGCAACGGATATGAACTTGCTTCCCCGGAATGAGGGCTGAGGGATCTACCAACTCCTCTCTTATGACTGAGTGTTTACATCCCGAGTCCAACAGTGCCCTTATAACAGTGCCATTAAGGGAAACCCTTACGTAAAACGTAGTTCCGGTTTCTTGTGCATACAGGATGGACCTGGGGGCGTAGCTCACGTCCATTGGTTCGTCTTCTTTGTCTTTCTTTCTCCTACAATACTGGGCTATATGTCCCCACTCCCCGCAATCATAACATTGAGGTCCTGTGTTTGGCAGTTCTGGCCTTTGTACACGCAACCTAGGTGGTTCTGGTAGGGGTTTTAGTGGCTTCTTTTCCGGTTTACCGGGAGGTAGGGACTTAGGAGGTTTCTCGGGCTCCCTCACGTACGGTCTCCCTTGAGCCCTAGCGTAACAGGTGGCCATCTCAATGGCATGGTCTAATGTTAGTCCCGCATGTTGTTTGAGCCACCGCTGGGTGCTATAAGGGAGTGCTTCAATGAACTGTTCAAGATATATCTTGTTCATGATCGCATCTATGTTACCGTCCTGGGGTTTAAGCCACAGATCGGCGGCCTCCTTTAACTTGAAGAACAGAGTCTTGGGCAAGTCTCCTGGTGCCCCTTTCTCTTGCCGGAACCGAGTGCGATGGGTTTCCTCGTCCACCCCCAGCCTATCAAGGATATACTGTTTGACTACAGCGTAGGCAGTAGTACCATCTCGGTTCACCGTTTGATAGGCCGCCTGTGCTTCCCCTATCAACAGGGGCGCCAAGTAGAACGGCCACCTATCCCCCGGCCATGCACTGGCTCTTGCTGCTCTTTCGAAGTTCAAGAAGAATGCCAAGGGGTCTTCACCCGGGGTGAATTTCTGCAATGGGACCACCGTGCCTGGGGGCGGGGCGGTGGCCCTTCCTTGTCCGAGGACAGTCATTAACTGGGTTTGGCCCTCGGCCAGTTTCAGTATGTTCTCGGACTGGCTTTGAACGGCCATTGTGAACGCATTCCGGTCTGCTTCCATTTGGGTCAGTATATTCTCCATCCTGTGTCGAATGGGGGGGCTCCTTTGATGCTCCTATCTGGCTCGCCAATTGTGATGGAGGGGCTGGGGAAGGAAGGACTCGACCACAAAGTGCAGTCCAAACAAGGTCTTTATTGTTAACAGAAGGGGCTTGCCCTGTGGCCAAGACACGGTCTACTGAGGGCTCCTCCGGTCTCTTGAGGCGTCTGGACGTGGAAAGAGGTATGCAGGGTCCCGTCGTCCTTTTCCTCGGGGTTTCAAGGCTCCGGATACCACCAGGGAGAAAAGAGACACAGGAGAGCCTCGTTAGTGAGATGACCAAGGGACAAGTATGAGAGGGGGGAAGGGGGAAGTGAGGGATCACCAGGTTCCACCACCTTGTTTACAGCGTCGCTAGAAGCGTGTGCGTGCGGGGCTCCGGGTCCACCCTCGTCCTACCCTGTCCCACCCCGTGCAGTGAACAACCCCTGTACACGCCCTCGTACCTTGGCTAGCCACACTTCTCCCCTGGAAGTGTGGCAGGGCGGCACGTGGATCCGTGGGCCTCCTGGCTGGTCGCGTCTCTCCTTCTGTGAATCCGGCGTTGGTACTTCTCTCTGTCCGGTCCCCTCGGCGTCGGCGTTCTCCTTGCGGGTCGGCGTCTTCCCGTCAGGTCTCACGCCTGTGGACGTCTCCAGCGCTTCCTTATTCTCCTCCGGGTCTGCTGATAGGGCCGTCGGCGATGACGAGGACGCACCGGATAGGCTGACCGGCGGAAGCGTCAGGGGACTTCCCCCTGACGTCAGAGATGGGAGGGACCACAGAGGCGGCAGTGAAGGCAGCTCGGACCCGCTCCACGCCACATCAAGGGGATCCTGCGGACGGGGCGGAAACGGACAGAAGTTAGAAGGTAAGCCCCGTCCGTCCAGGCCAGGGATCCCGTCCTCGCGACAACCACATATTGTGTTTTGCAAGTTATTAGTTGTCTAATTTCCCATGACTTGTTATTGTTCAATTTCAGTGTTTTGGTCTGTTTAGCAATCTGACACACCTTACACATGTGGCATTTCACGAATCCCTTTGTTTTGAGCCAATCGTTTTCCTTCTTTTTTGGTTTAAAATGGCTGTGGATTAGGTGATCCTTTAGATTTCTTGGTCTACGGTACGTTACTACCGGATGGTTCCCCATCACTTCTTTAACTGTGCTGTCCAATTGTAAAATTTTCCAATTCCTTCTCAGGATACTTATCACTTGTTTACTTTCAGCTGAAAAATCGGTTATGAATCTTATTGGTTCCTTGTTGGTAACGTTTGTCTTTGGTTTTGGCTTTAAGCAATCCTCCCTTTGCTTTTTATTCACTTTTTCCCAGCTTTTCAACACTATTTTATTGTTGTACTTTCTCCTTTTGAAGCGTTCCGCTGTCTGTTGACCATGTTTCTGCCATTCTTGTTCCTCACTGCAGATTCTCCGAATTATGAGGAATTCCCCATACGGGATACTGGCTTTCAGTGTCTCTTGATGGAAGCTGGTTGCTTCCAGGGTTGAATTCGTAGACGTACTTTTGCGATGCAGCGTGGTGTGGATCTGGTTTCCTCTGATGTAGATTTCTGTATCCAGAAATATTACACGTTCCTTGCTGGACTCGAACGTGAATTTCAATTGGGTGGTGCTGTTATTTAAAATTTCGAAGTATTCTCGAAACTCATCACTTGTTCCATCCCAAATTATAAAAAGATCATCTATAAATCTTTTCCAAGATATGATCTTATTCAGATAGACATCATTTTCCGCCTTCCATGCCACTTCCTTTTCCCAGTATCCCATCGTAAGACAAGCGTAGTTTGGACTAAAGGAAAAGCCCATTGCTGTCCCATTTCTTTGCCTGTATAGTTCTTCACCAAAGAGAAAAATGTTTTTGTTCAGGCAGATTGTAATCATCTGTCTAAGCATGGTATTGTGATCTTGATACATTATGTTTCTCTCTTGTAAGAAGAAACTGCACGCTTCTATTCCAAAGTCATTGTCTATTGTTGTATATAAAGATACAACGTCCATCGTTACCAACAGATAAGATTCCTGCCAAGGTGTATTCTGTAGCATATTCAGTATATCTGTCGTATCCTGTATATAGGAGCTGAGTTGTTTCACATACGGTTGTAGGAAGTAATCAATGAAGTTCGCTAATGGTTCCAGCAGAGAGCCCCCCGCTGATAGTATCGGTCGGCCTGGTGGCTTTTTTTGGTCCTTATGTAATTTGGGCAAGAAGTAAATTGTTGTCAAAATAGGGTAATTCACAGTTAAGTATTTGCACTCTTCCTCATTGATTAGGTTTTGTCTAGTCCATTCCTGAAGTTTTGCATCCAGCATTTCCTTAATGTCTTTTGTTGGGTTATTTTTTAGTTTTTCATAATACCTGCTGTCCCTAAGTTGTCTATGAGCTTCAATGACATATGCTGTTTTATCTTGGATTATGATGTTCCCGCCCTTGTCAGCAATTTTAATTTCAATGTTATCATTCATCAGATTTTTCAAGGCTTCTCTCTCCTCCTTGGTCAAGTTGTCTTTATAGATTTGATTTTTTATTTTATACACATCTTCAATTACAGCTTCCTGAAATAAATCAACTTTGTTACCTGGTGCTAGCTGTGGATAGAATTTCGATTTGGGTTTCAGCCCACTCAGGCCCCCTCCTTTTTGTTCCACCGCTTCATTCAAATTTGTTCATCTCCTTCAATCACATCCAGGTTCAATAGTGTCAGATAGCTTTCAGCATCCTTTGCTTGTAATCCCCCAGTAATTTCCTGTGGTTTGTTTTGTGCTGTCACATTTGCTTTTTCGGCAAAGAACTTTGCTAATTTAATTTTACGAAAGTAGAGGTAGAGGTCTATTCTTACTTTTGCCAAGTCCATTCTTTTTGTTGGACAAAATTGTATTCCTTTTTTAAGTAGCAAGATCTCATTGTCTGTTATCTCACGGTTTGATAGATTTACTACTTGTAGCTCATCCCTTATATTCTCTTCAGGCGCATGCTCCGGGTTTCTGGGCCTATTTTCTCCGTACTTTGTCCGGCACCTTTTGCCCCTTCTTGTGGGTTTCTTTGATACCTTTGCCTGCCACGTCCTCTTTTCCCTTGTTGATGGAATGTGGGGTGAGATTTGTCCCATTGTCGCTGTTGCAATACGAGGCGCATGTCCCCTAAAAAAGAATTTTTGCGTCTGTTCTCCTCACTGTCTTCGTTCGATACCAGCGATGATGCACTACTCGTGCAGCTTGTCACACTACTCCAGGATAGTTGTTCCTTCATTGCATCGTACTTCCGAGCATACGTAAAGATTCGTCCTTCCTCGTAATCATTGGCATCTCGAATGAATTTTGAGTGTTTTCTTTCCCTTACAGTGTCTTCATGTTTTTCTATCTGAACTTCTAATTCCTCTTTGAATTTGGTCATTTCACTTGATAATTTCATTGCTGTAATTTCCTTTTCAATTTCATTCAATTCATCCTTTACTTTATTGAGGTTAATTTCTATGTGTTTTACCAAGATATCGATCAGTCCAAGTGATGATTTCAGAATAAACTCTCCCCACTCTTGTAATAACTCATTTGAGGAGTCTTGATGACTGGGCATTAGTGTAATTCTCAATCCACGTGGTACCCTTTGGACTTCAAGATACTTCTTCAATGTAATTAATTCCCAAGACTTGTTGATTTCCTTGCGGCTTAATCTCTCCCAGGCACGTAGCTTGGATTTTGCATCCACCTTTTCAACCTTGCTTGATGAGCCAGCCATTGAGGTTTCACTTATCTTGTCTTTTGTAAACATGGTTGTTAGTTTTTCACTCCGTTTTTCTTCTCTCCGCTGCATGTTTGTTAATTGTGTAATTTTCAACTTTTAAATCAAAATTTAGTGAGAACGTGCAATATAACGTTATACTGCCTTCTGGTTGGGATATTATCTCCGCTTGTTCTATTTAGAACTCTCGATTGCGGACTCACCCCGCAGTTTCCGTCTTGCAAGCTAAGCTGGCGGCACGCTAATGCGCGTTTGCTGATTCTTCTGCACTGGCGTTCACATTTAAAGCTGTTTCACTCACACGCTTACCTTAACCTTGGTCTGCGCGGTGTGAGGCTTTCCAGGCTTCGTTTTTTCCTGCGTTCACTGCTCCCGGCTCAAAACAATCTTGCCTTCGGTTCCCTGTGCCCGGGAATTGCAGCGCTCGGTTCGTAGTCCCTGCAGCAGAACCACGCTGCTAAATTATTAAACACGCAAACCTCCCTTGACGGCGAGGAATAATGGGACGATCTCCCGTTCTCACTCGTTTTATATATATATAAAATATACCAAAGATCACAGGAGACCCAATTTTGAGAAGAACCTACGGAGTTTTAATGCGCACATGTAAATGGCATCATGCTGACAGTTCTCTATTCGGCTCCACACACTCTGTAGTGACTAATCCAGACGCGTTTCTGGAACTCCTTGTTCCCTTCCTCAATGGCGTTGTGTGGTGTTGAAGCGCTGCAATGTTTCCACAGTTCGATTTGTACCACCTGCAGACCAGGGCGTGGCCCGCAGAACGGCATTCTGGATATGATAGTCCGCTCTTTAATCCCCAGTGGGAGCGCTTGACACCTTCAATGAACACTTGTGAAATCCCAAGTGGGTGAGTGCGGTACGCCGAAAGAAATGCTGTCCCGCTTCTTTGTTGCCATGGTGCATGTGAACGAGCGTGACCCTGCAATCACGTCCGCTCACCTCCTTCCCTGTAGTCAAACACCCACCGGGTGCTGGCGTGGAATCTGCAAAGCGGCGGGTTCTTCTCCCGACCGGGACGGCCGGTTAAAATACCAAAGATCACAGGAGACCCACTTTTGAGAAGAACCTCCGGAGTTTTAGTGAGAAGCCATTCACTTGAAGTAAACTGAGGCACTACCTAGACCAGGAGGCTCAGCGAGAGCCAACGCCCACTGGGGCAGGTGGTCGAAATAAATGGAGTACCTGGGCTGCACGCAGTGTTTCAGCTTCTGCCTCTGAAGAAATGCGGTTGCGCATGAAACGCGTCAGGCAGCTTGAACTCTTTGAAAATAATCTTTTCCAGCGTGCTGTAGCTTCCATGAATAAACGAATTTGCTACCTACCTGTGTGAGGCTCTTTCAAATGGGAAACCTTTATCTTTGGAATAGAAACGGCTGGTTCCGGTCGTGTAAAGAGAGAGTCCTGCCACGAGAGAAGTGGACCAGTGCAGCAGCACTCGCTAGCAGCATGATTTTGGGCAGGATGGACGTTTTGGAAGGTTCATAATGCAACACGCTGTGCTCTGAGACTCTTTCCAAACCCACTGGGGCTTTAATTTGTGACATTTTCACTGCGTGAGAAGCCATTCACTTGAAGTAAACTGAGGCACTACCTAGACCAGGAGGCTCAGCGAGAGCCAACGCCCAATGGGGCAGGTGGTCGAAATAAATGGAGTACCTGGGCTGCACGCAGTGTTTCAGCTTCTGCCTCTGAAGAAATGCGGTTGCGCATGAAAAGCGTCAGGCAGTTTGAACTCTTTGAAAAGAATCTTTTCCAGCGTGCTGTAGCTTCCATGAATAAACGAATTTGCTACCTACCTGTGTGAGGCTCTTTCAAATGGGAAACCTTTATCTTTGGAATATATATAAAAAATATATATATATATATATATATATATATGAGAAACCAGGATCCCAGTGAACGACCGCAGCGGTCCAAACAAGGGCACAGACTCCAATTGAAGATACAATGAACCAGTGTATTGCTTTAGCATGTCAGGACTACAAACCTGTGGTCTTGATCACATAACGGGATTTGAAAATTGACATTGTTTTTATATTATCTATTTGTGACTTTTCTATGTTTATTGTGATGTCAAAAACGTGGCAATTTTGCAGCATGCAGTAAAAACATCATGTCATCAGTCGATGACTAGGCGTAAAAATGAAAAGGATACTTCAATGACATGGCAAATAAGTGGCAATTTCGCAGCATGCAGTAAAAACATGTCATCAGCCCATGACTAGGCGCAAAAATGACAAGCAAACTTCAATGACATGGCAAAAATTAGGCAATTTTGCAGCATGCAGTAAATATATCTTGTCATCAGTCGATGACTTGGCGCAAAGATGACAAGCAATTTTCAGTGACAGGTGCTCTATATAACAGTGCAGATGGCCCAGTATTCTGTAACTCCAGTGATGCGCAGTGTTTTAAGAGGTAAGCAAGTGTAAGCAAAGATAGAGGCATTGTCAATGTATGGAAAAGTGGCGTTTTGATAGTCTCCCAAGACAATTACAGTGATAGAAACTGGTTCTATAATTATATGAGATAACACAAGTATATGTTCCCGAAAACCACTGTGGATGCCATGTGGCACGGGTGAAATGCAAGGAACCAGGAATGCCATCATCACTGACTGGGGAACATTCGCTGAAGCGCATCTATTGCAGCCTTTACGTGTTAGTGCCCATGCAGTTAACTATTATGCGCAAGCGCATTTGAAGTCATGTTGCTATGTATGCTAAGTGCGGGTACTTAAGTGGGCCTAAGTTTTTTAAGAGTCATATATAGCATGCCGAAGTCTGCGTGTGATGTGTGTTGTTCACTAAATGGCCAAAAGATGTGAGTACGTTAATCTACTAAACAAAGGGGTCACTAATGAATAATATTGGAAATAAGTGAAGTAGGACGGGGAAAGTATTGAGGTGCCGTGACGTGTGAGTATTAAACCCTAAAGTTGCTCCCAGAACTAGCGAGCCTGGTGCAGTGTGTTAAAACAATGTTCTTAATCATGAGAACAAGAAATGCAGTGAGTTAAAAAATGGAGAACCAACTAAAAGCCAGCCGACTTTTAGAAGTCAAATGGCAAAAGTGTGTAAGCGCAACTGTGGTAACTTCCTTTTACAGGAAGTTGTAAAGGTCTTTACTGAGATTCAGTCTTGTCGGTGCCATGGTGTTGAGTTCAATTTATATATTTGGACTCCAGTTGTCTTAACAACTTCTCTCTATTTCCCCCACGTCTGAGTGGTGGGACGCAGTCAATTACACAGTATTTAATGTGGTCCAAATTGCTGTGACGTATTTCTTTAAAGTTCCTGGCAACAGGATATGCGGGGTCACTGTTGACAATTGCTCTAATGTGTTGCAAGATACGTAGGTGCACCTGCAGCTTAGTGCTCCCTACATACCTGAGCCAGCAGCTGCAGGTAAAAATGTAAACTGTGAATTCTGTTCTGCAAGTGAGTTTTAGTTGGATCACTATGGGTTTATGAGTGACCTCCACCGTGATTTGGGTGGTGTTAACTCCCAATCTGCAGGCCCTGCAGCAGCTGCACTTGAAAAACCCTTTGACACCTGATAACCAATTTGTGGTATTAGTTATTTCAGGGCTTTTTCTAACAACAGCATTATGCATGGAACTGGCTCTCCTATAGGTGATGTCAGGCTTGAGGGCAACCATGGATCCTAGTGTGGAATCAGTCTTGATAATGCCCCAGTGTTTGTTGAAAATGGATTTGAGTGCACGTGCTTCGGTGTTGTGAGTGATGACTACGCGCGTGGTTACCCAGCTCTCAGTGGTCAGCTCTGGTTGAGTGTCTGTGTTGTTAGTAATGTCAGCGCATGTGCCATGTAATAGCGCCTCTCTGGGAAATGAGTTAGCTTTGTTAATCGCTGCAGTGATCATCTTTTCAGTGTACCCCCTGGCCCAGAATCACATGTGAGACTCCAATTGGCACTTGGTTAGGTCTGTAGTGTTGTTGCATATTCTGCGCAAGCGCAGCATTTCCCCATTAGGAATGCTTGCTATCAGGTGTTTCGGGTGGAAGCTGGTGGCGTGTAGGGTGGAGTTCCCTGTAGTGGTTTTTCTATGGAGGGTGGACTGTAGTGTGTTCTCAGAGACATATACTTTTACATCCAGAAATTCCACTGATTCTGTGCTTATGATGGCATTGAACTCCAAATGAAAGTCATTACAATTGATCTCATTGATGAATGTCTTTGCACTGTCAATGGAACCCTTCCAGACCACAAATATATAGTCTATATAGAGTAGCCAACAGAGGATGTTATTGGACCAAGATTCTGAGTGTGTGACCCTGAGGACCCGCTCCTACCACCAGCCCACATGGAGACATGCATAGGTGGGGAAGAAGCAAGTCCCCATGGCCACACCCCTGAGTTATTGGTATGTTTTGTTGTTGAACATAAAAAAGTTATGTTGCAGGCACCACTCAATGAGAAACATGATGAGATCATTGTGTTTGTAACAATGGATAGGTCTCTTAGCCAAGAATTCATGGCATGCAGTTAGTCCATCTGGATGACATATGCTGGTGTAGAGTGAAGTTATGTCAAGAGACATCAGGGCACAGTCCGGTGACCACAGGATGTTTTTGATTTTGAGAAGGAAGTCGCTGGTGTCTCTTAAGTAGGTAGGTGTTGATGACGTGGTCTTTCAGAAAGTAGTCAACATATTTAGATATGTTTTCGCAGAGGCTTTTGCATGCAGAGATGATGGGTCTCCCAGGCACCAGTGATGTACCTTTGTGCACCTTTGGCAGAAAGTACAGGCTCAGTACTACAGGAAATTGGTTGTTCAGGAAGTTGAACTCCTCTTTACTGATAATGCCTTGCGCTCTGTAGTTATTGAGGCTCTTTTTGAGTACTTTGCCACTAGCAACTACTTCCTTCATGGTGGTAGGTCTATAGCAAGTTGCATCTTGCAGATGTCTGTAAGCCTACTCCATGTATAGGTTCCTTGGCCATAGGACGATTTTGCCGCCTTTGTGTGATTTGTTGACGATAATGTCCGTTCTGTCTTTTAGTTTTTTCATTAGGTCCATGTATTGTTTGTGTTTGAATGTCTTCCTGTGTTTTGCACAGGATTTTTGTTTGGGCACATTTTTTACCTCTTCCACAATCACATTGTTGTAGATGTCTATGGCATCTCTGGGCATAGTAGGCGTGAAAGTGGATGGTGGCTTAAATGGACTTGTGGTTTTAGTTGATGTGTTTATACCAGCGTTGTGTAAAAGTAGTTATGTTGGGGCATTATCAGTGGGAGATTCTAGTTCTGTCATAGTTCTTATTGTGGCAATGTCCGAGACTGCAAGAGTGCCTTGAGTGTGGACTAATTGTTGTCAGTAGTTGGAGGTTTGTTGCCATGTTTCTGTTTGAAAAATTTGATGAGTTTGAGTTTTCGGATGACGTTGAAAATGTCAATGCGGGTAGTTGTGTAATCAAAACTACTTTCTGGGCAGTTGGTCAAACCTAAGGAGAGAAGTTGTGTTTCTGCCTCGGTTAGTTGTAGGTCCGAGAGATTTATGACTGTGTTGGGGTTATCCTTTATTTTCGTCTCCAGTTGCCTCTTTTTTTGCTGTAGTTTCTTCTTTGATTTCCTCCGCTTTCTGCGCTCACGTCTTCTGCAGTTGCGCCTGTATTTTGTTTCCTCGGTGCTTGTGGGCGCAATGTTTGACCCCTGTCCTCGACTAAAAAAAACAGTTCCTCTGTTAGACTGAAGTTGTTTCTTAGTCTAGGGTCCCTGTCATCCATGCTACTGCCATCTTCGGAGTCTGGGCCGGTGACCCCGGTAGAGCTCAGGTCCGATGATGAGGCCGAGTCTATTTCCTCATGGGGCAAGGCAGTTGATGTTGCAGGTGCAGGGAGTTTTGTAGATTTGTTGAGTTTCTGTCTTTTCACAGAGTCGAATTTCCTAGCAAAGGTGAAAATTTGTCCACACTCATAGTCGGCCTTATCCTGAGCAAATTTGAATGCCTTACGTGTTTTATAGTTTCTTCATGTTTTTTCAATTTTGTCATTAGTTCTTCACTGCCTTTGCTGACTACTTCTTTTTGGTCTGAGCTGTCTAGTTCCTCCTTTATTTTATCAATTTTATTTTGTAGTTCACTCCGATCAATGTCTGCATATTTGATGAGGATGACTACTAGGCGCATTGAGGCCTCCAGGTTGCTCTGCGCCCACCCCTTGCGCATGAGTGGGATAGGGTTGTCGAAGCTTGGTGCTAGCATGATTCTTAGTCCTTGTGGAATACGGCCCACATCATGGTACTTTTACAGAGACTTACACTCCCACCACTTGGTTAGTTCGTTGCGCAACAATTTCTCAAGGTTTTTTAGTTTGGTTTTGAGGTCACCGCTGGGAGGCCCTACAGCCGTGGGGGCTCGTTGTTGGTTGTCCTGTGTCGGTAAGTTGTCAGACAACGCACCAGCAGCTGCTCCCTTTCCCGCAGTGCTTGGTTTGACATGCTGAATGAAGCAAACATTTGTTGTGGCTGTCGATATGGTATATACCAACGTCAATGTTAATGCAGCAGCCAATATTGTTACCTCTTCCAACCTGCCAACTCCCTTGCATACATACACTCACCCACTGGTATAGGGTTGATGAATGGGTCCTCCAACTCAGCACACAGCTCCACCATGTCAAGATATCAGCAGCGTTTTCAGGGCTGGGCAGGGGGCAGTGATTGTTCCGTTCTCCTCCAGGAGAAAAAATCCTTCATTCGACTGAAGAAAATCACAGGAACACTTGACACTAAAGAGGGGGTCTGTAGTGCAGAGCCAGTCGTGATGCGCTTAAACCAGAAACCAGGATCCCAGTGAATGACCGCAGCGGACCAAATAAGGGCACAGACCCCAGTTGAACATACAATAAATCAGTTTATTGCTTTAGCATGTCAGAATGACGCGTTTCGACCACAAGCCTGTGGTCTTGATCACATAGCGAGCTTTGAAAATTGACATTGTTTTTATAGTATCTTTTAGTGACTTTTCTATGTTTATTGTGACATGGCACAAACGTGGCCATTTTGCCGCATTCAGTAAAAACATCATGTCATCAGCCGTGACTAGGCGCAAAAATGAAAAGCAAACTTCAATGACATGGCAACAACATGGCAATTTTGCAGCATGTAGTAAAAACATCATGTCATCAGCCGATGACTAGGTACAAAAATGACAAGCAAACTTCAATGACATGTAAAAAATGAGGCATTTTTGCAGCATGCAGTAAAAACATTTTGTCATCAGCCGATGACTAGGCGCAAAGATAACAAGCAAACTTCAGTGACTGATATATATATATATATATCTATATATATATATAGATATATATATATATATATATGGTACAAATATGTGGATGGATTAACATACAGAAAGATTTGATATTCTGTCCTTGATATTCTGTGCCATCAATGTTCTGGTTTGATATTCAGGATGCACACTATATAAAGAAAGACATGGATTTTTAAAGCTACATAATAAAGCACACTCAATCAACTTTCCACAATTCAACTTTAAATCCTATCAGTTAGAGGGGATTTAAAGTAGAGGGTTGTAATTTGTAAAGTCGGCTGATTCACAACTTTGTGTACTATCGAAACTGTTCAAGCTTTGTGAAATGCAAAGTAATTTAAACTACTTTTACAGGGAGCTTGGGGCAAATCCATCAAGGTCAGTTTTGGGAAAGAGTGGCAAACGGTGTGATTTTAACATTTTAGGGCTGCAACAAAGGTGAACATTTTAAATCCTTTAAATGTAATTTTACAGGAGAAGTCGGGAAGTTCCCTCAATGATTTTTATTATAAGGTTGTGGCAAAAGATGTATAGTTCAAATGCATTTGACAGTGGCGTAACAAAACGTGAGGGGGCACCCTGCAAGAAATGCTGATGGGGCCTCTCACATTAGCAGGGGCTGAGGGGGCCCCCTTCCGTATGGGTAAGCCTGGGAGGCCCGCCCACACCTCAGGGGCTGTGGGGGCCTTTGTTACGGCCCTGGCATTTGATCGGAAGCATCAGTCAAAACTGCATTGACTTGAAGCAGGCTTCAATATTGGCGTACACCCTCACAGTTACAGGCAAATTCTGAAAAAAGTTCTGTACGAAAAGAGATCTTCATCACACATCGACCAACAACACAGGTAGATACGGTAAAAAACAGGTAATTATGTCAACCTGTGATCAGTCCTTTTGGGCATGTGGCCTGGCAGAGGACATTCATTCCATCTTCAGTTAGAGGAGCTGTGAATGGGCAGGCAGCAGCATTGCCTCTAAGACTCTGAGTAGTGGTTTCACACTTTTCCTTAAGAATCCTGCTCTGCGATGACCACTCTCTTTAATGCTGCTTGTATTGTACCTCATATTTGAATGCTATAGTGTTCTCCACTTCCGGAATTATGGACATTCTCCTCTCTTTCACATGCAGTAGACCCCTTGCATAGATTCCTCAGGGTAGCACCCTCTACGTGCCTAACATTGTTTTGACGAGCATGCATTTTTCTGAGTGGTGAATGTAGAAAGCATGGAAGCCTGGCATGTGTACTACGAATTAAAATAATATTTACTTGCAGGTGGATTGTTCAGCATTACTACAGCTGCAGATAAAAGTCAAGCTTCATGTTATGAAACAATTAAATAGACTGCCAGATTTTAATGTACACTATAAAACCAAATCAGCTTCATAATAGAACTTGAACTTCCCAGTAGGTGTTCTCTCCAGGGCCTATAGAAGCAAATGTGTATTCAAAGGGAAGGATTCAGCACTTCTCACTAAGAGAATGGAGCAACAAATAACGGTTCACTGACAGAATATCAAACACCAAAATATTGCGATACAGAAGTATTGTGACGAAAATATCGATGACAAAAATATCGTCATCATATATTTATAGTGGTAAGTACATAAATATCAAAAACAAAATATCTATGTCATTAATATCGCTGTACTAAATATTGTTTTAAAAAAATATATAGAATAAATAAATATTAAATATATAAAATAATAACATTAATTAAAAAAACGAAACCAATTTTAATATATATATAACAAATTAACTTAATTTAAAAAAGTTAAACACACATATACATAGTTTGGAGCCCTTCCGGCCTAAATCGGCATCGGCCCCATACTATTCCCATTCCAATAAGTGCAATAGTAAGGAAAGTGGTGGATTGCAGAGGGGTAAAAAGTACTATTCCCACTAGAATAATGCAACAGTAGGGAAAATGTTGGATAGCGATGGAGTATAAATTACTATTCCCACTCCAATCATTACCACAAGAAAATGCAACAAAATATCTCGAAAAAATAAAATTACTTCAAAAACAGAGACAATTAAAAAAATATACATATGTTGAAAAAGATACAAATATATTTACTATTAAACAAATACCTACAAATATTATTATAAATAAAATACACAAATAATTTTCATACAAATAAAGTTTTTTGTTTAAAGATGTGTTTTTTAGCAACACATTAATTGTTACATACATTTAATCTGATTACTTCCCATCATAGGACCCATGAAAACTCTCAACCAGCACTCAAAAATGTACTTTAAAACAAACAAAAAATTGATCAATATAATATTTATCGACAAACCAATTATAATTAATTATATATGTATTATTAGTTCATTAATTATAATTATAGTACCTCCCACAATATATCCCCACAAACATACAACACACTCATAGAATTTAACATAATTAATTTACATAATTAACATAATTCATTATCAAACTATTAATGATTAATCATTAAAAAAAATTATTATTAATTGCTTAAAATGTATTTATTTTCCCAACCCAAAACCCTAACAAAATCAAAAAATGTAATAACACAATTCCAAATATTAATTGCCAATTAAACAAATATTATTTATTTAAAAAAAAGAAATTCATAAAAATTTATTAACTTCGCCCCCTTTACCCTTTTAAACTCCAGATGCACATCTAAAATCAAAATAAAAAAATGATTACATAATTAAAATCATTGTCAATTAATTAATTATTAGTATTCAGCAACTAATTATTAAATAATAAATATTGATTTACTCCTGCCTTTACCCCTAGATAACCCCACAACCGGCACCTAAAAAAAGTAATTAAAGAATTATCATAAGTAATCATCAATTAATTAATTTTAATTAACAAATAATCATGGATTAATTAAAAATAAATTACTTCCCACCCTTTGCCCCATAACCCCACAACTCACAGCCCAGAAAACGAACTAAGCAATTAACATAATTATCAATGAATTAATATTAATTAACAAATAATTAATAAAAAATAAATTACTTCCTACCCTTTACCGCTATAACCGCACAACCAGCAACCAAACAAATTCAACAATTAACATAATTAATAATTAATTAATTAATATTTAATTAATTAATTAATATTAATTTTAAAAATTACGAATCAATTACAAATAAATTACTTCCCACCCATTACCCCTATAACCCCACAAGCCGAACCAATTTTGTTATACATAATTAACATATTTCATTAACTAATTATTATTAATGAAAAATTAATTAATTAAAAATAAATTGCTTTCCACCATTTACCCCTATAACCACACAACCCGCATCCCCAAAAAATTACACAATTAGCATATTTGATTTTAAATTAATTAATATTAATCAACAATTAATTATTCAGTAATTAAAAATAATTTACTTCCCATCCTTCACCCCTATAAACCCGACAAACTGCACATAAAATTTACTTTAAAAAAGAACACAATTAATATAATTAAATATCAGTAAAAGAAATAATTTTAAATAAAAATAACCATACATTTATTATAATTAAAATACCTTCACACCATATACCCCATTAAACCCACAACCCAACACACAACATGTATTTAAATTTAATTCAATAACTACTAAAACTTTAACAAATATATTTAAAAAATAAACCATATTTATACAAAAAATAACATCATATACAGTTAAAACCTATGATAAAATACATAACAGTAATTTAAAAAATGCTATTTTAAATAAATATATTTTTGCAAACAATAATAATAACTTATATATTTTAAATATTGATATTCTTACCTAAATATCGATATTTTTGACATTGATATTCTTGCTGTTGATATTTCCATGTCTCAATATATCCGACTCGATTTTCTTGTCTGTTGATATTTTAAACTCCATATTCTGTCTGAATACCACAAATAACAAGGGGGTACCATTGTTAAGCTATTTGTAAAAAGCAATATGGATCTAGTAATAATGGTTAGTCCATAATAGGGCTTCAAAGGCAGCGATGCAAGGTGATTGTTGGATTTAGAAAATAAGTGCAAATTTGTGCATTGAATTCACATTGGGACAGCTGTATTCGCAAAAAAAGATAAGCTATAAATTCCACTTAAAATCTCCAACTGCCTTTTCTCGTGTTTATCTAGCTCTCATTTTGCTTCTCTCTATTTTGCTTTCTTTCTTCTTTCCTCATCTCCTAATTTTTGTCCCCTCTGCCTCTCTCACCCTTTTTTCCCCACTACCTATTTCTGTTTGCCACTGCTTCTGTGAATCTCGCCCTTCCTGTCTCTCCTGCTCTATCTGTTACTTTTTCTGTTTACTTCCCTTTAATTGGTCCCTCTCCTTTATTAAAACCTCTTCTCTCTATCTTCTCAGTATTTGGTATTCTTGCTCTAGCCCTCTTCTCCTTAGATCATGTATGGCAACTTTCAGTTTCTCTTGGCTGTGCATGGCCTTGAGCAGCAGCTGACACCTTTCTTTGTCCACTGTGCTTTTTGTGTTCCACAGTCCTTAAAGTCTTCTATCCTGGGGGCCTTCTGGACACGTCCCCTGAGATCATGGATCAAAGAGGTTAGTGCAATTCGCCCATCATATCCCTGCAGCTTATAGTCCTTTATATTTGGAGAGGAGACCAAGCTGCACCGATTTGGTTGGTTTTGCCTGTTTCAGGGTCGAGGATAACCCATTGACATACACTGCACTACCTTCACAGTGCGGTGGACTACAACGGGCTGTCCGCTGTGCTGGAAAATACTTTTTTTCTGATTAAAACACCAGAAACCTTTTCTTATCCAAAGTCAAGGTCAGGACATGAAGGAAATTCTTTCCTTGAGCCCTGAGTTTGCTTTTTGTTTTGTTTTACTGTAATATGTTGCATTCCGTGTGCGCTGATGTCACAGCAAAACAAAAGGGAAAGCAGACTGTGCTAATGGAATCTGCGGGGATCCACAAATGTCCTTCTACACAGGGATCCTACTCTTCTCCAAATAACAATAGTACTCCAATTGTGTGTCTGGGTCATTACCCTTGAAAAAAAGCCCCAAACCCAACAAGGAAACATCAAGATTTTGAAAATGGACCGATTCTGACAATGTGGGCAGCTGTGGTATTTAGGCCAGGACTCGGTAGGCACCCAGGGAAACTTGCCAGACCTAGAATTTCTGAAAGCAGAGCACCTAGAGTAGGCCAGGGTGGTATGACTTTGGTGGACCACAATAACATTTCTTACCCACAATGGTGTGGATAACACCCAAGTTTGGATAAATTACAGATTTTTCCTAATAGTTCTGTGAAGGGAAATTTCGGTATCTGTGAGGATCCATAAAATTCCTATCACTAAGCGTTCCCACACTTCTCACAATAAAAAGGATACCCAAATGTTCATCAGGTATTATGTATTTAGTACATTAATTGCATAGGATCTCACGATAGCAATTTATTTGCTATGACCATAAATCAGATAAAGATAAAGCAGATTTTCAAAGGAGTCAATACATTTCTAAAAGAAGATTCATACTACACAGTTTCGAGATTACAATTGATAAAAGTCAGAAAATGTTAGTCGATGTTGTGCCACGATGTGTAGAAAGGTTTATTATAAAAGAAATGCTCTCAGCCTCAAATGCCCTGATTATGTTTTCCACAATATTTGGTTCAAGGAAGTGAATCCTCAGTGTGTTGACCCTGGCGGGTTATCTAGATATTAAACCATTTTTGAAAGCTAGATAGACTGTTATAGCAGCCCTTTGTGAAATGGCAGGCTAAATTGGATCCTTTCCAATTCACACTACTTCTAATTAGAGTATTTGCAGCCCCTGTGCAGCAAGCACATTAACCCAGCAAATTATCTGGTTCCTGCAAAATAAAAAAGGTCTCTAAAGCAAATACATTATCTCACCAAGCTACATTCCACAGCAGGCCAGTACCCCAGAAATGTTTTAGGCTGGAGCAATGTTAATTTAATGTAAGTCGTACCTGACTTTTGATGACTCTTCCCCATCTCATGTGGAAAGTTTTATTGTACTGCATAGGTTTCTTTTTCCAAAGAGTGAATGACAAATAAAATTGGAAACATTTTTATCAGAAATGTGCGCCCTCATTTAGATGGTCAAAATGAAAGTTACAATCAGGTGTGGTTTCTCAAAATCGTGTGCAAGAATTATCAGGAACCCAACAGGCTGCCAAATATTTATCCTTTTCACAACCCTTGGTAATATGAATATCTGGTTAGACCTTGTCAACTGATTTAATCAGCAAGATCAGGGAAATATCAGACAAACACACAAAATCATTACGTGGTTGAGCTTGTAGAACCCATGATTTGACTCAGCTTAGGGTTACTTATTGTCTCAATAGTCATCTTGTTATTCATTGGGGCTCAAATAAATCACAAAGTAAGGTCATGTAGAGTAACTGGAACTGTGTTTTGAATAAAAGGCGTGTGTAGCTTCAGCAGAAGCTTCATCAGAACATTGAAAAGAAGGAACGGTTATGCAGAATCGAAGGTCTTTTACACCGGACACATGTACACCACCAGTCCAAATATGGAAAATTATGAAACACGTAAGTGCCTGCAATGACAATGGCAGGAAATGGTACGCTCCGATGATCAGTGCTTGCTGAATTGCACTCTTCAGTAGTACATTTGGAGGAAATTGGAATACTCCAGTGGTAAAACAATTGGAAAATGTGAGTCAATGATTAATTTGTGGCACTGGGCAACTGCAGAGCACAAGAACTTAATGCCACCTAAAGAGAGATCACAGGCTAGCTGTTGCTGATGGCCTTTACAGAGGTCTGCTCTTGACTGACCATCTCAATTGGCGGCAAAACAAAGGGCTACGTCTTATTGGAATCTGGAGATATCCTGATTGGGCATTGCTTCTGAATGGCTGGTAGGTTTAAGTAGCGACAACCGCTTATGTACCAAGAATAGAAAAGATCATGAAAGTTGCTGCGTTAAGAACTTTGACCTAAAATTCTGTACAAATTGTGCAATATTTTCATACAGTACATTTTTGTATGACCTACCATATGTGAACAATGAGAGGGAGTTCAGCTAAGGCCCATTGAAATATTGTCGTCTCAGATTTGATTGTGAACTAGTGATGCTACCATCTTTCACATCAGCTCCTCACACACAACATTCCGATATCACTCAGGGGCCCAGCATATCCCCTCTATTATTTAACATCTACTTAACCCCCTTACCAAACCTGTATAAATACTTTAACCTCACCTGTTACAACTATGCAGACGACACCAACACCATTTGGCCTGGAAGAACTCTGCAATTTAAAATACTTGGATGATGAATAACTGTCTGAAGCTCAGTATCTCAAAACAGTGATTTTGACCCCCAAACAATAGCAAAAATACCAGCCTACAACCATGTGGCTTAAGGAGCATGATGCCCCTCCAGAAATATCAAGAGGGGGTAAGCATGAATTCAAACCTATACTTGATACCACATCTTGACAATGCAGAGTGCCTTTACACAATGAAAACACTACGTTGCATCTGCCCATACCTTAGGTACAACAGACATTGGAAGGTCATACTCACACTCATAATATCCAAGCTTGACTATGTCAAAACCTATATCTTGGTGCACCCGCATTCAACATATGCAAAATAGAACTCATCTAAATAGCTTCTAAAGTCTTGTTCTCCGCTTTCACCTAAGCGAATACATGACTCTAGTCTTTCAGTCTCTCTGGCTACATATAGCGGGAAAGGCAATGTTCCTGCACTAAGCATTGTCCACAGAGCCTACTAAGGAAACTGACTGCTATACCTACAAGCAATTCAAGCAATACAAAAAACAGGACCCTGTGCTCTAGGCTTGCACCACTTATCACCATAACACCTTACCATAAGAAATCCATTTGAGGCATTGATTTTTTAGTACAATCTTCCGGGCTTTGGAACTCAATATCAGCCAGCATTTGAAATAGCCAGGAACATATAAAACATGGCTATTTCCAAGATAACTACACCACACCACATCCCATCAACAGAAGCCTGTAAGATAGTTACACCCTAAGACTTAATCTTCAGGTTACAACCCACTGATTGGAAACAACCCAACCAGCAACAACTTTTGGACCTATGTTCGCCTAGGTATTATTTAATTACATAATTTCATATATAACATTTCTGGGCCACACTAGTACTAATACCATAAGGCTCAGCACTCAGCAGCCAACGGTAACTTCTTACATTCATATAAGATGTATCTGCTCCAAGTTTTATCCATCACCAGTACTGTGCAGTCAATAAACCAGACATCTCTAAATGAACAGGCATGGATTAAGGGAAGAGATCTGTAATCAATTGGACGACGTTGATGTAGTCCACTACTGCAGATGCCAAATCTGTATACACTATGGATGCCTCTATACATCTCACAATGACACTCAGATGTCGGATGGTAGTAAAAATGCCCATCCCAGTAGATATCTCCACCTCTGTCCCTCCAATCATGCTAGCTCAGGGCCACTACCATCACATCATTTCTGATTGGACAACCCAGTGCAGTAATCAGCTATGCAGACAATAATAATTAGAAATTCCTGAGAGGGACCTGCAGAGCTTTTCAAAGTTGCCAGCATACTGAAAAATCATATACTGCACGTCTGTGTGTCTCACACTCATCATCCATCACACTGCTATATGCTGAGTCCGATAACATGAAAACCGCACCTTGGTGGTCACCCTGCATGACATGGAAACACTTCCCACATTGCATCACAAAACAAAAGCAACACCCTTCCAACCACACACCCCTTATGGGGTAGAGTGCTATGTAGGTAAGCACTTCAGTGTCCCACATAGGGGTAGAAAGCCCCTTACAGTTGCTGCAATACAATACAATATTTATCATTTGTGCATCACAATTTCTTTTGATCTTATTGAAATCTTTGTTTCCATCACTCTTCAGAATTACAAAACAAAATGTGCTTCATTACCGCTGATATATTTTGAAATATTTGTACAACTTATTTACAGACATTTACGTTTTGTTGTGTATTAGAAAAAAATGCCATCCTACAGTCTTCCTTTTTACACTCCCTGTACTCCAGTGATATTTTAAGATAGTTCACTTTACAAAATTCTCTGACTTTGGAGTCAGAGAAATCGAAGTGAATAACATCTCCATGTTAAAAGAATAAGCAGCATGGGGGCGTGGCCATGATGGTGGCTGAGACGGAGGTCCTTGCCTGAGCTCAGCTCGAGCCCGGCCTTATGCAGCGCTATCCAGGGTTCCCAGAACCATATCTGTAGGGGTGTCTGGTTTCCTCCCTCCACCATCTGGCTGTGCCCATTGCCTCTGGCAACCCTAGTGGGCCAGAGGACCACGTGTGCTGACCTCCCTGAAAAACCGCAAGGGCTGGCACTGGACTGCTCTATGGATCATGGGGGCGGCAAATCATCTTGGCAGATCCCCCTAAATGGAGGGGGCCCGAGTACGAAGTGAAAGACCTCCCGGGATTTGATGCCCGGCAGGAATGCGTACCTGAATACTGTCGGCTGGTAGCAGCAGGCCACATGCACAGGGAGCAGCATAGACCGGGCTAAAAAATGATGTGGCATGTTTGGCAGTCCCTGCTGCCACGACAGTAGCTGTGCCGAAGTGTGGGCGCGGCCCTGAGAACATCTGAGAACAAGAACCAGACAGACCGCGCCCAGATAGAAAGGCCTCCAAGGGCAACCTAGGAGATCAAAGACCTACACAGAGATGCTGCAGCTGGACGATGACATGCCTGAGCAGGGCCAACTTGTAACAACGGGACCCCCTTAGAAGCCAACTGAAACCACAAATTTGCGGTGGGGGCCCCAGCACTGACTCACAATGGACTTCTCTCACCTAAAACCGGGCGGGAACCCCCGCACCCCTCCATAACCTTTGTATTGCTGCCTGAAACTCCCAGAATGGCTGGATTTGGGTTGTTCCTCTACTGGCTTTAACCAACCAACAAAGGAGTACAGCTGGACCATGCTACCCAAATCTAGAGACGCCCTGCAGAGTGAGAAGGCTCCTGAAGCTCCATGCCCCAAACCTGTGAAGAAGGGATTTCCGCCTTGTGGCCTGTATCACCAGGGAGGAATTGGAAACACGGAGCCCTTGCCTGCTTCTGGCCGCTGCCTTTCATGGAGGCGCTATATGTGAGTGCCTTGAAAGCCCTAGACGGATGCATGACGGTACAATGCGTACCGTTACAATGCGTACCTTTACGACGCAGGTTTAACAACGCAAGTCGTTACAACGACTTGCGTTGGGGGGCGCAGCATAGTGAATAGTTTAATTTACTATTCCAACTCCAGTCCCCGTGGATAGTAGGGAAGGTGTTGGATAGTAAATTAAACTATCCCCTATCCTAGAGCGCCCTCCAGTGAAAGTCGTTGTAACGACTTTGGTTGTAAATCCTGCGTTGTAACGGTACCGCGTTGTAACGGTTCCGTTGCAAAGGATGTTTCCCGCCCTAGATGGGCCTGCTGACCTAGAGGAAACCAAAGTTTGTGCTATAGTAAGCTTCACAAGTGTAGCGCTTGGGCCCCACCGCAGTGATTCATCATGGTGATGCCCAAGGTAAACAAGACCCCTGCCCCAACAGGAGGACTATCTCAAGTCCCAAATGATGAAGGGGAGGAAAGAGATGGCACACTGCACCTCCTAGACGCTACACTGGCTATATTAGATACCAAGACTACAATAGAATCCAAGATTGACCCGATGTCACTGGATGTCGGACTGCTCTGTGACGACCACCGCAAGCTAGTAGAGTGGGTTGACGACAATGAATCTGCTCTGACAAGGTATACGGTCCACAGTGCAGGACCTGCAGACCCAGGTGAACGAGATGAGGGTGGATATTGTATCCTTTCAATGCAGGGAGGAGGACCCCATGGGCTTCTCTCGGCATAACAGTGTGCAATTTGTGTGATTCACGGAACGCACGAAGGGCCCCAATATGGAACTCTTCCTCCATCAGTGGCTGTCCAAGACAGTGGTAGCTGGTAGAATACCTACATTCTGTATTGGGCGTGCCCCCTTTGCTGGTGGCACGCCTGTGCAGGGTGATCGCCCAGGTACTCAACTACAGGGACAGAGACCTGCTCCTCCAGCCTTTTCATATAGAAGGTTCCCTGGCACTTTAAGAACTCAGAAATCACAGTATAACCAGACTACACCGCAGAGGTGCAACGTAGACGAGCCTCATATGCATCGGGGAAGACTCAACTGCATGTGATCACGCATCTCTTGTCGGGGACTCCCAAGTATACCTTGCTCTTAATCCCCGGTCCACTTGGAGAGACATTACAGATCATAGCAGCCAGAGGCAGCTGTCAGAAATGTGTCCGGGCCGGGATGCCACCCCCCTGTACTCCATGTTAATACTGATATGGCAGCTGTTGGCTCTTCAGGACTCACTGGACATCACAATGTGTCTTGCTTGAAAGAAGGGTGGTGACTCGTACTTGGGACTTCTATGCAGATGTGGTGCTCTGCAGCTTCCCCAAAATTTGTATGGGGTTTCGCATACTGGCTGGGCAGTTCTTGACTTACTGGGCTGTGTCTCACGCTCTAATCTCAACTTGGGGACAGGAATGAATGGGGCCTGGGACTGCACTCCTTCTTCACACCATGCTCACATATGAGGGTACACATAAAGCTATTACGGCCCTGCACGTAGCTGTCCTGGGACAGGGATAGAAACCGAATGCTAAATCAAGAAACCTCTGGACGGTCGATCTTTGCCTCCCATTAACGGACCAACAATGGTCCCAACCCGTGCCGCAAGTCAAAGACCTCTCACGGAACTCACGTTTTCATTTCGCTCAATCCAGCTACCTGCACCAAACCTACCTCACACCCTACCGCTTGTCACATGTTTCCTACATCCAACTCTGACTGCCCACGATGCAGTGTCACAGACACAAGATTCTTCCACATGGTGTGGGGATGCCCATGGGGCGCAGAGAGTCTGGAAAGAGGTAGCGGAGATTACTTCTAACCTGGTTGATATGTCGGTCTTAAAATCACTGGAGTCCTGCTTCCTGGATATCTGACCCAGAGCCTGGGGAGACAAATATCTCCACAGATTTATCACCCTGGTGTTCATGATGTGTAAATGCCAGATTGCAATGGCCTGGATATCACCAGCTGCACCACACAAATTGGTCTGGCTTCATACTACGTTGTGCTGGGCAAGGGCTGAGGCCACAGCGCTATCGGACGCCTGGTTGGGGGGGCAGGGACTCTGACCATGGGACATATAGTTGCAAACGTTGGAGGGGAAGGTTCTGGAGGCAAAGGACAAAGCAAGTCAGCCATAGGCAGGATGAACATGGGACACTGACCTAGAGCTGACACAACACAAAGGGACACACCCGCAGATTACACTGAGTGGGCTCAATACAGGTTATACACTTGCTTTACGCAACAATGTTTCTCCTGATTGAACTGAGCTCGTTTAACCTCTGGACTGAGAATCTGTTATTACTTGAGCAGGCACAGTGATCCACAGCAACACATAGACAGGTCCTCGTGCCCTACGCCCCTCTGCGGCGTGTCACTGGCTCGCCTCCAGCTAACTGTTTCCTGCATTTTATATTGTGGTGTCACTATCGCTATCTGTTGTCTGCACATGTTTTGGGACACCCTTTTATCTCGGACCCCCTTGACCAATCACTCCCAAACTTTCAACATCGGAGCGGATATGAACAAAGAATTAGTTTTGAAAGATTCATCAAACTACGCCAAAGTTCTAAGCAAAACAAAAAATGCTCTTCCTATGGAAACTTGGTCCTAACTATAACTACCTCGTGTAGGGTGGGAGAGCAGGTCTCCGGTTGGGGACGGTGTCTTGATACCACGATGGAAGGCGTCAGAATGCTGAGGCATCATGACGGGGTGAGCACCCGCTCCGCCTATTTTGGCTCAATCAATTCAGTGCCTGAAAAGGGAGAAATAATTTAATGGTGGAAACGTCTGGAGGTAAATGAAGGTTTAGTTCAAGCTTAATAGAAAACACCAGTTGAGTGCATCCTTCGTTTTTGAAGTACGGTCTACCAACTGTTAGTGGTAATCGTGGTTCAAAGAGGATTTGGAGTGCACGAGAATACAGAAGGTTAAATAATAATGTTATGCCAACGTTTACATACAAAGGAACAGAGAGCATGCTAAAAGCATAATGTGCACGTGTAATGCAGTGGCGGAAACCTGTGTGCATGTACACTTAGTAATAAGCTCACTGCAGTGTCCTAAAAGCCAACGCCACTGTCTGTTGGGGAGCGCTGCCCGCTGACTCTGGCCTACAGCACAGTCCAGCCGGTCCTTAAAATGAGACAGAGATGAGACTGAATCAGGTCAGAGCTCACATCATTACGCACTGCAACATTGCTTGTTCATACCTGCACACCCAGGCTGATGCACCCCACCTCTCCCGCAGCACAGCGCTCTACACATGTCTGTAGGGCAGCACTGCCCGCTGGCTCAGGTCTACAGTACGGTCCAGCAGTTTGTTAAAATGAGACAGAGATGTGACTGAATGAGGTCAGAGATCACATCATTACAGACGGCCACATCGCTTGTTCGCACCTGCGCCCCCAGGCTGATGCATCTAACCCCTCCCGCAGTACGGCCAGAGATTAGATTATTAGCTATGGAAACATCGCTTGCCTGCACCTGTGCACCCAAGCTGCTGCACCCCTGCCCCTTACCCCGCACTGTGCTCTATTGTAGGTCCTGCGCACCGAGGCTTCACTGCTCACCTGCCACCGTCGGTGTGTCCAACGACGTGCAAGCTCCGAGTCCGGGGTGCTTTTGTAGGGTGGGAGAGCAGGTCTTTGGTCGGGAACGGTGTCTGGATACCACAATGGAAGGTGTCAGAATGCCCAAGGCATCATTACAGGGTGAGCACCCACTCCGCCCATTTTGGCTCAATTAATTCAGTGTTTGAAAAAGGAGAAATAATTTAATGGTGGAAACGTGTGGAGATAAATGAAGGTTTATTTCAAGCTTAATAGAAAACACCAGTTGAGTGCATCCTTCGTTTTTGAAGTACGATCTACCAACTGTTAGTGGTAATCGTGGGTCAAAGAGGAGTTGGAGTGCACAAGAATACACAAGGTTAAATAATAATATGTTATACCAACGTTCACAGACAAATGAACAGAGCGCATGCTAGAAGCATAATGTGTGCATGTAATGCAGTAGCGGAAGCCTATGTGCATGTACACTTAGTAATGAGCTCATTACAGTGCCCTAAAAGGCAAGGCCACGTGTCTGTAGGGCAGCGCTGCTCGGTGGCTGAGGACTACAGTACGGTCCAGCCGGTCCTTAAAATGAGACAGACATGTGGCTGAATAAGGTCAGAGATCCCATCACTACTCACGGCAACATCGCTTGTTCGCACCTGCGCTCTCAGCCTGATGCACCCCACCCTTACCGCAGCACTGCGCTCAACACGTGTCTGTAGGGCAGCGCTGCCTGCTGGCTCAGGCTTACAGTACGGTCCAGCAAGTCTTTAAAATTAAACATAGATGTGACTGAATGAGGTCAGAGATCACATCATTACGCAGGGCAACTTCGCTTGTTCGCACCTACAAACTCAGGCTGATGCAGCCCACCCCTCCCACAGCACTGCCCTCAACACGTGTCTGTAGGGCAGCGCTGCCCGCTGGCTCAGGCCTACAGTACGGTCCAGCAGGTCCTTAAAATGAGGGAGAGATGTGACTGAATGAGGTCAGGGATCACAACATTATGCAGGGCAACTTCGCTTGTTCGCACCTGCGCACTCAGGCTCATGCAGCCCACCCCTCCCGCAGCACCGCGCTCAATTGGAGCTGCTGTGCACCCAGGCCCCACTGCTCACCTGCTGCCATTGTTGTGTGTGCAAACACTACGGGCAGCAGTGTTCACAATTCAGTTGTAGTGTTGATTGCAGGATGGTGTACACCTCATGGATCCCTTTCGAAACACGACTGGCAGTAGGGTTCACAATTTAGAGCCAGAGTTGATTGCCAGGATGGTGTACACCTAATGGATCCCTTGTTTTTTTGTTGCGCATTGTGATATGCGAGGTGGATGCGGCCATATCACCTGAGGCAGTGTGGAAGAACTGGGACATGTGGCGTTGTCGTTATCCTATTTATACGTACGCAAAGTGGGCTGGGCTTGTGTACGCCAGGCCAGCGTAGGGGTGCGAATAATTGTTCCGGGGATCTGGGCATTGTTCAGTTCCTGCCTGGCCAGGAAGTGTACTTATGTGTGTTTCCTTTGCAGGGTTGACGTTGCAGAATGCCCATTTTACATTAATGTAGCATGTACCAGGAGGGCGGCAACTATCGCTAATGAGATGCTGTTCGAAAACATTGAATGGCCAACATCACATGTCGTTGTCAAGCTTGTGGATATGCGTAGACACGCATGTCAATGGTTGCGGTTATTGAAAGTTGCTATCGTGAAGCGCTCACATGTGAATGTGCTCGGATGGAGGGAGGATCAGCAGTGAGGCTACGTCATACACAGTGATAACGCTCATTACAGTCAAGCAATGTATGTCAAATGTGAATCTGAAAGTCTCATATATAACACACTACTATATTGGTAAAGCCTGACAACAGAGTGTACAGCAATACAAATCTACACATTACTGTTTACTGTTTGTCACATGTGATCTAGGATGTGCACTTTGCCCGTGGCTGAAGATACTTCTTAGAGCCACCAATACCCAGGCCGAAAGTCATCACAATAATGTGCACACACACACACACACACACACACACCAGGGGCATCGTGTAACATAAATTTGTTTTTTGATGTAACATTTGAGATGCATGGCCATCACACGTGGAAGGCTAATGTACAGACCATGAATATTGATCAAGATGATCGTTGCATGTTGTATGTAGTATAGGATATGTGTATATTGCAAAACACTTTTCAAAAAAGCTCTCTAAGCAGAATGACTAAAATGGGTGGTGTCATCCAACTGTTATAATGGGAAATGTTATGAAGCAATGAAATGCTTTTTTTTAAGGTCACATGGCAATCACACACCGAGCATATAAGAGGCCGCACCCAACGCGATTTTGAGAAAATATATTTATCATAATATAAGTTTATTACAGTTAATAATATATAAATCTTTAAAATATTTTAGATTATCGCTTGCTCTCATATAGTGTTTAAAGTTATTTAGATATACTTTTGAGATTCAAAAAAGGACGGAATGGCGTACCCGGCGTGACCATATGCCTGTGACGTAACACAGGGCCTGGTGGCATGCACTCATCGCATAAGCAACACGCAGCAGGTGCGACCCCATACATACATGATGTAACGCGTGGCTTGGCACTGCATACCCGTCGGATATCAAAGTAGCAGCTGGGGCGACTTCATGCATATATGATGTTGTGCGGGTCGCGGTGCCACAAACCCGTTGGATACGAAATGCTCATAATTTACGAGTTTAGCAATATGGTGGATGGGATTCGCGTGGTGATGGAGCTTGGAACGCTACCGGTATGGGAGTGCAGTTTTCTCAACAACAAAAAAAGAGATACATATTTTTGGGGGAAGATATACAAAATTACATAATTTTTAAAGTTATAAAAAAGAAGTATAATAGAGTGCCAAAATATTTAAAAATATAATAGAAAAAATATAGGTTTTATAAATATTAACATATGAAATTAACATTTAAAAAACCTTTGAAATACACTGAAAAAAATAGGTTTTACAGACGTTATAGTTAGGAATTAGCATTAAAAAACCTTAGAAATTCACAAAAAAAATAGGTTTCAGGGACGTTATAGTTAGTTGAACATTTGACTCATAAAACCAGAGAAATTTGCCTGTTAGAGTTAGTTAAGCTAACTATAACTCACGTGCACGCAATGCACTGGTAATGACGTCACATATTACATCATTCATGACATGGTCAGTGACATTACTGATGACATCACTGATGACATCACTGATAACATCATCCAAGTGAAAATCTGATGCATATACTGATGCCCTAATAAAAACTTTGATACACGCACTCTAAAATACAGACTACTATTTTTGAAACCATTCACACAAGAATGCAAGATACTACATACCACCCACTATTTCCTACGTGTACACACATATCCAGTCATTTATACATGCGGTTACTCATCCATACAGTCCTGTAATATGTACTCATACACCTATACATACAGTAACAGTCTGCCACTCATCCATAGAGTTACTCACGCACCTAGTCAGTCATGCAAAGAATCAATCACATACCAATTTACTCATGTATACAGTTATACACACCAACTCCGTTATTTATACACACACCACATCACTTATGTATGCAGATACTAACACATACTTACTGTCTTATACAATCACTGATACAAGCAGACACTCATTTATACACACACTCTTCAAATAACTTACTCTCACGTATAGTCATTTATATATTCCAACACTCACATGCACTGCCTGAAAACATATGTAGTTACTCACACATATACCACTGAGACATTCATTCACTCACCAACACACACCATACACACACTAACTCACCCATACAGCCCTTCCCAGATGCACTTTTGAATTCATACAACCAGTGAATCACCCACTCAGACATCTATGCACAGAGTCACACACCCTCCCACCCACCCACACAGACACTCAGGCACCCATACAGATACTCAGACAACAAATCAATAACACATATAGACACTCATGTAGCTACTCATCAACCCATGCAGCCGCTTACATACCAACTGAGAGACTAATACAGACTTTCACACAGTTTAGTCACTAACGCTTGCATTCAGTAAGACACGTTCAAGTTATAGTTAGCTCAACTAACTATAACAGGCGAATTTCTCTGGTTTAAATGAGTCAAATGTTCAACTAACTATAACCTCCCTGAAACCTATGTTTTTTTTGGTGATTATATATATATATATATATATATATATATATATATATATATATATATATATATATATATATATATATATATATATATATATATATATATATATATATATATATATATATATATATATATATATATATATATATATATATGCACTGCTCACAATATCCACAGGTCCTCACCCTGTATAATGATCGCAGCACTCATGGGGGTGGTTCCTCAAACAAATTTTATTTGCAAACCTCACAGCATAGTAAGACGCGTTTCAGCATCGGCAACAATTGACGAAGGCCGATGCCGAAATGCGTCTTACTATGCTGTGAGGTTTGCAAATAAAATTTGTTTGAGGAACCACCCCCATGAGTGCTTTTTTAGGCCACAAGCGAACGCCATTTTTTTCATTTCTTTTTTTCTCTTTTCCTTTTTTTATATATATATGTATATATATATTAGTTGCTTTTCAGCCGCAAACAGGATACATCCAAGTACAGACACAGACCCAGGTTTGTGCCGTCAAATTATTTTATTCCTCCTTTGTTGCCATTACACGTTTCGGCTCGTCCGAGCCTTGATCACATGACAGTGGCAAGATCGAAATGAGCAAAATTTAAAGTGACCGGTACATAGTTAATTGTATCATGTAACAATCAGGCATGAACATTGAAAATTCACAATTAAAAATGTGTAAGTTGCTGTCATTGAATCCTAAATATTTTTTTTCATTACTGTTTAGTAACAGAATTTCTTTTTCAATTGACCATACAGCATAAGATGTGATTGTTTACCTATATTTAAGGCATATCATCCTTCAGTTTTTTGTTTATTTAAGCTTGAAATCCATTGGCAATACAAGTAAAATACCCTATACTTCTCGCCTATCTACGAAACATCCTGCAAAATCTCGGAATCAATCATTGTTCAAGCATTTCTGAATTCATTGTCCGTGCGTGATGCAGAATAAAAGTGCTAAGTGCAGAAAAAGTGAAATCGTGATAAAAAATGAATACACTTAAAAAACTTGTGTGGGAATGACATTGTCTCATTTTTGCCTTTTCTGTTGCACAGTTATATGAAGTAGCTTAAGTTAGATGTCATAATGAGGAATAACATTTATTACATTGTTAAAAGGATCATAAGTATCTCTGGCCTCAGAGTGTTATACCATTCGTGTGATTGAAAAATCCAACATCATAATAATTTGATAAATCGATTCGGTAATAGGAGTTTTGTGCAAAATCATACTTGTATGCATAAATAAATAAATATTTCAAATAAATATCGTTAAAACAAATAAATATCTGACAGTAAATACATACACCTATTGTACCTTGCATAATTAACACGCTCTAAAATTACCATAGAATAAATAGATTATTAAAATCACTACTAAAGAGATAAAAGCATCGGCATTACCTTCACTAGCGAATTGTTAATAATATTTTTCTGTTATACCTACAATTAAGTTAAGCAGGTGTACAAATCTTCCGTTGCGTTGAGTCCCCCTGGGTGTTTTTTAATCTAGCTGTAAAATGTATCTAGTTTCCAATTTCCTCAGCTTGTTTTCCCTATCACCTCCTCTCCTACTTTGGGGGACTGCATCTATCGTATAATATCTCAGGTTGGAATTGTTGGAGTTGTGTCTCTCCCTGAAATGACGCGCCACTGAATATGTGTTATCCTGGTTTGTAATGGCAATTAAGTGTTGCAACACTTGCTTGTGTGCCTGCAATTTAGTACTGCCTATGTACTGTAGGCCACATAGGCACAACAGCAGATAGAGATCAAATTCTGTTTTGCAGGTTAACAGTTTAGAGATCTTAAATTCCTTATCACTGAAAGGTGATCTGTAGGTGCTTTTGTTGACTCAATGGGTACATGCCTTGCAAGTTATGCACTTGTAGAACCCTTTATTGGTTTGAAGCCAGTTACTACTTTCAATGACTTCTGGACTGGTCTTGACTAATCCGTCTCTCAAAGAGGATGCTTTGCTGTAGGTGATGGACACCCTCTGCGGTAGCAGTGGTCCAATCAGAGGGTCATTTTGTACCAATGGCCAATTTTGTTGGATAATCCTGTCTAGGGACTTCTGTTGTCTATTGTACTTCATTATCACTCTAAATTCTTTGCTGTCTTGGTCTCTCTCATTGTTGCTGTTATTTGTATCAGTTTTTGTGTCTTTTTGTTTTTCCCTAAGTGCTTCATCCCTAGTGAAAAACATTGAATTAGTTATTGCTTTTTCGATAACCTTTGTAGAATAACCTCTTTGTTCCAAACTGACTCTACTCTCACTGCGCTATTTTAAGATTATCATTGTTGCTACATATGAGTCTAAGACGCAGCATCTCCCCATAGGGAATGTTGTTGATGAGATTCTTTGGGTGTGAGCTACTTGCGTGGAGAGTAGAATTTCCTGCTGTTTCTTCCCTAAATAACTGGGTTTCAATTTTGTTGTTGTTAATATATACTTGGGTATCCAAAAACTCGACACTAGTTTTGCTGATAGTTGCTGTAAAGTGTAGAATGAAAGAGCTGGAATTGATGACATTTACAAATTCAATAGCTTGTTCTGGTGTCCCTTGCCACACTACAAATAAGTCATCAATGTAGCGTATAAAACATATATATATATATACGTGTATGTGTGTGTGTGTATATGAAGAACAGAACTGATCTGCTAATTCCAAAAAACAAAGACAAAGATAGAACTAGAAGGCCAGATAACAGCATGGAACCTGAAACTAATCATGAGAATGAAGTGACTAGACTCATTATGGATTTTGACAACCAGAGCACCAATATGAAAAAAGCCCTTCAAAAACATTGGCGAGTTCTGCTTTTGGATAATACTTTAAAAAAGGCCCTAACGGTGCATCCTAGCATTACGTACCGAAAGACCTCTTCCCTGAGGGACATTTTAACACAAAGCCATCTGGAACTAAGGAAAGTGAGTAAACAAAATTGGTTAACCACACCAGGATTCTGGAGATGTTACAAGTGCAAGGCCTGCGAGCACGGAATAAACATCAAAAACTATAAACTGCAGAACGGGAAAACAGAAAAAATTCAGGACCATATCACGTGTGATTCGAAAGGTGTGGTATATAGACTACAATGTCCATGTGACAAGTATTACATCGGGAGCACTATCAACAAACTGAAATTAAGAATACTTCAACATCTAAGGGCGATTAAGAACAAGGACCCATGCTACCCGATGGCCACACACTTTGCAAAATATCATCAGAATAATCCCGCCCTATTAAAATACTCAGGGATCAAGTTAAGTAAAATCTCAGAGAGAGGTGGTGATCAAACTGTACAACTAAGACGACTTGAATCAAGAATGATATTGAGTATGGGGACGGAGGTGCCGTTTGGGCACAATCTGGATGCCGAACTACATGTACATCTGTAGAAAGATATTGATGTAATATGAACTATGAGACTGAACTCTTCATTACAGAGGTTTTTGATTAATGTATATAATGAGTATGATGAATTATGTACAAAGATGTGTAGGATACTGGAATAGCACATACCGTTAATCAAACCATATATTAAGCAACCCCACTGCTTCTATATACAGGATATAATCAGGGAAGGTAAATAACAAACATAGCGCTCAGGAGACAATATGGGATATGGAATTGTTTGATACAGTACTTTACAGATATCATGAATAACCACCACCCTAGTCTAGTATAATTGGCCATATAACCTAGGACCAATTGATTGTGTACATAATTGTAGATAGTAATATTTTGATATTCGTTATGACTTGAAAATGGTGTACATATATCTATGAGAATTTTTATATGGCTAAAGAATTTGACAAACTTGAGAAACTGTTTGGGAATAAGCCAACCCTGAGAAGAGAATGGTATCTTACTGAAAAGGTGAAATGCAATTGGTTTTAGTTAAAACTCTTTTGTTTGATTTGTAGTGTATATAGGAAGGGGTGGGGAAATGAGTACTATGATAAGACAATCATACTATTGTAAATACTTTATTTTGGTTTGTATAAGCTTGTTTGAATATGAGTACTTCACAGTAACTTGTAAATACAAAATGGCCACGAGTATGAGCCGGCCAAAATGTACTGTGCAGGGTTGAAGGTCTAGATGACAATAGAAAGGGAAGAGGGTACTTATACACAGCACTATATTTAAATCAGGTCTAGATTGAAGGACTCTATGGTCCAGTTGAAGGCAAGGAGCCGAAACGCGTAGACCGTCCGTTTTCTGATGCACTTTCATTTTGCACATGGTGTGTAAATAAATTAAGTGAGAACTTATCTGTTGCTGTGCCGTGTCTTCATCTGCGGGATCGTGGGGAGAAGAAGCTGAAGTAATATATATATATATATATATTTCCTCAATAGTCTGCTCCCACAACTTCCGATCCCCACACAGCGGGGGGGCGGCGGCGAAGAATGAGGCACAGACCCCACAGGACGTCAGGCAAGATCTTGTTTTATTCAACCTAACACAACGCGTTTCCAGCTACAAGCCCTTGTTCACGTGTAATCTGAGTATACGCCATTATTGTTTTTTTATTTCTAAAGTGGCCATCCCCTTGTCCACCATCCCAGGTCACATGGCCATAGTCAGAGAAAAAAGACTACATTTTACATGGCTTTGTAAATGTAAACAAGTCCATAAGCATTCATTATTATACTTTTTAAACGTCACATACTCTATACACATAAATAATTAATAAATATATGCAAAAATCAGCTGATGCATTTAAGATAAAAATATATATATAACTGGATAAATTCACCGAATGCATCAAATAGTAGCCATATCAATTAAAAATGTATCATAGGATAAATCCCATATGTGGCCATGTGTTAAGCTGTATATGTGCAAAATTATATGTGCAAAATTCATGATTCCTTGTGCAAACTGGTGTAAGGTGTGCAAAAAGATTTACATTTAAAGTGCTAAAAAAAGACATATAAATATATATATACAAATAGATCAGATAAAGTACCATAATAGTGCAAACATCTAAAAGCTCTTATATTAATAACAGTAAAATGTCCACAACTGGACAAAGTACTATTAAAAAACAAATATAAAAAGCATTAGTTTGCATTAAAAAAAATCTTATTCTAATAAAATCAGATCTTGAGGGGAAAGGGCAACCCAATAAGAGGAAATTTACAGGCTGCGTCACAATTCATGAAAATACAGAAGATACTTATGCAAAACAATATAAAAACCGTCATCGTATTCATAAAAAGTTATGCATGTCTTCTGTGTTAGTTAAACCATTAGGCCATTTACTATCAAACTCAAGAACGATTCTAGTTTCTAATTGCCTGAGTTGGTGTTCCCTATTGCCTCCTCTTCTAGATTTTGGGATGGTATTGATGACGTAATAGGAAAGGCAATTTATGTCATTTGCATGAGCTCGCTTAAAATGTCGTGCCACAGGATATGCTGGATCACTGTGGAGAATGGCCCTTATTTGCTGCAATATCCTGACATGCACATGCAGCTTCGTACTACCAATGTAGTTAAGGCTACAGGTGCATGTCAGGATATACACAGCATATTCAGTTTTACAGTTGTAGTTACCTTGCATAGGAATAGGTGTTTCACAAAAAGGGGTAGAATAATGAGTCATGTTGCGGCCAAACTTACATGCCCTACAGGTCACACATTTTCTGAATCCCTTTGTAAGTTGTAACCATGAGGCTGCCTTCCTAGTTTCAGGTGGAGCTTTATCTAGAGTAGTACCCGTAGTACTCCCCCGTCTGAATGTAATCACAGGGGCTTCTGCCAACTTGTTTCGAAAAACATTGTCTGTCAGTATTATTGGCCAATGTTTACTGACGATGGATCTTATTTTGCGTTCCTCCCTACTATAAGTTGTAATCAGTCTAGGGATATTTATATTTCTAGATGTTGTGGGAGATACAATTACTTCCTCATTATTTTAGTTGTCAAAGAGGCTTGTTCTAGATCGTGTATTAGCCTTCCTTATGGCATCTCCAATCATTTTACCAGTATACCCTCTGGCTTGCAATCTATTCACCAGATCTAACTGACATTTATTGAAATCCACCTCAATGCTGCATATACGTTTTAGTCTGAGGATTTCTCCATACGGTATGCTAGCAATGAGGTGTTTAGGGTGTGAACATGTCGAGTGTAATGTAATGTTACCAGAAGTTGGTTTTCTGTATAACGTACTTTCAATTTTTCTATCATTGATCATCTGATTTTTATGGGTATGGGAAGTAAATTTAAGATTTAAGGAATTGTTGTTAATGTCCTCTATGAAGCCATATGCTTCATTTTCACTTCCCTCCCAGAATATAAAAACATTGTCAATGTACCTTAAGTATGTTATAACATGGGATTCAAAGAGCGCCTGATGGGTGGTCTTGAGGACCTGTTCCTCCCACCAGCCAACATGCAAGCATGCATAGCTGGGGGAGAAGCAAGCCCCCATCGCCACACCCCTCACTTGTTTGAAAATATCCTTGTGAAAAAGAAAAAAATAGTTGTTCAGGCACCGACTAATAAGCTCAAGAATCACCTTGTAATGCTCATAGAATTCACTTGACCTGTTATCTAAAAGTGCTTCACAGCTCTCATTCCTTGTGTATGATCTATACTTGTATATAGAGATTCTATATCGAAAGGAATTAGATATAGATCATCAGTCCAGGTTAAATTCTCAACTTTCTTGAGAAAATCTCCGGTGTCTTTTACATAACTTGGCAAGTCCTTTACCAAGCTTTGCAAAAAGAAGTCTATGTATTGCCAACATTCTCTCCTAAGCTTTTAATTGCCGAAGTTATTGGCCTACCCAGGACTGGAAAAACATTTTTATGTATTTTAGGGATTAAATATAGTACAGGTAATACCGGGAATTTATTGTACATGAACTTGTATTCCTCATTAGAAATAAGGCCTAGTCTTTTCCATTGTGCCAGATGTTTTTGAAGTGTTATTTTAGCTTTTTCATATTCTCTATCATTAGATTTAATTTTTTCAAATCATTGGGGATCATATTGTGAAATACATCAATAGCGTCCTTTGGCATGATCGGCACAAAACAGGATTTAGACTTAAAACGACTGATCCCAGCTCCTTTTTGTAAATTATTTATTTGTCTTAGTCTTTCCTGAGTGGCCATATCAATGTCCACTTGTGAAGTTTGCAAATCGCTTTCATCATTGAGTTTTTGCAACATGAGCAAATTAGGAATATCAGAGGCTACTAACATGGTAAATATATATTTATTTTTGTGGATACTAAGGACACTAGATAGGTGTAGGATGTCACAATTATCTGCAAACATATACTACTTGATACTATGATAGGAGGTTAACCCAGTTTAAATATGTTTCAGGATAATCTTGGTCTCTCTAACTGTTATATTATCTGATGGGTTAATTTTCTTGTACTCAGGTTACTGTCTGACATACAGGTTATCTGATGGGATGTCTATATATTGCAACTATGTTTTAGGGTAATGAGGGTCCTTTTTCATCCTTTATCAAAATAAGAGAAAACACTGTGTTTGAACAGTTCTTCATAGGTTCAGGCTGCTACATATGCACCAACTCATGTGATCAATGTATGTTTATGTGTTCTTATAGACCGTTATTGATCATATTGCACTCCTGAAGACACAGGGGCAGTTGCAAAACACATGTTGGCTGCTTACATCAAACCGTGAAGCCTGTGTCATTCAATATTGGAATAACATGCCATACAGTTGACTATGTTATGGATTTTGTAGTTTGTTGATGGATGTCACTTTTATAAATAAAAGATGTTAAATAAGTAGTTTTTTGATATATTGATCTTGAGATTGATTTGATACCCAGGTCTGACAATATTTATGGAGTTGCCTCCCTAAAATAAATGTTTTGTTCTGTTTAAATTGCGACTCGTGGGGTTTCTGGTCTTTTTTTCAAATTGAGGTTAGGAGGGCCCTTTAAACTGACAAAAAATCTAATTTCTAGTCTTGTAATTGGCTTGTTTGTTTTTACTCCTTTTCCTCCAGGTTCCTGGCTCATGCGACCCAGCTATTCAATACCACAGACGTGGTGCCAATCAACTTTGTGTTCTTCACAACCAGTGCCCTCATAGCAGGTAGGCTTTTACTGCTCGTAAAAACACTAAGGATTGAATGTGTCATTGAACAATGAACAAAGACTCAAGCAACACTGAGCTACATTTTTATTCTCACATAGTTCCGCCCAGTGCCAGTTGAGCGCATACACTGCCAGGCATAAAGGCCAGCCTATAAATATTCAGCAGTCTAGTCCATCCCTATTTTACTGCATAGACCATATGCACAAGGGTGCACTACCTTGATGTTCATACTGACAAAGGGACGTGAAGAGGCTTCCCATTTTACCCAATGGTGCGGTTGGACGAAAACAAGAGTCTCTTTCCACACACTGCATGCGTGAGGTTACACCGAACTCCTTTTGGGAACCTTTTGCATGAGCACAGGAGTCAACCATAAGAACCATACTATCCCAAGAGTCTGTGTACTGTTAGGTGCATGGTGTACGGTAGTGTCGCCTGCCTGGAGTGCCCAACTGTGAGTATACAAGTAGGATGTGCGTGACCTTTTGTATATTTATCAAAGGAGTGGTGGTATTCTGGTCTACTCATGTAAAGTTCTGCTGCTAGTAGCTAGATTCGGATTTTTGTGCCAATATTTCAGTGCATGTGTGCATATAATTATGTATGTAGCCCATGTGATCCATAAGTGCAGATTGTTGCAGTTAAAGAGTTCATTAGCTCTCGAGTATAAATACATTTCTCAATAAATTCAACAAAAAATTTGATGAAATCTTCTAAGAAAAGGAGAGTTCTTTTGCCAGACGTGAAGGTGAGAGGTTTGTTTTGGAACAGCAACCTACAATCAATAAGTCTGATTTGCATTTCCAAGTTACTCCGATGCAAGTCACACAAGTCAAATGGATCATGAACTCTACTGATTCTGCACACAGTATATTGACCTGAGAAGTTCCTCATGTCAAGAAATGTAACAACAGTGAACCACATAATTTAAATGAGTTTTCCATTCAAGGAGGAAATTAAGGAATATCTGATACTGGTGTGACTTCATATCAAGTGAGAATTTGAGATTCATCACCATCTGTGGACAATAGTCCAGACACGGTTGAGACTGACCTAAAGATCTACCTGAACCATACTTCTTCCTAAAGACTTATTAAGCAAATATAAGATGAAGTTAATGTTGTGATATTTAATGCTCTCATCATAAGATTAAATATGGTTACAATTCCATTATATTCATGTTATGTATTTAATTTATTTCGTAAAAAGAGGGGAAGATGTCACAATCTGATAATTAATTGTGACCTTCAAAGACGCCCACACAGGGGTTAAGAAAACACGTTTTTTGTGACTTGTTTTAAGGAACGGTGGTGGCCAGCAGTGAATAATTGGCAGTTAAGAAGAATGGTGGTGTTCTCATTAGTTTATATATGTGCTATGCATTTCATATGAAACAAAATAATTCACAATACATCATTGTGATCTTTGTAAACATGACAAACACTTTCTCTTCAAATCCCAAGCCGAGACTAAATGTTCTACTTCACCTCCACACCAGGTCCAACATTGCAACAATGACATCACAGGGGGGCGTGGCTTGGTGCCAACTACGATGGCGGCGTAGCTCTGGGGCTCCGTCAGGGCCTGCGGCATAACCCATAAAATCCAAATTTAATCCGGAACCTCTAGGGCAGGGAATATACGGTTAATGCTCCTGAAAGCAGGGAGCAGAAGAGGGATCGTCTTTCCAGCTCCCGCTGTGCACGACCACCAATATCCCGTATCGGTGCCAGACTTAACAGCGACGCATCGGCCTCGACAGAGGTGGGCGGAGTCGCATAACCCACCGGCCCATAGCGTGGCCCAAAGGCTAGGGCTCTGCAGTACGCGAGGGCCGCGGCTTCCAGCCTACCACTTGATCATCCACTAATGTGCACGACGGCCTCCTGAGAACACTACCCGGCCACAGCGTCTAGTGAGGTGAGGCCCGGGGGAAATTGCTGGAGATCCCCCTCTCCCCTGCGCGATAAGCGTAATAAGCGCAAATTCTTGTGTCCCGCATCTCGGAGTAAGACAGAGGGCCTGACTGGAGGGGGTACCCCTGAGTCCACCATAACGGGTGTACAATACCGGCTGGATCGGTGGACTGCAGATAGACCCTTGGAGTACAGGCATCTAACCTAAACCGCCGGCACACAATCTGCAGTGGAAGGGGGAGTCCAGGGTCTGAAGCTCGGCCATTATGCCAGAGGAGGCACGACCCAAGGTGATCTTCGGAAATATTGTCTCCCAACCCCTTGGCGCTCCCGCATGCTGCACCATCGCCGCCAGAATAAAAAATGTTCTGCCTGAATGAGGAGGCATTAGAAGCCAATGAGTGCAGCAAGGAATCTGGCCTGCAGCCAGCCATCGGCACCTGGGTTCGGCAGCTTCGGACCATTGACTCCGGCAGTATAATCAGAGGGTACAGCACACACACAATTTACAGGTGTAAGAAGATGTTGAAGGATAGGAACTGACACGAGTGAGGCCCAACTGGACTCGGGCGGGACTACGGGCACGTTTGGATTTGAAGGTGCCCTCCCCGTACTATTTCGTGAGTGGCTGATCATATTGCCAGACCAACGTTTCCGGCAGACCGTGGTATTCCCGACTAAAGGTAGATTGGAACCCTCAGCACAAACTAACTACCTAGACGACAATAGCCATCGGCCAGATGTACCAAAGCACTCCTTGCTAATAACGCGACGCCTGGCCTAGATATTACACAGCACTATGATGAAACCAAAGGGAAATACGACATCTGTCCAACTCAACAAGATGGACAAATATTCAGTACCGCAGCAGCTTGCGGCCGAAGATGGAGCGAATGAGGAAGTCATGATAGAGCGCGCGAGGCCACCAGACCAATAGTTTTCGCCGTTTCCGGCTTCAGGGCCCATATACTTTCAAATCACCATATACATCGATCGGGTGACTTCACGAGCTCTACCAAGTTGATGTGTGTGTGTTCCCTGCTAATAATTTTCAGTGCATCCGACTTACCATCCACCGATGCGGGTACCTAATGACCACCATGAATCAGGGAGCTAGCTGTAAAGGAAAGGCAGCAAAATGCAAACCCAAACAATATCATTCAAATACTGTTTAAATGACCACGGACAACTGGAAGTTTTAAAATGTTTATCTAAATTCAATATTTTCTTGCATGAGGTACAGTAAAATAAGGCAATCAATAACCAAGATAACGTAAATTATATAGGCATAAAGAAATAATGACAGGGTAATCATTCAAATGTAATATGAAAAGCAGATGGAAAATACTATAAAAAAATCTCAGAAATATTTAAGCACGGACAGTTTATGCATGAATAACTATGGGAGGGCCTATAAAGAGTAACACGCTTCACTTAAGGTGAATGGGCCTTTGAACAATCTAGGCAATGAAGTTCTAGACCATATCATAAAATTACAGACTGCAATGCAAAATATAATTTCTAACCAGTGAGAAGACATAGGAACAAAACCTTATGGAAAAATATGTAATTGACTTTCAATAGTTGCGGAAAGGCATGGAAAATATAACATATGCAATGATGAACTTTATTAAAGCAAAAGTCAGAAATTCAGAAGGTGCAAGATTTAAAGAGTTTTCAGAGCAATATTTACCTAGAAAGGTGTGGAAACCAAACCCTGGCCACGGGTCAGTTAAGGACAGGAAACCCTCAAGGAAGGATACCCCTCAAAGGACAGCAGGTGCAGAATGGACACCCAGGACAGGACAGGATACCCTCGGAATAGGAATCAGGACAGGACCCTTAGGACAGGACAGGACCCTCTTCAGGACAGGACCGGAACCCACAGTTCGGAAGCAACGCCTGCGCTCCACCCGCTCTGCAGCTATCGATCAAGACCCCGATTGGGTCAGCGAACTCCCAGCTAAGTGCTTGCCAGCACTTTAAGGCTCAGTAGAACCTCAGTCTATGGTCAAATTCGGACAGAGTGCTTCGCAGCGCTCTGTATCTTCAGTCACCTATTGAGTGCGTTGGGTCAGTGACAGGTCAGCTAAACCAGACAAGTCGGACGGTTCACTAGGTGAACCCAGGGTAGATATACAGTTTGGGGTCTGTGTACCACCCCCCAATGTTGCAAAGTGTCAGAATCCTTCAATTTGGATTGGTCCTAAGGTAGGATTTGGGTAGCACACCAATCACGACATAGAGATTCAAGCCTACATTTGCATAATAGGGTACCGCCTAACTAGATTGGGGTTCTCATGAGAACTGGTGCAGAAATACAATGGCAACTTTAACATTGTTGCTCTGTGAGCACATGTGATTGGTTCAGCCGAGTTTTCGGGTCGTTCTCAGGAGCATCTTGCTCATCACTGCCAACTGGCTGAGTTCCATCATTCAAGGTCTGGCTCTGGCTTGGCAGGTCGCGCAGGCGCAGAAGGACCTCCAAAATGGTTCTCGACACAGACAAACCCCATTCCCCGCGGTACATAAAAAGTAAGCGAAAAACAAATTAATACATAATAATGTCATTATGAAAATACATCACAGGATTTGTACTTTTGACTCATCATCAAGAAATAAAACTATTGCATTAAAATGTTAGCTACATTGACACAGTCACAAGAGCAGTGGCACGAGCAGTACCACATGATAAGCACAGCTATGAATTACGCATGCGCATAACTTTCCCTCCACTTCTGCAGACGCGTCAGGACACGTGAGTGTGGCTGACGCATGCGCAGTAACTAAATACAAGCGGCGGCCATTTTAGGTGACTTGGGTAAATTATTTTAGTAAAACACATGTGCAAGCTTCACTATCTATGTTCAAACTTAACATAAACGTTAGTAAAACATACGTTTGTTACCTTATTACACATAAACGAGGTTCTTGACTTCGGCAAGCCGCAAAATATGCGAAGCTTTGCTTCATCAATCCCCTCTTTGATGATATTTACTATCATCACAAATTATAATGGAACCAGATGCCAACTTTCTTTCACACTTTATAAAGTTCTATTTCTTCCAGCAACCGTTCTAACTTTTCTCTCTCAGTTTTAGCAGGGTGAGAAGTCTTCACCTTTTTGTATATCTGATCATTCACTTCCTCTAATTCAATCTCATCCACACTTCGTTTCACTCCTCTTGCATTTACCTCGTGCTTTTTGGTGCGCTTGCGGCATTTACAGCATAAGAAAATGGAAAGTATAATAAGACCTATAATACCAATTGGCATCAGAATTTTGAATAATAAGCTTTTACCTATGCTAGCAAGCCAATGACCTACATTTGAGAGACCATTTACCAGTCTCTTCCAGGCACTATCAACCTCGAGTGGTTTGAGTTCCTTTGCCAAATTAGTAATGTTTTTCACATATCTTTTGATCTGTACACTTTTATCCGGAATATAAGTGCAACAATGTTGCGCCTTCAACATCCGGCAGACTCCGCCCTCTTTCGCTAATAAGGTGTCAAGAGCAAGTCGATTCTGCAAAACCATTGATCTGATCGCAACCATTTCAGTATTGACCAGCAGAAATCCATGAGCTGTTTCAGTAGACAGCACATCTACTATAGTAGACAATTTGCAAATTCTGTGAGTGTTCAGAACCACTCCCACTCCAGGTATCAGTGCACTGAAAATACTACCCATAATTTCACCTATACTTTCTCTTTTACTACGCACTAAGCCATTAGTATCTTCATTGCTTCCAGCTTTCCCATTCACATGGTATATTTTCGGGAAGACAATGCCAAAGTAGCAGCTTCCATACCAGTGATCCGGCAATTTGAAATAAGCCTTGTCCCCACAAATATAATAAATTCCAGGAAACACAGGCTCTGACCCATTTTTGAAACCCCAACCTCCAATTACCTTGTAATTATGTTCGCATTCACTGGAACCAATGAAAACATTATTATAATAGCTAGTCTTCTCGCGGTGAAGACATAGCTTGCCTTTCTTTTCAAAATCCAGCAACAGAGCAGGACCCGCTCCACCAGATGAGGTGCCTTCCATGTTCTCTGCCCACTTTGGCTTTTTCTGACTTTCGTCATTAGCCTTCTTTTGAATTTTAATTCTTCTTTTCTCTGCCATGTTCAGGAACATCTTTTCCTGCTCACGCAAAGAACAAGTCAAGTTATCTCTGTGTGCGTCTGCTATGTCAATGTTACCTATAGTCAGAAAGTAGTCTCCCATATATCTTATGGTGTCACTTTTGGTATGTACAGGATTCAAGTTCCCACGTATAGGAAGTTCAGAAAAGATCACGTCATTGTTAGAGTAATAATACTGTAACGGTCCCCTTTTGTAAAATAAACTAGCTAAAATGCTACAGGAGATTCCATATGTCAATGGCAGGTGATGGTATGTCACGCCTTCAGCCACAGAAGTAGGTAGCTTCATGCAGACATAGCAATCTTCAATTTCCATAGTCTCTACATAGTGTATTAATAAGTTTGCGAAAACATTTAAGTGTGTCTTGTTCTTAACTCCATGATAATGTAGTCCTCCCTCATCTGATGCTTCTAAGTTCTGTTTTGTTTGTCTCAGGGCTCTTTCATGTCGTGCTACACTCTGTGTTGTTAGCTCCTCACTGTCAGTATTTACAACTTCAGTAGGGACAATGTTAGTATCTTTACTTACAGCAAAGGGAATGAAAATTGTTAATCCTATCCAGATAACTATCAGTACTACTACACTACATATACACACCTTGCAACACGTCTTAAAACGGCTGCAACTAGGTCTACCATTCACTGTTGAATCAGACATTTTGGCTCAGAAGGAGTTTCTCGAACCCCTCTTTTTGGCTTTACACAACTAGCTTACTTTGTGCAAATTCACGGTGGTTCGTCTTCTTCTTCAGCTGAGTACTCAGGGACGGGCTCTCCGTCGCTCACGTCAGTTATATCAAGATCTTCAAGTTCTTCCAAAACCAGTGTCCATTCAGGAGACTTGTACTTTTTGTTTTGTCTTTTTATTCGTTCACTCCTTCTTTTGGAAGAGTCTTCTTCTTGCTCTGCTATCCGAGCACTTCTTCTTGCTTCTGCACGTTTTTCTTCCACTGTCTTTATCCTTAGTCTCAATCTTTTTACAAACCTAGGCTCAAGGTTGTTTCTTTTCTTTAGTCTCTTAGTCGGTACTTGGACTTCACTTTCTTCTCTTATTCTCTTGTTCTCTTTATCTTGTGGTAATTCTTCTCCACTTTCTTCTCCTACTTCCCCTATCTGGCTAGTTCCAGGGCTAGCATCAAATTCTTCTGCCTGGTTGCTAATCTGGCCTTGTTCAGGAATATTTTGTTTTTGGCTTTCGATTGTCTCTGTTTCTGTTTCTGTTTCCTGAACCCGTTCTTTTAACCCTCTCTGATCCTGTTCAAGCACTTCGATCTCTTGATTTTCTTCTGCTCGAACTATCACTCTATTTCTAGTCTCTCCCTTATCTGCATCAGGTGTTAGCGGTGGTGTATCGAACACCTGCTCTGTCCCTGTCTGACCTTCTCCTTCCTCAGTTTTGATGTGAATCTCAAGCGGCTGAGGTTCTTCGCCTGTGCCTTGCTTTTCCTGACTAGTCCACTCTCTACCTTCACTAAGTCGCTCTCTTGTTCTGATAGGATCTTCGGTCAGATCAATCATCGGTATCCATTCTTCTGGCCATATGCTTGGCAGCTCGTCTTCAGCTACTCCTGGCTCAGTTTCCTGGACCTCTTCAGCAGGCTGGATTCTTGGCAGTTCGTAGTCAACTACTCCTGGGCCAACGTCTGCTGTTCCTGCAACCTGACTGGTGCTGGGCTGCTCGTTGTCAGCTGCTTCTGGACCGGCTCCTGCAGGGTCCTCTGCTGGTTGCCCTTCTTCTGCAAATTCTTTGTCTGGTAATACCTTCTGGGTGTGTCCAGCGTGGATCCACTGGGGAACACCTGCGACCTTCACTGCAGTTGTTGTTACCAGGATTACTTGGCGTTTCTTTCCCCACCTTGGTGCCAGACAATTAGATCGAGTGTGCTTCTTTATTTTGACCCAGTCTCCTGGAACCAAGTTGTGGAGAGGAGTCGTTGGATTGAGGATGCCGTCGTCTCCAATCTGGCGAGAGATAGAACGCACTTGGTCACCCAATCTTCTGCAGTATTCAAGCACCAAATCATCAGTAATACTCAACAGTTTGCTTCCTGGCACCCATGCTTGTCTCATCACTCTTCCCATAATGATTTCATGGGGACTTAGGCCTGTCTTGCGGTCAGGAACACTTCTCAGTCCCATTAGGACCAGAGGCAGGGCCTTCACCCAGGTCATGCCAGTAGCATCTGTCAGCTTTGCTAGTCTGTTTTTTATAGTTCCATTTACTTGTTCCACTATTCCAGAAGCCTCTGGGTGGTATGCACAATGGAGTTTCTGCCTTATTCCAAAGGCCTTACAGAGTTCAGCCAGTATGTCATTCTGGAAATGTCCACCCTTATCTGATTCAATAATGAATGGCACCCCGAATCTAGGTATCAGTTCTTTTAGTAAACACTTCGCTACTGTCAGTGCGTCACTTTGGGAAGTAGGGTAAGCTTCTACCCATTTTGAAAATATGCAAACAATGACAAGGACATATCGCTTCCCTTCACAACGGGGCATGGTGATGAAATCAATCTGTATCCTTACGAAGGGACCCCCTGATCTCCCAATTTTGCTCAGTTCAACCATTGTCCTCTTGCCTGGGTTCATCTGTTGACATGACAGGCACCTCTGGCAGAGGGACTCTGCTACCTTCCTGAACTTCTTACTGTACCAAGTCTGTTGAAATACCAGAATCATGGCATCCCTACCAATGTGTGATCCTTCATGTATTAATCTTGCCATTGTGCCAAGCAAGTGTCGGGGTAACACAGGCATACCAGTTGGGCCCAAAATCACACCATCCACACGTCTCGGTCTACACCCATCCTCCTTCCATTTCTCTCTTTCTTGCCAAGGAGCCGATTCCTGCCACTCTCTCACTTCATCCCACGTAGGCACTTCTTCAAACACCTGAAGCTGGCAGCTGGTTCCTGGCCCCCCTCGTTTTGGATTTACAATATACCGATCTTTGGCACACCATTGGGCCACTCGATCAGCATAATCGTTTCCCAGTGATACTTTGTCCATGCTCCTTTTATGAGCAGCACATTTTACCACTGCCAGTTCTTTGGGCAACTGGATGGCCTCTAAAAGGTCATGAACAACCTTTGCATTCCGAATGGGAGTACCTGAGGAAGTCATGAATTCCCTCTGCAGCCACAATTGGCCAAAGTCATGCACAACTCCATAACAGTACTGACTGTCAGTATACACTGTTATGCGTAAGTCCTTCCCAATTTTGCAAGCTTTTATCATAGCTATCAATTCGGCTACTTGTGCAGACTTGATGTTATATAGGTAACCTGCTTCTTCAATTTTTGTAAAAGAGACTACTGCGTAAGCAGCACTCAGGCCTCCTAGTTCATGTCTTAGACAGGAACCATCCACAAATAGTTCTTTATCATGTTCAGGCAATGGCGTTTCTTTTATGTCTGGGCGTGGTTTAGTACTGAACTCTGTCAGGTCAATACAATCATGTTCATCATCATCCCCACCTTCTATTTCCAAGGGGTCGGGGAGTAAAGTGGCAGGGTTCAGAATACCGCACCTAACAATGCTTACATTTGCTGCACCCACAAGAATCCTCTCGTATTTAGTCAGCCGACTAGGGGTGAGATACTGTGTTTTAGTTCTGGTCAATAGAATTACCACTCCATGTGAAACATACACGGTCACAGGATGTCCCATGACAATGGACTCACTCTGTTCCAAACTTGCACAGGTAGCAGCTACTGCTTTCAGACAGCCTGGTAACCCAGCAGCTACTGGGTCCAAAGTGGCAGAGAAATAGGCCACAGGCCTTCTGGTCGTGCCATGTTCTTGAGTCAGGACTGACAATGCGCAATTATCGCGAGTGTCACAGAATAGGGCAAACTCTTTGGAATAATCTGGCATTCCCAACGCAGGGGCTGTACACAGACAGTTTTTCAGTCTTGTGAAAGCCATTAGGCTTTCATCGTCCCACTCTACAACATCTGGCATTCCTCTCGTGGTCATTTTTATCAAGGGCCTGGCTAGGGCTGCAAATCCCAGAATCCACTGCCTGCAGTACCCTAATACACCCAGGAACATTCTGACATCTTTTTGAGTACGGGGCAACTGCATCTTTTGAATTATTCTCACTCTTTCTGATGTGACTTTTCTGACACCCTTTTCTATTTGGTGTCCCAGATATTTCACTGATTTCGCACAGAACTGTAGTTTGTCAGGGGCCACTTTATGCCCTTTCTCACACAGATGATTTAAGAGGGCAATGGTGTCAACTACACAGTCCCTATGACTTTTAGACGCCAGTAGAAGGTCGTCTATGTATTGCACTAACACAGAGTTCCCAGGTAAGATCAAAGTCTCTAGACATTTTTTCAAGATCTGATTAAAGATAGAGGGGCTCTCTGTATACCCTTGAGGGACCCGGTTCCAACAATACACGTGACCTTCGAAGGCAAATGAGAAAAGAAATTTGCTGTCGGGGTGCAGGGGTATCGAAAAGAATGCATGACATAAATCAATCACAGTGAACCATTCAGCATCCCAAGGAATCTGGTACAATATCACTGCAGGGTTCGGGACAATAGGGCAGCAAGGAACTACAATTTTGTTAACCTTTCTCAGGTCCTGCACTACCCTATACTTGCCACTAGGCTTTTTGATGCCCATAATCGGTGAGTTGCATGGGCTGCTCATCACTTCCTGTATGATGTCTCCTTCTAATAATTTTTGTATTTCCAGAGTGACACCTGCTTTCACTTCAGCATTCATTCGGTAGGGCCTAGTGTTAGGATATACTGCATTGTCCTTGATGGCTATCTGTATGGGGTCCACATCTTTCATCAAACCCACATCTTTTCCAGTGAAATCCCACACCTCTGGCTTTACGGCTTCCTGGAGTTCTTGGGGCAAGTCCTGCAGGGTCAATCTTTTAATTTCTGAGTCAGGTCTAAGTAACAATAATTTATAAATGCCATCTTCATCTGGGGTCTGTATCTCAACACCTTTTGGTGTGCAAAAGATGGTACAGTTCATTTTGCACAGCAAATCACGACCCAGTAGATTCACTGGACTGGTGTCACAGACGACAAATCTATGCATCTGTTTAAAATTTCCAATTGAAATCTCCATTGGTTCGGTAACAGGAGTACTAATCAATTGATTAGATACACCCACTACTTGGATATTTTCTCCCGAGAGGGGTAGGTTTGGAACGTCCACTGTTCTTACAGTAGAACGGGTAGCGCCAGTGTCCAACAGAAAAGTGACATCATTTCCGTCAACCTTTCCTTCAATATATGGTCCAGACTGGTCTACCGGCAAGGAAGCGGCAAGTACGCACTCCTCGTCCTCCCCTCTCAGGCCCCGTCAGTCCTGATCATTACAAAGGAAGGTATCATTTAGCAGATACTGCGAAGTTGCTGTATTTCTGTTCTCCCCGCTTTCCCAAACCTCTATCTCTTCATCTTCTGCCTGTCTTCCCCTGTATACCTGCTTGGGTGCTCGAGGCACCTGAACTGTTTTTACCTGGGGTTGAGTCTTTCTTGGTCTTTCTTTCTGCGTCTGTGGAGTTAAATCAGGAGTTTTTTCATTAATATCTACTAATTGGGGACACTCGTTTCGCCAGTGTCCAATTTCGCCGCACTGATGGCAGGGAAATTTCTTCATAGCCTCTTCCCTGCTAAATTTGGGCCGGGGCTTTCCTCCACCCCCTCCCCCAGGACTTTTGTTCTCAGCATTCTTAACCATGTTACTCAATTGTTTTTCCTGCTGTTCTGCGAGCTTCACCTGAGCCCACATCACCTTTTCCTTAAGGGCCTTTTTCTTTTCTGCCATCTCGTCCTCGCAGTACTTAGCGTACCGCAGGACCTCATCCATTTTCTTAGTATGCCAACAGATTTTATTATCTTTTATCCACTGACAAATTTCAGGTCTTAAACCATTTACAAACCTGTAAATAAAGTGCGTCATGTCCTTCAAATCGATGTTATCAATACCACTGTATGTTTTAAATACCTGCAATAACCTCTCATAGAAGGAGTGCACTGTCTCGTCCCTTTCCTGAGTTGTTCTATCTATTTTTGTCCAATCAGTTTCCTTTGCGGGCACCTTTTCTTTCAAATGCTGAATTACCTGCTCATATTTTCGCATGACATCCTTTGATGGCTCCCCAGTTTCCTTGTTTCTGGGGTATTCCTCACTGGGCCAGTCTATGGCTATTTTACACTGGGTCCATAAATCTACTGGAACCACAATGTCGAAAAACCCATCCAGGTCTTTCCACAGACATTTCTGTACCTTCACGAACCTCTCCACCTGCCTGTACCAGTCAACTGGTTTCTCTCGTAATTTTGGAAAATCGTTCGTGAAGGACACAATATCCTGCCTAGACCAGGGGACATGCACATATTTCCCTCCTGGAACTTCGCGCATGGGGCATAACTGCTCAGGTTTTTCTACCTCCCTTAAAGCAAACTCAGGAGTCACTTGTCGGGAGCGAACCTCTTCCCTCTTTTTCGCCCACCTGCTTCTCCATCTTTCCACATCTCCCCATTTCTGCAGTACCCCCATTAATTCTTTAATCTGCAACTTCTTCCCTGCCACATTCAGGTGTTCTATATCTTTGTCTGAGAAGTCTGCTCTGTACGGTTTCTGTAAGGGCTTGGATTTTGAGATATCTACCCCCATACTAACTGCTGTTTCGGTCAGTTTTTCGTGGAGCACTCTGGTGTTCCTTGTAAAGCTTTTACATATGAACGACAATTCTTCTTCAGAGTAGGTATTCAATCGATCCAACCCCACATTTCCTGCCATTAATTCTTCTATTTCGACCCTCAGCTTGTAGAGGTCTAAAGGTTTTGTTTGCGGAGTCTGCTTCTCTAATTCACGACTCCAACTCTCAATTTCATCCGGAGTTACCAGAGAGACATTCCTAGTACCTGTTGCTGTCTCTAATTTAATTTCTTTTGTATTAAAAGGGTTATGCCTCTGCTGTATTCCCTTTCCAGTCGGTTTGTTTGGTAATTCTAAGAACGCAACTTCAGACTCACACTCACTGGACTGATCATCTATGATGATCGGTTCCTGTCTCGGGGTTGCCATGACTGGGTTCATAACTGGAGTAATCGGATTTCCCTGACCATTTCCGTATAACGGGACCACCGGTCCAATAGTTACTGGAATAGTCAATGCCTCAGGACTGGTATTTAACTGGGAAATTTTCTGAATTATTTCTGTCCTTTGTCTAGCTAGAGCCTCTTGCTCCTTTTCCACTAGTACCCTTCTTAAAGTTGTGTCATGTAATATCTGTGGGGTCAATGGAGGAGTAAAACTCGGGGCAGTAGGATGCGTTTCACTTGGTCCTCCCCCATAATTTGGTTTCGGGAATAAAGTTCCAGTATTAAAGGACCTGCGCTCTTCCCCATATGGAGGTTGAACAAAAGGCAGTCCTGAATTCGATGGTTTCTCTTCGCTTTCATACAAGGGTCTGGGAAAAAAGATTTTCGTACGTGAATATTTTTCTTCCTGGCTCGCGGGCACTTTGGGATATATATCCCTTGTTTCCGTCGGTTCGGGTTTTTCAGGATAGGGCAATACTTGACCACCCCCTCCCAGTCCCAGGGACCTGTCTTCTTCCTTTAGGAAGGGGCGTCGGGGAACATCTCCTACACTGGAAGGTCGGGTTCCCTCATTGTAAGGTGGCGGACTTCTGGTACAGATGTCATCTATTAGTTCATCATCTGATTCCCCCAGGGCCCCCCAATGCTTACATTTTTCAGTACTTTTCTCACCCGCTCCAATGTTATGACATGCCGGCATCATGGGAAACAGACCCTCAACAATCATGCTCTGCCTCCACTGTTTCATCCTTTTATCCCTGGACTCCTGTTTCTGCCTGGGGTACCACTTGGTCAAACCCTTGTCCATTCGGGGTCTTTCTCTTTCAAAAGCCTCAATCTCCCATTCCTCTAATGCCTCATACTGCGTTAGTCTCGGTCTGGGATGCAATTCGTTCATCCGAGTCCTTAAATTAAATAGGATCCTACCATTGAAGGTACCATCTAACGGAAAAGCCAATACTCCGTCATCTTTTGTGTATTTCACCCAATTCTCCAACCACACACAGGTATTGTACCCTCGGTCAAACATCATGAATGAGGCAGGAGTATTAGGTGGTGGGACAAGAACACCTTCCCTAGATTTAATCGGTTTGTCCGTTTTAAAATAATTTTTCACCTTACTTATAAGGGACATTTTTCTCTTTGTTCCGTACATAATATCGTATCTATTAGTCTTCCACTGATCCCTTTCAAACCCTAGGTGCCTTGGATCAGGTCGAGTTCCTGTAGTCTGCGAGTGCCACATACGACTTCTGCGCTAAACTTTGTTTACAAACTACCTCCAATCAGAACGCGCTTCAGAAATTCGTGCAACCAATGGGTGCGCGACACTAAATAAGCTCCGCCAATGGGTGCGCGGCCCCTTCGTGAGACAGTTCCCACGCTCCGGCGCTCACCCCTCCTTTACAATTCCGGCTCCGCTACCCGCCCGCTGCTTCTACCAATCCCAGCGCGGCACAGAGTGACGTCAGAGGCGCTTCGCGACTGACTCCCTCCCTTCACAAGGTAACGGAAACTTTCTTTCTTTTAAAGTGCTCAGTGCTTGGTTATTTTACGACAAATACACATTCGCCACAGTGCTCAAGTGTCTAGACAGAGAAAGAATTGTTTTACTGCAAGTAAACTACTTCCATTTACTTTTCACTCGCTGCGGGCAGATCTCTTCCGCCTACCCTTCACTCCAGCATCGGTGAACCTGTTATTCCCCTAAACTCATCCACTTCTTTCCGGGATATATTCCGAGTTTAAGGTTTCTCAGCGGACCCCTCTGCTTTCACGCTAGCTCCGAGGAACCTGCTACTCTTCCGATGTGACCCTTACTAGGTTACGCCACTATGGGAATTTTGCCAATGAACCCCGTTACTGTCATTTATTCACACATGTATTCAGAAAACCCTAGTTAGTGCTTCCCGGTTATCCTAACCTGCACCTAACTTTCCTCGAACCTGTGACCTCAGGACAATGGATTCTATTCACCACTTGCCCTTTCAATTCCCCGGGGAGTTCGGACAACACGAAACGATACGGTTTACAAATGCATGGATTAGTACATATAGCAATATAAGAACAAGTATAAAAACAATGCAAAAATTCATAAGTTTCAGCAGCGTATTCACAAGAGAATGATCAGGTCTCTTAGAACAGCCGCTCTTCTAGCAGCATCAATATAATAGCAGCTTCCGACTCAACTAGTCCAACTAATCCCTGCCTTACTCTCAACTAGTCCCTAACCATCCTCTAGCTACCAGAAAACTGATAGAGCGCGCGAGGCCACCCGACCAATAGTTTTCGCCGTTTCCGGCTTCAGGGCCCATATACTTTCAAATCACCATATACATCGATCGGGTGACTTCACGAGCTCTACCAAGTTGATGTGTGTGTGTTCCCTGCTAATAATTTTCAGTGCATCCGACTTACCATCCACCGATGCGGGTACCTAATGACCACCATGAATCAGGGAGCTAGCTGTAAAGGAAAGGCAGCAAAATGCAAACCCAAACAATATCATTCAAATACTGTTTAAATGACCACGGACAACTGGAAGTTTTAAAATGTTTATCTAAATTCAATATTTTCTTGCATGAGGTACAGTAAAATAAGGCAATCAATAACCAAGATAACGTAAATTATATAGGCATAAAGAAATAATGACAGGGTAATCATTCAAATGTAATATGAAAAGCAGATGGAAAATACTATAAAAAAATCTCAGAAATGTTTAAGCATGGACAGTTTATGCATGAATAACTATGGGAGGGCCTATAAAGAGTAACACGCTTCACTTAAGGTGAATGGGCCTTTGAACAATCTAGGCAATGAAGTTCTAGACCATATCATAAAATTACAGACTGCAATGCAAAATATAATTTCTAACCAGTGAGAAGACATAGGAACAAAACCTTATGGAAAAATATGTAATTGACTTTCAATAGTTGCGGAAAGGCATGGAAAATATAACATATGCAATGATGAACTTTATTAAAGCAAAAGTCAGAAATTCAGAAGGTGCAAGATTTAAAGAGTTTTCAGAGCAATATTTACCTAGAAAGGTGTGGAAACCAAACCCTGGCCACGGGTCAGTTAAGGACAGGAAACCCTCAAGGAAGGATACCCCTCAAAGGACAGCAGGTGCAGAATGGACACCCAGGACAGGACAGGATACCCTCGGAATAGGAATCAGGACAGGACCCTCAGGACAGGACAGGACCCTCTTCAGGACAGGACCGGAACCCACAGTTCGGAAGCAACGCCTGCGCTCCACCCGCTCTGCAGCTATCGATCAAGACCCCGATTGGGTCAGCGAACTCCCAGCTAAGTGCTTGCCAGCACTTTAAGGCTCAGTAGAACCTCAGTCTATGGTCAAATTCGGACAGAGTGCTTCGCAGCGCTCTGTATCTTCAGTCACCTATTGAGTGCGTTGGGTCAGTGACAGGTCAGCTAAACCAGACAAGTCGGACGGTTCACTAGGTGAACCCAGGGTAGATATACAGTTTGGGGTCTGTGTACCACCCCCCAATGTTGCAAAGTGTCAGAATCCTTCAATTTGGATTGGTCCTAAGGTAGGATTTGGGTAGCACACCAATCACGACATAGAGATTCAAGCCTACATTTGCATAATAGGGTACCGCCTAACTAGATTGGGGTTCTCATGAGAACTGGTGCAGAAATACAATGGCAACTTTAACATTGTTGCTCTGTGAGCACATGTGATTGGTTCAGCCGAGTTTTCGGGTCGTTCTCAGGAGCATCTTGCTCATCACTGCCAACTGGCTGAGTTCCATCATTCAAGGTCTGGCTCTGGCTTGGCAGGTCGCGCAGGCGCAGAAGGACCTCCAAAATGGTTCTCGACACAGACAAACCCCATTCCCCGCGGTACATAAAAAGTAAGCGAAAAACAAATTAATACATAATAATGTCATTATGAAAATACATCACAGGATTTGTACTTTTGACTCATCATCAAGAAATAAAACTATTGCATTAAAATGTTAGCTACATTGACACAGTCACAAGAGCAGTGGCACGAGCAGTACCACATGATAAGCACAGCTATGAATTACGCATGCGCATAACTTTCCCTCCACTTCTGCAGACGCGTCAGGACACGTGAGTGTGGCTGACGCATGCGCAGTAACTAAATACAAGCGGCGGCCATTTTAGGTGACTTGGGTAAATTATTTTAGTAAAACACATGTGCAAGCTTCACTATCTATGTTCAAACTTAACATAAACGTTAGTAAAACATACGTTTGTTACCTTATTACACATAAACGAGGTTCTTGACTTCGGCAAGCCGCAAAATATGCGAAGCTTTGCTTCATCAGTCACACCCACAGAAAAGCCATCCCTCGGCTCAATAATGGCAGCGATACAAACAGTCGGCACTAACCTGGATGCGAAAATTGATTAGGTCACAATTGAAATGAACCTTATGCGGACGGATATGCGGAAAACATCTGAAAGGGTCACACCACGGAAGAAAATATAGGAGAGCTGCAGGCCGCAACACGTAAATTGGAGGAAAAGGTCCAAAAATTAATCCACCAACATAATGAAATGGCACTACACCTGGAAGATCAAGAAGGACCAGCCTGTCGTAACAACATACGGGTGGTAGGGGTGCTGAAGGGGCGGAGGGGCCCAGCATGGATCTCTTCCTTGAAGACCTTATCCTGTATCACCTTAAGCCGAAGAGACGCTCCCCACTGTTCTCTATTGAAAGGGCAAACAGAGCCACGATTCCGAAGCCAAAGCCTGGTGCGCCGCCCCGCACGATCATAGCACGCATCTTCAACTTTCGCGATCGAGATGCAATCCTTCAAGCTGCTAGAGTTAATGGTGACCTTTCCTACGACAATGCGACAATCGGTTCTTCCTGGACTTTACTCTGAAAGTACAGCGAGAAAGACGCTCCTTTGAAGGAATCAAACGGGCTCTTAGAGACAAAGGACTTAAGTATATGATGTTCTTCCCAGCCAAGTTGAAAGTAATTGACGGAGACAAATCTTGGTTCTTCATGACGCCAGAGGAAGCGCAACGTTGGCTCGAGTAGGATCCACCCAAATCCCAACGCTGTAGGGAAGAGACAAATCATGGAAACACCGACCACCGTCCTAAAGACTCTTCACACTGGCGCGGAGGCAGACTGCACTCACCATCGAGATCCAGAAGTTCCCGCTCTGGCAGTCCTGGCAGCGATACAGCACGCGCTGGAAAATGAAGGACTGTATGGACTACAATGGTCTGTAGCAATTTCTCTTATTGCCCTTTGTGTGGTGGTGGTGGGGGATTACCAATCGTATAACCACGACAGATCCCTCTCTGCCAACTTAAAGTTACATTGGCTCAATACTGAATGAACAATAGAACTTTAAGGACTACTATTGACCGTTGATGCAGTTGGGGCAATGCTGCGGGCCCGGGAGGAAGAGACTATTGGGTGCTAACACCGCACAACTCTACGTTCAATGTTTTCTATTTTGGGGATCATAGGCACTCTGCTATTGGGGTGGTGGGTAGTTCTTAACCTACTGGGCAGTGATGCAGGGACGGGGCATGTGTTCTTTATGTGTTCTTTATGGGTAGGGAAGGGAGGGTATTGTTGTGTGGTAAATAAATAAATAATACCTCTATTTTTGACTGGATATACAATAACAGATAGCTCAATAAATAAGAGTCAAGATTCGAGGTAGTAGGAGTTTGCAGGTTTAATACAGCATAAAGGACAGGAACAGGACAACCTGCACGGGCAAGATCTGGGATGGCTAGCAACTTTTAATAACAGTGCACAAGTATATATAGTTAAACAAAACACATGATGTTCAATACAATAGGCGTAGCAGTGGGCAGGGCCTGTAGCAGTCGCGAAAGATAAGGCAGAAAGTAGGTGTAACAAGAGGCGTATACATAGACATGTGATGTAAACGTAACGGAATATGTCATAAATGGGGCGGAAACATGGAGGGGGCTACCTAAGGAGCCGGGACCTCTAACCTAGTGGTGCGCGCAAACTGACAATGACGTGTTACTAGGGAGAAGCTGGGGGCTATGACTTCTGTGCTAGAAGGAGAGACGAAAGTCTGGAGAGTCAGAGCGACATGTACCTAAACACTATCTAGTATCTGATGTTTAGAGAACATATTGATAGAATCCAAAAGTTATCAGGGTAAAGGCTAACAGACACTAAGACTGGTGCATGCATTATTCTACATGTAGTGCGTGTTGAGGAATATTAACTGACCATTAATACAGTATTTCTCTTACATGGAGACGTAAAGGCTAGACGATGACTGAAACTATTGATGCGATTCAGTAGCTTAGGAATGCAGAGAAGGAGAGCTGGACTGATAACTAGAATCATAACATACTCTTGGCAGACTGGCAGGCAGAGCCAGGCCGAGCCGGGCACTGTGAGGCAGGAAGTAAGTGAAGGGTCAGGGATACAGGTGGGGGCTGTATCGCTCCTCGGAGAGGGTTCAGGAGACAGGAGCTGAATCTGAGTCCGGGCCCTTTTGAGGCCTAGAAACGGGGATTTTACAATGAAATAACGTGCACACTGTGAAACGTGGCAACATAACTTTTACATAGGCCTAATACTCGTAGCTTTCACGAGAACTGGAAACTGGCATACTAGAGATGGACACAACTGTAATTGCGTCTTTAATCGATCATGGGGAATACATATGCATATTAATCATGCACACATAACATAAGATGGGGAACACGTAGGGACACAGAACATGGCAAAATTTACTTTTCCACATTCCCTCCTTGTCACTACGTTTCCATCAGGAAACATCAATATTCATGATACCATCTATCATTTCATACAGTATCATTTGCTCGTCTCGAATTGTCTTGGAACGGGATCTAGGACGGGACTTGGGACTAGGAATACAAGAGGTAGCACAAATGCCGCAAATCGCAGGGCCACATTGTATACAGAGGCAGCAACTGAATATGATCGCTACTGCTATACCTAGGAATGACAATACTTTCCATCCCCAGGCAGATATGATACTCCAGAGCCAACCGGACCATGTCCAGGTGCCTGGATTCTGGTGTAACTGATGGGCAATTTTATGAAGTCTGGTTATAGCGGAATAAACAGACGGCGCGTTATTAGGAATGAAAATGCAGCAACTAGATCCGATGACTCTACATGCTCCTCCTCTATCGGCCAGTATGACGTCAAGAACGAGACGATTTTGGAGCACGACAAATCTCATAGCAGATTGCTCCTCGGTTAAGTTACCTAGAGCAGAGGCAGTCTCATTCACTACTGCTTCAAGGGTTCTGGTTAGTCTACGTATTAACTTACTATTCTGGATAGGTCCTATAAAGAAAAAGAAACCTCTATTGAAATCTGTATACTGTTCTAGAGCAGTTTCAGTTTGATCGACAATCGGGGACTCAATCTCCCTTCTATGTCTAATGTGTACTAGATGTGTATTTCTGTGATAATCTGATGGGGCTAGAAAAACTGGTGGCAGTAGGAAGGCAATGTAACAGGTTCCATCCCAATCGAGGGGCAGACGAACATATGCGGTCTGACCACAAACAAAATAAGAATGACGTGAAGCTTTGAAAATAGATTTCCCACTGTCACTATACTTGACAATAGTAGTACAATCACTATGTCCTACAAGTGCGGAACCATTATTTCGGACACATAATTCGCCTTTGACTGGTAGTACTGAAATAGCAGGTAAATCTGGAGTAGGATCAGACTGAACATTCAGAACCATGAAATTCGAAGAATAATTACCCAAATTATAAACTTCATTTTCTAGATCTAACCCTGTTCTGTGGGGAAGACCTTGCTTGTCTGGAAAACATGTACTGTTTAGTAGGGACATATCATTTGGAGATGACGTTAACGTGGACCAGGCTCCACATGAACCATTATGTGAAAACGGATAAGGAAACAGTGGCAGAACTCCCTTCGGTGTCTGGAAAGGGGGGAGTCGACCACACACCCAACAATTAGTGGCATTGCTGGTCTGGTGTGAATAATGTAACATACGGATAAATGTATTGTTGCGCATAGCAAGACGATAGGATAGTTCGTGAGGAGGCAGATCACTAAACGTATGCTCTACTGTAGCATTAGAAAACTTATTTACATGAGAAATTGGAAAACATAAATAAAAGGCATAACTTGTGCAGGTAATCATTAAACTTAAAAATAATATAAAACTTAGAAAAACGATACATCGGATAGAGTTTTGACTAACTCTCTCACTATGGGGGTCTATCTCATACATGTCAGATACCTGTCTAACCGTTTCACCCAGGGGGACTTAGACAATTAAACTGGCTGACTTATTTTACTAGACCGGAGCTTACTTTTATACTCCTGCTGCGGAGTTTTCTCTAACAGGGGGGGATTTGAGGCAAAGTCATTAGCGGGACAGTCCTTGATAATAGGCAAATGTTCAGACTTGAAAGTGTCTATAGAGGTGTCTTTGAGTCCGTGAAATTTCTTGACATGCGACAGGTGCACCCACCCCTTCCTGCCTTCCAACTTGACGGCAGTGCGGGTGGTCAAAAGGACTAACTTCGGTTCCTTCCAGCGAGGCTCCAGCGGACTTGAACGATCGAAATTCCGGATTAAAACCAGGGAGCCAGGAAGGATCTCGTGTGGCTTGACTTCAGTATTGTCGGGAAATGCGGCGGCAACCTGTGAACGACAAGAGTGTAGGGCAGACATCAAGGAAGCTAGGTAATCTGTCAGCATATTACTGGAAACATCTGTAATACTTCGGGGTCTAGGTGTACCCCACATGTTCGGGGGGGCGGCCGAATACGACCTCATAAGGGGACAGACCTGATCTGGAGTGTGCGACCATGCGCATATAGAATAGGGCAACTGGCAGGGCTACTAGCCAGTCTACACCTTTCTCTTTGCATATTTTGGCAATACGGATTTTCAGGGTTTGATTATGTCTCTCTACGAGACCGGCTGCTTCTGGATGGCGTACACAATGGAACTTCCACTGGTACCCTAACAAAAGGGAAACGTGCTTCATTAGTTCAGATGAGAATGGCTGGCCGTTATCAGAATATACGACCCTAGGGAGTCCATAGCGGGGGAAAAATTCACGAACCAACTGCTTGGCAGTGGTCGCGGCTGTGTAATCTGGGACTGGATATGCTTCTGTCCACCTGGACAAAGCGCATACAACTACAAGGACATACTTGAAACCTCGACATCGCTCCATCTGAATATAATCCATCTGGAGGACTTCAAAAGGGTGGTCAGGGGGCTGGAATCCACCTTGTTCCACCGGGACACTTTTACCTGGATTGAACTGGCAACATATCATACAGGTACGGACTTTCTGCTTGGCTGCAGCTCGCAAATGCTTGTTAAACCAAATGTTCTGGATACTGTCTAACATGGCTTTTTCTCCTAAGTGTGCTGGACTATGTGCGGTATTGATAATGACTTGAACCATTGAGTCGGGGAGAAACCATGTGGCTTTTCCCTTCGTCAACCATCCCTGATCTGTCTGGACCCCTCCTTGTTCGGACCATTTCTTGATTTCTTCCGGAGTAGCATGTAACTGGATATCTATGACATCTTGAGTAGGGTTCTTAACTGTCATACAAGTAGTCTGTTCTAGAGTAGATGTCGGTGTCCTGTTAACGGGTATGTCTGGTGTCTGTGCTGTAAGCTTGGCTGTTCGATCCGCTAGATCATTACCTTGGGAAATAATGTCAGTAACTTTAGTATGTGCCTTGCACTTCATGATAGCGATAGATGTCGGTAAATGTATTGCATCTAACAGAGCTTGAATAAGGAAACCATGCTGAATCTTGGTTCCATGAGAAGTCATGAAACCTCTCTCTTGCCAGAGCACTCCAAAGTCGTGTACGACTCCGAATGCGTAGCGTGAATCTGTGTAAATATTAACTTTCAGGTTCTTGGCATGTATGCAGGCTTGTTTCAGAGCAACTAGCTCTGCTGCTTGAGCAGACAGGGTGTCAATACGGTGTGTTTCAATAACTTCAGTGTCAGTAGTCACTGCATACGCGGCTACTAGTTCTCCTGTACTTGTTCTCATACATGAACCATCCACATAAAGTGTCAGGTCGGGATCTGGCAATGCAATATCTGTCAGATCTTGTCTTGGCTTTGTCATAGTGTTAACTACTTCCACACAGTCATGTGTGGCAGGATGTGAAGTAACTGACGGTAACAGTGTAGCAGGATTTAGAACGTTGCAGCGTCTGATTTCTATGTGTGGCTGGAACAGTGTCAATTCATAACCTGTTAAACGTGCAATAGTCAAGTGCTGGGTCTGTGTTCGGTTTAAAAGAACCTCCACGGAGTGTGGAACTTGTACTGTCAAGGAATGACCTAATACTATGGAATCACTTTGTCTGATAGCTAGTGCTGTGGCTGCAACTGACTTGAGGCACGCAGGCAGAGCCTGGGCTACTGGATCTAGTGTGCTCGAAAAATAAGCACAGGGCTTGTATTGTCCTGCTTGATCTTGTGTGAGAACAGATAATGCTGTACCATCACGTTCTGTGACAAAAAGTGTAAAAGGCTTACTGTAGTTCGGAGTAGCTAGAACAGGAGCTTGACATAAACCTTTCTTTAATTCATTAAAAGCAAGTGTATGTTCAGATGTCCAAGGGAGGACAGTCGATACGGCTGCCTCCTGTGTCGTTAACTGTATCAGTGGCTTGGCTAGAAATGCATACTGAGGAATCCATTGTCTGCAATAAGAAGTGAGGCCGATAAAAGCACGTACCTCCTTCTGTGTCTTGGGCTGAGGAAGACTCGCTATTAACTGGATACGATCGGGTGTCAACTGCCTACCCCTCTTGGACAGTAAGTGGCCTAAGTAGATCACTTGCTGGACACAGAATTGAAGCTTTGAAGGGGACACCTTGTGCCCCATCTCGGCTAGGAAATACAGAACTGTAAGTGATGCTCGCTCACAATCACGTTCAGAACGGGCTGTGATCAGTAGATCATCGACATATTGGAGCAGGGCAGTGTCAGTTGGCATGTGAATATTGTCTAGTTGTCTCTTAAGTGCTTGACTGTAAATACTAGGACTTTCTGTGAAACCTTGAGGAGCTCGTGTGAATTTATAGCTCCTTCCATTTAAACAAAAAACGAAAAGGTACTGGCTATCTGGATGAATTGGAACACTGAAAAATGCATTCTTGAGGTCGATTACGGTAAAGAATATTGCCTCAGGATCAATAGCTGTCAATAGAGATGAGATATCTGGAACAACTGGGTACTGGGGAATGATACATTTATTGAGTTCTCGAAGGTCAATCACTAATCGATATACTGGGGGTGCATTTGGATCAGTACGTTTCATGACTGGAATGATAGGAGAATTACATACATTGGAGTCAGTTTCTACAACCACCCCTTGAGCAATGAGCTCGTCAATAATTTTGGATAAGGCTGCTGCAGCCTCAGGTGGCAATCTGTACTGTCTAATTCGTGGTAACACTACACCTGGTTTGAGAGTCACACGATGGGGTGTGATTTGCATAAAACCAACATCAGTTGGACCTTGTGCCCATAGATGCTGCGGAACATTAGACAATCTCGGATCAAAATCTCGTAAAACATAGTGACCCTTGAAGTCACGTAAAAACAAACGTATTCCCTCTGGGGAACAACAAATAACTGCACCTAATTCTTTCAATGTCTTAATGCCTAACAAATTTTCGGGACATGACTTCGTAAGTAATAGATCAGTAGTTCGGGACAATGGACCAACTTCTAGAGTAACTGGCTTTGATATCTCGTTTACAATAGGCTTTCCTGAAAATCCAAGGGAAACATTTCTAGAGCCTGATAGCGGAGCCCCTGGAACCTCGTCATGACTAATAGTCGTCCTACTTGCCCCTGTATCAATCAAAAACTTTCTGTCTTTCCCTAATACTTGACTGTGAACATAGGGACCTTCTTGATCTACAGGAATCTCGATGAGAGGCAAGCCTACCTCCCTCTCTAGGCTGTTTCATGAATACGCTTGGTACTCTGGATACTCGGACTGTGCATACTGGTACATCTGCTGTGTAACATGCTGTGTTGCAGCGATAGGCTGCGGTGCTGTAACCGTCTGTTGTGCATTCTGTGGCTGAGAAGTCTGTGAAACTTGTTCTTGTCTAGGCGGACGTGGTCTTTCTTTAGTTTTACCAGTGGCTATATTGTGTTTCAGAAATGCACACTCGTTTATAAAATGACCTGGCTGTTTACAATAATTGCAGGTCCCTTTAACAGGAACTGCAGGATGACTGGCTTGATTCGGACCCCTCTTCTGACTGTCTTGTGGAACAGATTGTGCAACTAGTACTTTCATTTTCGTGTCTTTCATACGTTTCCTTTCATGATCTTGCTCTTCCCTGATTCTATTCTGGTGGTACTGGAGCATCTGTAACATCTGGGACGGGGTACTAGCTTGCCATGTACTTTCGACTTTCAAAACTCGATTCTTAACTTGTGGACTTGAATTCTCGACTAATTTAGTAACAAAAAGATGAGGGTATGACTCGCTACTCGTCTTCAAACCACTGTTTATTATAAAACATTTCTCGAATCTAGAATAAAAATCACTAGTGTCTTCGTCTTGTTTCTGTTTACAGGCTGAGATCGCATCCCAGTCTTCCTTTTTAGTGGCTAATAATCTAGGCAAAACTTGTATCAATAATTCTGGTAGTTCTTTACATTTGTCTCCAAGACCGGTACCTGGTACTCGTATCTTATCTTCAGCTTCTAGAGCTGTCCAATCGATCTTTTTCTCTCCCACCTCCCAATCCTTTTCCTTGAGTTTTTCGTATATGCCCGCAGGCAACAGGACTTTTAACATTTTAATAATATCTGGATACGTGTATTCTCCCATACGGAGCATGTCTTTTAATTCACGGTGGAACCCTGCTGGATCTTTATCGTGACAGGGAATTAACTTCTTCATTTCTAAGAGTTCCATCTTGGTAACTGGGGTGTAAACAAATACTCGTTGCATCTCACCACCCGCTGTCCTAACTGGGTGTACTTCTCGTAACGGATGCTGTCTGTCTATGTAAAACGGTTTACTTTCTGGAGGTGAGACGTGAACAGAATGCGGATTTAGGAACGTTCTATATTTGTGGCGCTGTTCTAGAATGGTACTAATTAAATCGGTACCTAAACCTTTCCATCTATACTGGAGTAACTCGTTCAGGATATCATGTAACGGACCTGGATCAGAATGTTGACCCTCATACAGCGTAATGAGGTGCTGGATCATATACATACCCACCAGTCGCTGCTCGGCTGGGGGCAATTTCAGAAACATTTGTGCCACTATTTCGTCTGGAAAAGTGGTAGAATCAGTAATCCATCGGACTGCTGATCGGGCTAGTTCTTGTTCATGCATGGTACTTAATTCACTATAACCGATTCGTGATTTCAGAATGTGATCGGTAGCTTGAAATACTTGTTCTAGAGAGCCTTGTTCTGGTGCTGGAAGAGGAACAGTTTTCTTGTGTTCTAGGCGTAAATGTCGGTCTGGAAATCTAGATTTACCTACATACGCTATTCTGGCGGTATTCTCGTCTTCCACCTCTTCAGTAGAAGAGTCATTTTCTTTCTCGCTTCCTAGAGCTTCTTTGCGTTGTTCGTGTAACCTTATTATTTCTTTACGTATTTTCTTGTACATACTCTCTATACTATTGAGTGTCTTGTGCTTACCCTCGGCTATATTATCACTCCACTTTGTCAGAATTTTCATTTCGTTCGGATCTTTAGTCGGGGAATCTTGTTCCCGTATTAAACAATTGATCAGAAACTTTAATAGCATGAACTGAATCTCAGATTTTCTGAGAGACATGACTTCACCGATACTTTCTGGATCGTCTCCAGTACGAATGAAACGATACATTCTGTCTAGATCCTCTTTCATATTCGGTAGGGTGACCAAATACTCGGACACCTGTCTTATACGTACGGAATATATAACCATACTATCCTCGCCTGGGACTGGATCATAACAGCATTCAGTAAGAGCTCGCCTGATTTCTGCAATGGACTGATATTTAGGCGTACGCTGTAACGCACGTTCATGTAACTCGACTGCCCCTAGACGTCTACTTGGCGGCGGGGTACCAGGAGGACCTCCTCCCGCGGCCCCTAAACTGGAATCGTCGACTGATACTCTTCGTGCTGGCAAGGTGACTGATGTGGCGGGAATTTGTACTACGGGCTGGACCGGGGGTACCGTAACAGGTACTGCAACAGGTGCCCCGGTGACTGGAGGACCATGAATTACATTATTTACAGGAGCTGGCGGAACAGGATTTGCATATTCTGGGACTGTGTCGTCCAAATAGGACGAGAGAAAAATATCAGCTGCGGTCGGTTTGTGACGTAGCTTGGTCGGAACTAAAGGTGGCGGAAAATTACTGGATGCTTCCGGGGTTGCTTTTGGCAAGCCCTCGGCAAGAAGAGGGTACATACCCTTAATAAGGGCATTTCTCTGACTGTCTGACTGTTCGGTTTTAACTCGTTCACCTATTTCGATCAGTTCCCTTTCTTGGGCTCTTTCTAAGGATTCTCTACTTAATTCTGACTTTCTGATTTCTTTTTCGGTTCTTTTATGAGATTCTTTGCGCCATAACTCGATGGCATCTTTCTGTGACTGTCTGGCTTTCTTTTTCCATAATGCTTCCTCCACTCGCATGATGCACTCGGCATCCCATGTGCCTGATACGGGCCATCTATACTTTTCCTCTAACTGTTTGGTGTACTCCACCCACAAATCTAGATACAATATGGCACTTATGCCATGCTTTTGATACATAAAATGACCTGGACTGTCCCTAGGCGGGACAGGAACTGCTTCTTCTAACAGACCTTTTCTAGTTTTTAACTGACGTAACTTGGAAAACAATGGCATGACTGGGCTGGAGTCTAGACACAATACAATACACAATGAACACGATAATTACTGAAGAAACACCACTTTCATACCACGACATTGAAATACATGAATGACATTTAGGATAACAGTTCGGACAAAACACTACCTGGAATACTGAAAACAGAATACATGAATTTCTCGAGAACAGAACGGACTAGAACAGAAACTAGATGCACTGCTGAAACAGTACGAAACTTACCGGTCTCATAAAGAGACACGTCAGGACCCGCATCCACCTAAGTGGACACTTCGTGTTGGATCTGTGTACCCAAACCCACGGACCAGAGACAATGCAATTGACCCTGTCTAGATACTACCCCAGCAACGGTACTCACCGGGCAGCAAGAACGGAAGGCCTCGGACTGGACTGGACTGCTACGACGACGGACGGACGAACTTCGGACTTCTGTTACGGGTGGGCCTCCGGATACCTCGGACCTTGGACTCTCGGCTTGGGCTCTGGTCGGGACTCGCCGCGTTCCTCCACCGCCTCGTCTGGATGCTGGACCGCAACCTCCGTCTCCTCCGTGGGCCTGAGGGATACTTGAAGCAGAAATATCTGCACGTGCAAGGTATGGTTCCGTCACGGCTGCAGAGGATCAGGGGGCTTGCGTGGCTTCTCCGGCGCGTGGGGAAAGGGCAAGTCCCTATTCGGGCGCCATTATGTGGTAAATAAATAAATAATACCTCTATTTTTGACTGGATATACAATAACAGATAGCTCAATAAATAAGAGTCAAGATTCGAGGTAGTAGGAGTTTGCAGGTTTAATACAGCATAAAGGACAGGAACAGGACAACCTGCACGGGCAAGATCTGGGATGGCTAGCAACTTTTAATAACAGTGCACAAGTATATATAGTTAAACAAAACACATGATGTTCAATACAATAGGCGTAGCAGTGGGCAGGGCCTGTAGCAGTCGCGAAAGATAAGGCAGAAAGTAGGTGTAACAAGAGGCGTATACATAGACATGTGATGTAAACGTAACGGAATATGTCATAAATGGGGCGGAAACATGGAGGGGGCTACCTAAGGAGCCGGGACCTCTAACCTAGTGGTGCGCGCAAACTGACAATGACGTGTTACTAGGGAGAAGCTGGGGGCTATGACTTCTGTGCTAGAAGGAGAGACGAAAGTCTGGAGAGTCAGAGCGACATGTACCTAAACACTATCTAGTATCTGATGTTTAGAGAACATATTGATAGAATCCAAAAGTTATCAGGGTAAAGGCTAACAGACACTAAGACTGGTGCATGCATTATTCTACATGTAGTGCGTGTTGAGGAATATTAACTGACCATTAATACAGTATTTCTCTTACATGGAGACGTAAAGGCTAGACGATGACTGAAACTATTGATGCGATTCAGTAGCTTAGGAATGCAGAGAAGGAGAGCTGGACTGATAACTAGAATCATAACATACTCTTGGCAGACTGGCAGGCAGAGCCAGGCCGAGCCGGGCACTGTGAGGCAGGAAGTAAGTGAAGGGTCAGGGATACAGGTGGGGGCTGTATCGCTCCTCGGAGAGGGTTCAGGAGACAGGAGCTGAATCTGAGTCCGGGCCCTTTTGAGGCCTAGAAACGGGGATTTTACAATGAAATAACGTGCACACTGTGAAACGTGGCAACATAACTTTTACATAGGCCTAATACTCGTAGCTTTCACGAGAACTGGAAACTGGCATACTAGAGATGGACACAACTGTAATTGCGTCTTTAATCGATCATGGGGAATACATATGCATATTAATCATGCACACATAACATAAGATGGGGAACACGTAGGGACACAGAACATGGCAAAATTTACTTTTCCACAGTTGAATCCAACTATTGTCATGATGATGGACTTTGCACTTGCCCCTCGTACAAACAAGAAATGTGATATTATGTACATGATGTTGTTCCGACTGACCCGGTGTAACAGAGGGCTGAATCCAGTTGTGAGTAATGTTTATTTGCAATGTGGGAATGTTTTATATGTTAATGTTCTAATGGTAATCGATCTGCAATCATTGACATACAATCACTATGGAAATAGGCTCACAATGATCTTCGCTATTCGACATGTCACGACTACTCACATCTCCAATGACAACGCACCACACTGCCAACGCTGTCATTCCTCCCCTGGAATGTTAATGGGCTGCAGGACAAGATAAAACGGGGACCGGTGCTACAGTATCGGAAACGCCTATCCCCGGCAGTTGTACTGCTTCAGGAGACACACTTGATGTGTAAGGCCCTTGACCGGTGGGGGTTTCAATTGGCGGTACATTCAGAATTCACTACAGGTTCCCGGGGGTGGGGATTTTGGTACAAAAGCGGTTCCCCCTCATTATCCACTGCACTTTTAAAGATGACGAAGGCCGCTTCGTGGCAATCTCGCTTCAATGGGAGGATCGAACGTTCAACTTAGTGTCCGTCTATGTCCCGCCTGCTCTGCACTCCCCCGCCTTTCAAGATCTGGGCAAATTCCTCCTAACACTACCAGACGGAGACTTAATACTAGAGGGCGACTTCAACATGACCGTGAATGACGCTCTGGACCGTACACCTATCGCCCACAACATCGTGTCAGTTTGCACCTGGCTGATTTTTTAGAAGCACATGGCCTATTGGACATATGGAGGTTCCAACACCCACTCGAGAGACAATACACCTTTCATCGGGAGCTCACAATAGCCTCTCCCGCATAGACTACATACTCACGGCCGTGGACAATCTAGGAAAGATGGGGGCAGCCACACACTTACCCAGAGGAATCTCTGATCACTCCCCGGTAAGAGCAGAAATCCGGGCGCACTGTACTATTCAAAGTCGTATGTACCCAATTTAGCCAGTATTCCTCCTGAATTCTAAGATCAGGAAAAATGTAGCCACTGCGACCACGCAATATTTCCAAGAAAATGAAGCATCAGTCTCCTCCCCATTAACACTATGGGAAGCATTCAAACCAGTGATAAGAGGACAAGCTAGCTCCCTCGTTAAGGGGCATAAAAAGGAAAAAAAATGCAATAGAGACCTTAGAGCAGGATGTACAGCACTTAGAATCCCAACATACCACTGGACCCACTGATGAAACGGCACATATATTGCGCATGAAGAGACAGGAATACAAGGAATACCTTTGGACTGACGCCAAGTCCCGTTTGCAAGAAGTCCAATACCTGATCTATGAGTCTGTAGACAAAGTAGGCAAACTTCTTGCCTGGTTAGACAAGAGGGAACGGGCGCATAGATGGATAGCACAGATTACGACAGACAATGGAGAAATCACGTCTGACCCACAACACATAGTGACTGCACTAGCACAACACTACGAGCGAGTTTGTACATCCACGAATACTACCACTGTATAGGAAGCACTCGCATTCCTTAAAGATATCCATATGCCGCGGCTCATGCCTCAAGAAACCGAGAGTCTAGAAGCAAACATCACGGTAGACAAACTCAAGATAGCCATCTCAAAAATACAATCGGGCAAGGCCACTGGTCCAAATGGCATCCCAATAGAGCTATATAAACACACAGCGGACAAGATAGCCCTGTACTTGTTAAAAATGATTGAAATGAGTCGTGACATAAGGACACTCCCTCGAGATCAACGGCTGTAAACTATTGCGGCCATCCGTAAGCCGGGCAAACCAGTGGAGGAATGCACATCGAATCGCCCAATCTCCTTAATCAATGCGGAAGGGAAATTCTTAGCCAAAACGTTGGCGCTTAAACTCACCCCCCATCTCACCAAACTGGTCCACCTGGATCAATCTAGCGTTATGCCTGGCAGAAAAACAACCCTGAATCTTAGGCGCCTCCATGGTGTACTGGGCCGAAATCACACTATAAGGAAGATGCTGCGTTCCTCTCCCTGGATGCGAAGATGGCCTTTGACTCGGTGGAATGGGCCTTCTTATTCGCGGCCCTTCAACATTTAGGGTTCGGACCGAAGTTCTGTTCCTGGATACATTTACTCTACACTGACCCTGTAGCACATGTGGTTGCTAATGGCCACATATCGCGGGAGATCACCCTGGGTATGGGGACGAGACAGGGCTGCCCATTGTCACCCTCATTGTTTGCACTAGTCCTGGAACCACTGGCGGCATGGATACAATGGAATCCCATGGTCTGAGGGCTAAAATGGAGGGAGGAATGGGAACATCATATCTCCCTCTATGCTGACAATGTATGTACTACTGTATATCACCTCACCCACATGATCCCTCTATGCATTACTCAATATCTGCACAGTGTTTGGTTCAGTGTCCGGGTATGCCATTAACTGGGATAAGTCTGTTCTTTACATATTACATCGACTGCCCAGTGTCTCCCAAAAGGCTGCAAGGTTCAGATAGTCACAGATAGCTTTAAGTACCTTGGCATACACGTAACGTCGGATCAAGACACATTTTTAACACTTAACTTACAAGCCCCTCTGCAAAAGCTGAAGCGTGACATTAAGCATTGAAAAGCACTACCACTCACCCTACTGGGTAGAGAGGCTCTCTTTAAAATGATGGCCCTGCCCAGATTTCTATATGCCCTACACAATACGCCATATCCAGTCCCTGACTCATACTTTAGAGCAGTGAATTCGGAGGTTGCTCCTCTCCTATGGGATAGCAAACCAGCAAGAGTGGCAGCAAATAAACTGGTGGGTAGATGGTACGACGGCGAGATAGCCCTGCCTGATATCAAAGCGTACTACTGGGCTTCACAACTCACAGTAATCAATCAATGGCTTCACGTGCCGGACACAGACCCTGCTTACCACCTCGACAGAATGACCCTAGGGAAAGGGGGTGTTAACAGAGCGCTTTACAACAATCAGAAAGCCTGTGACCTCATAGGCCCAGCGACACACACTATCCGCATATGGCACATGGTAAATAGACACCTGGGCTGGTCAGGCAGACTTACACAACACACACCCTTGTGGGACACAAGCAAATTAGGAACACCGGGTAAAAGCAAAGGATTTCAAAAATGGGATCTGATTGGCATCTCCCGGCTTGGGGACCTCTGGCAGAATGGAAAGGTTGTCAGTTTCGCCTATCTACAAGAGCATTACACAATGGCTCAGTGCGAACAGTTCAGATATATACAAATTAAACATGCGATAGAAGCAGACCTTCCTACAGCTGAGAAGCTCCTGGAATCATCCCCTTTAGAGGACCGATTGCTTACCGATTACCTGTAAATTGAATGTAAATTGATACTTGTATAGCGCACTACTCACCCGCAAGGGTCTCAAGGCGCTTGTACGAATACCGCTGTGGAACCCATCCTGGCTTTCCCTGTGAGGTGTCCACTCCTGGGCACCCCCAAGGTGGAGGCCAAGCATCCTTAGCGTTGTGGGGGCCGTTGTGGAGATTAAGCAAGCTATTGCCCAGAGTTGCAGAGTGGGACCCATGATGAGAATAGGCACCGAGGCGAGAATTATCAGGTCCGTGGAATTTTGAGCCCAAGACCCGCCGAGGCGGGGAATTGAACCCTGGTCCCAGGCTAGACCTCTGCATCAGGGTCTGCCGCTCTAACCATTGAGCCACACTTCTCCTCATTGAGCCACACTTCTCCTGCACAAACAAGCAACTTCACTAAAATATAAAAAATCATTAACAACCGGGAAGATTCACTTGAACGTCTCAGGGAGTTCTGGCAGTCAGTGGTGGGAGACATAGATGGCCCTGACTGACGAGAGGCGATTGCATTACCTAAGGAGGTGGCAATCTCCTCTAGACTACGATTGGTGCAGTTTAAAATACTACACAGGACCTACTACACAAGGGTTGTACTACACAAGAGGGGAAGGGCTCCTGACCCACGTTGCTTGCACCTCTGTGGGGACATAGGTACCTTTTATCACACCTGATGGGAATGCACAAAACTTGCACCGTACTGGGAGGCAGTGGTGGGAACCATCACAGAAGTCACAGAGAAACATGTCCTGCTTGAGCCTAAATGCTGCCTTCTTTTTTTTTATATATATATTTTTATTATTTTAACACAAGAGAAATAATACACATATCGGGCGCCACCAATCGAAACACAGCGCAGCTGTGGACGTGCGAATGAAGCAATGAAACACCATACAGTCATGAGCAGGAGAAAAATCAATACCAGCAAAGGCTGGAGCAAGCAGTTAAACGTCAATGACCGCAGGCATCCCCCCACCTCATCCACCCACCAAAAATACAGGATATACGATGGATACACGTGACACCCAGATATGCTAGGAAAAAACAGGAGAATAAGCCACAGCTCTCGCGGAGAGGGAAAAGGGAAATAGAAAGGTCATAGAAAATAACAAAGGAAACATTTTTTAAAAAAACGCAACCCAACACCCTACACCCCTGCTTATGGCTACGACCCAACCCCACTAGCAGTGTGCCTGTCGCCCCCTAAACTACACCCCAAGGATGGGGAAAAAGGTGGAGGAGGTGAATGTTACAGTACGATACGAGCTCCCAGACTCCCATCCCCCCGCCAAAAGCAGACACCCCCTACCGGCAGAATAGCAAATCGCTGCAAATCAAGAGATAGTCCGTAGGGGAGCCGCAAACAAAGAAGAAGAGAACATCCCGTCTGACCCCGGCTCAACAGAAATAGCAAACCCCGTCCAGACACATCAGAAAAACAGTAACCAGGCTAATCAAACGTACAGCCGGTCCCGCTTCCACAGATACAACCCAGCAAAAACAAAGGGAGACATTGCATTGAAGCGTAATCAAGTTCAGCCCAAACCCTCACGATCCATCACGAAAAGCCCCTCCAGCACACATAGATCGCCATGATTCTTCACGTTGAGTACATCCATTCGAACCGCCATCACAACAGGAATACCAGAAAACAGTAGAGTGTCAAAGTTAATGCAAGGAGAGGAAAAGCAGGATAAACGTACGCAAAGTTCAAAAGTCAGAGCAAGTCCACTATCCACCGGTGAGAAAGCAGCAAGGCGGTAATGATCGATTACAGAAAGAGGCGAAAGTCGAAGTTGGCAGTCGTAGTAGAAGGCACATTGTTCCATAATGGCAGTCATATCCAACTCGGGTGGCTTCAATGTAGGGCTTACCTCACATCCAGTCCTCTCGGCCTCGATAGCCGCCATCATAGGGTTGCTGGGAGGGTCCAAATCAACATTCTGCACGGGGACCTCGGTGCCAATAAAGACGGTATCCTTGGGTGGAGTATCTCGGCTGTCTAACAACAAAGGGTCAGAACCCGGTCTCGAGCTAATACGGTCTGCAGTTACGACCATCCCTTGGATGTTGGCGGTGAACCGTTCGTGAAGCTGCAAAATGGCGGCCATTACAGTGCGTAGCGACGGTGTAGTTTCAGTCCGCTCAATCGCCCCTCAATGAGCGACCGGGCGGGTATCCGAACCCCAGAGGTCGACTTCTCCGGGGCACAGGGCAGAATCGTTGTAGAAACCACTATAAAGCACGTCCACAGCACAGTAGATGCACCGTCGCCGCCAACGAGGAACCGAGCCCAGAGAACCACCGGGAGCTCAACGGGGTCTCCGGGAAGCGGATCCCCGAACAAGTAGACGATATTAACAGGCCACTGTAGTTGCAGGGTAAAGCCGTCACCGGAGCACCATCCAATAAGGGAGAAACAAAAAAGCCGCTTCGGGAGACCGGATCCACCCACTTTTCACAGCCGATGTTGTTCGACTCCAACCCGGCCAAGTTAAAACTCGAGGCCCCGGCGTCAGATCGGAGGCAGGCCAAGAATGGCGCACGGCATAGCTTCGCCGTCCGGGCCGCCAGAGATTTCGGGGTTGCACCTTTCGAATCAGATGCTGTTCACCAGCACGGGAGTCCGGCGGGAGTTCAGGATAAAGTTCAGGATTCATGAGCTTCTGGCGGAGGTCGACGGAGCCGGGAGCTTATGCGGCCATCTTGGTTACGAGCGTAGCTCCTCCAAATGCTGCCTTCTTAACGTGTGGGGACCAACAGACCTTAATCACGCCGAAAGCCAATGGGCGACGACAGGCATGATAATAGCTAAACAGAACATAGCGTAAAAGTGGGGAGTAAGGAACATACCAATGTTACTGAATTGGTGTAAAGATATGGATATGGTCATGGTGGCGGAGAAGGCCACATTTATCAATAGGAAATGCCCCAAAAAATGGGGAAGAGTATGGGGAAAATGGAACATATATAGGGGAAACATCTACATGCCTCAAGAAGAAGATAGCGACTCGGACGAGGACATGTAATATTATTGAAGTCATATGTGCGCCAATGTAGAAATGTATATCGATTGACTGCAAAGAAGTAACATCAAGAATGTACAATTGTATATGCAGCTCATTGTTGTTTCAATAAAAAAATTAGATTCTGTTCAAAGTCCCTAATCGTAACATAGCATTTATTCTTAAAACACTTAAAAAATTGCAACTCGTTAAAAAAACCACAAAAAAAAACCAATGACATCACAGAAGGTTTTAGCTCTGGCTGGCACTGGAACGTTCTGCACAACAACACCCATACATTTACATGTGTTACAGATAAATAAACTGTAAATACCCAGGTAAAATGCACACCCAACCATTAAATACACCAGACGTTGCATTGAATCTTGCTAGAAAAAAATGACAATTCAAACAATGTGCACTGCACCAGATCTACTAAAGTCAAACTTAAGCTAAAATGCTAACTTTACTACTACTAAATGCCTTCTGTGAATACCAAAAGTAGTAGGACAGACTTAAGACAGACTTAAGACAAACATAGGACAGACTTAAGACAGAATTAAGACAAACATAGGACAGACTTAAGACAGACTTAAGACAAACATAGGACAGACTTAAGACAGAATTAAGACAAACATAGGACAGACTTAAGACAGACTTAAGACAGACTTAAGACAAACTTAAGACAGACTTAAGACAAACTTAAGACAAACTTAGGACAGACTTAAGACATACTTAAGACAGACTTAAGAAAAAATCCTAACTTTACTACTACTAAATGCCTTCTGTGAATACCAAAAGTAATACGTTTAGGATGTTGTCTTAAGTTAGTTCTGTGAATCGGGGCCAGAGATTCGGAGGACAGTTGCTTACAGAGACATAGGAAAGTGATAAGAAACATTGATGCAGAGTACTGCATTGTAAATGAGAAAGAGATTGATAGTGCTGCAGGCACTGCGGATGAGCAGGAAAAAGGCCAGAAAGTTATTCCCAGTAGATGTGAGTCTAGAAAATTGAGTGAGGAGGCGGACATTGATTTTGTCATACTCCTCAGATTTTGATTCGGATCCAGACATAAATGTGGTAAGGAAGAAGCAAACACCGGAGGAGGCAGAGAAGGCCTCAAGATTTAAAACACAACTCCTGGATCCCTTAGGTAATACGATGTTTGATCCTCTATTAATTAAGCATCCTCTGTCACCAGAATGGGCACCATCTCTGTACGTTTCCAAACATATAGTTGATTGCCATAGGAAGGAAATACCTAAGGAGGTACGATCTTGCTTAATATCTGAGTGCACTCACTCAAATCTACCAGATAAGATAGCAATGATAGCAATGATTCTGGAGTTGGATGCCAAGGTAATGGCTTTTATTGGTAAAACTGGAAAGGTTCCTAGAAATGGTGTGGACCAGTGGATTTCAAAGTTTTTCAAACCAGGTCCCTGCCCCAGGGAAAATAATATTGACTAGCCCGCTCATCTGAGCATATGCTAGCTCTCAATCCACTTAAGAGTTCTTCTGCCAATCCTAGTACACCCGCTTCATGCCCTCGGTCTTTCAGATCTATTCTGCCAGTTCTCAAATGTACTTTGTCTGCTTTCTTCCATTCCACATGTGATCCAGACCACAGACTTTCTTGGCTGATTCTCAGATATGTGAAAAACACCACTGCTGGCTGACCAACCCTCACCTGGAGCCCAAAGAATCTCAGCCTCCCATCAGGGCTGCCCAGGAACCTGTAGGTACTCTTCACTAGCCCCTTCGCCTCTAGTCAATGCCCCTTTCTGCCCTCTTGTCCTGAGCTCTCCAGCCAAATGAGTCCCAACACACTTCCATTCAAATTCCAGCCAGGCAGTTCACTCACTAATCTGGTGTTCCTTAAAAAACACAGACAGTCCTTAAACCCTACCCATGACAGAGTGGTATGTCTCTGTGCAGTTGCCTCTTTCAAATACACACACATTTAAGGGGCATATTATCAAGAAGGGCGTTAAAATTATCGCTGCTTTAGCGGCAGGAACCTGCCGCTAAAGCAGCGATAATGGGCTTGATAATATGCCCTTGAGAATTCCAATAGAAGCCCTGGTTCACACCAGAACGTAGGTTTCTATGGGAATTCACAAGGGCATATTATCAAGCCCATTATCGCCGCTTAAGCGGCAGATTCCTGCTGCTAAAGCGGCGATAATTTTAACGTTGTTTCTTGACAATATGCGCCCAAAATTTTACATGCAACTTGCTCTAGAAACTTGAAGATGACTGGGAAACTGTCCTGGGGTTATGCTATTGTTTTTCTATGCGATCTGCTTTGCCCTCTCATAACTAAAAATTATATTCTGCAGACTAGATAAAAGGAATGCCATTAAGTTAAAAATCAGTTGTGTGTGTACATAAATAATAATAACTTGAGTGTTTATGTAGCACTTAGTGCCACACATCCGCATATTCTAAACAATTTATATATCATATGTTACCATTCTACTGACGTAATGGTACCCAGTTGACTGATTTTGGAAGGATGGATGGCGAGCCAGCCTTGCAGGGATTTTAACTCGTGATTTTCAGTTCACTGTGTTACAGCAATGACCCTGAAGTACTGTTAGTTAAAATATATATGTACATTTTCTCATTACAAATATATCCCTTCATCCATACCTACCCCCTGCACACACACACACACCCACAAACACTGACACTACTGACTGTACAATCTGACTTCTTGCTGGAATAATTAGGGAAATGGCAAGCATCTCTCCCTTGGTGAATTACTGTTTCTTGTGTCCAGCTGTCCCATAAGTCCATTTTCTACACCTACTTTGGAGCATTCAGGCCTGTTCTTTCATTGCGGACTGATGAGCGGGGCAGGGGACTCTGCCAATAGGTTTCCTAATCTTTGCTCTGTAGGAATCAGACCCTGTAAAGCAGGAGAAGCTGCTTGTAGTCCTCACAGTGTTATTGTTTCTGCTGGCATCGCAGTATTCTTTCCCAGCCGCGGCCCGTGCAGGTAAGAGTGGTAGGGCGGATTTCTACAGACTATGAGGGAAAATGTAATAAATAATTAGTTTTCCCCTCGTCGTCTGTTGAAATCTCCCCCCCCAAACCCGGTCCCACCACTCTTACCTGCTCCGGCTGCTCTTTCCGTAACTTCACAGACCCCATGGGGGAACGCTAAGCACACTTTGAAGACTACTGTGCTAGACAGAGGCTTTAGGTCTTGTGAGGACCAACTGCTAGATGCCATAGGTTCAGTGAAGAAAATATTTGAATTGGCCTAGGGGGGATACATTAATGGAAGTATGTGGATCCAGGAGATCTGCGCCAGTTAGGAATTGCAAAAACAGCATTATCAAATGAAAGACGAAAAAGCATTTTGCTTAAAATTGATCCAACATTAATGGAGCTGTCAAATAGGGAAGGAGGCCCGTCTTCTCAAAGTTGTTTTTTGAAGATGACTTAATAAAAAAAAATGCTGAATATGTTGTAGTATTTTGTTCAATCTAAAAGTCACATAAGCAGATGACAAAGGTTTTTGAAGAGAGAATTTTTAAAGGACTAGCCTAACAAGCGGTCGTTTCCCCGGCCAATGGAGTTCCCTGGGGGGTCTTTAAGGTCTGTGGTTTCCGACCCCCTTTAAGATACAACCAGTTGTAATATGGATCCAAACAGGGGTGAACTTTGACTCCAAAAGCTGGCACTCAGCATCTGCCACCTAGTGTGCTTCTCTGAAACTCGTTGAACCATTAAGAGCTTTGAGTCTTTGCCAACATTTCATCATTACATACCACTAACACCATGGTTTCCACTGAACTGGGCAGTTCTGTAGAACAGTATCCATAGTCCTTCTTTTAGTGCCTGGGCCTTGTGTGTTTTTCCCTCAACCACTGTCACGTCCTCTTTTATAAATACCTTTGTAAATGCCTTTATTTGTTTTGCTCTGACCTTACTATAATGTTGTTTTCTTCTGGGCCATATATGACAGTTTGTAATGCTGGTCTGGCACGGAGTGCGCACATTTTTTACCTCAGGCAACATGAGACAATAGAGAATTTTATACTACTGGTGCTTAACAGCGTTTGGTGCCCATGAACCATTCTTTAATTTATGTCACATGACACATCGTGATTTTGTCATTACGGTCAGATTTTGGCATCAGTATACGCCACTAATGAAATACTAATTTACAAAAGTATAAATGGGAATGCTGTTTTTCCATATATCATATTTATTTATTTATTTATTTATCTCACTTATAAAGCGCTCTATCACCTAACAGGCATCCTGGCGCTGACATTAGGAAGTGCACAGTTTAGAGCAGGGGTCTCCAACCTTTTCTGTAGTGAGAGCTAATCCTGCTCAAGGAAAGTCCTGCCGAGCTACTAGAATAGTTTATCACTGTAAAATGCTGATAATTTTTATTAACATTACACTATGCGGACCTCAAGCACGATTATCAGTAGTAACCACCCAAGTATTCCAGGGGAAGTTATCAGCAGAATGCTAGTAAAATGTTTATCAATATTAAGTGCTTTGAATCAAGTAAAATTCAAATTATCACATGCCGTGTGCCACAAAGGGTATTACCACAGTAGAAAGTCTCCCCAACTCAATCTGAATTATCATTCAGCTAACAACTTTAAATGTGTTTTAGAATTGCAATATTTTGTCTTCATTAGCATATTTGTTTTTGAAAATACATATTTTTCTATCAAAACCACTTTCCACTTTGAGCAATCAAACTCAATTTTCCAGAAGAAAAACCTTTTCTGAAAAAGCATAATTTTTTCCTTTAAAAATCAAATCCGTTTTTATTGTTAGAAAATACACAGTCCCTAAACATCTGCGTTTCGTTTTCATTGAGTACCGCCATGTACAAATGCCTCTGACAAATTCTGCTTCAAATACCCAGGTATTGGAATCATAGGCCATGCTAGCTCACCATGAGACTAAGAATACATCTGTTATGCTAATAATGCCCACCATTAAACCAGGGCTAGCACTGTGACACAGCTGGTTGCCCAACATATATCAGTTATGGATATTATTATTAGAGAAGTGGTTGCCCCTCTGTTAGGAATGGCTAAAAGCAGGCCAGTCATGCGCTTAATATGTCACTGAGGGCAGCAATTATGTAATTACTAGACATGTATGCCCAAAATAATCAAGGATTAAAATAATCCTTGATTAAAATAATATGGCTATGGCGCAATTATACCATGAACGGGCACAATTGCGTCAGTGATAATATTCTTATGATTGGGACCAGCACCATATTTGGCAGACCTTGACACTAGGAGTAGCTTTAAGGAATCAACACTGTTTATTAGGGAAGGACACAATGTCACACACCCAGAAAAATTAATGTGATGCCTCTAATTTTCTCTTCCCTGGATGCATACTCTCTTCCCTCAGCTCTTTGGTTGCTCATGCTCCCAACTAACACATTTTCACTCTAGTTCTTGCAGTCACACACTTTGGTGAGTCAGCACTGGTTACTGCTGCCACTATTCTTTGATGTCACACACAGTGCGACAGATAGAGCAGGGCATATTACTTGGCCAATCTCCTTCTTAGGTAGATTTAAAGTGAATAAAGATGGTCCATGTGGCAGACCCATATGTGGAAAATTAGTGCGTTTTGGTGAACATTATCTGCGCCATCTTGCCTCTTCCCCTGATGCCACACTTTTGTCGTGCGCGCCCGCCATTTTAAGATGCCCCGATCAGAACAAACCCTTTTGCATGCCGCTGGCCCCCTGACATAGCCCTTTGCCTTCGCTAAGCCTGCACGCTGACCACCCCCTGCTTGCACCTGCCTTGAGTCATAAACCCCTCTTCGGCGCTGCTCTGCCCCAGGCCCTCATCCTGTTCCCAGCGCGACACCTCCCTGCTTTCCTTTCATGATCTCCGGCCCTTAGATGCAAACCCCCTTTTTCCCCGTGTGCCCGTTTTGTCCTCCCCGTTCCCAAGCCGACACCCAGCTCTGCCGATACCATCCTTGCCCCTCCCCGTACAATAGAAAGCTTCCCCCATCAAAGAATCCCCGGGTTGATCAAAGCCCCCACCCCATGAGATCCGATCAAACTCCCCACATTCCGTGAATCGGCGGATTATCCAGCTGCGCGATGCTCATCACCTGTTGTGACTAGGGTGGGGACTTCAACTGTAAATGTGTGTGGGAACGGGCCCAAAGGGGAGTTCCGAGAATGTCTTTTCCGTACATCAAAGCTTTTACATGTATGTGTAATCTACAATAAAGTCATAAATGTGGGTATAAGAGGCCAGGCCTCAGAAATACAGTTAGAGCACCTCAGAACGATACCTTCTGTCCGTTTCGTTGTGTTCTCCTCCGGAGAGAATAAAAAAACCCTTGTTTCCTGCTTTCCAGTCTCCAGCGCCTGCCTCTTCATTGATTTAAATAACTAGGGGGTCACAGAGGCAATACCGCCGGGCAAATATCGATTGTCCCCGACCCGATTGAACTTTTTACAATTGGCGTCCCAAGCGTGGGGCCCATCAGCGACTCGTGGATCCAGTGGGAGAGGTCCTGACGACAGAGTGAACGACTGCAACGATCGGGAGAGCTCTTGCCCAATAGACCCTCGTCTGGCAGCCGATCATCCGAACTTCACTAGTTCCGAACAGACCTCTCTCGAGTGATCTACGGTCCTGACTGGGAACCATCAGGAGTGCCGTGAGAAATACGAGAAAAAGAGGACGATCGGGCGCTGGATTCGGAAGACAAGAAACTGTCCACATGGTCCGGGTAAGGTCGTGTTGCCACGACAAGTTGCGAAAAAAAATTTGTTTTGATTGCTTGATTGTTCAAAATACTAGTATTGCTTTGTTTATTTTTATTTGGAGATTCACTGTCTGCAAACGGAGAAGCAACAGGCTCTCTCTCCCTTTGCAAGCAGTGGAGGATAGGTAGGGTAGCAGCCGTGCTTGTTCTTTTTCTCCCCCACTCAATAATTGCTTGAAACTGAACTGTTGTTCACAAAACTATTGTTTCCTGGAGATTCCCTGTCTGCAAGCAGGGAAGAGACCACCCTTTTTGCAGATAGTGAAAAGGGTAGGTAACGCAGATCTTTGCGGACCTACTCATTCTCCCCATTGTTATTTATTGGTCGTTTGGTTTTATATTTTTTTTGGATCCATGAGGTATTCACTACCTGCAAACAACGTAGAATAGAAATATTCTGTCTAGTCTTTGCACCTAGTGATAAGATAGGCAGTGCTGACTTTTTAGTCCCTCGTTACGAGCCGTCATGTCTGTCTTCTCCCCATTGATAAATAGCCTGTTTAGCCCGGACCGGGTGTTAGAGGTGGACCATATAGCTCCACTAGAAGGCACCCCTAATAAGGACATGTTCATAAACTATGGGTTAGTCACCATAGCTTATAATAAATTATGGCACAGGTATACCGAAGATAGCCAAGACAAACAGTGGCCACTGGCAGGATCCTTTGACCTTGATAAAATAGAAACGTTAGAAATAGCCCTTCGAAATAATAAGACAACGCCAATTATGCTCGACAGTCTCGGTATGTGGCGCAGAGAGGCTACGAAACGACAGAGAAAAGACGAGGATAAACCAAGTAGGGAAATATACCGACAGGACAACCCCAGGACACCGCTACCCACAACTTATCCCCCGACACTATGCAAAGGACGACCAGACTTAGGGTCAGACCAATGCGCTTTTTGTAGGTATGTCGGACACTGGAAAGCCCAATGCCCGACTCTACTGAGCGTGAGTAAAGGCAAAGGGCCGACAAGAACGACAGACCGACAGTACGAGAAAAAGCGCGAGACAGAGAAGAACCCGACTTACATAGACAGACCAGACAGAACCACCACGTTTGATTATGCCCGATGGCACAGATTTCGCCAGGAAAATCTCAGCGGCATGCTCAAGTTCTCCTAGGTCGGGCAATGTCAAGACGGGAACCCAGCCTCGTTTAAAATTCACAGACGGAAAGAGATAATTATGACCAATAACTGTTTTTATATTTGTCTTGGGTCTTTGTATGTCGTACTTGTACTGTCCCCCGTCTGAGTTTGTGTGTATGTAATGTGCAAATCTGCGTCATCCCCCTACACGTGTTTCCGTGTTACTCGACCTCTGTTAGCAGAAACTTAGCATAAAAGCAACCTGGAAAGAAAGAAATGGTAAAACAAAATCCATAGACCATTAATAAACTTGAACTTTTAATTTAACACAACAAACAAGGAATAATAACGATAAACTGTAGAAAATGAAAGTCAAACAGAACATTCGCCCCCCCCCCCACTCTGGAACCTTCCAAAGTAGGGCAGGGTTACGGCTACGCCCAACCAACGGCAACCCATATAAGGCGAGCCCCGCCGCCAACTCTTGGTCAGGAAATCTTAACGTATGGGGGAGCCGGAGGAGAGGCAGGAGCCAGCAGCCTGGGCATTTGCAGGTAGTCCCGCCACATGTCTCCTTGGCCGGCCGCAACGGGCCTGGAAAGACTAAGGTAGTCCCGCCACATGTCAAAAGGAGAACGAGGCACCTCTTCCTTTTCTCTTCCGTCACAGCCGCAGCAGTCCTGGACGGCGGGATGTCCTGCACGTACCTCCACAACAATTTGTCCAAGTTGGGCTGGGAGGGAGAGGCGACGCGGACGAGCCTCTCCCACCTCCACCGGTAGGAGGTTTCCCAGCCCCCGGCCCGACGCCGAACACCCCCAGTCAGGCGATGGTGCCCATACTTCCACAGCACCGGACACACCATGGTGGCACCCCAGTACTTGCGCAGCACCGAACGTACAATGGTGGCACCCCAGTATTTGCGCAGCACCGAACGTACAATGGTGGCACTTGGGGAACACCGGATGTGGAGAGGCCTTCATGCGGGGCGATGAAAAGGAGCGGCATGGAGTGCACCGGGAGAAGGAGACGATGTGAACGAGTCTCCCTCGCCCCCAGGTGGGGGCATCACAGCTGCACCCCAGCTGAACGTCCCGCTCTCACAAAACAGGGACCTCTTCCTTTCACTCCGAAGGGTCTCTTCCATTCTTGCAAACTCGACGAGAGTGGCCCCTGTAGGGCCTCAAAATGGCGTCTGGATCCGCTGGAAGGCGGGCCCCGGCCACTAGAGTAACTTTGGCCAGCCATACAACTCGAACATTTGTCCCATGGAGCACGAGCCCCCATCTCCGACAGCATCTCCGCAGCCTTGAAGATCATACAAAGGTCCCCGACGGAACCTTCGGCCTTTGCAGGTTTCCGGTAAGGGACGGCTGCCTCGATCGCCAACGAAACAAACATGACATTGCCACACCTTCTGTTAGCGTGAATTCTAGAACTGCCGAAAAGGACTCTGGTCCAAACTGCCAGTAATGGAAACATTTCCCCCTGATGCTGCTTCCGGACTGTGCCGGCCCCGCCCAAAATGGCGCTGGTATCAATCGGAACTTACGAACACCTCGTGGTGTTCCTTCGCACTAATATAAACTTGATGTTATGATTATGCTTCTAAATTATGAAAATATATGCCCCCGAACCCCCAGCCAATTAATAGACGTTTTAGTCTCTTACAAATGAATGAGTAAAACTTTCCGATGTTTTTATTGCTGCAAACGACACCCCCCACTGTACGCACTTTAGCCATTGCCACGACCGACCAAATACGACCGCACCCTCATAATCCATATGCTGAAATGATTTTGCAAAATAAAGTCTTTTGAAACTACGGACGGGTATTGCATGCTTTATTTTAAAACAATATGGGATGGGTGGGAAAGTTCTTTTTCTGTGCACCCTACTCTGCTCTCTCTTTAAGGTTAAAGGAAGATGGTTACCCAGCCCTGGAGGACGGATCGGATCAACAACACGACACTCCGCCTTCGAAGTACGCGACTGACTCATGAACTCTCGCGTAGAGGAAGACCTTGACTTCCAAGGATGGGTAAAACGAATGGTGTAAATGAGGGAATGTAAAAGGAGGGTGAAATGAAATAATGTAAATATTATAAAAGTACAACGTTCCAAAGTAGCAGGGACCCAAGAACCGAAGAACTTTAGAACGCCACAGCGTTGAAAGAGGTTTAAGGATCCCGATAGTGAGATATATCCTTTGACTAGATACCTCGCACTAGGCACCTCTGGTTTCCTTTTTATGTTTCCCCGCACACGCCCTACATGAACACACTACCCCCCCTCGACTCCGGAAACCATATCCCCGGGGACCCTGCCCCAAGGAGGAAAGACGAGTAAGAGGTAAGTAAAGGACTTATGAATCCATGTATTTGAATACGCGCGAATGCTGTCTCCCCCACCCCCCCCCCTTTTTTTCCTCCCTCTGCAGGTTACATCAGAGATTACAGCCAAGGTGTGGCGAAGATCTGAGACCTTGCCATGTCTAAATACACGAAACGGACTAGCGCCGCAGGATGGTGTCTAAGCACGCCTGCAAACTACTCACGTATCGAACAGACCCGGAAAATTAGCACAACTTGATAGAAAGTGATCACCCTTAAACCAGACCGGACGAATGAACCCATGTCACGTATGATGCGAAACTGTGAGGGAATGTGTGTGTGTGTGACTGAGGCGTTGACCCAACTGGTCAAAGGACCGGGAATGCGAGAAAGTGCGACAGAATGGTACCTCCTTTTTCTTCTTTCCTTTTCTCAAAGCACGTCCCCTCTACCCTGTCTAATGCTCAAACTGCATGATTACAAGATTCTAACGCAGACTCGTGAATGCCCTTTACTGTGTAATGCACTAAATAGCCTTTCTTGAATACACTGCCACCCTCTCTGTTGCACGTGTACTATTTAGCCTGCCGTTGCACTCTCTCTCTCTCTCTCTCTCTCTCTCTCTCTCTCTCGCTCTCTCTCTCTCTCTCTCTCTCTCTATTCCTGCACTCCCACTCTTCCGAGTGGTTAGCCCCGAAATTGGCAGATTGCCACCCCTAGCACACCACCTAATTGGCTTCAAATACCGTCAGTATTTGCACAAAAACTCGTCTTTGATACAATCACCCTGAAGCCGCGTCATTACCTCTCCTTTTCCGCTAGAAGTCAATGAACCCAGGGTGGGCCGTAAGGGAAAGGACAGGTAAGACGACAGAGGTTCCCTAATCTGACCCGAAATAAGGGAACTACATGTCAAACGGCTCCTATAGTATAAAACAAGGACCTCAGAATACGCGACCCTCCCCTCCCCGAATTGTCGCAATACCCAAACCAGAAAAACGATCACCCCCGTTACCTCCCCTGTCTATGTCCCTGGTTGTTTCCCATAAAACCCCTGTCCTTCCTAGTTAAGTAACCGGGCTGTAAAAGGTTACGTAGGACCCAGAATGATGTTTTACAAGGTTAACAGACTAGACCAAGGTAAAGAAATCATCAAAATGAACCCCGCAGTAGTTGAAAAGCAGGATGCACCGATAGAAAGGAAATGTTTAGCCATGTTCGTCTCTCAGCAAAATACCTGTGTAGTACCATGTTGACGACTCACTGTACCCTTTTGTAAATGTAAAACTCTAGAGAACGGCATATCTTTGCCAGATTTGTCTCCCGAAGGTGGGTTACCATCAGATGAACTGTCATGCCTGTAATAAATAATTATGAAGGAAAGTCATAGTAAATCCAACAGGTCCGCCACCGGTCATTCATATGCCAGTTGTGAACATTAAATATAACGGACATTTTCATTCTTTGCCTGGAGCTGGGAGAGAAATAGACTTTTTGATTATCTTCATCTGCAAATTTTCTAAAGACTGTCTTTTCAAACTTGTTTAAGGGTACTGCTGTTGGAGGAGAGAAGGACCGGATGTGGGAGCACGAGGCCCGACTGCAGACTAAGGAACACCTGCGACATTAGCCAAGGCGAGACCACGACTGAAAAGAGCTGCAGGACGAGGCACTGTTTTCGACAGCATGAAAAGAAAGGGTCGACCTGATGCCCCTGCTCGACGTCCAGTGCCTGTCGACAAGTCCCCGCTCTCTGAATTCGGTCACATGCTCGCCTATTTGAAGTCTCTCGTTCTCCCAGTTTGTTCCTAATTTGGCCTTGCTCCATCCCCCTTTTTCCTCTGACTTACCCTATGGACTGTTTTGAACGCTCTTCTTCCATCTGAACTTTCTGACAATCACCTCAAAGGACACAGGGCGAAAAGGAACTTTTCGACCGGAGACGCGAGGAAAGGGTCGTGCCCTGCAACGCAGAACTTAGAACAGAGCTGGACTCGTAGCTCCACCGCCGGTGCTTAACAGCGCCAACAAAAGACCACAAAGAACAATGAGAACTCGTAAACTTCGAACATTTGACATCCTCAACCACCGTTTTGCTGCGCCTCATTTCTCTCCCAGCCGCCATTGTATTGATCCTGCTCCAATCCGAATCCGAAATATGTAATAACCTGCCAGTTCACGTTATGATATGTACTTGCTGCTCTCACTGCAGAACCGTTTTTTGTATTTCATTCCTATGACTTTCCTGCTGAACAAATTTATCAAAGCTTATCAAATAGGTGCACCTCCTAAAAACTAGAAACCTCAAAATGTATTGTTTACAACTCTTTTTCATCTAGGGTTCCTACCGTTTTCTTTTTCATGCTCACCACAGTAGAACCGAATAGAAAATGAACCAGCAAGATGTCTTGAATATGTTAAAGGGAGGACTGTGGAAAATTAGTGCGTTTTGGTGAACATTATCTGCGCCATCTTGCCTCTTCCCCTGATGCCACACTTTTGTCGTGCGCGCCCGCCATTTTAAGATGCCCCGATCAGAACAAACCCTTTTGCATGCCGCTGGCCCCCTGACATAGCCCTTTGCCTTCGCTAAGCCTGCACGCTGACCACCCCCTGCTTGCACCTGCCTTGAGTCATAAACCCCTCTTCGGCGCTGCTCTGCCCCAGGCCCTCATCCTGTTCCCAGCGCGACACCTCCCTGCTTTCCTTTCATGATCTCCGGCCCTTAGATGCAAACCCCCTTTTTCCCCGTGTGCCCGTTTTGTCCTCCCCGTTCCCAAGCCGACACCCAGCTCTGCCGATACCATCCTTGCCCCTCCCCGTACAATAGAAAGCTTCCCCCATCAAAGAATCCCCGGGTTGATCAAAGCCCCCACCCCATGAGATCCGATCAAACTCCCCACATTCCGTGAATCGGCGGATTATCCAGCTGCGCGATGCTCATCACCTGTTGTGACTAGGGTGGGGACTTCAACTGTAAATGTGTGTGGGAACGGGCCCAAAGGGGAGTTCCGAGAATGTCTTTTCCGTACATCAAAGCTTTTACATGTATGTGTAATCTACAATAAAGTCATAAATGTGGGTATAAGAGGCCAGGCCTCAGAAATACAGTTAGAGCACCTCAGAACGATACCTTCTGTCCGTTTCGTTGTGTTCTCCTCCGGAGAGAATAAAAAAACCCTTGTTTCCTGCTTTCCAGTCTCCAGCGCCTGCCTCTTCATTGATTTAAATAACTAGGGGGTCACAGAGGCAATACCGCCGGGCAAATATCGATTGTCCCCGACCCGATTGAACTTTTTACACATAGGCCAACACCATAGCCTCCACATGCTTCAACACCGTACGCATACTCCGCAAGACCTTCAAATGGATCTCCTCGAATCCAGGAAGACCGTCACTTATGCACTCATCACCAGCAGGCTGGACTACAGGAATGCCCTCTACACCGGAATCAACAAATCTATGCTCCACAAACTCCTGACCGCCGCAGCCAGACTTGTCCTCAGCATCCCACGACAAGACCACGTCACCCAGCACCTACTAGACCTCCACTGGCTCACCTTCGAAAAAAGAGTGACCCTCTAACTGCTCACACACACCTACAAAGGCCTCCACAACACCGGACCCCAATACCTCAACAAAAGAATCTCATTCTATGCCCCCAAGTGAAACCTCTGCTCTGCTCTGCTGCCTAGGCCTTGGCCTAAATCCCCCGCATTAACAGAGCGCAGATCCTTTTCCTACATCGGGACCAAGACCTAGAACAAACACCCCCTCAGCATCAGATGAAGCCCCACGCTGCAAGCATTAAGGAAGAGCATCAAGACCTGGCTTTTTGAATAACCAGAGCGGCCCAAATGCCCCCCCAGTGCCTTGAGACCCTCACGGGTGAGTAGTGCGCGCTATAAATCCCTGATTGATTTATTGATAGGCCAACACAGTGTGTGTTTAAGTGTTATCAAGAGGCCCTGCCATTGGTTTGGCTGTCTGTAACTCTTACGGGTAATGAAACAAGCAGTGCTGCCTCCTTTAATATACACAGAATCCCTGAGATCAACTTAGTTTGACGTCACCTCTGAGAGCTACTTTGAGGGTGCTGGTGAGCTACCAGTAGCTCCCAAGCTACTGGTTGGAGACCGCTGGTTTAGAGTAATGCCGTGTGGGAAATTATAGCAGATTTAAGCTTTAAGGAAGAGCCAAGTTTTAGTCTCTTCCTGAAGGGGAGAAGATCCCTCAGTTGTCTCAGTTCTAGTGGGAGTTTATTCCATAATCTGGCGGCCGATACACCGAAGGCTCTACCACCTGATTTCATTTTATTGAATCTCGGTATTTTAACCAATCTGGCGGAGGAGGAGCGAAGGTTTCTCAAGTACTTACCATGCAAACTTCCTCTGCATAGATACTGGTCCAGATCCATGCAGGGCCTTAAAAACTAGAAAGAGGGATTTAAACTGAATTCTTTGTATTATTCTTTGTATATTGATATCCCTATCTCCTAGATGAAGTCAGTGGGACGTATCTTGGTCTTCTGCATTATCATGTGTTTTACCTGTACAGTGAAAACCCCGCTGAGCCATCTCCTATGTACAGAATGAGGGAATGTCAATGTTACTCCCGCTCTTCATCGTCTGCATTAGCTCCTAGTGACGAGGCGTTTGAAGTCCAGACCTTAGGGCCTCCGTTCAGCTACCACCAGGTCCCTCATCCACGCTTAATCTGTTAATTACATTCCGATCTGAAAAGAGATCTACTTCAAACCACTTCTAGAGAACCCTACATTCAACAAGCATTGGAAATGCAATAGGTCTCGCATTAGAAAAGTTGTAGTTATTGGTCTTGTAAATGACATATTTTATTTATTTGTTGGTTTTTAAAATTGCTAAATTGATGGCTTTGTCATTTACAATGCCAATAGTTATAACTTTCGCGAATGTGACACCTATAGCATTTGGAATGCAACATGTTTTGTATTTACGTCACTTAGATGGCAGCTCTGGTCGTTAGGCCACATCTCTAGAGAGCAGGAGAGTGCAGCAGGGGAGAGAAGCACAGCAATGCAATAGGTCTCGCATTAGGAAAGTTTGAGCTATTGGTATTGTAAAGGACACATTTTTTATTTATGTGCTTGTTTTGAAAATAGCGAAATTAATAGCTTTGTTATTTACAATGGCAATAGTTTTATCTTTCGCAAATGTGACACCTATTGTAACACAATATGTGTTGTGAGGGTGAGTGAGGGTGAGGGGTTGAGGGTGAGTGAGGGGTTGAGGGTGAGTGAGGGTGAGGGTGAGTGAGGGTGAGGGGTTGAGGGTGAGTGGTTGAGGGTGAGTGAGGGTGAGGGTGAGGGGTTGAGGGTGAGTGAGGGTGAGGGTGAGGGGTTGAGGGTGAGTGAGGGCGAGGGGTTGAGGGTGAGGGTGAGGGGTTGAGGGTGAGTGAGGGTGAGGGTGAGTGAGGGTGAGGGGTTGAGGGTGAGTGAGGGTGAGGGTGAGTGAGGGTGAGGGTGAGTGAGGGTGAGTGAGAGTGAGGGTGAGTGAGGGGTTGAGGGTGAGTGAGGGGTTGAGGGTGAGTGGGGGTTGAGGGTGAGTGGGGGTTGAGGGTGAGTGAGGGTGAGGGGTTGAGGGTGAGGGTGAGTGAGGGTGAGGGTGAGGGGTTGAGCGTGAGTGAGGGTGAGGGTGAGTGAGGGTGAGTGAGGGTGAGGGTGAGGGGTTGAGGGTGAGTGAGGGTGAGGGTGAGTGGGGGTGGGTGAGGGTGAGTGAGGGTGGGTGAGGGTGAGTGAGGGTGAGTGAGGGTGAGTGAGGGTGAGGGTGAGTGAGGGTGAGGGTGAGTGAGGGTGAGGGTGAGTGAGGGTGAGGGTGGGTGAGGGTGAGTGAGGGTGAGGGTGAGTGAGGGTGAGGGTGAGTGAGGGTGAGGGTGAGTGAGGGTGAGGGTGAGTGAGGGTGAGTGAGGGTGAGTGAGGGTGAGGGGTTGAGGGTGAGTGAGGGTGAGGGGTTGAGGGTGAGTGAGGGTGAGGGTGAGTGAGGGTGAGGGGTTGAGGGTGAGGGGTTGAGGGTGAGTGAGGGTGAGGGGGTGAGGGGTTGAGGGTGAGTGAGGGTGAGGGTGAGTGAGGGTGAGGGGTTGAGGGTGAGCGAGGGTGAGTGAGGGTGAGGGGTTGAGGGTGAGTGAGGGTGAGTGAGGGTGAGTGAGAGTGAGGGTGAGTGAGGGTGAGTGAGGGGTTGAGGGTGAGGGGTTGAGGGTGAGTGAGGGTGAGGGTGAGGGGTTGAGGGTGAGGGGTTGAGGGTGAGTGAGGGTGAGTGAGGGTGAGGGGTTGAGGGTGAGTGAGGGTGAGTGAGGGTGAGGGTGAGTGAGGGTGAGGGTGAGTGAGGGTGAGGGGTTGAGGGTGAGTGAGGGTGAGTGAGGGTGGGTGAGGGTGAGTGAGGGTGAGTGAGGGTGAGGGTGAGTGAGGGTGAGTGAGGGTGAGGGTGAGTGAGGGTGAGGGTGAGTGAGGGTGAGGGTGAGTGAGGGTGGGTGAGGGTGAGTGAGGGTGAGTGAGGGTGAGGGTGAGTGAGGGTGAGTGAGGGTGAGGGGTTGAGGGTGAGTGAGGGTGAGGGTGAGTGAGGGTGAGAGGTTGAGGGTGAGGGGTTGAGGGTGAGTGAGGGTGAGGGTGAGTGAGGGTGAGGGGTTGAGGGTGAGTGAGGGTGAGGGGTTGAGGGTGAGTGAGGGTGAGGGGTTGAGGGTGAGTGAGGGTGAGGGTGAGTGAGGGTGAGGGTGAGTGAGGGTGAGGGGTTGAGGGTGAGTGAGGGTGAGGGGTTGAGGGTGAGTGAGGGTGAGGGTGAGTGAGGGTGAGGGGTTGAGGGTGAGTGAGGGTGAGTGAGGGTGAGGGGTTGAGGGTGAGGGGTTGAGGGTGAGTGAGGGTGAGTGTGAGTGAGGGTGAGTGAGGGTGAGGGGTTGAAGGTGAGGGTGAGTGAGGGTGAGGGGTTGAGGGAGGGTGAGGGTGAGTGAGGGTGAGGGGTTGAGGGTGAGTGAGGGTGAGGGGTTGAGGGTGAGTGAGGGTGAGGGGTTGAGGGTGAGTGAGGGTGAGGGTGAGGGGTTGAGGGTGAGACAGACAGAGCAGACGGCGCAAACACACACAGGAGGCTGCACGTACGGCAATCGCAGAAGGCTCACGCACACAGCGTGCATAAGGTATACCTACATAGCAGATGACGAAGTGAATGTACACACAAACTGTGCCTACAACAGTAAATGCATTCCTTTAGAGAACACACACTTAGAGTATACAAAACATGGCGCACGCCTGCGGGCATAGTCACAAATAGGCACCCATACAGTCTGCGAGTACAGCAGACGCATGCACACAGCAGAAGGCAGCCTGCATAGAAAGACACGAGTGGAGCGCACACGCAGGGACATTCACAGCGTCCACATGCACAGAGCGGGGTCACAGCTGACGCGGCGCTCGTGCAGGATACAACACACATGATTGAAGAGAGAGACAACTTGGAGGAATGCTTGTAGGTGTGTGTGTAGACGATGAGGGTGTGAAGCAGCAGGAATTTAATCTCCTATTTTTTTATATGAAATGTTGAGTTGCCCATAAAACCGTGTCTTGTTAAAAGGGTTATAAAAATAGTTATGATTAAAATCCGTGACTCGCTCAGTTTTCTGATTGACATTGTATCAGCTGGGATAGATAGTCAAAGCTGTCTAGTAGAAACTTCCAGTAAATTAGTATCGGGAGAGGCGGCATAACATGATTATTCGCTCTGCATAGGAGCTCTTTAGATGATGCAGTCTAATAAAAAAAATAGAGGTTTGCCAATGACATTTTGCTCCAAATTCAAAGATACAGCTAACTGCTGATTTACCTTAATCAGTGACACGGTGAAGCATGAACGCATGCGGTAATGACAGAGATGCAGTTCTTGACCCGAGTTACAGTTTCACGTTTCTTACTGGGGGTTGTTTTGCAACTTTACAGATTGGAATAATAATAATCCACTTTGCTGAACAATATAACATGTGAATTCACCACGAACCTATTGCAACTCGGTGTAAAAAGATAAAATCCCAAATCAAGACACAAGTATTGTTGCAAAAGGTGGTGTGAAGCAGCAGGAAAAGACAGCACCAACCCTAACGAAAACGAGTCAAAAGAAACACGAGAGACGGCGGAGGGCATTGCTGTGGGGAGGGGGGAGGAGAAATGCGACACGGCGGGCAGGGGAGGGGGCGGAGCGGGTAAAAAAAAAAACAAGACGGAGAGAAGGCAGAGAAGGGGAGGGGGGAGGAGAAATGCGACACGGCGGGCAGGGGAGGGGGCGGAGCGGGTAGAGCGGCATGTGGGTGTGAAGCAGCCGGGGCCTTTGAAGTGAAGCTAAGCTTCACTTCAAAAGGTGTGGGAGGAATGCGGCTGAGGGAACAGACGGCGATTTGGTGATGTGCACGCGCATTTTAGGTCAATGCGCAAGCGCATTGACCTAAAAGCCACGGGCACAGCACCAAATCGCCGCAGTTAGGTAAACTTTGTTTAAAGCCCTATAGTCTCGCTCTGCTCAATGCGCATGCGCATTGACAGGCGAGACCTAAAAAGGTCTAAACAAGCCCCTAGATACTGGATTAGATTAGATTGTTAAAAGGAGGACGGAAAAACCCACCTTACACCCCCCCCCCCCCGGCTGTGCAGGTCAGTTAAATCAGGAAACAGTCAATTTCTTGGTTACTTCCGGATTGCATCAAGTCTCTACATGACCTGAGCAGGCAATAGCTGAATGTGGTCCTCACCCTCAAGATCATGCTCTCTTCCCTTTAATGAGCTACAGTGGACAGCCATGCGATTTTACAAACTACAAAGTGTAATTGAAACATTCTGAATTGATTGTGGCCAGCTCAAAGCTATTCACTCAATGCTACCCTGGCTTTGTGCCAGTGCATGCCATTACAAGGTCTGGGCCTAGATGTCACAATACTACACTAATTTTGGCGATATTTATGGGTAGGTGCCTCATAACCACGACCAGGTTGCATCTGACACCTGGATTAACGTAATGTACAGTAGTTTAAGTATGGCTGCTGTGTTTGTTTGACTTTATGACTGTCATATGCCCCTTGGGGAGTGGGTTGGTCCAGTGATATAATAATAATGATAATAAAGGGATTCATAAAGCGCATGGTTACGCCATCTCGGCGTGTCCCCGCGCTAGGGTGAGTGAGGATGGCAGTGGCCAGAATCCACTGTGCCCACCTTGCTTAGCCTGAGAACAAATAGGTTTTAAGCGCCTTCCTAAACCTAGCTTCAAAAGTCTCCATCCGGAGATTTCAAGAGAGTTTGTTCCAATTCTGGGCTGCCAAAAACCGGAATGATCTACCTCCCATTCTGGCCTTCTTCACCTTCGGCACTATCAGCAGGCCGGTCCCACTAGATCTCAGGGACCTTCCCGACACATAGCTGGTAACAAGATCCTTCAAATACGAAGGACCAGTGTCCTGGATGATGCGATGGCATGTGCATAGTGCTTTAAACATCACTCTTTTCCTGACTGGTAGCCAATGCAAGGTATCCAAGGCTCTTTTAGAAGCAGCCCTCCTAGGCTGCGCCAGTACCAACCGTGCAGCGGCGTTCTGCACAACCTGCAGTCTTCCAAGGCATTTAGCCGTGGCGCCCAAATAAAGAATGTTGCCAAAGTCTAGGCGAGATGTAATGAGGGCATGCACCAGCGTCTTCCTAGCCTCTATAGGAAGGAGGTCCATCGTTTTTCGTAGCTTTTTGAGGACTCCAAAACATTTCCCCACTACACGTCTGGTGTGGATTTCGTAGGAAAGAGTAGGGTCCAACCAGACACCAAGATTAATCGCCAGGGTACACGGTATAGGGCCCAGAACCGGAGGCCACCACGCCGACGTCCATCCTGATGAATCTCCACCCACCACAAGCACCTCAGTCTTGCCACCATTTAACTTCATGATTCAGAAAAGGGAGGGGTGGTGATGAACAGAGTGTCTGAATTAAGCAGACCACTCTTACCCAGTCCAAAGATCAGGGCTTGATCCATCACCGTTATTTAGCTCACTGCCCCATCTCAGCTCAGAACCTGGTTATATGCAAATTAGTCTGTCCCTGGCCCAGTGCATCATGGGAACAGGGCAGACCAAACTACCAAGCCAATTCTTCACCAGAAAGGAGACAAGCTTCCGGGGACCGGTTTCTGCCATTCCAGGCGTCGTTGGCCCGGCTTGCTTGAATCCTGATGGAGCAGTGAGCAAGGGACTCATGTCTGAGTATACCCTTCCACGCTTATGGTGGACAAAATGATTCAGAAAAGGGGGTGGTGATGAACAGAGTGTCTGAATTAAGCAGACCACTCTTACCCAGTCCAAAGATCAGGGCTTGATCCATCACCGTTATTTAGCTCACTGCCCCATCCCAGCTCAGAACCTGGTTATATGCAAATTAGTCTGTCCCTGGCCCAGTGCATCATGGGAACAGGGCAGACCAAACTACCAAGCCAATTCTTCACCAGAAAGGAGACAAGCTTCCGGGGACCGGTTTCTGCCATTCCAGGCGTCGTCGGCCCGGCTTGCTTGAATCCTGATTTAACTTCAGGCAGTTCTTAGCCATCCAGGAGGCGAGCTCCTGCATGAATGCGTGAAGTTAGAGGCAGCAACGTCTGCTGCCCGGGATAGGGAGATCACCAACTGGGTATCGTCGGCATATGAGACAACCCCAATTCCATAGCCCTGCACTATCTCCGCCAAAGGTGTCACGTACAGGTTAAACAGGGTGGGACTCAGGGCAGAGCCCTGAGGCACACCCTGTTCCAGTTTGATATCCCTGGTGTAGTGCCCTCCCTGTCTAACCTGAAAGCTCCGCTCTACCAGGAACGATTTCAGCCATTTCAACGCCGGGCCAGAGACACCGCCCTTACTCAGACACTGCAGCAGAGTGTAATCGGCCACAGTGTCGAAAGCAGCGCTCAGGTCCAGCATAACCAGGGCCATCGTGTGTCCAGCGTCTGCCCCCCGTCTAATGGTTTCCGTGGCACTGAGTAATGCAGACTCCGTGGAATGACGAGCCCGGAAGCCCTATTGGGACGGTTGGAGAAGGCTAGCTTCTTCAGCATGAATCATAAGCTGTTGGTTTACCACCTTCTGTGCTACCTTAGCCAGGTATGGCAGAAGCGAGATAGGTCGCAGATTTTCCAATATGTCTGGGCTGATATTCGGCTTGCGTAGTTTACTAAGCAGGGTAGTAGGGAGGACTCATATTCTACTTTGTTAATTCGCTGTTCTCACCCTAACAAACAGCAAATAGAAATATAACGGAAAAAATGAACAATTGGGTATTGTTTGTTCTTTTTGCTATGTTCACTTGCATATCCAGCTTGTGTACCGTTCCAAATGACGCCAGAGGCCCGGACGTGGACGCTGATTCTCCCTGGCGTAAGCGTGCATGTCCTGCATCTTGCATTGCCAGTGGTAAAGCTGTAGCAGCAGGAGAATAGACTTTGAAACTTGGAGCATCTGGGATCGGGAGTACTTAGCGTGTCCTGGTTTGCGTCTGATGATTGATGATTATTTCAAGAGACAGCGGGATGGAACTGAAGTGGAAATGCTTTATGTGGATCTGAATTGTTTAGCATTTGTATACAAGAAAGAGCAGAGAACGTCTTTAACTGATTGAGACTACTTGTGTGAAAGGGAAAGTCAGAGGGCCTAATCCTCAAAGCTGTTTGTATGTAAAATTCAGCTCACATGCGCAAATGGCTTGATGTATCCGCGCTAGGAATTGACAAAAAGGTGAACTTGTGCTAGTAAATCCATTTACTCATGTGTAATATTAACCAAATATTTGATATTGTGCATGAGTAATTCCTACTCCTTGGATGGGCTGTGTGCCTTCCAGAAAGGGAATAACCTTGCAGGAGACGCACATTTTCCCCACCATTCGTACCCTGGAAATGGTCAGAGATTTACACCTGCCAAGGCCATGATTTAATCCCTTTCCAGGATTGGAACAGGAAGGAAACACCACCATAATTGGTGGGGGGTAGGGAGGGTTTCTCCGAATTAAAAAATCTTTGCACGGTGCACAATCATACAATCAAAAACGTCTATGGTGCCAGTTTAGAATTTACAGAAGTTTTTAAGTAGTATTCTAGGAAACCTGCACATGCTGCAGGTTTCCAGGAATATTTGTGGAAATCTTTGCGAGTTGCATACGCTTGGAAACCTGCACCCAAGCAGAATTTCGAATTTGTTTGTGACTCGTGCCCCCAGTGTCTGTATTGTCTGTACTTGTCTGTAGTAAACGTTTTGAGACATGGCGTACTGTGGTCTATCTTTTGTCCCATCCAAGGGGTCCTATTGTGTATAGGGCGCACTTTCCCTGTATGCGCCACAGTTCACCTTCAATTAGGTACGCTGTGCGCAAACAGGAGAAGCGCCCTTTAGTGTTCAACTCAGGAAATAGTCTCACTTTGGCATGTAAATCACAATATTTGATACAGTGCATGACTCGTAAAAATTTGGACAAAGACTACAATATTTTAGTGGATAGTGTGCATTTTTTCGACCCCTCAGCGAGATCACTGAACGTTGGAATCTCACAGCGCTGTGTTGGCCCTGGGGTTGTGAGGGCCCGGCCCCATATCCTCCTACAGAGTGAACTCGGATGTACCTGAGAGCAGCTGCGTAGCCAGTGGTAGATGTTATGAGAGGCATAGCCCCAAGGAATAATAACTACTGTAGGGTTTTGGTTCTGGGTGTTGGACATTGGTTTGGTTATGCCACAGTATATTTTTTTCATTTTATTTCATTTAAAGGCTCAGTGTAGGAAAGTGCCGTTTTTTGCATGGTTACCCTCCACTTTTTGCTTGACATCTGGTGCAACCTGGCTTGATGTGCTCTGGTTACCTGCCAATCAGGTTCCCACTGCTTGTGTTCTTTACAGGGCTATACCTTTGTACCCCCAATTGGCACATTTACAGGGCTATACCTTTTACCCCCAATTGGCACATCCCTGGCCACAGGAAAGCCACCTTTAAAAGTCACCATGGGTACCAAGGACACTGTCACCAAGGAAGGTCTCTAAGGACTGCAGCCGTTATTGTGCCACCCTGAAGGGTCCTGTACCTTAACACCCACACACTGATAGTGCAGGCTGCATGTTTAGGTGCAGAGAAAAGTGAAGAGTCGACATGGCACACATCTCTGTGTGCCATGCCTGCAACCCACTGCCTAAGACTTAGGGAAGTCATCCCTCTAACAAGGTGCACTAGCCCTCAGGTGAGGGCACAGTGGCATGAGCCCTGTGCCACTAAGTCCATTCTCAGACACTTTAAGTGTAGTAAAGCCATAAAGAGTATGAAGACAGGGAGTTGGTCAATACCAACTCCACAGCTCCATATTGGCTTTACTAAAAACTGGGAAGTTTGGTAGCAAACATCTCAGCACATTAAAGCCACACTGATGCCAGTGTGGGATGTAATATTAGATGCACTCAGAGGGCATCTTAGAGATGCCCCCTGAAAACCGACCAGCCCTGGTGTGGTTCCTGAATGGTTGCCCACCATTTGCCACCACCAGACAGGTTTCTGGACCCCTGGGTAGAGAGCCTCCACTCTCTGGGTCCAGAAACAAACCAATCCTGGGCATAGGTGGCATGCCTTCCTTTTTCGGAATGGGCTGGGTCCACGAAGGGAAAGCTTAAATGGCTTGACTCCTTTGGAAGCTGTCCCTGTCTTTTGCAGTCCCCAGCAACTGGCTCCCACTGGTTCTGGCCCACACTTTGGGCGGGAGAATTGGTGGGAAAACCAAGATAGGAAGAGAGGTGTTCCCCCCTTTTCTAACCCTGCCCCTCAGATGGGGGAGGCGAGGTGAAGCATACCTCTCAGTCCCCTCCATCTTGAAGATGAGGGGACCCAGCCAATCAGAGAGAGACTCGTTCCCCTCTCCCACTGGAGGGTGGCATAAAAGGGGGTGTTCCCACCCCAAGGAAGGGACCCTTGTTTACAACCTACACACCCCTTTAAAGACCCTTAAATCTAGTATTAGGGGCAACCCTGAACCTTTTTATACTTACCCAATTTGTCTGGATACTGTCTCGAGTGTGTGCATCAGTCTTGATTAAGTGAATACAATAGATGCTTGTGTGTAACCAGAAGGAAAATAGGAGGTACTTAAGAACAGGTCGCCCTCCTAGGACGTATTTCAAAAAGTGTAAACCCACCTTCCTGGGTTCAAAGACCTGTCTTGTGTTGGGGCTCTTCTAAAAAATAACGAGTGGAGCCAAAAGAAATTGCAGAAAGAAAAAAATGTTTCTTTCTTGAGTCCCCTCACTCACCGGAGTTTCCTCACGGTGACATGCTTCATCATTGGGGCCATCCCAGTTCTCTACGAAAAGGGGGGTGCTGCGACTGGCGAATTACGTAGGAGCACTTAGTTGTGAAGGACTATGTGTAGTGCAACAAAAAAAAGGTGAAGTGGAGTGGTGAAATGTGCGTTAAAAATACCGTGCTAGTGGGCCTCAATAGTTTATTCTGCTCCTACGTTGGTATGCTTAAAAGTGGGGTTTATACTGAAATCCGACCAACTATGAAGGTAGGGTCAGTATATGGTCAACATGTTTCACGCCACCCCTGGCGTTTCTTCAGGACCATACAGGGTCCAGCCCTGTATTTCCACTCCTAAAAAACCTAAAATAAAGGTTATGTAACTAATAAGTGATACAAAAATAATGCATTAGTGACCGCAGTTCAATTTTCGAAACAGCTAAAGCCTCCGAGCTACCCCCCGCACTGCCTCCACCATGTTGCCTCACCACTTTAATGCCCCAGCAGCCATCACTGAATTGGAACATTCTGAATTGATTGCTGCCAGCTCAAAGCTATTTACTTAATGCTACCCTGGCTTTGTGCCAGTGCGTAGCATTACTTGATTTGCCGATATTTACAAGAATGTTTCTCTTAACCACGACAGCCATAAGACTGCATCTGACTGCTGACTTAACGTAACATACAGTAGTTTAAGCATAGTGGTGGTTGTGTTTTTCTGACTTTGACACTCACACGCCCCGTGCGGAGTGGGGTGGCCCAGTGATGGAGTAGTTTGCTACAACTTTTAGTGAACAGAGTAGTAAGGTAAACTCATCCTACTTTGTTTATTTGCTGTTATCATCCTAATAAACTGCAAATGGAAACATAACAGAAAAACTAACAATTGGGTATTGTTTGTTCTTTTTGCTACTTTCTCATGCAAATCCAGCTTGTGTACCATTCCAAATGACGCCAGAGGCGAGGACGTGGATATTGATTCTCCCTGGCATTAGCTTGCATGCCCTGCATCTTGCATTGCCAGTAGTAAAGCTGTAGCAGCAGGAGAACAGACATTGAAACTTGGAGCATCTGGGATCTGGAGTACTTAGCGTGTCCTGGTTTGCGTCTGAGGATTGATGTTTACTTCGAGAGACAGTAGGATGGAACTGAAGTGGAAGTGCGTCATGTGGAACTGAATTGTTTACCAATTGTGTGCAAGAAGGAGCAGAGAATGTCTTTAACTTCTTGAAACTACTTGTGTGAAAGGGAAAGTCAGAGGGAATAATTGAAAAAGCCCTTATATGCACAAATGGCTTGATGCCTCAGTGCTAGGTAGGGCCAAAAGGTGAACTTTTGCTAGTAAATCCATTTACTCATGCGCAGTAGTAACCAAAGATGTAATATAGTGCATGAGTAAATTCATTCATTCAAGAAATCTTTATTTCGATCACAGATCATAAAAGATGCATTTCATTTGTACAAAGTTTAAAAGGTATTAAACAACAAAGGTGATCGCATGATTAAAAAACTGGTAAAAGAAGTGCCGGAGTTTCCATATATCGTGAAACAACAAGTCATTTATACAAGCCTTTTTACCCATCGGCTTCGAAAAAACCACATAGAAGTTAAAAATTTAGACAGGGCGAAGACCACAGTAGGGGATAGGTCTGTCATGAGTAAATACTTTTCCAGTGGTGGGCTTCACCTTCCAGAAAGGGAATAACCTTGCAGGAGACGCACATTTTCCCACCGTTCCTACCCTGGGAATAGTTTGATATTTGAACCTGCCTAGGCCCTGATTACATCTTTTTCTAGGATTGGAACAGGAAGGGAAGACCAGCATAATTGGTGGGGTGTAGGGAGGGTGTTTCTCCGAAGTGAAAAATCTTTGCACAGTGCACAAATATACATTCAGAAATGCCTACGGTCCTAGTTTACAATTTACAGAAGTTTTTCAGGAGTATTCCTGGGAACCTGAAATTGCTCCAGATTTTTCATGAATATTCGTGGCAATCTATCTGAATTCCATAAGTTTGGAAATCTGCAACCATGGCATGTTGTAAACCTTCGGGTGCAAAATTTATAATTTGTCTGTGAATCATGTCCCAAGTAGGGGTTCACTTACATAAAGGGCACACTTTCCCTGTCTTTGCCACGGCACACCTTCAAACAGGTGCACTGTGTGCAAACAGGAAAAGTGTGTCCTACTAAGTTGAATGCACTGCCCTCGGGGCAGCTGCAAACTCACGCTGCTGGGGGGCAGCGCACTCAAGTGAAATACGAAGCTTAAAAGCGCTCCGTGTTTCACAGTGCAGGCGGCACCCGCCTACACTTTTGAAGAGGGGAGAGAGATCCTCATTCAGGCAGGTGCAGTGAGTCACGGCATTCACCTGCAAGGGGATGTCTGGGGGGTCCACAGGATTCCCTTGACACCCTCTAGAGGGCTGTCATTAGGGGGTGCACTGACAGTGCGCCACCTTTTTGTGTTGCCTCCTGATAGCTTCTTTACCTCTACACCAAAAGAAATAAAGCGATTCCTTCATTTCCATGGGGCACACCCCCATACAAATGAGGGAATACCCTCTTGAGGTAGCGCTGGTGCAGCTTGTGTGACAGCGCTATCTGTATTACAGAAGGGGCTGCACAAGTGTCTGTGGCCCCTTCTATAATAACAAAGAGACCCGGGGGTGTACAAAGAGGGCGCAAATGCTTGTTGCACCCAGGGGCACTTCTGTAATACAGTCGTTGCACTGGAATCTTTAAAATGCTCAGTGAATAAAGAGTCAAATAACATTGCAGTGTATGGCTTGTAGGGTGTCCTAACCTCTAGGGTTGCAGATACTTTCTGGTTTTGCACCATGTTGCGCTTTGTAGCTGTCAATGCTGTTTTGCAGCAACAAAATACTAAGGAGCTGATTCACAAAAGCATTTATGAGTACTGAAAGTAGTACTGCAGGAGTACTCTCTTGCATACTCTTCCGTGCCTATCTGAATTGCACATAATATTCATCTCCTTCTAATTGTACTAACTATATGTGAATTTTACATGAGTATCCCCATTTTAAATGTTCGGGTCGATACAAAGATGTGTAAGAGTGTGTAAAACAGTACTACGGGAGTGCTACTTTATGGACTCCAAATGCTTTTATGACTAGGTCTCTACGATGTTATTTTGCTGCAACTGACTGCCACAAATAGAAATGTAGCAAAACACAACATACTAACCGTAGGTAATATTGTACCCCGGTGCCCCTTGGTTAGCACCACCATAGTGCCAATTTTGGCAACACTTCTCAGTTCTCATACAGCAACGAACATAAATAAACCACAAGACACCTTCTCAGTTTTCGTACAGCAAAATACATAAATAAACCACATTTTCTCCACTAACAACACCTTTGTTAGTGAAGAAAATTGCTGCAGGTTTATTTGCATAACAAATATGCCAAAATGGTGGGTTATCTTATGGGCGATCCAAGGGCAGGCCAGCCCCTATGCCGCCTGCCTGATGAGCCAAATTACACCGTGGCCGTCGCCAGCCGGTGGTTACCAATTTTGAGAGGGGCCGCCCCTCCCATCAGTGGATCGCCAGTCCATGCACTTACTCACGCCCCCCCAAAAGGAGGGCGGAGCGTTCCAGGCAGCCCCCGGTTGCTCAGGACCACAACCGCCTTTAGGACTAACGGGGCGCTGTCGCGCTTCCAGGGGAATAAACAGTGACATCCCTTGGGATACTTGGATTTGCACCCTTATTGTGCTGCTACATATAGTACCCTTTTGTACCTTGCAGACTCTGGATCGCCATGTAACTCCTCCACAGTTCTGGGGGTGGCCATTGTCACAACCAGGGGCCCCCACCAATGCAGGTATTCCTACTTACATCCTGCTGCTTCCAAGGCCTCCATAAGGTCCAGCAAGAATAAGTCTATTCCGACCCTTGAAAGGTGAACCCCATCCACTTCCCAGCATCCAGTAGACTTGGCATGAAGCAAACCATGTCTGATAAAGCCAAATCTCCTTTGCTCTGTGAATTTATGCATAGCGCATTCACTCTCCTGCATGAGATCTCAATGGCGCCCCCAGATCGGGATCCTTGCCACACTGTTCGAGGTGTTATTTCAGACCACCACAGTTCACATGCCCCAGCTGATTGCTCAACTGACACATGGTGCCCCTCATGTCTTGAAGCAGTACTCTCCTCACCAGTGCAGTCAGGTCATTCCCTCCCAAGTGTATGACCAGAATATGAGGTGGAGCGATCCCACCCCCAAATCTCTGCTGCAGCTTCTTCATTAACTCGTTCCAGCGCATACCCGGGTAACCTAGCCATGTCTTCTCAGTGGCGGTGTAATCCTGCATGCCATCCCGCCCAATGAAAAGGAAATCATCCAGGTAGTGGGTGACCTCTTCCAACCCAAAGGTTTCCTGTAGAGCCCACTGCAGGAAGGAACTGAAAGCTTCAAAGTAAGCACAAGAGACCGCTCACCCCATGGGCATGCATTTGTCAAAAAAGTACCAGCCGTCTAGCCTGAAACCCAGCAGGTGTTGGCTGCTTGGGGGAACTGGTAGCAGGCGGAACGCCGATTCGATGTCCACCTTCGCTAACCAGGCCCCCTTGCCCGCCCTCCTGATTAAGTCGAGCGCCACATCCAGGGTACAGTATGACACTGAGCAAGTTCCCTTCTGAAGCCCAATCAAGAAATTTGTATAGCGCGCTACACACCCGCCAGGGTCTCAAGGCTCTGGTGGGGGGGAGAGCAGCTAGTGGTTGAAGAGCCAGGTCTTGAGCCATCTTCTGAAAGCCGGGAGGTCTGCAGTTTGGCGTAGGTGGAGGGGGGGGGCGTTCCAGGTCTTGGTGGCGCGGTGGGAGAAGGATCTGCCTCCGGAGGTGGTTATGTGGATGCACGGGACGGTGGCCAGGGACAGGTCGGCGGAGCGGAGATTCCTGTTGGGTGCGTAGAAGGACAGTCTTCTGTTGAGGTAGGCGGGCCGGTCTTGTGTAGTGCTTTGTGTGCGTGGATCATGAGTTTGAAGGTGATTCTTTTGTTGACGGGGAGCCAGTGCAGGTCTCTCAGGTGGGGGGTAATGTGGTTTCTGCGGGGGACGTCGTGGATCAGGCGTGCGGAGGCGTTCTGGATTCTCCGGAGTCTGTTGATGAGTTTGGTCGGGGCTCCGGAGTAGAGTGCGTTTCCGTAGTTGAGTCGGCTGCTGATGAGGGCGTGGGTGACTGTTTTCCGAGTGTTCGTCGGGATCCATTTGTTGATCTTGCGGAGCCTACTGAGGGTGTGGAAGCATTCGGAGGAGACGGCGTTGACTTGGTTGGTCAGGCTGAGCGTAGAGTCGAGGATGATTCCCAGGTTGCGTGCGTGGTTGGTCAGTGTCGGGGGGGCTCCCAGGGAGGGGGGCCACCAGGAGTTGTCCCACGCCGAGGGGTTGGGCCCCAGGATGAGGATCTCCGTCTTGTCCGTGTTCAGCTTGAGCCGGCTTGCCTCCATCCAGGCGGCGACGGCCTTCATGCCCTGGTGCAGTTTGGATTTGGCGGTGAGGGGGTCCTTGGTGAGGGAGAGGATCAGCTGGGTGTCGTCGGCGTAGGAGATTATGTTGAGGTCGTTTAGTCTGGCGATGCGTGCGAGGGGAGCCATGTAGACGTTAAATAGCGTTGGGCTAAGGGAGGATCCCTGAGGGACGCCGTAGAAGGTCTTGGTGGTTCCGGATTGGAACGGGGGGAGGAGGACTCTCTGGGTTCTGTCGGTGAGGAAGGAGGTGGTCCAGTCCAGGGCATTATCTCGGATACCTGCGTCGAAGAGGCGTGCGCGGAGGGTGTGACTGAGTCCCCTTCAGGGTAGGATAGGTGGTGAATAAGTCTGTAAGCCCCAGGCTCCTTTTTGGGTACAACCCCCAACGGGGAGACTACAAAATTGTCCAGTAGGGGCTCCCTGTAGGGCCCTGCTACTCTCCCCAAAGCCAGTTCCTTCCTGACTTTGGCCTGCACCATTGCTGGTAGGTCCCTGGCTGACTTGAGATTGTCCGCCTCTCTGCTAGACAGAGGGCCACACTTAAGGGATCACAAAACCTTCCGAGAACCCCCCTCCCCCAGGAACAAAGCCCCATCAACCTTGTTAGGGTACCGTCTGAGGAGGGGGAGGATGTTGCTCATGTTGACTGGTGAATGCCCTTTGAGTTCGCGGGGAGCTTGCGCGCAGGGGAAGGCCAGAGGGTCGCTCAACTTAGGAGGTGACAAGTACGGTAGAGGCGCTGCGCTGAGGGTCAAGTGCTGGGGGGAATGATGTTTCTGCTTTCATCAATGCTGCCTTAATTGTCCTGTTTACCATTGGCTGTCGGTTTCCTATCTTGCTTGGACTGACAGGAGGCTGAGGGGTGTTGGCCACCGCATTTGCTGCAAGCATATTGGAACCTACATCTAATCCCCCATGAGCATGCCCCTGCGTTAAAGAGATTGCATGTACCAGGTGACACCCTCCTAATCCCCCCTCTCTGGCCCCCCTACGTGGCCCTCGAAAGGGCTGCTTGAAAGCCCTCGTGGTTGACTCAGAGTACCCTGTGCCTGGGTAGGACACCCCCCTGCGCCTTAGGTTGCGTCACTATGCTCTGCGCCGTGCAGACCCCCATATGGTCCATCTATAGTAGGACCTCTTTTTAGTCCCACCCCATCTCTGGGCGTACCGCCATCTTCTTCCTGAATTCACAGTCATAGTTCAACCACCCTAACCCACCCCACTATTGTGCTTCTGTGTGGAAAAACCTTGTGTATTGCACCAGCACCTGCCCTTGCTCCGGGAATTTTTCCAGAATCACTGACTGAAATATGGAGAAGGCCGAGAACCAGTTGTCGATAGACTTTTCTGGGCATGGCTGGAACTTGACTTTTTTATCTTCATCCTTACCCCCAACCCTACGAGCGTCCTAGCCCTACTGGCCAAGCAGGAGCAGGGAAAAAATGTCTAGAAATTCGCGCCTCCAGATGAATTCTTTGACAGCAAGTGGAACCTCCCAGGACAAGGAGCTGCGGCCTGACAAGAGTGGCGCATTCGTGGCTGGCGTGTGCACTGTTTGCACCACCAGGGGATGCAAAGGGAGGACATTAGCTGCTGAAACAGTCGGGATTGCTGAGGAAGGAGCGACTGGAGGAGCGCTGAGCTCGGCCTGAGTGGTGATGGCAGATTCCCCCGCTACAGAAGGCCGCCTCACCTCGCTGTGTTGCGCTCCAATAGTGCCAGCTCCAGGTGCCGCCCCCAGGGGAGTTGGAGTCTGGCTACCTAGCCCAGATACACCATCCATCCCAGCAGCTCCCAAACCTCTGCTAGTGCCCGGTGAACAAGTCCCTGCCTGTGATCCTAGTACGAGTGCCCCCATGGGGAGCGGGGGGGCAGCTGTTGTACCTGAGGGGGGCTCCCCTGCAGGGCCCACACATTCGCTGCCACTGCTAACCCTCCATCCCCCTGGTTAACGGTGGTGCCCCTAGCAAAAGCGCTAACCCCAGCAAGACCAGATCTGACCTCTGCCATGAAGCTCCTCAAAGTGTCAGTGAGCTTATCCAAGTCCTCTGTTGTAGCGAAGTTTGCTTGGGGCGTGCCGACAGCCGGGGGAGATACTAGTCCAGGTGCCAGCGGCGGGGAAATGGGCAGAGGAGTGGTGGCACTTAGGGGAATTGTCACGGCCCGGCTCTTGGGTGGCAGCGGGTCTCCCGGGAAGTCCTTGACTCTTGCCCTGCGTGTCCGCTTGGACCGAGAGGGGCCCGCCTCTTCACTAGGCTCCTGCTCTGTGGTCGGGCCCCCACAGACAATACCGGAATCCTCCGGATTGTTAGCCTTTAATAGTTCAGTGGCCCAAGCCAATCCCTTGATCTTGGCCAGTTTGACTTAGGTTGCTAGCTGTGCGTCTTGGGAAGTGCCTGGCTGGGTTTCCTCCACTTGGGACGGCAACGAGAAAAGGGAAGGGGATCCCTGGCTATCCATGAATATTCTGAGTTGGCCGTCTCAACCTGGAAGAAAAAACAGCTGTGAGCCACAAAATCCTGACCAGTGAATACAGGCATGCCCAAGATCCTCCTGTTGTCCCTTCTGTACTTACTATACTGAATGTGGGCTATCGTGCTTAAATGGATGTTGCTCGATGGGTGCCTCAACGAAATCTGTGGTGGAGATGAAGAAGAGGTTAAGTTAGCTCTCCCCCCACACCATGGTCTTGCACCCCATCCCTTCTCGCGCCCAAGTTCCTCCTGTAGTCCCTTCTGCAGCAGTCAGCCCGTGTCTGTACTTATTATACTGAATGTGGGCTGTCGGACTTAAAGGAGTCCCGCTCGATGGGTGCCTTGAGGAAATGTGTGGCAGAGATGAAGAACAGGTTAAGTTAGCTCTCCCCCCACTCCAAGGTCTCGCACCCCGTGCCTTTGCCCCTATGAGGCGTGCAGTATGTCGTGCCGCAGTATGCAGCATGCAGCAGTGTGAGGCGTGCAGCAGCATGTGTGGTGTGCAGCAGTGTGAGGCGTGCAGCAGTGTGAGGCGTGCAGCAGTGCGGCGTGCAGCGGTGTGTGGTGTGCAGCAGTGTGAGGCGTGCAGCAGTGTCAGGTGTGCAGCTGACGAAAGAATGGGGGGAAAAAACTCGAGCCGACAAGAGTGGGGAAAAAATCACTAGCAGACGAAAGAGTGGGGAAAGAAATGCACGATCCGACGAAAAAAGCATGAGTCAGAGAAGAAAGTAAAATGTGAGCCAGAGAAAGACAGGACATAAGTAACGAGCCATGTAGAAAAATAAAAAAGCTCTCGGCATTGCAGTGGTAGGGGCGGGGGAGTGCATTCCTTTCAAGTCTGATGTGGGGGCGGGGGGGCGCAGCCTTTGAAGTCTGATGCCGAGGCACAAACAAATGGTGGTGTGTGAAGTGGCTGGCGATGATGTGCACGCGCATAGCTCACATGAACTGTACGCAATCCGCAGCTAGTAGACTTTTCTTTTCCGCTTACTATAATCTCGCCTATTTATCCCTGCGGATAAAATAGGCGAGACTTAAAAAAGGAGAAATACAAATATAGGAAAATTATGACAAAGACAGACCCCACGGACAATAAAGATCATGCACGGGTAAGAAAAAGACGCAGAAATTGCAGGGTGGCGGAGGAAAAGGTCATGAGGTGGAATCAAGACTAGGTATCCTTAGTACTCATTTTCGTACTCAGCAACATCTGCATGCAGCAGGTCTGGACTCTTTGAAACCCTACTGCACTGTGACAGTAGAAAGCAGGTGCCTTCACTATTTCTAGAAACCGCAATCTGTCAACTCAAACTGGAAAAGGCAAGGATTGGGGTTATTTTAGGCAGGACTAAGGGGTAATTTCTGTCAGGCTGTTATATTATCTGAAAAATAAAAGGCTAGGAAGTATTGCTGATAATCCGCGCTTGATAACACTATGCCTTCTTGGTGCTGTTAGAGAACGTTATTTAGTTGGGACCAAAACTTTCCTTGTTCTCATGTCTATAGTCTCAGTGTTTGTGGCCACTGGTCTGTCTTCTTATGTTTGTATCCTTGCATTTGTGCCTGTGTCAATGACCTTGTATTAAGGTTTTGTGAAGGTGTCAGTGCCACTGTCACCCTGTAGCCCCACGTCCCAGTGTGAGTGCTGCTGTGTCAATATTCTAATTTTAGTGTAAGTCTGTCTTTCAGTATCTCCATATCAGAGTCAAAATGTTAATATTACCGTATCAGTGTCTGTGTCTTCATATCCACATGTGTCCCTTTGACCGTCTTGGTGTCCCTGTGTCAGTTTCCCAGTGGCAAGATCCCTGTCAATATGTGTGCCATTTTCCAAGTGTCATATTTTTAGTGTACGTGTCTCACAATATTTGTGGCTGTGTCTCAGTGGCAGTGATGCACTAGGTGAACAAGGGGTTGATTCCCCGGTCAATGATAGGGAGTGTCTATGGCCTTTCTGGGCTGTGGTTTCAGACCCCCTTTAAGAAACAACTAATTGGAATATAGATCCACACAGGGGTGAACTTTCACTGTAAAGGCTGGCACTCAGTATCTGCCATCCAGCGTGCTTCTCTGCAAATCGTTGCACCATCAAGAGCTTTGAGTCTTTGACAATATCTCATCATTACATAACACTTAAACCATGGTTTCCACTGAACTGGGAAGTTCTGTAGAACAGTATCCATAGTCCTTCTCTTAGTGTCTGGATCTTGGGTGTTTTCCCCACAACCACTGTCACATCCTCCTTTATAAATACCTTTGTAAATGCCTTCATTTGTTTTGATCTGACCTTACTATAATGTTGTTTTCTTCTGGACCACATATGACAGTTTCTAATGCTGGTCTGTCACTGAGTGTGCAAACTTTTTTCCTCAGTCAATGTGAGGTAATACAAAATGTTTATACTACTGGTGCTTAACAGCGTTTGGTGCCCATTTAATACACGTGATAAGTCATTATTTTGGCATTACAGTTATGTTGCGGCATCAGAATATGCCCCTAATGAAATACTAATTTACAAAGATTTACATGGAATTTCTGTTTTTCCATATGTCATATTGATATCCCTACCTTATAGATGATGTCAGTGGTCATATCTCGGTCTTCTAGATTATCATGTGTTACACCTGTACAGTGAAAATGCCGCCGAGCCATCTCCTATATACAGAATGAAGGAATGTCAATGTTACTGTCTCTCTTCATCATCTACATTAACTCCTAGTGAAGTCCAGACCTTAGGGCCTCCTTTCAGCTACCACCAGGTCCCTCCTCCGCTGTATCGCTTAATCGTTTAATTACATACCGATACGAAATAGATCTACTTCAATACACTTCTAGAGGCCCCCACGTTCAAAAAGGGCTGAACAAGCCCCTAGAAACTGGACTAGATTGTAAAAAGGGGTACAGAAAAACCCACCTGACTGACACCTCCCCCCCATCTGTGCAGCTCAGTTAAAATCAGGAAGCGAGCAGCTACTTGGTTACTTCCGGATTGCATCAAGTCTCTACGTGACCTGAGCAGGCAATAGCTGAATGAGGTCACCAGCCTCAAGATCATGCTCTCGTCCCCTAATAAGCTACAGTGGACAGCCATGGGATTTTGCAACCTACTAAATGTAATTGGAACAGCAGCGGCTCTTTCGCCTAAGTGGAAGAGTGCGCCCCACTGCTTTTTAGCAGTGAAAAATGACAAATAAAATGATAATAACAACAACATCTGCAAGGTTCAGGTAAGTGGAGTATTTATTACTCATCCCTTGGCGCAATAAACAGACCACGCAGTGTTAAGCGTAAAAGGCCATTTATTAGACCAGGCTGTGTAATCTTACAAAACAGCAAACATCAACAATAAATAACTTCAAACCCTCAGAACACTTCACTTCTCACACACTTCACCCGTTCTACATCCTCAGAACCACTCCATGCCCCATACCGTCCTCATTCATATCCATCAATCACATGTCATCCTGCCAGATCCTGTGACCTTCCAGTCATGCCTCTATCTGCCATTCAAACTCCCCCCCCAATGGATGGGTGTGCTCGCGCTTGACCCCCCTCTCCCTTCAAAGTACCGCCAACCAGGGAACCCCCTGTAGGGCGGATCCCTGCCCCACCCCCCCACAGGTCCGCTGCCCTTCGCAAACTGCACCCATCCACACTCACTCCCTGCAACACCATATCGCCTCATTCCACAACTCGCTCACCACATCTCTCATCTCCATCATATAGTACGCATTCCCCAGTCGAGACAGGTGCACTCCGTCGTCCCTGAAAACTAAAGGTTCCTCCAGTCGAATGCCTCCGTGTGAGATCACTTTAATGTCCTTGTCCCTGCAAAAAAGTCTCATCGCCCTGTTGAGTTTTCTCCGTGCTTTCTCAATTGCCCCGTGTTTCATTGCCCCCTCCACACTTTCCTGGGCACCAATTCCGTCCAGGCAATGCAAGTCCCTGCAAGCCTTGACTTCAATACTTAGAGATCCCTCTGCATCAGCTGCAAAACACGGCAAACCTGACAGCTGCACCAAATTGTTTTCTCCCAGGTGAATAATCAACAGGTCCGGGCATCCTTTTTGCGGGACCATTTTTGCAAGCCAGGGCAGTAGTGCCCCCCATCGCATACCTCCTTTACCCCACCAGTGTACCTCATGTAAATGTCCTTTCAGTCCTAGGTTACGGCCGTACACTTGCTGTTCCGTGTACTTAGATGCCCAATGTACGAAGGAGTGCCCCACAATCCAGGTTACCGTCTTGGACCCTGGTCCGCCCACGCAACCTACTAAAGAGAAATATGTTAGCACAAAACCACAACCCCCGTTTCAGCCAACCGACTCCCCTCAGGACCGACTCACTTCCTCACATACCTCTCGCAACAGCACGACTTCCATCTATCAATCCGTCTAATCCTATTCCAGGACCACCCCAAGCGGGCCGCAGCTGTCGCAGTCCCAATACGAAAGGAGTGGGTTCCAAAACCAGATGCCTCCAAACCAAGCCCACGCAATGCCATGCGCAACACCGCTAACAGCTGGCCAGCCGTCACTCGCGCCCCTGATGCATGACAGAAAATCTCACCTTGCGTCACACGTGCGGCCCCCAGGAACCCCCGCTATTCGGCCACCGGGCACACATCCCCGCCATCCGCCTCATTCAACCACACCCACTTACCCCTACCCAGCTGATCCGCGGGGGCGGGGGTCTGCACCCTAGAGCTGGTGGGCAAATCAATGGGGGCCTCATCCCCTTGGGCCACGTCCCTTGACTCTGAACCCCCTCCTACAACCTGATCTGCAGACAGATCCACCACCTGATCCCCTTCCCCCGACCCCAGAGACACCTCCCCGGGCCCAGAAGCATCCTTGTGCAAACCGGCAGGCAGGTCCCCAAGCCCTGCCCCCGCAGACCGGCCCCCCGACCCCTGGGCTTGCTCAGGCCGCGTCACGAGAGGCTCCGCGCCCCCAGACACAGCCCCAGAGGCCCCGGGCAGGAATTGGAGAGGAGGAAAAACTTGTGGGGGCAGGCTCTTGCGCTTCCCGCCCCGCGCTGAGTCCATCGGCGCTCCGCCCCCCCTCCGCACCATCACCTGCCCACGCTGAGGGGACGTGTCGTCCTGACACGCCAGGACCGCCGCTGCGACCCCGGCCGAGGCCGCGCGCAGGGCCCTCACGGCCCCCACCCACGCCTGGCCCAAGACTCCTGGCTGAAGCAGGTCCTCACTGCCCGCGCGGGCCAGCAACAACAAAGCCGCCCTCACCTCCTCGGACGTGACTCCCGACATGGTCGGAATGATACGCTTGAAGCGGATGCTGAACCTAGCTGCCGGCAGACAGCTCGCGACGTCGATAGTAAGTGAAAACTATTCCGGCCCACACTCACACTACCTCCAAACTTCCTACGCTACCTTCGCTAAACCCTCCCGATGGTGCCAGGCAACAGGAAGAGGAAGTCCCCTTCCTCCCCTGTGCCTTATACCGCCCACCTAACTCCTCCCCTTCCCCTGCCTGTCCTATCCCCTGCGCGAATGACCCCGGGGGAAGACTAGTCTGCGACTTTTCTTCCCCCGGGGCCCGGCATTCTCCACCAACCGTCCTAGATCGAATCTCCCCGCTTGAACCCTCGAATTCCCCCCTTAACATTCCACCCTCAAGCGAGACCACCCAGGGCACAGAACATGGAGTAGATATAACAATAGCAAAGGTTATTATCATTTAATTTTCCTCACTCACTTCCTGCAGTCGAGCCGAGTTTGGGGACCTCCATTCTGACACGACACAACGGCAGGAAGGAGGAGGAGCGATGGCACTGCTTCAATTGTGCATGACAGTTTGGTCAGCCATCTTAGACCGGCCAAACCGCCATGCACACTTCAATCTACTACTCACGCTGTGCTATACAACTAGGTTGAGAGGAAACACAGATTTGTAGACTTTCAGTGAGCGCATACCTAGGGCGCTCACACCAATCACAGCACTTCTCTCATGATGGGTAAGACCAGAACAAGACCAGCTTCTGGATTGGTGTTGGAGAGCCTGTGGCATGCCCAGAGCTGAGGAGCAGAGGCAAGAAAAAGACCGATGCTGCAGATGGCAGGTAAGTATTATTTACATTATTTTTCCCACGCTGTCCCCCCCCTGCGCTGCCTCCCTTGCGCCGCATCACCACTTTAATGCCATAGCAGCCACCACTGAATTGGAACCTTCTGAATTGATTTCTGCCAGCTCAAGGCTATTTAGTTAAGGCTACTCTGGCTTTGTGCCAGTGCATACCATTACAAGGTCTGGACCTAGATGTCGCAATACTACACTCATTTTGGCGATATTTGAAAGAATGTTCAACGTAACCACAACATCAATAAGATTGCATCTGACGGCTGACTTAGCGTAACGTACAGTAGTTCAAACATGTCCGTTGTGCTTGTCTGACTTTATGACTCTTACATGCCCCCTGCCGAGTGGGGTGGCCCAGTGATTGGGTAGTTTACTACAACTTTTATTAAGCAGGGTAGTAGGGAGGACTCATATGCTACTTTGTTTATATGCTGTTCTCACCCTAATAAACTGCAAATAGACATATAACGGAAAAAATGAACAATTGGGGATTGTTTGTTCTTTTTTTTATTTTCTCGTTCAAATCCAGTTTGTGTACCATTCCAAATGGCGCCAGAGGCGCGAACGTGGACGCTGATTCTCCCTGGCGTAAGCGTGCATGTCCTGCATCTTGCATTGCCAGGGGTAAAGCTGTAGCAGCAGGAGAACAGACTTTGAAACTTGGACATCTGGCATCTGGAGTATTTAGAGTACCCTGGTTTGTGTCTTGAGGAATGATGATTATTTCAAGAGACAACAGGATGGAACTGTAGTTGAAATGCTTTATGTGGATCTGAATTGTTTACCATTTGTATACAAGAAAGAGCAGATAACGTATTTAACTGCTTGAGACTACTTGTGTGAAAGGGGAAAGTCAGAATATCTAATTCACAAAGCTGTTTGTATGTAAAATTCAGCTCACAGGCACAAATGGCTTGATGTATCAGCGCTAGGAAGTGACAAAAAGGTAAACGTGTGCTAGTAAATCCATTTACTCATGCGTAATATTAACCAAAGATGTGATATTGTGCATGAGTAAATCGTACTCCTGAGGTGGGCTGTGTGCCTTCCAGAATGTAAATATCCTTGGAAGAGACACACATTTTTCCGACCATTCCTACCCTGGAAATGGTCAGAGATTTGCAGCTGCCAAAGCAATGATTAAATCCTTTCTAGGATTGGAACAGGAAGGAAACACCACCATAATCGGTCGGTTGCAGGCAGTGGCGTAGCTAGCCTCTCTGCCTTTTCGGCCCGCGGTGGCCGTAAGAGCGGCGGGGTGGTGGTGCTGGCGTGACATTCCTGCGATTGCCGGGGGGCGGACCACCCCCTCTTGCTATGCCACTGGGTGTAGGGACTGTGTTTTTTCGCAGTGAAAAACTTTGCGCTGTGCACAATTATACATTGAGAACCGCCTATGGTCCTAGTTTGGAGTTTATAGAAGTTTTTCAGGAGTATTCCAGGAAACCTGCAAGTGGTGCAGGTTTCCAGGAATACTCGTGGAAATGATAGTGAATTCCATCAGTTTGGAAATCTACACCCATGCCAGGTTGTAAACATTTGGGTGCAGAATTTAGAATTTGTTTGTGAATCATGCCCACAGTGTCTATATTGTCTGTGCTGGTCTGTGGTAAAGTTTGTGAGACATGGCGTACTGTGGTCTATCTTTTGTCCCAGCTGGGGATCCTAATACGTATAGCGCATACTTTCCATGTCTGCGCCATAGCGCACTTTCAAACAGGTGTGCTGTGTGCAAGCAGGAACAGTGCACCCTATTAGGTTAAATCTGTTACCTTCAGGGCAGCCTCAAACTCGCTCTACCCTGGAGCAACACATTCAGTAAAATACCGAGCGGCTGCTGCAAACCTGCTCCAGGTGACACCGCATGCGCGTTAAAGAGGGGAGAGTGATCCCCTTGTAGGCGGGTCCGGTGAGTTACTGTACCCGCCTGTAAGGAGATGTGTGGGGGGTCCATTGGATCCCCTTGAACCCTCCCATAGGGCTGTTATCAGCGGGCGCACTGACAATGCACCACCTTTTTGTGACGCACCGTCAGTGCAGCTCCTGACAGCTTCTTAACCTCTGCGCCCACGTCCATAATACGGCGTGGGTGCAGAGTTAAAGAGATTCCCTCGTTTGCATGGGGCCATGAGGGAACGCCCTCATGAGGTAGCGCTGGCGCAACATGTGCGCCAGCGTGATCCGTATTACAAGGGGTGCTGCACAAGTGTCTGGGGTTCCTTCAATAATACCAAAGTGACCTGGGGCGCACAAAGAGGGCGCAAATGACTGTTGCGCCGCGGGGGCACTTCTGTAATACAGGTCCAGATGCTTCTGATACAAGTCATTGCACTGGAATCTTTAAAATTCTCAGTGACTAAAGAGGCAAATAACATTGTAGTGTATTGCTTGTAGAGTGTCCTGACCTCTAGGCTTGCAGATACATTCTAGGTTTGCCATTTTGCTTCTTTTCTTTGGCAGCTGTCAATGCCGTTTTGCAGCAAGAAAATACTAAGGAGTAAGCATGGGCTCGCGGAATTTGCGGATTTTCCGCGATTTCGCAATCTGCGAATCTCGCGAAATCGCAGTAAAATCTGCGAATCAGCGGGGACGAATTTTCAGCCAGGCACTTACAGGGTTACAGCAGCAGGTGCAAAAGTTGAAGCTAATTTTTTGTAACCTTTTACAAAAGGGTTACAAAGAAATTAACTTCAACTTGGGCACCTGCTGCTGTAAGCCTGTAAGTGCTTCCTGGCGCCTTGTTGCCTACTTGCAACTATTCTCTGACCCTGCTCTGACCCTTGAAGCAGGGTCAGAGAATAGTAACAAGTAGGCAATGAGGCGCCTGTCACGAAAATTAAACATCAACAGGAAGCACTGACCGATATAAAAACAAGCATTTGCAATGCAATAGGTCTCGCATTAGGAAAGTTTAAGCTATTGGTCTTGTAAATGACAATTTTTTTATTTATGTGTTGGTTTTGAAAATAGCTAAATTAATAGCTTCGTCATTTACAATGCCAATAGTTATAACTTTCGCAAATGTGACACCTATAGCATTTGTAATGCAACATGTTTTGTATTTACGTGACTTAGCTGTATTGATATTACAAATTACAATGGCTTTTAATTTTTTTAAATAATTAATACTTAAATAAAAGTGATTTTAATTTATAATGGCACTAGCTTAAACTTTTGTAAATAACTTTTGTGAAGATTATGTTCAGTGTATTTTATTGTGACGAAAATCCAACCGAAGTGAAATGTTAACATCTTTTTGTGACATTTGTAATAAAGTTTGAAACATTGAGAGAACATATTTTTGAACCAGTTGTTGTTGAATGGTTGCGCAGTTTGATGCTGGGGTGGCGCTGAGTGGTGCTGTGGTGGTGCAGAGGGTGGCAGTGGTGAACCAGAGGGTGACAGTGCTGAACCAGAGGGTGGCAGGGGTGAGCCAGAGGGTGACAGTGCTGAACCAGAGGGTGGCAGTGCTGAACCAGAGGGTGGCAGGGGTGAACCAGAGGGTGGCAGTGATGAACCAGATGGTGGCAGGGGTGAACCAGAATGTGGCATGGGTGAACCAGAGGGTGGCAGGGGTGAAACAGAGGGTGCTGTGATGAACCAGAGGGTGGCAGTGATGAACCAGAGGGTGGCAGGGGTGAACCAGAGGGTGGCAGTGCTGAACCAGAGGGTGACAGTGGTTAACCAGAGGGTGGCAGTGGTGAACCAGAGGTGCTGTGATGAACCAGAGAGTGGCAGTTGTGAACCAGAGGGTGGCAGTCGTGAACCAGAGGGTGACAGTGCTGAACCAGAGGGTGGCAGGGGTGAACCAGAGGGTGGCAGTGATGATCCTGAGGATGGCAGTGGCGAACCAGAGGGTGGCAGTAATGAACCAGAGGGTGGCAGTGATGAACCATTGGGTGGCAGTGGTGAACAAGAGGGTGGTAGTGGTGAACCAGAGGGTGACAGTGGTGAACCAGAGGGTGCAGTGATGAACCAGAGGGTGGCAGTGGTGAGTGCTGAACCTGAGGGTGGCAGGGGTGAACCAGAGGGTGGCAGTGGTGAACCAGAAGGTGCTGTGATGAACCAGAGGGTGGCAGTGATGAACCAGAGGGTGGCACTGGTGAACCAGAGGGTGTTGTGATGAACCACAGGGTGGCAGTGATGAACCAGAGGGGGACAGTGATGATCCAGAGGGTGGCACTGGTGAACCAGAGGGTGGCAGTGATGAACCAGAGGGTGGCAGTGATGAACCAGAGGGGGACAGTGATGATCCAGAGGGTGGCAGTGACAAACCAGAGGGTGGCAGTGATGAACCAGAGGGTGGCAGTGATGATCCTGTGGGTGGCAGTGGCGAAACAGAGGGTGGCAGTAATGAACCAGAGGGTGGCAGTGATGAACCAGAGGGTGACAGTGGTGAACAAGAGGGTGGTAGTGGTGAACCAGAGGGTGACAGTAGTGGTGAACCAGAGGGTGCTGTGATGAACCAGAGGGTGGCAGTGGTGAGTGCTGAACCAGAGGGTGGCAGGGGTGAAACAGAGGGTTCAGTGGTGAACCAGAGGGTGACAGTGGTGAACCAGAGGGTGCTGTGATGAACCAGATGGAGGCAGTGGTGAGTGCTGAACCAGAGGGTGGCAGCAGGGGTGAACCAGAGGGTGCTTTGATGAACCAGAGGGTGGCAGTGGTGAGTGCTGAACCTGTTGGTGGCAGGGGTGAACCAGAGGGTGTCAGTGGTGAACCAGAGGGTGACAGAGGTGACCCAGAGGGTGCTGTGATGAACCAGAGGGTGGCAGTGGTGAGTGCTGAACCAGAGGGTGGCAGCAGGGGTAAACCAGAGGGTGCTGTGATGAACCAGAGGGTGGCAGTGGTGAGTGCTGAACCTGAGGGTGGCAGGGGTGAACCAGAGGGTGGCAGTGGTGAACCAGCGGGTGCTGTGATGAACCAGAGGGTGGCAGTGATGAACCAGAGGGTGGCAGTGGTGAACCAGAGGGTGGCAGTGATGAACCAGAGGGTGGCACTGGTGAACCAGAGGGTGCTGTGATGAACCAGAGGGTGACAGTGATGAACCAGAGGGGGGCAGTGATGATCCTGAGGGAGGCAGTGGCGAACCAGAGGGTGGCAGTAATGAACCAGAGGGTGGCAGTGATGAACCAGAGGGTGGCAGTGGTGAACAAGAGGGTGGTAGTGGTGAACCAGAGGGTGACAGTGGTGAGCCAGAGGGTGATGTGATGAACCAGAGGGTGGCAGTGGTGAGTGCTGAACCAGAGGGTGGCAGCAGGGGTGAACCAGAGGGTGCTGTGATGAACCAGAGGGTGGCAGTGGTGAGTGCTGAACCTGTGGGTGTCAGTGGTGAACCAGAGGGTGTCAGTGGTGAACCAGAGGGTGCTGTGATGAACCAGAGGGTGGCAGGGATGAACCAGAGGGTGGCAGTGATGAACCAGAGGGTGGCAGGGGTGAACCAGAGGGTGGCAGGGGTGAACCAGAGGGTGACAGTGGTGAACCAGAGGGTGACAGTGCTGAACCAGAGGGTGGCAGGGGTGAACCAGAGGGTGGCAGTGGTGAACCAGAGGGTGACAGTGCTGAACCAGAGGGTGGCAGTGGTGAATCAGAGGGTGCTGTGTCCATACACGACAGCATGGGTAACTTCGCTGTGCTAGCAGCTCGCGAACACGCACAAAGCCCCACAAACATGAAAAAAAGCCCCGCGAACACGCAAAAAACCCAAAATTCGCCATTTCGCACGAATTCGCAAATTATGCGGATCGGGAATTCGCTTTCGCACAATTTCGCGGACCGCGATTTCGCAGATTTCGCCCATGCTTACTAAGGAGCTGATTTACGAAAGCATTTATGAGTACTGAAAGTAGTACTCAAGGAGTACTCTCTTGCATACTCTTGCGTGCCTATGTGGAAAATTAGTACGGTTTGGTAAACATTATCTGCGCCATCTTGCCTTTTTCCCGGATGCCACACTTTTTGTCGTGTACACCCGCCATTTTAGGTGCCTCGATCAGAACCACCCTCTGCACGCCACTGGCTCCCAGCATAGCCCTTCACCCTCGCAAAGCCCGCACGCTGACAACCCCCACACTCGCATGCCTTGGGTCATAAACCCCCCTTCAACGCAGCTCTGCCTCAGAACCCCATCCTGTTCCCAGCGCGACACCTCCCTTCATTCCTTTTCATGGTCCCAGGCCCTTTGATACCGACCCCCCCCCCCTTTTCCTGTGTGCCCGTTTGTCTTCCTCTTTCCCAGGCCGACACCTAGCTCTGCCGATACTGTTTATTGCCCCTCCCCGTACAGTAGAAAGCTTCCCTCATCGAAGGACCCCCGAGTTTATCAAAGCCCCCACCCTATGAGATCCGATCAAACCCCCACATTCCGTGAATCGGCGGAATGTCCAGCTGCGCGATAATCATCACCTGTTGTGACCGGGGTGGGGACTTCAACTGTAAATGTGTGTGGGAACGGGCCTGTAGGGGAGATTCAGAGGATGTCCTTTCATACTTCAAAGCATTACAAGACTGTGTTACCTGCAATAAAATTCATTTAACTGTGTATAAGAGGCCAGGCCTCAGAGATGCGGTTAGAGCACCTCGTGACGATACTGGCTGTCTGAACTGATGTGTTCTCCTCCGGAGAGAATAAACCTTGTTTCCTGCCTTCCAGTCTCCAGCGCCTGCCTCTTCATTAGTTAATATTTTGTGGGTTAAAGAGGCGATACCGCCGGGCAAATATTGATTGTCCATTGACCTTAGTTTTAACAATTGGCATCCCAAGCGTGGGGCCCATCAGTGACTCGTGGATCCAGTGGGAGAGGTCCTGACGACAGAGTGAACGACTGCAACGATCGGGAGAGCTCTTGCCCAATAGACCCTCGTCTGGCAGCCGATCATCCGAACTTCACTGGCTCCGAACAGACCTCTCTCGAGTGATCTACGGTCCTGACTGGGAACCATCAGGAGTGCCGCGAGGAATACGAGGAAAGGAGGACGATCGGGCGCTGGATTCGGAAGATAAGAAACTGTCCATACGGTCCGGGTAAGGTCGTGTAGACACGACGAATTGCGAAATAGTTGTTTAATTGTTCAAAAAATACTAGTATTACTCTTTGTTGACCTATTTGGAGATTCACTGTCTGCAAATGGAGAAACAGTAGGCTCTTTCTCTTTGCAAACAGTGAAGGATAAGTAACGCAGCCAGCGTGCCTATCTTTCTCCCCCACTGATTGATTATTTATTCACAAATTGTTTTCGGGAGATTCCCTCTCCCACACTGATTAACTGTTTTTTTTTTACCCCGAGCTACTGTTCGCGGATTGTTTTCTGGAGATTCTGTGTCTACAAACAGGAAAGAACAGGTTCCCCTTTGCAGATAGTGAAAGGGTAGAGGACGCAGACCTTTGCGGATCTACTTATTCTTCCCACTGGTCGTTTATTTATTGTTTTGATATTGGTTCATGAGGTATTCACTGCCTGCAAACAACGTAGAATAGAAATATTCTGTCTAGTCTTTGCACGCAGTGATAAGATAGGCAGTGCTGACTTTTTGTCCTCTTCGCGAGCCGTCATGTCTGTCTTCTCCCCACTGGTCGATAATTGGTTCAGCCCGGACCGTTTATTAGAGGTGGATCATCTAGCTCCGCTGGAAGGCACCCCTAATAAAGACATGTTCATAAACTATGGATTAGTTACCATAGCCTATAGTAAACTGTGGCATAGGTATACCAAAGAAAATCAAGAGAAACAGTGGCCACTTATAGGATCCTTCGATCTTGATAAAATAGAAACGTTAGAAATAGCCCTTCGTAATAATAAGACAACGCCTATTATGCTCGACAGTCTCGGTATGTGGCGCAAAGAAGCAATGCAACGAAAGAAAAGAGACGAGGACAGAGTAGGTAAAGGAATATATCGACAGGACAACCCCAGGACACAACGACCCGAAAGTAATCCCCCGACACTGCGCACAGGGCGACCAGACTTAGGGCAAAACCAATGTGCTTTTTGTAAATATGCCGGGCACTGGAAAGCCCAATGTCCGACTCTACTGAACGAGAGTAGGAGCAGAGGGCCGACAGGAATAACAGGCCGGCAGAAAGGGAAAAGGCGCGAGACAAAGATGAATCAGACCGACATGGACAGGCCAGATAGAACCACCACGTTCGACTATGCCCGATGGCACAGATTTTGCCAGGCCGATTTCAGCGACATGTTCGAGTCCTCATAGATCAAACAACGCTAAGACGGGAAACCCAGTCTAGCTCTAAATTAACCACGACAAACCCCGAATACCAGTTGCCAAAGGCGTAAGTGCGTACAATCAAAGCCACCAGAAAAAGGCAGCCAACGAATAAAAAGACAAGAAACAGGTAAAAAGAACTCAGAACAATAAGTATGCGCAGCATACAGAAAAAGATAATTGTGGCCAATAACTGTTTTATGTTTGTCTTGGGTCTTTGTATATAATACTTGTACTGTCTCCCCGTTTGAGTTTGTGTGTACGTGATGCATGAATCTACGTCATCCCTCTGCCTGTGTTTCCGTGTTACTTAACTTCTGTTATCAGAAGCTTTAGCATGAAACAACCTGGAAAGAAAGGAATGGGAAAACGAAATCAGTAGGCCACTGATGAACATGAACTTTTATTTAACATAACGAGCAAGAAACAATAACAATACGTAATAATAACACCTACTAAGGCCCTAACAACAGGAAACGTTAGAACCAAGAACGGTAAACTGTAGAAAATGAAAGTCAGCAGAACACCCCCCCCCCCACTCTGGAAACTTCCAAGGTGGGGCAGGGTTGTGGCTACGCCCAGCCGGCAGCAACCCATATAAGGCGGGTCCTGCTGCCAACAGTCGGCCAGGAAATCGTAACATAGGGTGGAGCCGGAGGAGAGACAGGGGCCAGCGGGACCCAGCCAGGGGATCGCCTTGACCACACTGGAGAGTTGTAAGGGGGGGAATGTCTATGTCCTCGACCCTCCTCTCTCTCTCTCCCAGTCCGGCCGCGGTGGCAGGTGAGAGTTGCAGATAGTCCCGCCACATGCTCCCCCGGTCCGGCCACCAATTGCCGGGGACTGGGGCCAACTGGATCCGGCTGCAGCCGATGAGCCAAGGAACCCGTTCATGGGGCCAGAGCAAGGGGCGTCCAGCCGACATCCACCGGAAGCCCGGCCCAGAGACGGACGGGACATTTTTTCCTTTTCTCCTCCGTAATGGCAGCGACAACACGCCAGGCGCCACTTCTTTCTTGAATAATGGCTGCGACAACTCTGGAGGGGGGATGTCTTGTACATACCTCCGCGAAAATTAGTCCAGGTCGGGCTGGGAGGGAGAGGCGACGCGGACGAGCCTCTCCCACCTCCACGGATAGGAGGCTTCCCAGCCCCAGTCCGGCCATCACAAATACCTCTGCAGAAATTTGTCCAGGTTGGGCTGGGAGGGAGAGGCGACGCGGACGAGCCTCTCCCACCTCCACGGGTAGGAGGCTTCCCAGCCCCCGGCCCGGCACCGAAATCCTCCAGCCGGGCGGCGCCGATCAACGGTGCCGATACTTGCGCAGCACCGAACATGCAACGGTGCCGATACTTGCGCAGCACCGAACATGCAACGGTGCCGATACTTGCGCAGCACCGAACATGCAACGGCTGCGCCAATACTCGCACAGCACCGAACATGCAACGGCTGCGCCAATACTCGCACAGCACCGGACATGCGCCGCAGGTGGCCATACTTCCGCAGCACTGGACATGGGACTTGAGGCCGAATGTCCTGCTCCTACGACACAGAGTTCCTTTTCTTTCACTCCAAAAGGTCTCATCCACTCTTGCAGACTCGACGAAAGGCGGCTGCTGCAGGCCTCAAAATGGCGTCTGGGCCCCCTGGAAGGCGGGTCTAGGCCGCTAGAGTAACTTTGACCAGCAATATAACTCGGACGCTTGTCCACCGGGGCACAAGCCCCCACCTCCGACAGCATCCCCACAGCCTTGAAGATTCTACAAAAGTCCCAGGAGCCCTCGGCCCCTGCCGGCTCCCGGTGAGGAATGACTGCTTTGGTCGCTAATGAAAATAACCACGACATAGCCACCCCTTCTGTTAGCACGAGTGTTTGAACTGCCGAAGAGGACTCTGGTCCAACCGCCGGTTATGGGAAACATTTTGTCTCTGATGCTACTTCCGGACTAACCCGGCCCCGCCCAAAATGGCGCCGGAATCAATGAGAACTTGCGAACGCCTCGTGGTGTTTTTTTAGCTAAAAAGACTCGATGTTCTGAAATATGTATATGATCCTTTGTACACTTGACGAAAAGGAGGGAGGGTTCACTCGACGAACATGTAAAAGGGTCCCGTGAAAAATGTTTTTTTCAAATGTACAATTTATTATGATGTTTATTGTAGCCGATACATAACCTCGCTTACGACACACACCCACGGTATACATATAGGAAATTTGATTGCAACTAGTCCAACTGTACTGCCAGCTATGAAATGAATGCCCCTTGATCCCTCAACTATCGATAGACATTTTAGTTCCCTGCAAATGAATGAATAAGCCTTTTTTAATATTTTTAATATTCCCAATACTGCAAAAAAAAAAACCCTACTGTACGCACTTTAGCCATTGCCGTGCCTGGCCAAATACGATTGCACTGTCATATCTACATGCTGAACGATTGTGCAAATAAAGGTTTTCCGAACTATGAAATGGGTATTGCATGCTTTTTTTTTAAAAATGTGAGGTCAGCGGGAGAGTTTTTTTGTGCACCCTGCTTTGTTCTCTTTTTAAGGTTATCAGAAGATGGTTGCTCAGCTCCAGAGGGAGGATCGAATCTAAGACACGGTACTCTGCCTCCAGGTATGCGACTGGCTCTTGAACTAACGCATGGAGAAGGACCTCGACTTCTGAGGACGGGTAACGTGAAGCGGTGTAAATGATAGAACGTTATGAAGGTACAACACTCAAAGGTACCTGGGAACAGAGTTGGCCGAAGAGCTGGTATGCCTTAGACCATCACAGCATTGGAAAAGATTTAAGGGCCCCGATAGCTAGATACATCGACCAACTAGATACCCCGCACTAAGAGCCCCTGATTTTTAACGTTTCCCTACACGCGACCTATAAGGACACACTGCCCCCCTTTTTTCCCCCCCTGGCTTCAGAAACCAAGACCCCAGGGATTCTATCCCGAGGAGACAAGACGAGTATGAGGTAAGTAAAGAACTTTCGTGCCCATGCATTTGAAATGCGCGAATGTTGTCCCCCTCCCTTCCCTTCTTTTCCTCCCCCTACAGGTTACACTGGAGATCACGACCGAGGTATGGTGAAGATCTGAAGCCCCGCCATGTCTGATACACGAAGCGGACTAACGTTGCCAGATGGCACCTAAGCACACCCACAAACTGCTCTTGTAACGAAAGAGCTAATAAGTTGTATAATATGATAAAACACGGTCACCCCTAATCCGTGTTGCGTGAATGGGCACGTGTCACGTATGTCTGAAAACACGGTCACCCCTAATCCGTGCTGTGCGAATGGACACGTGTCACGTATGTCTGAAACTATGAGAACATGTTTTTGTGCGACTGAGGCGCTGACTTGACTGGTCGGCGGACCGAGAGTGCGAGAAGTGCGATACAATGGTGTCTTTTACTCAATGCATGCCCCCTCTATCCTGCCTAATGCTCGTCCGTCCCAAACTGCATGCTTTCGAAATTCTAACACGGACCCGTAAATGTCTTATGTTGTGTAGTGCGCTGAATAGCCTATCTTAATACACGGCCACTCCCCATGTCGCACGTGTACTATTTAGCCTATTGTTGCACATCTCTCTCTCTCTCTCTCTCTCTCTCTCTCTCTCTCTCTCTCTCTCTCTCTCCCCTCCACACTCTCACTCTTCCGAACGACTAGCACCAAAATTGGCAAACCGCCACCCCTAGTGCACCCCCCAATTGGCTCCAAATACCGCAAGTATTTGCACAAAATTTGTCTTAAATATAATCACCCTGATGCCGTGTCACTACCTCTCCTTTCTGCTAAATATTGATGAAACCTAGAATTGGCCAAACGGGAAAGGACAGGTAAGACGACTAAGGTTCCCTAATCTGGCCCGAAATAAGGGAACTACATGTCAGTGGCTTCTAAAAAAAAATTGCCTCAGGATAATGCGACCTTCCCCATCCCGAATTGCCGCAATCCCCGAACAGTAAAAAGTGATCGAAACATCCCCGTCTTCCCAGAACCCCCTCAGTTTTGTATCAGCTGCCCCGGACGAGAGTTTTTAAAATGTCCCCCACCCCCTGTTGTAGGAAACAAGTCGACTTACAACTAACACGAGCCAGCCGTTGTTCCTAGAAATGATCTGTTGGTGAGCAAGCTACGGAGTTTTAGAATTTGAGAAATGTCACTGAACGCTTACCAACTGAACTATGGCCTTCTGCTAAATAACGCCCTTATGACACAAAGCAAGATGACAGTCCCTAACCACAGTTTGCTATGTCCCTAGTTGTTTCCATAAGACCCCGTTTTTTTTTTATAAAAGTAATAAGGTTGTAAGAGGCTATGTAGGAACTAGACTGATGTTTGCGAAGTTAAAGATTAGGCCGAAATGAAGAAATCGTTGCAATTAACCCTGTTGAAAGTAAAATGTTTAGCTGAAAGGTAGGATGCATTTATAGGAGGGAAAAATGTTTAGCCTATGTTCATCCCTCAGAAAGATACCCATCAGACCATGGTGATAGCACGTTGCACTTTTAAAAAAAATATAAGGTCCTGGAGAACGGTATAGCTTTGTAAGGCACGTACTAGGAAGGTGGGTCTCTGTCAGAAGATCTGACGTAACTGTAATACACAAAATACGATGAATAGGCACCAGATTTCGTACCACGACAATGAATGTAACGCCAACCAGCACCAAAGAAATAGTTACGAAGGAAAGTTATAGGAAATCCAACGAGCCCATCCTCAATTATTTATATGATGGTTGTGAACCCCAATGTAACGGATGTTTCTCATTTGCTTGGAGCTGGGAGAGAAATAGACTTATGTGATTACCTTCCTCTGCCAATTCTCTAAAGACTGTCTTTTCAAACTCATTTAAGGGTACCGCTGTCGGAGGAAAGAGAGACCGGATGTGGGAGCACGTGGCCTGACTACAGATCGTGGAACATCTGCGACATTGGCCAAGGCGAGACCGCGACAGAAAGGAGTTGCAGGACGAGGCACTGTTTCCGACAAAATGAGAGGAAAGGGCTGACCTGATGCCCCTGCTCAATGTTCAACGTGTGCCGAAAAGTCCCCGCTCTCTGAATTCGGTCAGGAGCCCGCCTACCTGAAATTTTCCGTCCCCCTGGTCTGTTCCCGATTTGGCCCTGCTCCATCCCCCCCCCTTTTTTCTCCGACCTACCCTATGGACTACTTACACACACTCTTCTTCCACCTGAACTTTTTGACAATCGACTCCAAAGGACACAGGGCAAAAAGGACCTTCTTGACCAGGAAAACGAGGAGAAGATCATGCCCTGCAACGCGGAGCTCAGAAGAGAGCTGGACTCATCGCTCCACCGTGCCAACAGAAGACGACAAGGAATGCTGAGAACTCACTAATAACGGTCCATGACAATAGGACCTCCCCTTCGAACAATGGCGCCTCTGATTATCGTTTTTACTACGTCTCATTTCTCTCCCAGCCACCATTGTATTGATCATGCTCCAACTAAAAAATGAACAGAACTTACATATGTAATAACCTATCAGTTCACATTCCGAATGACTACAAGTATCTATGAAATGTACTCAATGATCACACTACAGAATCGTTTTGTCCGATATTGCATTACTATGACCTTCCTGCAAACGAGTTTTATCGATAGACCCGCCTCCTAAGACAAAATATTTTAAATGTAATGTTTATAGCTTCTTCACCTGGGTTCCCATTTCTTTACTTATGACCGCCACAGTAGACATGGATAGGAAATAGGCCAGCAAGATGTCTTGGATATGTTAAAGGGAGGACTGTGGAAAATTAGTACGGTTTGGTAAACATTATCTGCGCCATCTTGCCTTTTTCCCGGATGCCACACTTTTTGTCGTGTACACCCGCCATTTTAGGTGCCTCGATCAGAACGACCCTCTGCACGCCACTGGCCCCCAGCATAGCCCTTCGCCCTCGCAAAGCCCGCACGCTGACAACCCCCACACTCGCATGCCTTGGGTCATAAACCCCCCTTCAACGCAGCTCTGCCTCAGAACCCCATCCTGTTCCCAGCGCGACACCTCCCTTCATTCCTTTTCATGGTCCCAGGCCCTTTGATACCCACCCCCCCCCCCTTTTCCTGTGTGCCCGTTTGTCTTCCTCTTTCCCAGGCCGACACCTAGCTCTGCCGATACTGTTTATTGCCCCTCCCCGTACAGTAGAAAGCTTCCCTCATCAAAGGACCCCCGAGTTTATCAAAGCCCCCACCCTATGAGATCCGATCAAACCCCCACATTCCGTGAATCGGCGGAATGTCCAGCTGCGCGATAATCATCACCTGTTGTGACCGGGGTGGGGACTTCAACTGTAAATGTGTGTGGGAACGGGCCTGTAGGGGAGATTCAGAGGATGTCCTTTCATACTTCAAAGCATTACAAGACTGTGTTACCTGCAATAAAATTCATTTAACTGTGTATAAGAGGCCAGGCCTCAGAGATGCGGTTAGAGCACCTCGTGACGATACTGGCTGTCTGAACTGATGTGTTCTCCTCCGGAGAGAATAAACCTTGTTTCCTGCCTTCCAGTCTCCAGCGCCTGCCTCTTCATTAGTTAATATTTTGTGGGTTAAAGAGGCGATACCGCCAGGCAAATATTGATTGTCCATTGACCTTAGTTTTAACACCTATCTGAATCGCACAGAATGTCCAACTCCTCCTATTTGTACTAACTAAGGGGCCTATTACGGTTGCGGTTTTTCCGCATCCTCTGGGCCGGCGGAAGCCACCGCCGGCCCGGAGGATGCGGAAAAACCGCAGTGGACCCACCAAAGACCCACCGCCACATTAGGATGGCTGGTGGGTCCTGGTTTCCGTCCGCAGCTTTTCCGCCGCGGTTGGCTTATAACCGCGGCGGAAAAGCTCTAATATGGTGGCGGTGTCTCTCAGACACCACCAGCCATATTAGGATGGGCTTTAAAGGGATTTCCGCCGTGGAAAAGCATGTGGAACTTCACTGCGGGGGCCCATTGCGGGCCCCCTGGGTGAAGGGGGGGTTGGGGTGCACATGGGGGTTACCTATGGTACCCCCCTGCATTTGTATGCAGAAATCGGCAGGCACCGCACAGTGCCTGCCGCTTTCTGCATACAAATGCAATGTATGCATTTTTACCATTGCGGCGGGTGCAGCTTGAAGCCGCACCCGCCGCAATGGTAAAAATAGAGGATGTGACCGCCAGGGTGGCGGTCACATCCTAATTGGACAGGAGGGAACTCCGCAGGCCATGCGGAGGTTCCCTCCTCCTCTATGGTCGCGATCATAATGGGCCCCTATATGTGAATTTTACATGAGTATCCCCATTTTAGATGTTTGGGCCCATACGAAGACGTGTGAGAGTGTGTAAAACAGTACTACGAGAGTGCTACTTTATGGACTCCAAATGCTTTTGTGACTAGGCCTCTACGATGTTATTTTGCTGCAACTGACTGCCACAAATAGAAATGTAGCAAAACACAGCATACTAACCGTAGGTAATATGGTACCGCGGCGCCCCTTGGTTAGCACTACCAGAGGCAAGGTTACATGCCGTGCTCCAATGCTTGTGCACGGCATGTAAATTAATTTTAACCCACTTTTGAACTGCATAAAAGTGGAGCACAACATGTGCCAATGTTAAGAAGCACAGGAATATTTTGCACACCAAAAACGTCTTTACAGTTGCAGTTTAAAGCTGAAGGTGAGCAGTTTTAGTGTTCAAATTATGAAATAGTCGCACCTGGACATGTAAATCATAATGTTTGCGCCAGTGTATGACGCGTAAAAATAAATGCATTTCCGCGCGAAGACTACAATTTATTGGCCACTGTGCATTTTTCCGACTCCTCGGTGAGCTCACAGAACGCTGGGACCTCAAAGCGCTGTGTTGGCCCTGGGGTTGAGAGGGCCCGACCCTATATCCTCCTACAGAGTGAACTTGGATGTACCTGAGAGCAGGCGCGTAGCCAGAGGTAGATTCTATGGGGGGCATTGCCTCAAGGACTGGTAACTACAGGAGAGTTTCGGTTCTGGGTGGTGGACATTGGTTTGGTTAACCCACAATATATATATTTTTCATTTAAACGCACAATATGGTAAGATTTTAGAGACCACAGCCTATTTAGTATTTTTTAAAAGTGTTAGTAGTATTGTACATTTACAACTATTAGTAATAATAAATAGGAAATGCTATCTTTTAAAGCACAGTGAGCAATGAACACTGGGAACATTTCTTGAAATGTGTGTTAATGGACAGTTTCCATACACTTCTATCCAGTAAAATTGCTGAAAACTAAATAGATCATAAATCCAATTATGCATGGGCCCATGCACCCTCCCTCAAGACACCTTTGGAGAACATTAGGACAAATCCAGTGTTTCTAGGTACATTTTCTTAACAACCATTGACAATAATTGAACGGGTTTTTAAGGCAGGTCTAAATCGTCTTCTGTGCAAGAGATACCTCAATGGAACAGGAAGAGGTGGGCGTAGGGTGTTGAAGGAGCATAGGCACAGTTTAGGAAGTGATTGTGGTGATAAGCCCACTTTAACTACTTAAATGAGCATGAACTAGCCAGGCAGGTGTCCAGTCATTGTTTCAGAGCCTTGTCCCAGTACTTAATTTGCGTAGCTGGGTTCAGGTAGAAGGCGCTGGCACTTATTTTTGCAGATCCAGACTTATTTTTCATCATCAGATTTAGACCCAGGCCAGAAGCAGGATGGGCAGAAAAAAAGAAAAAAGGAGGAATACAAATATAGGAAAATGATGACAAAGACAGAATTCATGGACAAAAAAGATTGTGCACGGGTAGGAAAAAGAGACAGAAATTGCAGGGTGGCGGAGGAAATGGGCATGAGGTGGAATCAAGACTAGACATGTGGAATCAAGAAAAGACAACCTTGTTACTCAGCAACCTTCACATGCAGCAGGTCTGGACTCTTTGAAACCATATTGCACTGCGACAGTAGAGAGCATGTGCCTTCACTATTTATGGAAATCAAAGTTGCATTCTGTCAACTCAAACTGGAAAAGGCAGGGGGGTATTTTTAGCAGGAATGAGGGGTAATTTCTGACAAGCTGTCATATTACCTCACATATAAAAGGTTAAGAAGTATTGATGGTGATCAGCACTTTCACACACAATTCCTTGTTGATGCTGTTAAAAACTAATTGTTTAGGTGGGACCAAAAATTCCTTGTTCTTATGTTTATAGTCTAAACGTATGTGGTCTCCGGTTTTTCTCCTTATGTTTGTATCCATGCATGAGTGCCTCTGTGTCATTGACCTTGTGTAAGGTTTAAGTGCCTGTGTCAGTGTCACTGTTTCCCTGTAGCCATCTGTTCCAGTGTGAGTGCTGCAGTGTCAGTATTCTGATTTTAGTATAAGTCTCTCTCAGTATTTCCATATTAGTTTCAGAATGCTAATATCAGTGATGGTGTCCTCAAGTCCACACATGTCCCTTTGACCGTCTTAGTGTTCAGGTGACAGTTTCCCTGTGGCAATATCTTAATCAATCTCTGTGTTATTTTCCAAATGGCACCTTTCTAGTGTTATTGCCTCAAGATATCTGAGACTGTGTCTCATTGGCAGCGATGCACTGCCCTATTGCTGTGCTAGAGTTCCATTCTCAGTACTGAAATCTATTTTCCCCTGTGTCAATATATCCCTAGCAGTGTTACAAGCTATGGGCTTCGTGGGGAGCTAACAATCCAACAACACATGACAACCTATAGACTCATAATTTTAAGGTATTTAGCATTACATATAAACATTCATAATTCTATATATATATATATATGTTCTGCAAAGAGCCCTCGAGCTTCAGAAGAGCACACGACACTGCCTCATGCCATCCAGCGTGTTTAGCCTCGCTGTAGCTTGCTCATTGACCACCTTCTTTCATCGCCCATTTCCGACGCGTTTCGAGGCTGGAACGCCCTGTAATCATGGAAGGCTCTGTAGAGGGATTGAAAGAAACAGCGCTTAGTCCGTAATTTATTCATTATATACAAACACCCTAAGTGGACGCGTCGGAAATGGGCAAAGAAAGAAGGTTGTCAATGAGCAAGCTACAGCGAGGCTACACACGCTGAATGGCATGAGGCAGAGTCATGTGCTCTTCTGAAGCTCGAGGGCTCTTTGCACAACATATATATCTGTGCGCTTGCCCGCTTTTCTATTCCGCTGTTGAAAAGAGACAAGAGTGGACCCAGATTCATCCAAGTGATTTTATTAAGCAATCACCATGTCGCCATGACGCGTCTCGGCCGTTTTCCTCAAAAATACAAATCCATACATTTCCATCCAAAATAAAAATATTTTCACAACAAAATATTCAACACAGATACGTCTTGCATTATCACAATACTTTTTGTAATTTACTCTGTCATTCATTTTGTGATGCAGAATGTTCACTCCGAAAAAAACTCATAATTTCAGCCAACATGTGTTTCACGGCAAGGTATGCCTCTTCTTCAGGATTGAAAAGACAAGACAGAAAAAGGAACACTTAACATTACACATTACACAATAGTCATAGACAAAGTTCCAACCTGTATGGAAATCATGTTGTTGGACACTCATCTTGCCAATTAATTCATGAATATTAGTCAGTGTGATTGTCAATGCATCGAATATTCTAACAGCAATGGATAAAAATATTTGTCTATAAAAAAAGAAAGTACCCATAGGTCAGAACAATTATGTGCATGTGTAGGTGTCCCGGAGTCAATGTCCATGTGGCAGTTTCCTTGCATCAGTGTTAGTGCTCGAATGCCAATGACCAAAAGCAGTACCTCCATGCTTGTTGATCATGCCCTTATTGCATGTAGCATCGCTGTCTCAGTACCCCAGTTCTGGCACCCTTCTGTAAGGGCCTCAGCATTAGTGTTTGTGGGCTCACCAGTGTTACTAGGTTAGTGTCCCCATGTCACTGTTACTGCATGTGTCAGTGTCCCTTTGGTTCGTCCCTATCCTTAGTGTTGCAGTTTCAATGTCAGTGACCCTATTTCTCCATCTCCGAGTGGCGGTGCCCTGGCATCAGTGTCCTAGTGTCAATGTCTCCATGTAAGTTTTTCTCTGCCATTGTCTCTGTGCCATGTCAATATCCCAATGTCAATGTACCAGGCTAGTTTCAGTGTCTTTATGTATCAACGGGAGAGGTAGGGCTCGAGTCAACACTCCTGTGCCCCCTCAGGTTAAATCGAAAACAACAAAGGAGTGCTTAAGTGTAACTAAAAAAAACCCATGTACCCAAGAACCAATGAGAAAGTAATAACAGTGACAGTTTATTCCTGGACCCCAACTGGACCCTGTAACTCAGGCGTCGTAGCACGCTGGGCGGCATTCGGTCACCCCAGCGGGGACCCGATGATGAAGCATGTCACCAACTAGTGGTGAGTGAGGGTCCTTCTAAAGAAAAGGCTGTTTGCCTTGCCTTGTTGGACAGAGTCATCCCTGTCCACAGGGTGGACGCCTCCTGACTATTAGGAATAGACATGCTAAATACATAGAACTACCTGACCAAGGTTGGGGTCCAGGAATAAACTGTCACTGTTATTACTTTCTCATTGGTTCTTGGGTACATGGGGTTTTTTAGTTACACTTAAGCACTCCTTTGTTGTTTTTGATAGTTTCAGTGTCTCTCTGTCCATGTCCGCTTGTCCTAAGTGTCTGTTTCTGCACCCTAGCAGTGCTTTTGTGGCAGTAACACCTGGCAGTGTTGCAGTGCCTAATGTCCATGTCAGTGTCACAGCGTCAATTCCAATGTCTGTAACTCTATGTATGTGCCCCCATGTCAGTGCCCTTGTTTGAGTATCCCAGTCTTAGTGCCAATGTCAGCATTCACAGGTCAGCAATACCTGAGTGTCGGTTCCGCACAGTAAGTGCCCTTGTGTTACTGTCCTTGTATCAACTGGGGTTGTGTCCAAGCATAAGCATCAAAGTGTTAATATCCTAAAGTCTCTATGACAGTTTCCCAATGTCATTGCCCTATGACCAATATCAATGTTTTTGCCACTGTCTACAACCCCAAGTCAATATCCCCAAGTTGGTGTTCCATTATCTGTATCCCAGTGAAAATGCCCTGGGTCAGCATCACTGTGGTGCTGGTGAGTTCATTTCCTAATTTGTCCCCGTGTCAATGTTTGTGACTCAGGTCAATGAACGACTGCCTATGCTGCATTGTCAATATCCCTACAGTGGCATAAAAAATGTAAGGGGGCCCCCCTGCAAGATACAGCGAGCCCCCTCCTCGCTTTGGACCCAGGCAGGAGCTCTCAGCTGCCGCCCATGCCCAGTTCCTGGAGGGGGGCCCATGGAGCTTGGGGCCCCCACACTGCTGGGGCTGCAGGGGCTATTGTTATGCACTGTATCTCCATGCCATTTTTGTCGCCACTATGTCAGTGTTCTAGTGTCTGTATCTCAGTGGCAGTGTCTCCAGCGTAAATGTCCTGTGTCAGAGCCCCAGTTTGTGTCCCATGTGAGCGTCCCAATGTCACTGTTCACAAGTTAATATTAATGATCCTCTTTTGGTACCCCCGTGCCAGTGCCCTACTGTCAGTGTTGATTTGCCTGTGTCATTATCTTACTGACTATTTGGCCATTTGCTAGTGCCCCTGTGCCAGTGTCTCCCTGTCAGCGTCCAAGTGTTAATGCCTGTTTACATTGTAGTCACGTCACTTGCCCCATGTCATTGTTTGTTCCCCTGAGGCAGTGTTCTAGTGTCAGTGTTAGGGCCCTTTTTAAGTGTCCCTGAGTGTTTATTGGTGCCCCTGTGTCAGTTTCCTATTTTCAATGTAGGCCCCACTGTGTCGGTGTACTAGCCTTAGTGTTTCACATTATGGCATTGTTGCTTATAAACTACTTATCGCATCCTAGGTCCAGTTCAAAGCACTAAGGGGGTGAAGAGCCTTGAGTGTTGGGGTATAGATGGACGAGAGATCTGGTGATATAAAAAGAACTGGGATGGTGAAGTAAGCTAATGAATGATGATGGTTTAAACCCAGATTTGTGACTGGGAGTGAGTGTCTTAAAAATGTCAGCGCTCCGTTCATCATCTCCTGGTGTTTGCTTATTCGCCCTAAATTGGCAGGGTCTGCCCAGATGTGGGTCCCTTGATCACTTTGCCACTGGGTTCAAGCTAGCCTGGCTGATGAGGGGTGTTACCCCGAAACTGGTCCCAGGATTCTTGTTTCCGGTCCAGAGAAGACTTGGCATGGCAGTTCGGGCTGGACTGTTCCCAAGAGGCACAGGGTCAAGACTGGTTTGCATATGGCTGGTCTGAACTGGGGTGGTGAAATGAGCTAAAGAATGAGGATGGATTAAACCCAGATCTGTGGGGGTGAGTGTCTGAAAAGTGTTTGCTTTGATATAAAAAGTTGATCAGGGTTGATAAAGTATATTGGGAAGTATAACTTGAAAAAACAAGAAGTGAAATAGTAATTTATGCAGCATTATGATAACTCCCACATTATGCTAACTTTTGAAGCACTTTCTCTGATCAATGAAAATTTAAAAAAAAACTGTTTGAAGTTTGTTTCACAAAGCAGTGGAGCAGTCCTCCATTTGTAAAATATAAATAAATATGAACAGGTGCCGAATGCTTTTGTAGGCTGCCACCCACTTCCATCTCAAGCACATCCCACTTCTACCACTGGCGCGGCCAATTTCCACAACTGCATGGACGATACTCAAAATATTGTAGCAAGTGTGTCTGCATTCTTTAAAGTGGATCAAATAGTGCATTTTACAGCCCTAGATCAATGATCAGTTACCTTTTCTAGAAAGCCAATTCGTCTGAAATGGCACCCATAAAAGAATCCAATGCTTTGATGGTCAAGTTTTGTTAAGCGGGGACAGCAATTTTTCTTACACCACTCATGATTCAACTATTGCGTGTATTATTTAGAACTGACCAGACGTATCAGTAATAAAGAGGCCTTAGCCCTTCAATGAGCTGCAAGACTTGGTGAAAGTGATATTCTCAACGACCTATAGAGGTTGGGGATCAAGCTTGGTAGACACCGAGTTACAAGTTGAGCACCTTCTGACAGTAGGGGCTAATTCAAAATGGAAGTATGGTGTGTAAACAATAACAATAATGATGTCTGTCTTTGTGCTACATATGTGGTGTGCTTTGTGTTATGCTATATGTTGAAGTCTGTGTTTGCTGCATTTATGACTGAGTATATAGTAGCTAGTTGACCGGAGTAGTTGTAAATCTTTCTACTGTAGTTGGGTATCAAGCAGGCAAAATAGTGTGCTTCTTCTGCTTTCTGTCTCTCTTGAGGTTGATGAGCTGGATCTGAAACTTACAATGCTTACTGTTTTAAAAATAAATGCCAAGTCCTAAATATTATCCTAGGAAGTCACTCTCAGCACTGACTACTGCCAGTGTTGTGCAATATACAATGCATAATTGTACAATGTAAAGCACACTACTGATGTCCAACTTGTGTTGAATATAAGTAGCAATACATTGCAGTCTGCCATTTTTTCAGAAACAACAGAATTTCCCCATCATGCAATGTTGGATTAACTTAGACTTGTTCTTTGTATGGTGTGGTAGCTTTTCCATTCCTGTTTTCCTTTGCACTCTGGTATTTGTAGGTCTGAATATATAATAAACAACAATATACTAGAACCAGAATTCAATGAAAACATCTAATAGGTTAATTTAATTTCATCTGACAACTTGAGAACTCCTATTTGTTTTTAACAGCGGTTTTAAATATAATTTTAAATAGAACCTTGCAATACTAGATCCAGTTCATGAAGCTGCTTCCATATTACTGATTGTCCCTGACCATCCTTTCTGCCTCAAGAAGTGTCAGGCTTATGGGCAAGGGTGCTTGGGTGGTACTGGTGCTTGTGCCACTTCTCCATTCATGAAATAAACTGTGTACATGTCACTCACATTTAGCTGTGCTGTTGTGGTGTTTCATTTTGTTAGAAATATACAACTAATGAGCCATTGCACAATCACTAATATCATGAGTCAAGCACCATAGATTTGCCCTTATCATGATTCCAAGCACCTCTGTTTTTTCCTGGTGCTCTAAAATAAATTCCAGGCAAATTTCTCAAATTAAGAGCTGCTAGCATTTATCTCATATGCTTTGCCATCAGATCTTATTTTGTTCTCCTGCATACAATTCACAGTTCAAGGCAGATTTCTTCTTGCATCCAAGAAAGAGAAAGAGGTGGCTGAGGAAAGCAAAGTCAAGTTAGCACATTCCTGTATACAGTCCTGTATAAAGTCCCTTAGTAAAGCATCCCCCCTTCATTTTGAAAGGCTTAAATGGCAGGCTGGGCACTGGAGGATTCTGGGCATTATCAACAGACAGAAGTTTCTTGTGATGTAATTACTCCTTCATCCAATTAAAAGACATACCAGCTAGGTTGACAGTATCAGTGACAGTGTCAGACGTGAAAGTGGACAAATGACTATACAACACCAACATGTTTGAATAGATGAGAGAGGAATGTACCAAAGAAGTCATGAACATTTATTTTCTCCATTATCTCACATTGAACTAGAGGATTTCTTCGAGGTGGGGAGAGCAAAAATAAAGGAACTTCGGGGGTTCCGTTATGGTTGATGCCGCTTCTTTGCCTGTCTGTCCTTGTTCCATAAGGTGGCGAAAGATTTCCAACGTTTGAGAGAATAGTTCAGCTATATCACATTCACTCTCGTCTCCTATGTCTACCTTTCGGTACAGAATTATGAGCCAGTCGGGCCCTTTGGTGTTATATTTTTCTTCATACGCTGTGAGCATATGGTGGCAAAAGCGCACGACGAAGTGTCGCTTGCGATTGTCGGTGTACGAGTTACAGATGTCCATTAAGTGTTCTTCAGTTTCCTTCCTGTCGATTAGAGTCTTAACTATTCTATCGATTCCTGCTCACTCACCTTTACTGAGTCGCGGGATTCTCACCGACTCCTTTATTTCCGTTCTGTTTAGCGTGGTATCTGATAAGGCATTTGTCGCGAGAGGCTCGGTCGGCACGGAGGCTGTGGGTACCGGGGCCCTGGCGTTACCTTCAGTGGTACTCAGAGGTTCTTGCTGTTGCACTAGGGAATGGGTAGGAGCATAAGGAGGGGGCATATAGATAATCGGTGGACCTAGAAGTAGATCATCATCGATCCTTTGTTTTGATGGGAGCTCAGGGTAAAGGGTTGAGGGAGCTCTAACCGGGTACTGACCCAAGATCTCCGCCTCTCCTTTCCTAACTTTTTCCCTTTCTAGAATTTCTTCTTCTAACTTTTTGCCAGCTAGGTGAGCTGATTTTCGCAGTTCCTTTTCTACTCTTGCTTCCTCTCTTTTCTTTCATTGCGTAGTTTCTTTTCGCCATAAGCCGAAGCTGTCAAGCATAGTTGGTGTAGTCTTCTTCTCACGTAAAGCTATCTCTAGCACATCTATTTTAGCAGGATCAAAAGATCCCGTCAGTGGCCACTGATTTTCCCTATCTTTCTTCGTATGTTTATGCCATAGCTTACTGTAAGCTACAGCGACTAGTCCATATTTTATAAACATGTCCTTATTAGGGGTGCCTTCCGGTGGAGCCGGATGATCGACCTCTAATAAACGGTCCGGGTTGAACCAATTACCAATCAGTGGGGAGAAGATAGGCATGACGTATAATCGGACAAATGAAAATCTCAAACAATTGTGGACAAAGGTCCGCACTACCTATCCTTCACTGCCTGCAAAGAGAGAGAATATTCCTACTCTTCGTTGTCTGCAAACAGAGAATATCTCAAAGAGAACCAATATATCAATTAGCTAACGAGCTAAACAAACCAATAAAGCGTAATACTAGTATTTCAATAACAAACAATCAATCATCTACTACTAGTCGTTTTCACAACCTTACCCGGACCGTATGGACAGTTCTTCGTCTTCCACTTATAGCGCCCGATCGTCCTCTTTTCTCCGTATTTAGCCGCGGCACTCCTGTGGGATCCCAGCCAGGACCGTAGGTCACTCAAGAGAGGTCCGTTCGGAACTGGTGAAGTTGGGATGATCGGCCGCCAGACGAGGGTCTCTCTTGGGCAGGAGCTCTTCCCGATCGTTGCAGTCGTTCACTCTGTCGTTAGGACCTCTCTACCTGGACCCACGTGTCACTGATGGGCCCCGCGTTGGGACGCCAAATTGTGGGAAAACAGCCAATCTTTAACGAATAACAAGGCTGTTCGGCGCAGGACGCCTTTAATCCCAATATAGATATTTACCAACTAAAGGGACAGGCGCTGGGAATCTGGAAAGCAAGAACGGGTTTATTGCTTCAGTAGAGAACACAACAAGCCTGACACAAGACAATGTCTTGAGGAGGTGTTCTAACAACGCCTCCGCTGTCCCACATTATATACAGTTTACAGTAAGTTTATTGGTGGTCAAACATCCTTGGAATTCCCGCCCCCAGCAGGTTCTCACAGAGTCCCAACAGTTGGTAGTCCCCCACCCGGATCTTGATTGGTGATTGATATCACACCGCCGGACATTCCAATGGGGACTGTAAATGCGTGGGATCGGTCAGATCTAAGAGTTATTTAGATGATAAGATCATGCATCTCTGTGTGTGCAACACGTCCTGCAGTGTGGGGGCAATAAAGTATGTCCGCAAGGCTTGGTTTACAGCCTGGGACCGGATCAAGTGGCCAGGTGCGGTTGGGGGTTATCAAAAGGGCCTGCTCGAGCGGGGAGGATGAAAGGACAAACGTGTTTAGGGCGGAAAGTGGCTCCGGGGTTTTGTCACGAGGACAAGGGTTTATGACCTCCAAGCATTTGGTGATGCTAGAGCAGAGCAACGGGGATGGTTGCGAGGTCAGGGTGAATCGTGGGTGACTCGCAAAGCGTGAGATGGCCGCGGCACCTAAAATGGATGCCGTTTACGTGCGGCTGATGGCTCTTGTTAAGCAAGATGACGCCGGTGATGTTCACGTTTGTCGATTCTACTTTAAACATGTGTACAAATATTTGCTGGAAAGGATCCTGTTTTTCCGGTAGTTTATTATGTGTTCTGGTAGAATGCATATTTTAAGTTTCCTGCTAATTGGATATACAGCTACTATCTAGCTTTAGTGTTTCATAAGGTTTATCATGTAGATAAGATAGATGATGAGAGATGGAAGAAATAGATGTAGTGCTTCGCGAGTAGTTGATGACATCATAGGATTGGTCTTAAATTATTTGAAAATTAGAAAGCTGTCTACGTTTATGAATCATCTTGCAAACAAGAGAACTTACTACTATTAATTTAGAGCTTGTAGCAACTAGAGCAATGGTTTTACAGTATAGGCTTGCTTTCGATATCTTACTCATGAAGGAGTGCGGAGTCTGTCTCATGGTACGCATATAACAGTGCTGCATGTAAGTGGTTAATAAGAGTAGTGAGATTCAAAAGTTTATTCTAATATCTCGCATATTTCTAAAGATTGGAAGGAGCTGGAGGACAAAGGTTCCTGGCAGCAAATGGAGAAACGATTTTCTACAGTTGGTAGATGGCTTTGTGGCATTGATAGAGGACTCTTCGGGACTATTTTACACCCATATTAATCATTGCTATCTTTGCTATATGCTTGTTTATTTTCATTAGGGGAATTAGATTGATGACTAGAAGGAATGGATCAAAGTGTGAGGGGGGAGTATTGGTGCCAGCCAGTGAAAAGAACACCAATGTGCCCATTAAGGAAACCATCAGGAAAAAAAGCAAGAGTAGAAAAATCTCTTTAATTCGCCAGTACAACAGCAGCAAGAAGGACACAGAGAAGACAACCAAAACCGGAACTGGGGATCCAGGAGCACTGAGACGCATTGAAATGACCTACAGAAAGCCTTATATAGGGAATAGTAACCTGGAAGAAGTAAAGCGAGAGAGGAAGTAGCACTCCTTCATCTTGGGCAGGGCAATTCCCATAGGCAAGTATTAAATGGTGGCCATGATCGATTGGGCTATACATAATGAGGCCCTGCCCAATCATGGTACTGTCAAAAAAAGTAGAGCTTCTCATTGTGAACATGGTGTGCAGACCTCAGTCCCCCCCCCCCCCCCAAACTGCTGCCACCGAAGAAGACCCCCCCAGTGGCCAACATACCAGAACCCAGCTGCACAAATGAGATCTGCGGGCACATCCCACTAAGACACCAAGCCGCGTCCCCCAGGCGCACCCGGCAGGGAGAGTTGCTTACTGTCAAAAATGTGTTTTCATTGTGCATTGCTGAGCTAGTTAGGTTCAGATAGCCCTTTCCACTCTCTTGTGACTAAACATTTCTCTGCTCCTACTCAAAGAGTGAAACTCCTGAGCAAATCCATTCTCACTTACCTGACTGAATCTGTTGAGTCTGCCTTTTAGAGACTACTTGCTGACAACTTCTACTTGACTTGTTTCACTAAATTTTCAGATTTTCTTAGTTTATATATAAGGGAATCTTCCCTTCAAGGGAACGGAATTCTCTTGCTTTTACTGTTGGCTAACTCTTAGCATTTTACTTTGTATTTGCGTAATTTGCATTGTTTTGAATTATATTATGGATACATTCACATAACTGACAATCCTCTTTGATAATCTTAAATGATTTAAGCTTGTAAATTTGCTAATAAACATTCATTCTTTGTGGGCGGGGCGTGCCGAACCAGCCAAGATGGCGGGCGTCTTTCTGTGAGGCTCCGGCTGCCGGCCGGCATCAATGGCAACCACATAACTTTCTCACGTTCAAACCTGCCAAAATGCTCAGTACCTCCGCGCCCGATCCCCAAAATTGCGGACCTGCGACAAATTGCCGTGAACTACTAGGGACCACTGTGAACTGGCGGATCCCAGGTGGGCGACAGATCCCGGAGGTCGGGCGGAGCCAGCGAACCTGGGGCGGGGGGATCCGACCAGATGACCGAGACTCAGGAGGGGGCCCGCGGTGCCGAGACGAGGCGCTGCCGTGGTGGAGGAGCCCCCTCCTCCCGCAGGGCCAGTGTGAAGAAGGCCTCGGACGGCGGGAAGAACAACGGTGGGGGCGCGATCCGGGATCAAGGGCAATGGCATGCTGAAGCAACCCCTGGACTACCAACGAGTGTCTCGGGGCCCGACCACGCCGCCCACGACAAGGACTGGGAGCCGCCATAGCAGCGATGCAACACACCTGCGGAGCGGGGCAGGACCTCGCCGGCCGCGGTGCCTGAAAAACAGCATGCGGCTCGGCGGACGAATGGTGCCGGAGAGGATGCGGGACCCATAGATCCCAGGTGAGGCGGCGGCGGCCCTGACCCGGCGGCCCAGGGGCGGGGCACACTTGGCGGACCGCGGGGTGGGGGCCCCATCGCGCTGGGACGAGACGCTGCCCTCCGTGCCTCCCCAGTGCCCGGGAGGGGGCAGGAACTACGGCGTCAACGGAGGAGCAGCGCTGTGGGACGTGGAGTGGGAGGGACATCTGCGGCGCTGCTGAGCGGGGACATTTCAGCACCGGGCCTCGCCTGCAGCATTATTAGCCGGGGGAGTAACTCAGAAGCAGCAGGGCATTCAACAGGGCGCAGGAGAGGGGCAAATCGCCAACAGCAACTGCGTGGTGCTGTGGGAGGAGTGGAGAGCTTCCGCCCTGGCACCCCCGGAGACCTCGAGTGGCACAGATCCGATCCCGTGATCCCTGGGCCCTATATGCTCCCCATACCATCGGAGTGGCAGGATGACCTTAGAGGAGCGCGGCTGAGGCGGTGCGACGCTCTGTCTACACGGCACACGACTGGGCAGTATCCCGCCTTGTGGACTTCGGGAAAACACGGTGAAGGCTCAACTAACAAGGACGCCTCCAGAATCTTATGTTGGACACAGAAAGTGGGCCTGGACGGGCAGTGGCGACCCGCTCTCCCCGTCTGCGTCCTGCGCCGCAGCAGTGAACAGCAAGAAAAGCAGCGGCTGGTGGGGGTTCAGACGAAAGCAGAGAGTCACCCTAGTGCCCCCCATACAGCGGTGAACGAAGACATTGCAACAACCTCTTTGGTGGGAAGGTGGTGGAACCTGCGGGGGGCAGCCCCTAGACACCACTGTGAGAAGTGCAGCCGCCCCACGCAGGACAGGAACGTCTTGGTTCACCATGGCTGGCTAGGCCTGCAGTCGGAGCGTGGGCCGGACACGACATCGCGGAGGATCTCCCTAACAGCGGGCCGAAGTGGACCACCATCAGCCGCAAGAAGCTGCAAGACGAAACCCTCCCAACATGGGCCGCCAGCAGAAGGCACCTCCTCAGACACCTGTGGTGACGAGAGTGCGAGAAGAACCCACCAGGGAAGATTCCATGTCCAGAAAACTAGACCAAGTCCTTGCGGCCATAGAGCACTCCAGAGTGGCGATGGAACACAAGTTTGACACCCTGGCCACTGATCTTAACATCCTACGAGACAACCACAGGAAACTCACAGACAAAGTGAATCCCGGATCAAGGCTCTGGAACATAAAATGGACGATTTGGAGTGGCGTTCCCGGAGGAGCAACATTCGAGTTATGAATCTGCCAGAGGAGTGGAAGGGGTCGACCCGATCAAGTACATCACAGACTGGATTGCAACATTCACGCCGGCTAAGGATCGGACCCCCCACTTCTCCATTGAATGGGCACACCGAGTCCCGGCGCGAAGACTCAGGCCAGGCCTGCCACCTAGACCATTCCTGATGAAACTACTACATTTTCGAGACAGGGATACTATTCTCCACGCAGCCAGAGAGCATGGTCGTCTGCAAGTAGAGGACAAACAGGTAATGCTGTTCCCGGACTATTCCCACGCGGTGCAGCGCCAAAGGGCCACCTTCCAGGCGATCAAGCGCACCCAGCGTAAACAGAACATACAATATGCTCTTCTGTTTCCGGCCCGGCTCAGGATCATCCACGACGGGAATACGCACTTCTTCACGGATCCGAAACACGCAGACACATGGATAGTACAGCACCTGCCGTGCCAAGCAAATGCCACAACCACACAAACCAGTCAAACGACAAGACGGACTGGACGGCAGCCCTGAAAAATCACCCTGACGCAGCTCAAGGTGCGATCCAGCCCGACTGGAACAGGCTCCCCGGACCTAACACAAATTATTGCTGAACGCAAGAAGGCGTTGCGGGCGGTGGCCGCCTTGGACTCCACAAGTAGAGGATCAGATATGGAGGAGGGCCCCCACCTGTTCAGTTCAGAGAGACGAGGGCAGCGACGCACCCACGTCCCGAGAAGGCTCTATGACGCCTCCAATTGTAACTCCCCAGACGGCCGACACCTTGATTTAACAGACTGTTGAGAGTTCGGGACACACAGTGAGAACAATGTGGTCCGAGGCTGAGCCATGAGCCGGCACGGGGCTCTTCCGCTCATCAGGTTGTAGATTGGGGGCCGCCGGGGCACACTGCAACGATCCTAATAATCAGAGGCATCTCAACCCTGTAAAAGCAACTAAGAACGAAGACGATACAAGAGGGCACATCTCTGAAGTTTCTTATAGCCACGCCGCCGTGCGGCAGCGGCCGGAAAGATGTTTGTCCGCAAGTATACGAATGCAAACCAGTTTGGACGTGTTTCGCTTCGAGCAGTAGGTCTCCTATGTTGGGAATTTTCCCCAGTGTTGCAGTTTGTCCCCCTTTATATCCTATATGTTACAGATATCCCCGGGCGGGTGGGGGGAGGAAAGAATGAACAGTATGGACTTCCTGAAGAGAGTGGGCGGCGGATGTTGGTGGGGTGGATCGGGTACCGGGGAGTGCATACCCAGAGAGGAGGATTTAGACCGCACAGGTGACACATGACACATAAAGCTTCAACTACGGATTACAAATTCATTACACTGAACGTCAGGGGTATGCACATGGCCAATAAACGATACTCGGTCTACGCCTATATCAAAAGGCAGCAGGACAGCTGGCCAGGGGTATACTACCGGAATCGTTCCGTGAATCGTTGGTGGTAACATTTCCGAAACCGCATAGAGACCCCACGCTCCCAGCCTCTTATAGGCCGATTACACTGCTGAACGCAGACTGCAAGATTCTGGGGAAGTTACTGGACGACCGCTATAGCCAAATCCTTCCGGCTTTGGTGCATCCAGACCAGTGCGGCTTTGTGCCTCGACGCAACACCTCCCATAATCTGCATAGGCTGTTTCACGTACAAAACGAAGTAGCAGACAGATTCCCACGAGCGATCTTGAAAGGGCGTTCGATACTCTGACCTGGCCTCACCTCTTTGCAGTCCTACAGGAAATACAGATCGGCCCCATACTATCAGCATATACCAAACTTCTATACAGGGGCCTCACCTCTAGGGTGAGAATCGGGAAACTTATTTCAGCCTCATTCTTGGTGGAGAGGGGAACCAGACAGGGGTGTCCCCTCTCCCCCCTCCTGTTCGCATTGGCGGTGGAGCTCTTGGCCATACGATTGCGGCGGGAGGGGGAGGGATGGGGAATCCCAATTGCGGACACGCTACCTTGTATTTCATTATACGCAGATGATCTGCTTGTTTATGTTCGGGACGTAACGGGAGATCTCACCTCGATTTGGCAAACCTTACAGGAGTTCGGAGACACATTAGGTCTCAAGGTCAATTGGGGGAAATCGACAATCTACCCACTCAGTCCTCTCCTGGCACCACAAGACATACAGATAGGTACACAGACATTGAAATGGAGCGAGGCGCCCCCCAGATACCTAGGAGTGCGACTATATAATTCCCCGGAGGACCTTTACGAAGGAAACCATCGCGGAGTGCTAGCGAGCCTTCGCTCCGCGGTGAGCATCTGGAAGACACTCCCCCTAGCGCCCATCGGGCGAGGGGCCATAGCTAAATGATAATGGTACCCAGAATGCTGTATCACTTTACGAATCTCCCAGTGATCCCACCTTGGTCCTTCTTCCGAGAGTTGAATACGCTCCTCACAATGCTGATATGGGGGGATGGACGGCATACAGTAGCCCTGCGCACACTGCAGTTGCCTACCACGCGTGGAGGTCTGGGTGCCCCGTCCTTTGAATCATATTTCCTAGCCGCGCAGCTTCAGTGGCTGTCCCACTGGACGGCCAAGAGGCACATGGAGGAGACGATTACTGAAACTGGTGGGCTGCCCCTTCCTGCCATCAGAAGAATGCTCTTACCAGGCACCAAACCGACCCGCACACACCCGATACAGGTCACCATAGCTCGCAAATGCATGATGCGAATACACAGAATGTCGAAAGGGCAACCGTTATACTCTCCATTGCTCCCATTGGTGGGCTTTCCCCGGAAGGAAAACTATTACACTGAGAGGGACCTGCAGGTTTGGACCGACAACGGGGTGACGGAAGTAGAAGCCCTGTTCCACGAGGGGCAGCTGAAAACATATGAGCAGCTAGTCGAATGGTACGATCTTCCACAGGGACAATTTTTAACACACAAGCAACTGGTAGATAGCGGTCGCACCCATTGGGACTTGCGAAACGGGGAACCCCCAACACACCCAGTACTGCACACAATGCTACGGATGAGGGCAGGCAAACACCTAGTGACATGGCACTGCAAGGCAATCCGGGAATTAACTATGATTTCCCTGGACAGACTGCGACAGTCATGGGAGGACGACGTAGGCCAAGTATTCCATGATAACATGATAAAGAGTGGACTCAAGCGCTAGAATGACCCTAAAAAAGTCTCACGAAACGCATGATTCAAAAATATACAGTTTGGGAGGAGCTTCGCGGGCATCCAAGATGGTCGCGTGAGCACAGAGCTCCCCGGACCCACGCCGCCCCTCACGAATATCCTGGCAACATCCTGATTTCGAGGACGGGCTTTTGTTCGCATATCCTCGCTGATCTTCGAATACTTTGAAAAATCAAATTTGGACACTGGGGTCCACTTTTGCATCGTCTCTACTTTTTGTGGCCCACCCCGAGGCGGACCGGGGGCTCGGTTGCTGAGCGGGCCGTGGAGTAGTTGATCAATAACGGCTGCAAGGGTCCCCTTCTGGTCGACCCCTCCTGACTTTCGGTTTCGATTTCTGCTCCCGGCTCTGATTGGCAGGGGTGAAGCCTCTCACCACCTTCGGCTGGCCTGTTGTCTCCTTTATGCTTGGTGCTGGCCCGTCTACCTGCCTACGACTCGGCCCTTTTGTGCCTACAATACTCGGAATTGGTCTTGTTGACTGTCTGGACACTCTGCGCCCGGCCATTTTCACCAGGTCGCAAGGACCCCTTCGGGGTCCCTTTTCCAAAATGGCCACCGGACAGCCTCTTGAGAAGCGCAAGACTAAGGCACCTCTCCGTGGTGGCCAAACCAGACTAATATCATGGACCACTACTCGCAGGTCAAGGGGTCTCCAGGCGCTGCGGGCCGTGCTTCGGATGCCTCTAAGACCCTCTTTTCGGCGTCCTCGGACCCATCCTTGCAGGACGTCATGGGAGCCATAGCCAACATGCAGGCCTCTATGGGACAGCAGTACGAGGCCTTAGCCTCTAAGATTAACACGGTGGCCGTCGACATTACGCTGATTAGAGCGGATCTTTCGAAGACCAATGAAAGAGTCGAGTCACTGGGCCTTAATACTTCTAGTCTTACTGCGGATGTCACGGAAGCCCAGTCTGAGATCGGCACTCTGCGCTCCTCGCATGACCAAATGGCTCGTTGTCTCGAGGACTACGAAAATAGGGCCCGTCGTAACAATGTGCGCCTTATTGGTGTCCCGGAGGACTCCGAGATTGTGGGGGTTGACCTCTTGGTTGAGGACCTGATTGCCAATCATCTTTATCCCGCTGGACTCAGCAAGTTCTTCGCGGTTGAGCGTGCTCATCGTGTTCCCGGCGGGAAGGCTAAGCCGGGTGCCCCCCCGAGGCCCATTATTGCCAGGTTGTTTCATTTTAGAGACCGGGACGCTGTTCTACAGGCCTCACGGGACAAGGGCCCAGTGAACTTTGAAAATGCCTCCGTTTCTTTTTATCCTGACTTTTCGCCGCTTGTCCAGAAGCAAAGACTTGGATTTCAGGGAGTTAAGAAGCGATTGCGAGACTTGGGTCTTAAGTAATCATTGCTGTTCCCTACCAGGCTTCGGATTGAATATCGGGAACGTGTATTCTTTTTTGATCGCCCTGAAAATGTCAGTGACTGGCTATGAGAAATGAACATACTGGACACCCTGAAGGCGCCGACGGAGGTGTGGCTGAATGAGGACTTCACTTGTGGACCCCGGCGTCTGAACTTTCTTGCTGTATCAGCTGAGTCTGGACTTGGGTCTTTGTTAGGCCTAGATTAGCCTGGGGGTGGCGGGGTGAATGGGGACTCTTCCTCCTCCTGGGTTCTTTGCGTAGCTTAGTTTAGTAATGGGGCGACAGGCACACTGCAAGTTGGGGTGGCTTATTAGTCTTACGCAGGGGTGCAGGGTGGGGGGAGTAACATGGTTAAGTTGGGGGGTGGGGGGGTGTGTACTTTTGTTAATTCACGAGGCATCGTATTGTTTTTCTTATTTGTATTGATCGTGGTGTTCTATGTGGGTCCTGCTCTTTCTACTTTTCGGGGATGGGGGGCGGCAAGTTGAGACTTTTATCCTGGAATGTCAATGGATTAGGGGACAGGATTAAGAGAAGTATCGTTTTGCGCTTCATTAGGCGTCTTTCCCCCGATATTGTCCTCCTACAGGAGACGCATTTAATAGGCAACGATTGTCAGGCGTTGAATAGGCGCGGTTATCGGTTGGTGGCCCACGCGGGGTTTACTTCTGGGTCTAGGAGGGCTGGTATTCTTATTCGGTCCTCTCTCCCTTTCGCAGTTGACGAGGTGAGACTTGATGACAGGGGGCGCTACGCGGTGCTCACTGGCAGGTGGGAGGGGAAGACCTTGTCCATACTTTCAGTCTATGCCCCCCGGGTCTGCAGGCTTTGACCTATGCTGATCTGTGTAGAGTCCTATTGGATCTTCCTGAGGGGCTTCTGATCTTGGGTGGTGATCTGAATTCGGTTGTCTCCGGCACCTCTGATCGTCATCCTCCCAGAGATCTACCCAGGGCGCAAAGGTGGTTGGGTGATTTGTTAGAGACCTTCGGGCTTGTCGATGCCTGGAGGCTACTACACCCTACACAGTTGCAGTACACCTTTCACTCTGGGGCACACAGCAGTCTTTCTAGATTGGACTATTTCTTAATGCCAGCGGTCCAGTCCTCCTCCATCAGAGAAATTCGTCAGCTCCCTAGGGGTATTTCCGATCACTCCCCCCTGTGGCTCCAGTATGAGGTAGGGGCGGACGATGAGGGTAGAGTAGCTCCTATTAACCCGTGGTACTTTCATTACCCCAAGACCCGCTCGGACCTTGCGAAAGCCATTGAGCATTATTTTGATGATAATGTGGGGTCTGTTTCTTCTGCTGTTTCGTTGTGGGAAGCATTTAAAACTATTGTACGTGGTCAGTCCTTATCCTTGATTGTCGCTGCTAAAAAGGCTGCCAATGTGGAGGTTGTACGCTTGGAATCCGAGATATCCGTTTTGGAGGACGATCTTCGGCTGGGTGTATCCAGTACCAAGTTGCACTCCCTTGCTTTGAAACAAGCAGACTACAAGGCTCTTGTAACGGATGCTGCGAGGGTGATGTACAGGGAGCAGCAGGGACGACTGTATGATGTGGGTAATAAAGCGGGTAAATTGCTAGCGTGGTTGGATAAGAAGTAGAGAGTGAATCGTGTGGTCCCCGTGATTGAGAGGCTCGATGGTGAGTGTGTCACTGACCCTGTTGGGATCGTTCAGTGTTTTGCTGATCACTTCGAGACTGTGTACACTTCCGTTTGCGACAGGGATGAGGAAGACTCCTGTTTGCTGTTGGGGGATATTGCTTTGCCTCGCCTCTCTGACTCTGACAGAGACCTCATGGATGCTCCGCTTACAGTAGATGAAATCGCTGTGGCTATCCGCTCCCTCCGTTCGGGTAAGGCACTAGGACCCAATGGTCTGCCCATTGAATTGTACAAGCTGCGACCCGGCAAAATGGCGCCCTATTTACGAGACATGTTTCTCGAGGCCCTGGAGTCTGGCTCCCTCCCCCCTGACCAACGACTCGCTACCATCGTTGTCATTCCCAAGGAGGGTAAGCCTCTGGATCGTTGTACTTCTTATCGACCTATCTCTTTGCTCAACGGCGAGCCCAACATTTTGGCTAAATTATTGGCTAATCGCTTAGTAGCTGTGATCGGGGACCTGATCCATCCAGATCAATCCGGTTTTATCCCGCACCGCAACACTGCTTTGAATCTGCGTAAACTCCACGGGGTTCTCGCGAGAGCTGAGACGCTTACTGAACCAGCCATCTTGGCTTCTCTTGACACTACCATGGCCTTCGATACCATCGAGTGGCCCTACCTTTGGGCGGCCCTCTCGAAATTCGGGTTTGGGCCGGGCTTCACAGCCTGGGTGAAACTTCTTTATGAGAGTCCCCTGGCCCAGGTAGTTGTTAACGGACGAGGGTCTTGCGTCTTCGCGCTTGGACGGGGCACCCGACAGGGCTGTCCGCTGTCCCCTTTGCTTTTTGCTCTCGCTCTCGAACCGTTGGTGGAGTGGCTCCGTTGGTAACCTTCTATGCGGGGCATCCGATGGTCCCCTGATTTTGAGGATCGAGTCTCGCTATATGCGGACGACATCCTCCTATATCTCACCTCCCCTAAAAAGTCCCTTAATGTGCTTTTCGATGTTCTTACTTCCTTCAGTAAGAACTCCGGTCTTGTTATTAATTGGGCTAAATCCTGCGTCTACGTTTTGGCTGGAGATCTCCCTCCACTGCCGCGTAGATTTCCGATTCAAGTGACGGAGACCGGTTTCAAGTACTTGGGGATTTATGTTTCCTTGGACCCCTCCAGGCGTTATGAGCTTAATTTATTACCCCCCCCCCTTCAGCGGCTCAAGCTTGATGTGGCTCCCTGGCGTAGGTTGCCGCTGTCGCCCCTCGGTAGAGCGGTGCTTTACAAAATGATGTCGCTGCCCCGATTTTTGTAGGCACTCCAGAATTCCTTTGACCCGATTGCCTCGGGCTATTTTCGTGAAGTGGAGAGCCTACAGAGACAACTGGTCTGGGATGGGCGTGCCTGTATCGCCTTTTCTAAACTCACACTTCCATGGTACGATGGCGGTATAGCCCTCCCGGACATCAGACGTTACTATTGGGCATCTCAGTTGAGTGCAATTAATCATGCGACCTACGCGCCGGGCCCTGCCCCGGCGTTCTCCATGGATAGATTTATTTTGCCAGGGGGGACCTTTAGCAGAGCGTTGTACTCTGGTGGTCTCCGCGGAGCACTGACCGGTCCCACCAAGATTGCTGTGAGAGTGTGGCGTGATGCAAATGCGGCCTTGGGCTGGTGTGGCAGATTCACTCAGGCCACCCCTTTGTATGATTCGGAATGCTTGGGCCATCTGTGGAAATCGAAAGGCTTTGATAAATGGGATATGATTGGTATTAGCAGAGTGGGCGATTTGTGGTCGAAGGGTACTGTCAAGTCCTTTGATGTGCTGCGAGTGGAGTATGAGCTTGGTGACAATGAATTCTTTAGGTATGCCCAGATCCGCAATGCTCTGCTGTCTGTGTTTGCAGCGGGTGCCGATATTCCTGAGTCTTCCCCTTTGGAAGACCGCATTTTGGATGGTCACGTGCCCGACAGCACGATCTCCCTAATTTATAAGAAACTCATTAATAACAGAGCTGACTTGCTGGTCCGCCTCCGGGCTGCGTGGTGTGCAGACGGACTTGAATTGGACGATGAGGACTGGCAATCTGCATTGTCTTCGCCCAAGGAGGTCGCCATTCCCGCTCGCTTGAGGTTCGTCCAACTAAAGATACTTCACCGAGTGTATGTCACTGGGCCTTGTCTGGTTCGAATGGGTTTTTCCTTGGAGAGGTTATGTAAGCGTGGCTGTGGGATGTCTGGTTCCTTTCTCCACATATTGTGGGAATGCCCGGAGATGGTCAGGTTCTGGTCTCGAGTGCATGATGTCATGAAAAGTGTCACGGGTGTGTCCCTGCTGCCCGAGGCCAGGCGTTGTTTGTTGAATGTTTGGGAGCCTAATGACTACAGCTCAGCTCAGATTATATGGGCGACCCTTGGCAATATGTTCGCGAAGAGGGACATTGCCCAGCTCTGGGGTTCGCATAGACCACCTGCCCTGTCCACGTGGAGAGACAACATGGACTGGTGCATGTTCCGGGAGAAGACTGTGTACCTTTCCCGGGGACGGCCCAAGACATGGGGTAGAATTTGGTCCCAGTGGAATGCTTATCGTGATAATATATGCACTCCCCCACACGATGTAACCATTGATGTGTCTTTGTCCCCCTAATTGGCATTCACTCGTTATCTTTTGGTATTGAGGTCGCTTGTTTCCTTGTCCGCCCCTACCCCCGTCTTATCCGACTGTATTGTATTCATCTAACCTTTGAGCTCTGCCCGCACGGACCCATGACAATGTATTATTATCTCTTTGCCTTGCGAAGTTTAGTTGTTTATTTGTATGTCTGTTTCTTTCAATAAAAACTTTTATAAAAAAATAAAAAAAAATAAAAAAATATACAGTTTAATGTCCTGCACCGTGCTTATCTTACACCGGATAAGCTGCATAGGTACTACCCAGACACAGAATTCAAATGCCCCCGGTGTCAGACACTAAATGCGACTTTCACACACATGTTCTGGGACTGCCCGTCCTTGCAACCATACTGTAACAAAATACACCACACACTACAAGCAATAATACACCTGCCACACATTACTACATGGGAGACGTGCACCCTAGGAATCTACAAGAAAAAGAAGTCAGAAAAACTGCAGTGGCGGTTCACATCCCTAGCTATTCTTTTGGCCAAAAGAAACATAGCCATGCACTGGAGGGCCCCTACAGGTCCACCAGAAGCAGCTTGGATAGGAGCAGTGAACAAGCGGGGAGCAGCGGAGGAAGAAACCCTGAGGGAGGAAGAAGTAAAAGGTACACGCAAACTCCCAATCTCTATGGAATGGGCGCATCTATTAATACAATTTAAGCAAGAGACAACCGCAGAGGAAGCCCCTGAGCCGACACAACACCTGCCCTGCGACCCCCCTCAAAACCCCAGCCCACAGGCCCCACCACTGAGTGAGTAACAATCCCGGTGCGAGGCTAGAATAGGATGGGTAGCCAGCGCTGCTGAGCCTATCACCTACCAGCGCTGCGGATCCCTCTTCCTCCCCCGAGACACACACAGCCCGACTCCGCCGGCCGACAGCTGGCCCACACGCCAACCACGTCTACCGCTCACCCCCGCCCGCCCAATGCGCTCCCCCCTTTTTCCTTTTAGGAGGTATTCCCTCCCACGGTTACCAGTTCAGTTCAAGTCAGCAGCTCGGAATCCGACTTATTTACAAAAAAGTTAACGATTACACAAGTCATAAAGGGTAGCATACTGACGGAGGGGAAGCACTTACACCTGACCCCATCATCATACCACCCTAGGGACCAGGCACAACCAGATACGGCATCATGCGACACGATAGCCCATTGGCAAATTCAGGGGACATGATGTATGACCGTCGTATTCGGAAGAATGGAACCAAACTGTCGATATTGAATCATTGTAATTGATGTGTAACACTTGCACATGTGTTGACTGATCTGTGACCTGTCTAATGTCCCACATGGGAATTAAAAAAAATGTAAAGACCTAATAAAAAGATTTAAACAAAAACAACATTCATTCTTTGTGAATCTACTACCCTCTGGCATCATTGCGGGCCTAATGTGCTTCACAGTTATTGATGTATTGTTGATTTGTTGATGTTACGCCTCAGTCTGGGACTTAAGGTCCATCCACTCAAGTGCAGCTTGTATTTGAGTTTGCTCCAACGATCTGCACGGTACAAATCACATCCCACTGCAACACTAGCCACTGTTTATTTGCTTCTTTTTAAAGCGAGGAATAACTATCCCAGTGCAACGTTGGCGCTATAATATAAACTCAAATAAAAACCAACATTTATGCAAATTGCCACTCAGACCCCTTCGAGTCTTCAACTTTTTTTATCATATACATTATTGAATATTCTCAATGACGTCCTTCTCTTCATTACGTCGGGTTTTAAACTAAATGTTGATATTACTTTTGAAAAGTATAAGTTGTTAGAATCATATTCTCAGTGTTTTGCACTACGGTAGATTAAAACGTTTTTTAAAAGAACGTTCTTCTCATGCAGCTGAACCACAGGCCTTTAAATACTTACGATGTCCTTCAAGTCATCCATCTGATTGCATGGAATGCTGGGGTGAGGGTGTACTAAGTATCTTGTTAGTCATGTTTACTGTGATTAAATGAAATGTCAAGGTGTGGGTATTCTAGGTGTCAGGTAAATTATTCATCCTGTGATGCCTTGGAATTTGAGGGTGTTCTAGGTGCCCATCTGTCCTCTATCACAAGGTGCCGTGAGATTCTGGACTGTGGGTAAGCTAGATGTCCTGCCAGTCCATTCTGTGATGCCATTGAATGCAGGGTCGAGGGTGTTGTAGGTTCCCAGTTCGTCTTATGTACTGTTTTCCTATTGAATGTCAGGGTGTGGGTGTTCTAGGTTTCCCATCCGTCATCTAGACACGTACCTAACCTTCTTCTTAAGTCTACCAGGCGACCCGAACCTAAAATCATGTGAGTGTGTGTATCTTAACTTCATTTTAGCCCCCTCACCACAAACTTAGAAAACAAACTTGCCTTAAATTATAGGCATATCTGGGCATATTTTAGAGGGCATTGCACCACCGGGGTGACACTTTTTACGACGCTCTGATGGCGCAATGCCCTGCTTCATATTTACAATGCGGCGCTAAGCCACTTTGCATGGCTAAATGCCACATTGTAAATATAATACCCTTTCATGCACTTTTCTGCATCAAAGGGGCATACATGGGTTTACAGCTTGTTCATAACTGAGTGCTGTAATAATCTGTGCCCTTTATATTTGTGATGTACAGAAATGGGCATCACAAAGGGAACAAGAAAAATATGCAAGGAGCTGGCTATAGCAAAGTTCACCTACGCCTATCTAGCCTGTCCCTTCCAAATCTAAAGAGTATTTTAAACTAACTAACTAGTTTTCAATAGAAATTGGACATTTTGGGGAAATTGTTTGCTTAATTGTAATGTTAGCAAGTATTTTGGCCGAGCTCATTCATAGTGGTGCAATATATTCCGTTAGAGAGACACATTTTGTCACCGTTTCTCACACGAGATCGGCAAGAACAGCATTCAATTATTTCACCTGCCATATGGTCACTAAATTGTGCATAAGGAGCGGTCTGCCTATAATAAATATCTGTGGATTGCTAAATACATAGATATCAAACAATATTCTGGAAATGTCTTCATGTCAGTGTATACAAGAGAAATAGGTTGACAGGAGATTTTAACAAATCTGATCTTCGTGGGAAAAGTATCTTGTGCCTCCTCTCCTAGATGTCTGTATTGAACTTCCATTCACTGCTCCGCAACAGTGTGCAATATGTAGGGCAAGAATTAGTGGTTTTCCTTTGAGAATTGTTCATACATTTTTAAGCATACGCCTTCCGGTCATTGGGCTTTACTATTGCTTAAGAACTGTTTTGTTGTAAACTTTCTCGAAAATATCGAGAGCTATCTACTCATCAGCCGCGTCATGCAATTGAGATGTTTATTATCAACACTAGCATCCTTTGTCTCCCCTTTGTATAGCACTTGCATTATATACAGGTTTTTTTTAAATGTGTTTATGCCTTTCAGCGAGGTCTTTCTTGTCTTTCGTCAATTTGGAATCCTAAATCCATGTTATCTGAAAAAATTCTCTAGGAATAAGCACTTTCCAGTTATGTTTTGACAGTGATTTTCTGATATATATACATTAAAAAACCTTCAGTAGATAAGACTGTTTGGAGTACTTGAACAATCACTCAGGCCTCTTGTCCTCAACGATGTACGTGATTACCCCCTTTCAAATCAGCAACATTTCCAGACCACATTTAATACCCTGCCTTTCTTAGAGTTTCTTCTTACATTTACATTGTATGTGTTTCTCTGTGTACATTCCTTTTTACTTGACTGTTTGATATGTTATTATATTTTCAGAAATAGAAATGTTAAATCTCTCTATATATTGTATAGAAATGACTGCCCTGTTCCCTTCAAGATAGTATGTGCTACAACCAAGGGTTGGAACAGGCTAACTATTGAAGTATGACAGGCAAATAGTTCTTGCTCAAAGTGCAGACATTCATCCTGAAAACACCTTTATTTGATTATAGGCACGGGCGCTCTTGTGCTCTAAATGCACTATATTTCATTGAGTGTGTGTTAGGCTGCACATACATGACAAACCAGGGAACTAGCACCCAATCAGTTGTGCTGATTGAATATACAGTGGAAGGTTTAAACTATCTTAAGGTTTGATTTCTGAACGGATCTTCAGGTATTGCTCATTGAACACCACTGTTTATTAATAATTAATGCTTTTGAACATACTTTATTAAAATAGTCTATTAAGACAAAAATTAATGAAAGTATTAACTTGCACTTTGAAAACTGATGAAATTAGATGCATAGTGATGTCTCATGGCGTTTTCCAGCCAGGTTAGGAAATAAAAACATGAATTTTTCGGTAGACTCAAAAATGGCCTTGCTGAGATTGCGCTATAAATCTGGCACCAATATGTCATTATAGTGGATTATACTTAGAAATGATTGTTTGGGGGCATACAATGAGACCTCCCACATTGGCTGGTATTTACAATTGAGTAAAAATATAGCACATTTGTAAGTAACTTTGTCTCTGTCCATTGTTTTCAGGGGTCATATTTTATCAGGAATGTCGTGATGGTGCTCCCCTGAGTGTGTTTATGTTCCTGTTTGGGTAAGTTTTTACTATGAAATGTTATTTTAAAAAAATATATAAAAACAAAAAGAAATTGTATTCTAAAATGTCTAATAAAATAACTTTACTGCGTTACATTTATTGTTAAGCACATTGGCAGTTCAGAGAGCAGCATCTGTGTTTTTATGATTTACCTTACACTGATGGCATGGAAGCCCAGGTCACAGTTATATTTCAGGTGGGGTCATGCAGGTCCACCTCAAGGTGGTTTGGCACTCAAGAGTAGATACATTTTTTGTACCCACTACTTTTTTTGGGTTTATTAGTGACGCTCCACAGCAAGGGCTACATTGGATGTGAGTCAGATGCAAAGAAATGGCACTGGGTTATATTGCCTGTGCGTTATAATGTGCATTATTGCACCGACCGCCATCTTCAGTCTTGACACTGTGACCTTCTCGTCATAGAACGTTTTATTTTACTGCACATAAAGGCAGTGGTTGAGGGCCCGACATACTTTATAATTGTACAGACGTGTATGCTGCCTTGATATGTATCCACAAACCAGTAATATCAAAACCAAGCATGAGATCTTACAGTCATGGGAGGTCCCTTAGCAGGCCCGCTGGATCCCCTGTCTTGCTCTCTGCTACCGCTGGCACTTCCTTTGCGACCCCTGGCACTTCCTTTGAGACCCCTGGCACTTCCTTTGCGACCCCTGGCCTCAGAGGTGGCAAAGTCAGTCCCAAGAAAGAAGGTAACAGTCTCCCGATGAGCATCGCTTACGCTCTGCTGCTTCCACTGGGATCCACTTGTTTTTAAATAAGTAAATTCAACAGAGGAATGCCACTCTTCTGAATAAACAAAAAGTGTACTAGAAAGGCATTGTCCTACAACTTATCATGTTTCTTTATTATGAATAGGTAAAAAAAATATTAGGACCATACCTTCACCTTTGTTCTTAGTAAGAGAGATCAAGGGATCAAAATAAAAATATTTCAACAGTCGTAGGAATCCTGCAAGCCAATAATATTTTTTGATTTGTAGCACAATATTCTCCAGCAAAAAAAAAATGTGTAATGTTTCCGTGGCATACCATGTGTGTATCCTAATACAGCTCTGTATGCAAAATAGACATGTATTTGTGTTAGTAACTGCTGTTGTGTATTAACTGTGCACTTATTATGCGGCTCTTAACTTCAGGAGCAACGGTTCTGTGATGCCATTTCCTATGATGTCACCGCACCAGTGTTAACCGGCATTTTCAAAAGCATGCGTGAGTGTGAAAGTTGGAAGGCCCAAGCATAAAGCTGGATATCTGGCAAAGCGAGACCTCCCTTCTCTCTCCTGCGCCTTAGCTTTTTCCAAGCAATCCTGGAAGATTTGTATCCCCAAACAAACAAATTAATATCCCTCTGAATGTTATCAATGAAGGATTTCTCAAAATGGAGGGGAATACAATTAAAAACAAAAGTGATTTTCGGGAGTATTGACATTTTGACCAGATTGATTCTGCCAATGATAGATAGGAGGAGTGAGGCCCAAGATTTCATTAGCCTCAGACACTCCCTTGCCACAATAGTCAGATTGGTCTCAGCGATCTTAGTGATGTCTTGCAAGATATTTACCCCCAAATACCTTCTTCTAGAACTTATCTGGTGCTGTTGCTGGGTTGCCTCCAGATTCCAAACCATGACCTCTTTGAAGCGTTGATTTCATAGCCCGAAACCAGACCGAACTCCTGAGCTAGACTGACAACAGCTGGAAATGCTGTATTTAAGTTAGCCGTAAAAATTAAGATCTCATCAGCATAGAGGGCTAACTTCCTCTCCCACTCCCCATATTTGAAAGGCTGGATGTTACAGTCGTCCCTGAGCCGTTGAGCGAATGGCTCAGTATATAAATCGAAAAGGAGAGGGGAGAGTGGGCAGCCCTGTCTAGTCCCCCTGGAGATCATAAAGGAGCCAGTGATATTGCTGTTTACAAGAAGTCTGGCTGTTGGCTTCTGGTAGATAGACTGTATTGTACTGCAGAATTTTTCTCCAAGATTGAATTTTTTCAAGACCTCTGACAGGTAAATCCAGTTCACTCTGTCGAAGGCCTTGGTGGCGTCCAGGTCATAGCTGCCAGTGGGATAGAATATGCAGAAGCCAGACCGATTACATCATATGTACAGCAGCGGCCGGTAGTGGGAGTACCGGCCGGGCGGTGACGTGGGGAGGGGGAGAGGCAAGGTGGGGGGTAGTAATGTATGGATTACGGAGTTTAACAGGTAAGTAAACATAAAAATAAATAAAATGAATTTCGTTGTGTGCACTGCATCACCAAATGCGATGCAGTGCGCGCAACAACATTATTTTTATTTATGTGTTTACTTACCTGCTAAACTCTGTAATCCATACATTACTACCCCCCACCCTGCCCCTCCCCCTCCCCATGTCACCGCCCGGCCGGTACTCCCACTACCGGCCACGGCTACATATGTATGGTGTGAGAGCTGTAGACCATTGACAAAACTCTTCTGATCTAAATGCAGAATGTCTCCTGCCACAAGTCACAATCTTGCTGCCAGTATTGATGGGAAGATTTTATAATCGCAATTCAGGAGAGATATGGGCCTATACGACCCAGTTAGATGACGCTTTCCCTGGTTTCAAGATCAGAACTAAAGTGGCATTGTTCCATGAAGCTGGGAGATGTAGGCCCTCTTGTAATATCTGATTGAAGAGGGACGTCATAGTGGGGACAATCTTGTTGCTCATCCATCTGTAAATCTCAGCTGGGAGCCCATCCGGACCCGCAGCCTTCCCGTTCCTACTACGTGAGATAGCGTCCCTTACCTCAGCGCGAGAGAAGGCCCGATCTAGATGTTGCTGCTGATGTGGGTTAAGGGAGGGAAGAGGAATACCTCTGAGCCACATCTGTGGCTATGGCTATTTACTCTGCCATCCTCACGATAAATGTCTTGGAAAAAGACCTGAAAGGCGTCACAGATTCCCTCATCGGTAGAATGAGCACCATTGTCGTTTATGATTTCCTTAATATAACTCCTTGCTTGGTCTGATTTGCTCTTCCATGCAAGGAGCTTGCCTGCCCCTTCCCCATACTCGAAGTGGGAGATCTTACTGGCCTCCCATCTTCAAGTAAGCCTAATATTCAAGACATTTTCTAACTGGGCCTTTAAGCTGTTGACCTTGGCCCGCCGCTCTTGCTGGATTTCAAGGGGAACTTGACTTGATAAATCTACTTCCGCATCCTTCAACCTGATTTCAATATCCAAGATCTCTTCTTTGTACTTTTTATGTCTGTAACAAGACCTGCTGGTGATTTGGCCTCGCAAGAAGGCTTTTAGAGAATCCAAAACTATGGTTATTGGAGCTGTGCCAGAGTTCCCCTCCAAAAACCATTCCACTTCTTGTGAGAGAAAGGAGATCTCCTCTTCCTCCAAAAGTAGGGCAAGGTCAAAAGACCATGTCCTAGTAGAGCTGGATACTGGACATTCCAACCCCAGAAGAACCCCGGAGTGGTCTGAAAGCTGGGGTGCCAGGTATGAAATATTTTTAACCTTACCTCTTAGCGAATATCTGATTGAAACAAAATCTATTCTTGATTGATGCCGGTATTTATAGTTTCGGTATGAGAAACCTAGCTGCTGGCCTGATCTATCTCTCCAGATATCCGATAAGTTAAACTGCTTCATTGCTCCAATTAAATACTCCTGAGATTTAGAAGGGACCACGGCTCTATTATTTGGGGATTTATCCAGTGCCGGGTTCAAAACGATATTAAAATCTCCTGCCAGAACCATTGGTTCCAGGAAGTTTGCTTTCGTTCTATGTTCCCCCCTGCCAGCTTCGCTCCATGGCCCAACATTTGCTGCGGGTCCCCCGCGTCAGGAAAGTTCGAGCTGGAGGTCGTTCCTTCCGTTATAGAGCGGCTGTTCTTTGGAATTCTCTGCCCCCTCACATTCGTGGCCTTGACAATCTCACTCATTTTGGGGGAGCTACTAAAACCTTTCTTTTTCCTACTGTGTAAACCCTCTTCTGTATCTTGCTGCTGTTTTGCTTTTAGCGCCGGGACGCCCCTTGGCTGGGGCAGCTGTCGCGCTCAATAAATGTTTTAAATAGAAAATAGAAAATTGAGCAAAAGAGAGAAAATAGACTTAAGACTGGATGGGTCATCGTGATTGGGACCATAATATCCAACCAAGGTGAGCAGGGTCTCCATTATAACAACTTTAACAATGACCCATTTGCCACTTGGGTCCCCTAGCTGAGATAGAATCTGAGCCCTGGCTGATTTCTTAAATAAAATGAAGACCCCTCTAATATTTGCTGACTGACTAGTGCATGCATATAAGCCAACCCAACGTAGGCGTCTAAAAAGAGAGGTTGTCTCTTCCTCAAGTAGATGAGTTTCCTGGAGGACAACGACCTGCGCGGGAGAATCCCGTAAATATTGTATGATCTTATCTCTTCTCGGTCTAGTGCGCAGGCTGTTGACGTTCCAGGAAAGAATCTGAATAGAGCTCATGGTGGCTTGGAACTTCGCCTATCCAAGAAAACAAAAATGTGAGACACCAACACCAGCACCCAGATCATCACCGTTCCAGCGCCCTTATCATTCAAGTTAAAATTTGTGAAATTAAAAATAGTGGGAATGAGAATTATTTAAATTTTTCTCACCTGCTGTAACCACCCCCATCCCTTGTGCCCACCCCCACCCTTGGAGAACCCTACCCCCAATCATCTGGACAGGTGGAGTCCAGATAGTTGCACTCCGGAGGTACTCGCCCATCCCCCTCCTTCCTTACAAAAAGGAAAAAAAGCAAAGAATACTAAAAAATTTAAGAAAAAACGTATCCTACCCTAACTAAACTACAGCCAAATAAGAAGGGGGTGAAAGGGTTATACTAGCCTAACAAAGTGTAATTTTGTATTTCCTTTTAACCCATGTTTAATATATATCTATATATTTTATTTATTTATATATATATATATATATATATATATTCAACACACATCCTCCTTATTAAAAGAAGTACGCCCGGCCAGATTCCAGGATTCACAGGTATTCTTTATTTTATGCAGCAGCCAAATTATTTCATCCTAACGCGTTTCGACTACATCGGTAGTCTTGATCACAGGTTTGAGCTGCATACGGGAGTCTCTGGCGCAATTGATTTATACGCCGTCACAAGCCACACCCATCACGTGTGGTCCCAAATTACTACAGTTCCCAAGGTGCACTGTTTAAATGACACAGTCTACCCTCCATTCTTGAATAACTGAAAGACGGTTTCCCTTTAGTCATTTCAGTTCAAGATACAATGTTATTTGCAGGGTTAGAACAACACCTTTAAAGTTAACAGTTCGCTCGTATTTTGAAGGCTGCTGTTGCACTTCACAATGTTCACAGATACCTGCTGCCTGAAATCCGACGTGACTCACAAGTGTGCTTCACCTTCCCACGCCTTACAAACTCCTCTGTTGGCAAGTATTCGCTAGATCACGCTGTGCTTGCTGGGATACTCCGTGCTGCCTTCCGAGGGTTGCGGGCGGGTCCTGCTCTCCAAATTAAATGCCACATGTTAGATCCGCAAGAGCATGGACACATATCAGGGCGGCCAGGTCGCTGGGGGCGAACCACCTCCAATTAACATTCAACACACATCCTCCTTATTAAAAGAAGTACGCCCGGCCAGATTCCAGGATTCACAGGTATTCTTTATTTTATGCAGCAGCCAAATTATTTCATCCTAACGCGTTTCGACTACATCGGTAGTCTTGATCACAGGTTTGAGCTGCATACGGGAGTCTCTGGCGCAATTGATTTATACGCCGTCACAGGCCACACCCATCACGTGTGGTCCCAAATTACTACAGTTCCCAAGGTGCACTGTTTAAATGACACAGTCTACCCTCCATTCTTGAATAACTGAAAGACGGTTTCCCTTTAGTCATTTCAGTTCAAGATACAATGTTATTTGCAGGGTTAGAACAACACCTTTAAAGTTAACAGTTCGCTCGTATTTTGAAGGCTGCTGTTGCACAGTATCCCAGCAAGCACAGCGTGATCTAGCGAATACTTGCCAACAGAGGAGTTTGTAAGGCGTGGGAAGGTGAAGCACACTTGAGAGTCACGTCGGATTTCAGGCGGCAGGTATCTGTGAACATTGTGAAGTGCAACAGCAGCCTTCAAAATACGAGCGAACTGTTAACTTTAAAGGTGTTGTTCTAACCCTGCAAATAACATTGTATCTTGAACTGAAATGACTAAAGGGAAACCGTCTTTCAGTTATTCAAGAATGGAGGGTAGACTGTGTCATTTAAACAGTGCACCTTGGGAACTGTAGTAATTTGGGACCACACGTGATGGGTGTGGCCTGTGACGGCGTATAAATCAATTGCGCCAGAGACTCCCGTATGCAGCTCAAACCTGTGATCAAGACTACCGATGTAGTCGAAACGCGTTAGGATGAAATAATTTGGCTGCTGCATAAAATAAAGAATACCTATGAATCCTGGAATCTGGCCGGGCGTACTTCTTTTAATAAGGAGGATGTGTGTTGAATGTTAATTGGAGGTGGTTCGCCCCCAGCGACCTGGCCGCCCTGATATGTGTCCATGCTCTTGCGGATCTAACATGTGGCATATATATATATATATATATATATATATATATATATATATATATATATATATATATATATATATATATATATATATATACTGCTCCCAAGTTCTATCTGCGTTCAATCCGTGAACAAGAAACAGCACTCACAAGGGGGGGGGTTCAATACCAATAGGTCTTTATTGGCAACCCGGCACAGACCTATTGGTATTGAACCCCCCCCCTTGTGAGTGCTGTTTCTTGTTCACGGATTGAACGCAGATAGAACTTGGGAGCAGTTTATTTGATTGGCGGGTACACCCCCGCCGAAGGAGCACCCGCTCGCGAGTGCAGCAGGCTGGTGGATTTGGGAGCGAGATATATATATATATAGATATATATATATATATATATAAAGCTCACGGGCATTTGGTTTACAAAAATATATATATATATATATACTAGCAGCCTGTCCCGACGTTGTCCGGGTACGAAGGGTTGAGTGGGTGACAGGTCGCGCTAGAGACGCTGCGCGTGTGGGGAAGTGCAGTCAGTTTCAAGGTTAGTGTGCCAGAAGGGCCGCTTAGTCGCGTCAGCCGCCGCTTGAGGCCAGCTTCAGCCCTGGTTGATGTTGGGCGCCGTGTGTAAATTCGTTTATGCAGAGAGTTGAGTGACAGCGTGCAGGAGACACTGCAGTTATTGTCCCCGCAGGCACGCTCAGTGGCGTTTACCCCCGCTTGAGGCCCGGCTCCAGCGGCGACCGTATTACAATGCGAATTATGTGAGCCTTGAAAGTTATTTCCCGGTATTATTTTTTTAGGACCCACATGGCGTGAAGGCAGGAACGTAACGGCAATTTAGTAAAGCACCGGCGGCAATGGGCCCCAGTCTGTTTGACACGCACCCAGCACAAGTCACACACTGCATTCGGCCCCAGTATGTGTGACACGCCCCCAGCACAACGTGCAGGCCCACAAGTGAGTAGAGCTAACGGTTACTTACCACGCCTCCAGCTGAAGGCAGACGACCATGGAACGCATAAGCCCAGGTGCGCGATTGGCATCATAATTTAGGAATGTGGCGCGATTGTTGGCGGCCGATTGCCGCGCCCATTGTCCACGGCCCTTGCTCCCGTGCAATTCTGCAATTGGCGCGCCCATTGTCGTTTGTCACGGCCCTTGCTCCCGCGCAATTGCGCAGTTGGCGTGCCTCCAGCTGAACTCAGACGCCCATTGAATGCTCTTGCTCCCTTGCATATCCGCGCCCATTGGCCACGCCCCTTGCTCCCGTGCAATTCCGCAATTGCCGCTCCCATTGTCGTTTGTCTTGCCCCTTGCTCCCGGGCAATTACGCAATTGCCGCGCCCATTTTTGTCACGCGCCCCCAGGCTTTGTCACGCCCCCAGCACAAGGCACACGTTTAAGGAACGCTTTTTTTTGTCATCATGCCGCTCCCCGCCCATGCACAAGGGACTACTTTGCTGGCAAGGTTCTTTTACCTTTCAAATGTATATGGTGGCCATCTGTATAGCTTATGTCCTTCTGCTGCAACTGCCCTTTCCAATGCTGTATAGGGTGTTGTGATTGGTGCTGTGGTTACTGAGATTACCCGCTCAAAGATTAGGGCTCTCTCTTTATAATATTAGTATAGATATATATATATCTCTATATATATATATTACTGCTCCCAGCTTGGGAGCAGTAATACATAGGCGGCGGTCGTGCCACCGAGGTGCACCACCTTTTGAAGCAAGGGGCCACAGGGGCAAGTATCCTACGAGCCTCTGACCTGGAGCAGAGGTGCTGGATTTTGACACACGCAGACTGGGGCTCAATCTATGAGCTTGAAATACCCACAGTAAAGAAAGGATCAACGAAAATTAAATGGATGCAAATAATAATTTTTCCGACCACAATTCCCACAAAGCAGCACATAGCCTCATCACGAGCAGCCCATCAGAGGGCGTGTCATCAAGCTAGATAAGGGACTGTGGTTGGACACTGCACGTTGTTCCCCTCCACCATCAGCCTCTGAGGAAGAAAATATTCGAAACGCGTAAGGCTACGATGGTAGCAGGACTGTGAAAGGGGAACAGCCGGCTGGTGCCTTTTACCTGTTTATTGGAGCTGAGGCTTGGAGCTCTTCACCTCTCCTAGAGTGCACCTCGCACGACGACACCAAGCTGGGAGCAGTAATATACATATATATATATAAACAATTTTTTTCTTTTTTTTAAATATACTAACTCTAACTTTGTCTAACCTTGAGAGTGAGTGTGCTACCCCAGCTTCTTCGGCTGAACCATTCAAATCATACTGCCGCTGTACTACCTCCCATGCTCATGCCCCAAACAGACTCCTGTGCGGCCCTTTGCTGGCGCTACTCAACCACTAAGCAACTCATCCTTCTAACAAACTGATCATCCCGATGAGCTAGAAGTAAAAAGCTTTAGGGAAAACTGAGGGAAACTAGGGGAAGCCAAAAGAGGCACAAAGAAGGGGATCTCTGACCAACTCACTAAGCCTCACCCTTCTCCATATTGGCGAGCAGTTCCTCTGCCTCCTGCACTGATTTCGCGTTATGCATTTTATTCTTAAACATGATCCTCAGAGAGGCAGGAAATTTAAGTTGCCCCCACAGCCTCTTAAAATCCTCCAGCTTCCTACCCAGCTCCCATTGCCCGTCTAGCGTTGCTCGAGCCAGATCTGATCGAATTTGGAATTAAAAGTATATAGCCTTCAACAACTTATACTTGAGAGATAGATTAAGAATTTTCTCTTTCACTGAGATGGAGTGGTCCACTCTTCAGATACATGTGGATACGTTATTATTGATTTACTTGTGCCGCCTTGATGTCACTGTGATGTGTTTTTCTCCCTACTCTGACAATGTACAATGTAGCTCTGAATGGTGCTGTTTGTTGTTACATCCAAAACTCAATAAAATTGATTGTAAAAAAAAAAAAGAATTTTCTCTTTCAGCGAGTAGTGTGAAAATGTATGAGGATCTTCCTTGGTTTGGGTCTGTTCGGGTTCCTACTGAAGGGGTCTCTATGTATTCTCTGAATGTCCCTCCTCAGCTCGTCTTCTGATTGTTCCAATTCAAGGGACTCCTTTAAGAGCGTGATCATGAAGGACTTAAGGTCTTCCCCTTCACTCCCCTCAGGGACATTCAATATACGCAGGCTGTTCCTACGAGAACTGTTCTCCAATATTTCTAACCTGTCTCGAAGAGTCCCTTTCTCCCTTTTGAGAGTGACTGAATCTGCTTTCACAACACCAAGCTGATCTGTTAACACCTCCACAGTGGATTCTAAAGTCCTGTCTGCCGCTTTTGACACGGTCAACCATGGGATCCTGCTGAAGAGATTGAGTGAGGTTGGGGTGAGGGGAACAGTCCTGAGGTCATTTCGGGCATTTTTAGGGGATAGACAGCAAGCGCTATCCCTCCCCCTTTTCAATCCAGCTACTCAAAAATCTCGCATGGCGTACCACAGGGCTCGGCTATCAGCCCTATTTTTTCAACATTTATATGAAACCTCTGATTGCTGTCATCAAAAAGCATAACATTAACATCGTTAATTATGCTGATGACACGCAGTTGATTTTCTCCCTTGAGGGAGATCAATCAATATCGACAGAAGGGTTTCATAACTGCCTGCGTGATACGGCCATCTGGCTGAAATAGAACTCGCTGCAATTCAATACCGATAAGACTGAGGTGCTCTACTGTCCGAGGGACAAAATTCTATTTGTCTTGCCATGTAATTTCTGGCCGCCCAATACCTCGACCACGGTTCAACCTGTGAAGAAGGTCCGTAATCTTGGCATCCTGTTTGACTTCAAACTTATTCTGGAATCACAGGTCATGAAAACTGTGACCTGCTGTCTGGCTATTATCAGGTCTCTGCGGAAGATCCTCCCTCTGCTTCCATCTTATGCTCGGGCTTTGATAGTTTGCGGCACCATTCTTAGTAGACTTGATTATTGCAATGCTTTGTTTCTCGAGTCTCCTAAATTTTTCTTTGATAGGTTGCAGAGAACTCAGTCTACTGCTGCCAAATTGGCCTTGGGGAGGCCTAGAGGATCTGCCTCTTCAGCGGCTATGGCAGAACTACACTGGCTTCCGCTTAGATAAAGAGTCCAGTTCAAGACTCTCTCCATACTGGCAGATGCATCAAAGTTATGTTTTGCGAGTCCTTAATAGCGAATTTTAAGGAATCGCTATTAAAGACTCGCAAAACGGGATGCATGTAGGAATCGCAATGTTATTAGCGATTCCTACAGATTCCTTATTTGCGATTCGGTAATAGCTAATCGCTAATAAGGAATGGCTTTCCCATTCATTCCTATGAGCCTTAGGCCCATAGGAATGAATGGGAAAGCCATTCCTTATTAGCGATTAGCTATTACCGAATCGCTAATGTTCCGCTATTTCAAGGGTGCCAGGGTGTCCAAAGGACACCCTGTTGCACCCCTGAAATGGACCTGTGCACAAATGTTACACACACACATGCCCTAAGGGCATGTGTGTGCGCAACATGTAACTTTGAAAAATGCACTAAAGTGCATTTTTCAAAGTTTTAGCAAATTACCACGAAGTTCAACTTCATGGTAATTTGCTCCCCCTATTAGCGAATTCGCTATTTTTTTTGGGTTTCATGCATTGCATTTAAGGAATCTCATTTTGGGATTCCTTAAATGCAAGAGCAATTTAAGGAATCGCTATTTAGAAATTCCTTAAATTGCGATTTCTGCATTTGGGATGATGCATCTCAAATGCAAAAATACCGGGAGCAAACGGCCAGATTCTGAGAATCTGCCCGTTTGCTCCCGGTATTTTCTTTGATGCATCTGCCTGATAGTGTTTAAAGCCTTGCATAGGGTGGGGCCTGTGTATATGCAGAGAAAGTTTGAGTGGTACGCTCCTGCGAGATGCCTTCCCTCTTCTTTGGCAAGACTTGTGATAACTCCCAGATTTAGGAAAGTCAGGGCAGGTGGTCGAACCTTTGGGTACGCTGCTGCCAAACTTTGGAATCAACTTCCTTTGGAGCTAAGACAAGTTAGTGATCTGTGTGTCTTCAGGAGACTCAAAACCTGGTTGTTTCCTAGTCGGATGTCGGCTCCGCTCCATCTTCTTGTCCTTCCTTATCTTGAGTCAACAGCGCCAGGATGCCTTTTTGGTGATAGCGCGCTTTATAAGTTAAATAAATAAATAAATAAATAAAAGTCTCAGTTCTGGCATTTAAAAGATCCACTTTCCTATCCAATGACTTGCAAAAACTCCTGATCTCTCCTTGATTTGAAGCTGAGACCTCAAACCCCTTCTTAATATCTGCTGAAAGTGAAGCCAGAAGGATCTCCAAAGAAGATTTTAAGTGTTCCTCTGGTTTTTGAGCCATCTTGCCTACGTCGGAGCCTCCTACTCCTACCTGAGACAGACCCTGGAATATGTCTTGGGGCTCCTGGACTTCCACCTCCATTGCGCTCTCCCTCTGCTCCAAAGCAGGACTCTCAATATCCGATGTTGCAGTCTCTCCAGAGAGTGGGGGGCCCCTGATACCTCTATATTGGCAAGCTCCCCTGTGGAGTCAGTCATCCCCCCACGCAGGACCTCTGGAAGTACTTTAAAATAAGATCTTAAAGCGGGAGTAATCTGGAGCTTGGCATCTGAAGGGGTGCTTATTTGGCTCTACCAGGTTTTGCACTCCTTTTTTGTACGTCTCCGCAAAGGAAGGGAGTGGTGTTCTTTCCTGTGATTAGAGTACTTCTACTTCCCTGACCCTTCTTAGCACTGTCAATGCTTAGTTCCAGACTGTCCCCGTCATGCTGTTTGATATTCTTTCCAGCGGACTTTGCCTTTACGAGACCCTGGGCCCTCGCGTTTTCTCCCCTTCCTAGGGGCTTTGATAAAAGGTGGAACCGGGGCTGGGGCGATGACTACAACAGCGCGTCCTACCTGGGACTGAGGCCGGAGACCTGCGGAGACCATGAAACCACCTTGAACCTGAGCCTGCTCCTACCCCTGGGACTCAGGAGACTCGAGTCCCTCCAGCAAAAGCACTCCGGGGTTTTCCTCTTCTTCACCCGTCGCTTCCAGCAGCGCCCTCCAACATGGAAGGTGCGCAACTAGTGCTGCCTCTTCCCCAGTTGACCCGGAGGAGACCGCGAGCCGCTGCTGTGCGGCCCCTCTGAAGCTCCAGTGCTGCCGCCTCCCACCGCGACGGGCAGGGGGAAGCCGAAACTCGGCTGGGTCCGAGGCCGAGTCCGAAACACATTCGTGGCGAGGTGAGATAGAAACGATGAAACAAGCAGAAAAGCAGACAATACACGGAAGGCTCCCCAATACGATCAGAAACAAGCTGGGCAGCTCAACACGTCAGAAAGGTAGAGAAAATCCTTTCTAAGCCCAGCAGGAAGGCATGGAGGCGAACGGGACCTGCCGCCATGTTCTCCCGTACGGTTATTGTCATTGTTATGAAGTCATAATGTAAAATGAAAATTATTTGTGTTGTGTTGCTGGTATGATCTTGATGTGATGTCTTGTTGCCTAAAGATGAACTCAATAAAGAAACAGTAAAAAGGATTAGCTGAATTTTACTCTTCATGAATGAAACAAACATTCTGGAGCAACTCATCAGGATGGAGTCTCTTGTCAGGACCTACCTGGCCACTTCAAATTCAGTGTGGAAAAGGGGCTGAGGTACAGCAGAAGTTTCAGAACTGAGGTTGCCCTTTGCAGGTTTTGTCTCTTCTTTAGAAATGCCTGCAAGTTGAGCTGGCTCCATCCTATACTGACAGGGCCGGATGTAGGTCGGTCGGTAACCGCCGAAAATCGGTATTTTCGGCCGTTACCGACCGGTATTTACGAAATGGTATGTAGGGCCACATATTTTACAGATTCGGTAAATTTACCGATCGGTAAATTTACCGAATCTGTAAAATACCGAATCGGTATTTTTACCTATTCGATAACTTTGATATGTAGGTGGGACTCTTCTGAGTACAAAGAATAAACGTAGGGAGGGTCAGAATAGGGCTATATTTAACGACCAAAACCACTCATGCCCTAAGAGAGACTGTCAATAAACAAAAAGTGGCCTGGTCAGAAACCTGTAAATGTGCCGCAACTGGAACTAGTGCCCCAAAACTCTTCTGAGTCCCACAACCCTTACCGAATCTGTATTTTACCATCAAATATATTTGATGGTAAAATACCGATTCCGGTGTGCATGCACATGTGTGCATGCACACCTGTGCCATATGACAGGCAGACCTGCCCTTAGGGCAGGTCTGCCTGCCACATGGCACCCGAGCCTCTTTTGGGGGTGCCAGGGGATGTCAAAGTGACACCCCCTGCACCCTTGTGGAATTCGGTATTTACCGATTCGGTAAATACCGATTCGGTAATGCCCATTCATTCCTATGGGCTGCAAAGCCCATAGGAATGAATGGGCATTACCGGTCGGTATTTACCGAATCGGTAAATACAGATTTTTACCGATTCGGTAAAAGGAACATCTGGATGTTCCTACATGTCCCCCATTCTTATTTACCGATTCTTAATTACCGAATCGGTAAAATTCGGTAATTAAGAATCGGTAACTGAGTCCTACCTACATCTGGCCCTAAGTGTGTGTCTTGGCTCCATTCAGGAATATTCAACCTCCTGACCTATTAAAGAGCCTGTGACCAAAAGTGGTTGCAACCAGCTTTCTCTTTCTGCTCTTATTTATTAGGGGATCCTGGGGCTTTTATGAATTTGTGTGCACTTGTTATCCATGATTGGTGGCATTTCAGACTTGAGCTTCAGGGTGAATTAATCTTGCCTACCTGGAAGTTGAGTAAAAAGAATAATTGATGGACGGAATACAGAACAATATCAAACATTCACCCCCAGTACCTAGATCTGTGCCTAAATGCATCGTTTTATCTGGAAGTTAAGGCATTACTGTCTGATCTTTTCTGTCTCAGTATCTGGTGTCTCCTTTGCTGTGCAGCGGGGGTGACAACACCTGTTCTTCCTCATTATATTGATTGCGTTACTTGATTGTCTTCATTAACTCTGAATTGTGCAACTGGCTATCACAGTTGAGCTAACTTGCTAAATATCAGCATCTGTGGACAGTATTAGTTTCCATATCAGTAGGTCCTGGTTGTATAATTTCGCTATCAATGTTTGTGATATTTTGGATAGGTCACTATGTTGAAAAGGGGTGTTTGTAAAGTTTTACCATGCCCGTTTCCTGAGTGTCACATTTGTTTGGCAAAGAAAAATTAAGCCCAAGCTCTGCGCTGAATTCTGCATGCCCCCCACTGCCCTTTACGTTCTGTGCAGAGAATCCTGACCAATCCCATCAGTGAGGATACCCAATCCTGTGCTACAGGTGGCTTCCATCAATTCGCTGTTGGATAGTGCGTGGATTGCTCCTTCATCCTCTCAACTTATGAAGTCTCTGGTAAGCTCTTGGTGCTGCTCTCAGTACACAGATGTAACAGTACGCGCCATTCCTAAAGCTTTGGGATTATTTGGGGTCATTAAAAGAAGCTAGGAACTAAAAGGGTCACAACAAGGGAGCATGAAAACCTTCTCAAGACCGCTCATGAGAAGGACAATCATTCCAGTAGATCCGAAATTGAATCCAACCTCAAAACTTCTAGGAATCTGGGAATCACAAATGTCTTGAATATCTAATTCTGGTTTTCCAAGGTTCAGAAGGAAGCTGATGAGAATGATTGGAAAAGCACAGTGGGGCGCGAGATGCCACCCCCAAAACTTGTGCCATCTCCCCCCTTGCTACGCCACATTATTTCTTTTATGTATTTATTATGCAAAACTTAATATGAGACAAGTCTAGTTTCTAGGCCCACAAATGGTCTAAAAAATAGTACTTGAAGTTTAACTGTCAAGATAAGGACAATAAAAAGGAGTGTTATGTATAGCCTGTCAGTTATGTGACACTAGCTTGCATTGCATAAGGTGAAACCTGGAGAAAGGTAATTGTGGATAGATGTGGGAGAAGCAGAGGATCTTCAGATGGTCACGATACAATGATCGGACAGTCCCTCTCATTATGTTCTCAGAATCAAGGTAATACTGCATGGAGAAAATACCGTATATAAGTGATCAGTGAAAACCAAAAATCACATGTATAATAATTAACTGCCTCAGCCACAAAGGTCTTACCATCCTCTCTTTAGAGAAATGTGCTGATGATCCTCAAGACTCAGTCCATCTGACTGGGAAAACTATGGACCATGTGGTGTTGAACATGAATCAGGGAATAACTTGTAGAGAAGAAGTAGCTGTGTCAGAGAGTTAAAAAAATATCTATTAATCCCTTCACTGCTAGGCCTTCTGCCCCATCCCACAGCCCCCTCCCCCCTGGCTAAGCCTTTTTTGGCTAGTTGGGGCAGTTCGCACTTAGGCCCCTGAGACTTTTTGTCCACATAAGGTATCCATGCCAAGTTTGCGTCCTTTTCTTCCACCATCTTGAGGATTCCAAATGTACCCAGGGTTTGTGGATTTCCCTGGAGGGGACCACGAAATTAGCCAAAATACAGCACATTTTGGAATTTTTTCAGAAAAATACCTCAAAAGACAGCGTATGTTTTTTTCCCTGCAAACATTTGTGGTGCTAAAATTATCATCTTCCCAGCTTTCAGTAACAGGCAGACTTTTGTCAGAAGCCAAACATTTCTACACAGTTTTGGCATTTTACTGGGACATAGCCTATATTTCCTTTTGTGTGCTTTCAAGCTCATTCCAGTTAGTGGTAGATATGGGTGTAAAAGCAATAATGTATCCAAGAAAAATAGACAAAATTCAGAATTTAGCAAGGGGTCCTTTGTGTAGATCCTTCACGGTTTTCCTATACAAACTAACAGTTGAAATAAAATTATATTGAAATTGCGTTGTAAAAAACTGCCAATTGTGCCAATGTTTTCACCTGTAATGTCTTCTACGTATGGCACATTTTTAAAAAGCAATATACTGTTACGTCAGCTGGACGCTTCTGGTTGCGGAGATTTATAGGACTTGTAGGTTCACCAAGAACCCGAGGCACCCAGAGCCAATAACTGTGCTCCGTCTTCTAATGGTTTTTCATTGTATACCGGGTATATAGCAATTCCTTTGGTAAAATATAAAGAATGAAAAATAGGCATCAAGGAAACCTATATATTTTCGAAATGGGAGCCCATTATGGAGTTTAGAAGCAGTGGTTATTTGCACATCTCCAAAATTGTGGGTACCCATACAAGCATGTGAATTAAAGGACATTTTTCAAAATGACTTCTTTTTTACACATTGTCTTATTTATTTATTTATGTGTGTGTTTTATAGAGCACAAACTTGACCCGTTAGGGTATCAGAGTGCTTTACAGGAAAACATAGTACAGAGTAGGCATAGCATCATCCAGTTACGGATCGAATGAAGGTGGGCAGGGTGCAGGGTGCATGAGGGAGAAAGGGCACGTATTTACAGAATAAATATCCAAATACTCAAGATGAGATAACATATTTACAGATTACGATAACCAAAGTTCGCGACAAGGCCCCAGGTTTCTAATGGGGTGAGCAAGCTAATCTGAAGGGATGCAATAGATGGCTATTAATCAATGCCTTGGTGGTGGTAGAGGCAAAGTTTAAACCAGATATTTGCTCATGAGGAATGTTTTGGCATCCTCTTTGAAGCGAGTCAGAGAGGGTATTCTTCTGATCTCCGGTGGGAGAGAGTTTCATATTCTTGGAGCAGCTCCAAGGAAAGCCCGGTTGTAGTTTTTTTATTTTTGAAAGCGTGCAGGTTGGAGCAGGAGGTCTCTGGCAGATCGGGAGTTTCTGATTCCTCCGGAAATTACAAGTTTCTGCCTCTGATATGCAGGGGAGTTAGAACATAAGGCCTTGTGTGTGATTTATGCTACTTTGAGCTGTATTCTTGCCTCCAGGGGAAGCCAGTTGAGAGCTTTCAAGTGCGGGTGAATATGGTCGTATTTCCTCGTGCCGGTGAGTAGTCTGGCGGCCGCGTTGAGGCAGGCTTTTAGAGGTGCCAGGGAGATGACAAGTGCTTGGACTGCCATTTTTAGGTCGAGAGTATTGAGGAAGGGTTTCAGTTTCCTAAGATAGCTCAGGTGGAATCTGGCTGATTTGGCCATTGAATTGATGTGGTCCCGCATGTTCAGATTACTGTCGATGGTGATTCCCAGGGATTTGGCCGAATCCACGATGGTTGGTGGGCAATTCAAGGCTGTGATAGCCTTAATCCATGATTGAATGCCAGGGTTAGTGTTAGGCGGGCGATCAGGACAAATTCAGTTTTCTTTGCGTTGAGTTTGAGTTGATTGGATGTGGACAGTGAGTTTCAAGGCTTCGTGAGATGAGGTTTTGATGTAGATCTGAGTGTCATCAGCGTACATATGATAGGAGATATTAGCAGTGCATAGTACTTCAGTAAGCGGTTCCAGGTAAAGATTGAAGAGGGTGGGGGAAAGTGTTGATCCTTGAGGGACTCCAACCGTGACAGGGGATGGTGCTGATGGGTTGCCGTTGACAAGGAATCTCTGGGACCGGTTATGGAGGAAGGATCTGAACCACTCTAGAACAGTGCCATTCAAACCCATCCTGAATTTGAGGCGCTCGAGTAGTTTTTCATGGTTGACCATGTTGAAGGCCGAGGATAGGTCCAGGAGGATTAGGAGACAGGTTTTGCCTTGGTCAAGGGCTTGGAGAGCATCACCAATGATGTGGAGCATAGTGGTTTTGGTGCTGTGCCCTGGTCTAAATCAAGATTGGAAGTCATCAAGCCGGTGGAAGTTGTTGATGTGTTGACTTAGCTGCTGCTGTACACATTTCTCCATTCCTTTGGCTCAGAGGGGGATATTGGAGATGGGTCTGAAGTTGTCAGGGGAGGCTGGATCCAGTGACAGCTTTTTCAGAATGGGGAGGACTTGGCCGGTATTTAGAGAGTCGGGCATTGTTCCTTGCCTGAGAGAGGCGTTAATTATTGTAGTCCAGCTAGGAAGAATGGATTGGGGCGACGGCAGCTAGGCAGTTGGAAGGAAGCAGGTCATTAAAATGGTTATTAGGGTTTAGGGAAGATAGGATTTTGGACACTGAGTCGTCGTCGTAGAGTTTGAAGTCAATAGGTAATAACACTTGTTCTACTATTCTGTGTTCCCCTAAGTCTCCGGATAGAAATGTTACCTCACTTATGTGGGTAGGCCTAGTGGCTGCAACAGGAAATCACCCAAAATGTAATGTGGATACATTACATTTTTCCAGTAAAAACCTACCCTTTTTTTGCAATATGCTTCGCTGTGGATTTTAGACCCATACTCAGCCGGCATCTAGGGAAACCTAGCAAACATATACGTTTTTGAAAACTAAACACCCAGGGGAATCCAGGATGGGGTGACTTATGTGGCTCTCACTAGGTTATGTTACCCATAATCCCATGCAAACCTCAAACTTTGTCAAATAAAGCACATTTTCCTCACATTTCTGTGATGGAAAGTTCTGGAATCTGCAGTGAGCCACAAACTTCCACCCACCCAGCATTCCTCCAAGTCTCCCGGTAAAAGTTTGTGGAAGTTTGTGGCTCCCTGTAGATTCCAGAACTTTCCATCACAGAAATGTGAGGATAATTTATTTTGTTTTTACAAAGTTTGAGGTTTGCAAGGGATTCTGGGTAACAGTACAGGGTGAGAGGCTCACAAGTCACGCCATCCTAGATTTCACTGGGTGTCTAGGTTTTAAAAATGTACAGGTTTGCTAGGTTTCTCTAGGTGCCAGATGCGCTACAGCCCAAAATCGATAGCTAGGCACATTGCAAAAAAAGGCCTGTGGCTACTGGGCTTTCTGCCCCCCTGGGGCAGGGGGGCAGATCAGGGGCTATTGCCCTGATATGCCCCCAAGGTGGGCAGAAGGACTGTGGCCATTTTCTGGGGGCATTGCCATGACCATTCTGGCCAGTCCCCAGCCCTACACTTAGAAACCAAAATAGTCCCTGGTGCCCAGTGACCTTCCTCCCCCACCTCCCCCGGGGCAAGATCGGGGCTACTGCTCCCATATGCCCCTGGGGGGACAGAAAGACTGTACCCATTTTTATGGGGGCTAGTGGAGGCATTGGTAAGCCCATTCTGGGCAGCCCCATCCCTACACTAAGAAAAACAAAATTGTTTCTGGTGCCTAGAAGGCTTTCTTTCTGTCCTCAAAGGGGGGCAGATCTGGGGCTATTACCTCTCTCTTCCCCCCATAGGAGGCAGAAAGTCTGCGGTCTCCATTTATGTGGGGTGGGGGAATGGCCAAGCCCATTGTGGGTGGCCCCTAGCCAGGCGCACAACACCCATGGGCTCACTGGGCTTCGCCCCCCCCCCCCCGTCAGGTGTGTCAGCCCGGCTGAGACTGCTTCGCAGGCTGGCGACCCTCTAATTGCAGCCACACCCGAGTACTTCACGGGTCTTTAAAAGACCATTTACTTGTTAATGAGGCTGCTAATTTTTTAGACTGCTGCTAATTTTTTTGGGCGGTGGGGGCATTGGCATGCCCATTCTGGGCAGCCCCCACCCCTCCGTATACAAACATGAAATAAATCCCTGGTGCTTACTGTGCTGTCTGCCCCCCTGAGGTGCGGGCAGATTGGGGCATCTGCCGCCCGGGGGAGTGGAAAGACTGAATATTGCCATTGGAAGGGGAGCAAAAGCTCTTGCCCAAGGGGCTGCTACCCCCTCCCTGGTGCCTAGTGGGTGGATTCCTGATTGGTTATCGCCCTCCTGTGGCGATCCACAAGCAAGGATCCACTCTGGAGGGGTACCATTGGAAAAGAGAGATTCTCTCCTTTCCAACAATACCTCTCCCATCTGTCTACATGCCCAGTGGAGCTGAGATAGCCCCTCAAGCACATAGGCAGTGAAACTGAAACAAGCCCCTCAGCTAATTTCAGTTTCAGTTTCAGTGAAAAGACATCAGCGTGCCTATCGGGCTGATCATCATTCCACTGAAAAAATCAGAACAGCCTCGGGAGCTGGGGAATCTCTACCTCAGCTTTTGAGGCTGTTCTGATACAAAGGAAATTCCTCTGGTGCCCACACCATAGGATTTACAGTGCCATGTGGTCGGACACAAGGGAGACGTCCAATACACATGAGCACTTTTGTGTCGGACAGCTCCTGCGCGTCTAACGCATGCAAGGGCTTAAAGCCAGCCTAATCCAGCCAAGAGCACCGGAAAAACACAACAAAACTGCAGGGCGCGCAATGAGTGATGAAACACAGTGATTGGGTAGCCAAACAACAAGTCTTATATTGCCAGGCACCTGTGTTTAGTTGACTTGGTCTGGAACTTTCCACAGCACTCTCACACTTAAATGCCCTAGTCACTGAGACCCAGAAAATCACTTCCATCCCCTTGCTGTCCTTCTGCCCCTGCCATTAAGTGCTGGTAATCCTCTCATCATGCCCCATCAACTAATGTCACCAACACCTGGTAATTCTGCTGTAATCTTTGAACCCCAACCGCCAAGCGCCAATCTTCCATCAAGGAACTACGTAGGGCATCTGTCTAGTATTTTCTGACAAGAAGTCACCAAAACTTGTTGTCCAGGAGCAAAAGGAGCTGAATTTGATCCTGATTTATTCGCATATTGCTTCATTTGGACAGTGTCAATATTTCTGTAACTAGTTCAAATATTAATTAGCTGCTGGAACCAAGAGTCAATATAAGGAGAAGATGGAAAACCTCTTAGGTGAAATCCTTGCATATGAAGAAACGTGAGACTAGCTGGCACTATGGGTCATATTACAGGTGCTGCACCAAACTTCGATTAATTACTTCTTATTGTCTATTTGACTCTTCAACTCCCAAAACTATGCACAAAGCTCTCCAAAAACATAAAAGGTATATATATATATATATATATATATATATATATATATATATATATATCAATATCAGAAATTATAGTATGAGACAATCCACGAAGACATGAAACATCAGTTAAAAATATTGAGATATTTCTTCAACTGTTGGTAATTTAGACAAAGGAGAAATGGGCCATCTTTGAAAATGTGTCTTCTACCACCATTATCACACAGTCTCCTGTGAAATGTGGAATATCTGTTAAAAAATATGCAGAAATCACATGCCAGGTTTCAGGAGCCATTGGTACAAACTGCAAGTATTCAAAAGGCTGAGAATGTAAGCCTTTTGGCTAACATTAAAATAGAAGGACTTATGCTGGGCACAAATAAGACAAACACAAACATATTGTTGATAATCAGAATGACTGGTTGACCACCAAAATAATTGTAAAACTAAATCTAATGTAATTTTAATTCCTCTTGACCAGTAATTATTGAGACCTATAACATTTCCGTAGCATCTAACTGTAATTTCTTAGCTGCAACAAAAATAACTTGTTGGCTGAAATAAAATTCATTTTGTTGAACTAGAGAAGTCTTTAGATGAATTTGTTGTAATTCCTTTGGATTCAGCTGTCCTTGAGCCATATTGACTTTGTGCTAGACTGAACTATTACAATAACACTTTGAGATAAAATTAGTATATAATAACTCATGATAACAATCAAACAGCATCTACAAGCACATTCTTTGAACCAGGATATCAATTATAGAAAAATCATCTGTACAAAGAAAAAAAGTGCATCTAGCTTGATGGCTATTCTTACATTGAAGTTATCGCAAACACTCTAAACTTCAATGATTAGTTTAGTGTTCCAAAGATGTCTCCTTACAGTACATGACAACTTAATGTCTAAGAGTTTTCTTTCAAGAAATAAGTAGTTCCATTGACACTTTGACAATACATGAAATATATGAAAAAGCATGTTCTTGTCCATCCTATTCTTCCTCTTGAAACATAACTATTCCAGCATCTCTTTCAGAGGCATCCATTTATGCAATAACCATCTTTGAAGCATTAGGATGACTCAAAATTGGTGCTCGTGTAAACTTGTATGAGTGCTCTGAAAGCTATTTCAGCTTGATGGTCCTCTCAAAAGCCTATTTTTATATTTTATTTTTTCGAAACAGATGTATTGTCACTAGTTAGCTATCTAAAAGTTTTAATGTATTGATGATAGCATTTTGTAATTCAAAGGAAACTTTGTAAACATTAGTAGGTAAAGACTACTCCAGAATAGTTGAAACCTTGTGATCCTGGGAAAGGCTAGAGGCATTCAGTCTAAATCCTATGTACTTAACTTCTTCCCGAAGATGGCACAATTAAATAATTTTCCAAAATCTCCTGTAAAGAAGCCTTTAAGCTTCTTACTCTTTGGCAGTTAAGGAATAAATGAATCCAGGAGGAACAATAGTGTTGGATTTAGTTGTTTTGGTACAATCATATTCTATTTGAGGGGAAAGTGATAAAACATTAGGCTTAGCAAAAACTGGAGAAAAAGCATGGTACTGCAGTGTCACTGAAGAAGGTTTTTGCCACTGCTAAATTGGACATGGAGTGCTTTGTCATGGTACTCAACGATCATGACGAAATTGTGATGACAGAGATATATATATATTGTTTTTAAACACATTTTTATTGTCAAGTGGCACATATATTGCAGGGCCCTGTACCCCAGGGACAACCACAGAATCAAAAGCATTTATCATTGACTTTGACATTTTACAAAACAGTATACAAAAAAATCCAACTCCTCTTCCCTCCCCCGATCGCACCATACACCAACTCCAGTCGGAGCTGTTCCAATGTTTGAATAGGAAATACCCACCAGGGTTCCATCGTCCATCCCTCTCTCTGAAACCTCCCCTATGAACCCCATCCTACATATGCTGCTCCCTCTCTGACGGGACCGGATCCAGGAGCAATCCCCTATATTCTGCACACCTTTTCCATATTTTAACATGTTTGAGGGGGTACCCCTGGCAATGAAAATGGGTTTCTCCGGGTCCATGCAGAAGTCCAGGCCATTTTATTTATTTATTCTTCCAGGCAGATAGTGAGGGGAGCCCCGTTGCCTTCCACACCCTTGCTATGTCTCTTTTGGCTAATGTAGGACCCAACAGCAACAAGTGGCGTTTGTAGACATTGCCGCCTATCCCTTCCATAACATGTAAGAGCGCCAGCTTCAGCGAGCGGGGAATATCCCAGCCCAGCACCTCTGATAGGCAATTGAAAACCCCCCTCCAGAAACTATCTAAAGAGAGACACTTCCAAACCATATGTATTAACGTACCCTCTTCTCGCTCACATCGAAGACACACAGGGGAGGCAATCAACCCCGCACTCCACAGATGCATACGTGTATAATAAATCCTATGCAGGTACTTAAATTGGACCAGGTGCACCGCCATGGCCGCTCCTCATGAGGCAGCCAGAGCCTCCACCCAATCCTCTTCCTCTAAGGGGCCTAGATCTCCCTCCCAATCCTCCCGGAGTTTTTGGAGCTTGGAAGAGCAGTGAATAAACAGGGGTTGATATATTCTCGAGATCTTACGATCCGGTAGTTCACCCATAAAAAACGTTGGCTTCCGGAGGACTAAACTCAGCCAAAGATTCCAATCCCGCCAAACTAGGTAACAGAGCATGACAAAATTGCAGGTACTTGTAGAACTGAGACTTTGGCATATGAAATTCCGCTTTAAGGTCCTGGAAGGATTTCAACACGAGACCCCACATGACGTCACCTAGGACCGATATCCCTATGTGATCTCAGCCCGAAATCCCGGCAAGGCCGCCAGTTGTGACAACCGCCCGTTATCGCATAGGGGGTCTCTCGCGTTAGCGTGTTCCACCACCCCACCCTACGCAGCGCCTGCCACCAGACCTGGAACACAACCCTTGTTGCGGAAGGCAAAGATCTCGGTAGCGGTGCAAAATATAATACCCGGTGCAGTGAGTGGTCTCCCAAGAGCCGCCTCTCTACTGCATATGCCGGGTCCTCCCAATCGCCATACCACCATTCATTCAATACAAGCAGGTGAGATGCTTGATAGTATGACAGGATGTCCGGTGAAGCCAAACCCCCACAATAAGTAGATAGGAAGCACTTCCGTAAAGCCACGCATACCCTACCCCCATCCCACAAGAACTGCCCAAAGGCCACGTTTTCCTGCCAAAACCAGCGAGGCGAAATCGGATAGGGGTGGTAATAAGCGAGGGAGCGCAACCATCTTAAATATGGCTGATCTACCGTATATAGTCAGCAGCATGCGGGACCAGGTCTTAATATCTTCACATACACGATCCCACACCGTTACTAAGTTACGCTCCCAAGCGACTGCTGGCATCTGTGTTATAAATACTCCCTAATAGTTCAGTCCTCCTGCTGCCAGTTAAATCGATGATGCCCAAGCGCCTAAATCTACCCGGCCTCCAAGCATCCACAGCGTGGACTTGCGGGGATTCATATAGAGTCCAGACGTCTCCCCGAAAATTAGCATTATTCGCAGGAGTCGTGGCCCCGTTCTATTCACATTTGTAAGGAAGAAAAGGACATCATCCGCATACAATGCTATCCTGTCCGCCATCCCTTTGTCCCATTCAAATCCCAGTATCTGTGCGTCCATTCGCACCCACGTAGCCAGAGGCTCCATCGCAAGGGCAAATAAATATGGGGATAAGGGGCATCCCTGTCTCACCCCCCGCCCAATTAACAACACGGATGAGGTCATGCCGGCCACCCGTACCGATGCCGTAAGATCTGTATATAAAGAAACAAATAGGAAATAAATTGCGTCCCGAAATTCAACCGTTCTAATAAGGCGAAGAGGTATACCCAACTAAGAGAATCAAATGCCCTGTCCATGTCCGCTAGCAACAGTGCTGCCGGCGCTCCCAGGTGCTAGATGGCCGCCACTGCGACATGTGCCCTCCTAATATTATGTCTAGTCGCCCGCTGGGGCAAACAAACAGCCTGGTCGGGATGCACTACAGCGGCTATATGGGGCAGTAAGCGATTGGCCAGGGCCTTCACCAGAATTTTGGCCTCCACGTTCAAGAGGGAAATGGGCCTGTAGGACGTGTTAATGCGGCGGTCTGCCGAGATTGTGAATGACCACCACCTCCACATGCCTCCAATCTGAGGGGAGAGAGCCACGATCTTGCGCCTCCTCCACCACTGCATGGTAGTGAGGCCCCAGCTGTGGGAGGTATCGCTTAAAAAATTCACTGGGGAACCCGTTGGGTCCTGGGGCCTTCCCGGAGTTAAGCTCCCCCAATGCAGCTCCCAGCTCCTCGTCTGTCAGCGGGAGCTCCAGATTTTCTCTTACTGCATCTGGTAGGGCCCTAAGCGGAAGGTCGGACAAAAACCTATTAATCATGACGGCAGGCCGACATTCGTTAGGGGCGTAGAGTTCCGCATAATATGTAACAAAGCTCTCTGCCAGGGCTCGAGGATCTGTGAGTGGCACACCCTCTGGGCCCAATATGTCCTGTAGACTCTGGGCATGGTACACCCCCTGGCAGAGTCGATGGAGCATCTTGCTGGATTTGTCCCCCCATTGATACACTCTGCTGCGTGTTGCCAGCCAGGCCTGTCGGGCCTCGTCTAATAGTAGTGTGGCATAATTTTGTTGGGCAAAAGCAATTGTCGCCTGGTCTGGCCGCCACCCACCTCTCGTCCCCTAGGCTCTTCGATACTCGCATCAGCCTGGATAAGTGCCGCCCTACGTGTTCTGCGAGCCACTGCACACCAGGAGATATCTGTTCCCCTCAATGTAGGCTTCATCGCCTCCCACACGGAATCGTCCCTGATCACAGACTCCACATTCACACTCAAATAATCATCGATAGCATCACTCATCTGTTCCCTATAATCGTCATTCTGCAAGTGCAACACCGACAGACGCCACCTAAACGGTTGCCTCCTCCGCCCCATCTGTATTGTGAGGGCCACCGGAGAATGGTCAGAAAGACCTCACGGGAGAATCTCTGCCCCCATCACCCTACCCACTATCACTCGGGGAACAAATATGTAGTTGAGTCTAGAGGAGTCGTGAACCGCCGAGAGGTACGTAAACTCTTGATCGTCCCCTTGCAAGTGGCGCCTGGCATCAACCCAATCAAGACCTGCCGCCAGCGGATGCAGTTATGTGGTGCCGCCTTCCTCAGGAACACCCCTCTCTCTCCAGCGGTCCATGCCCACATTCATGTCATCATTCCAATCTCCACCAATAACAGTCCCCTTCCATCTGGCATGTCCACCCATAGAGCCATAAGTCGCTCCACCAGACTCCATTTTAGCGAGGAGGAGCGTACCCATTGCCCAAGATCAGGGAGTCCTCCTCCACTCTGCCTTGTAAGAATATGTAGCGCTCCTGGGTGTCAGTCCAAAGCCTACTATGCACATAAGGAACCCTATGATGAACTAAAATATCTACTCCTCTGGGCCCCCTCACAAAACTTCAGTGGAACACTTGTTGATATCCATATCGTTGAAGGCAAAGGGCTTTTGTCCCTAGGAGATGTGTCTCACGTAGTAGGAGGATATCTGCCCCCGCCCACTTGACCTGTTGCAATATGGCCCGCGTTTAATGTTATCGAGGGCTCCCCTCACGTTCCTGCTGATAATACGGAGAGAGCTCAGAGATATTTGCTCCCTATGGGGTACGTCTGCAATGTAGTATTGTAACTGCGTGTGCAGGGATGTGGAATCCTACCCGGGGTGCCAATATGAGCCGGCTATCTGAGCAGTGAAATGCGATCAATAAACAAAACAACCCTCTCCCCAACAAACCCCCACCCCATACCTCAACCACAGTGAAGTATCTGTCATGGTGGGTACGGCCCGACCCCCCAACGGGAGGACCCGGAGCGTCCCGACCAATGGATGCCCAACACACAGCCCATCTTTTGATAACACTCCCTCTAGATGCACGTATCCACTAGCGGACCTGGCCCACTGTTAAGCCTCTCCGATCTAGTAGGTACAAACTGTTCCGCTTCTGCTCCTCGCTGATATATCTTTCTGGGTTTCACTGCCTGCCGGACTGAAACCGAGACAGTCTGGGATGCCATTCCATAGGACAGGGAGCGGCGCCTGGAGCGTGACTTTCTGGCCCCCTTCGACTTCACCGAGAGCCCCCCTCAAGCAGCCTCCGATGAGGAGGAATCAGACCCTTGTCCCGGCAGCGTATGAGCTGTCCATCATCAGTCCATTTAAACAGCTCTTCCGGTGAGTTGAAAAAATGGGTGCAGGAGCGACAGACCACCCGCAGATGAACAGGATAATGTAGGGCATACGGGAGTTTGAGTTCCCTCCAGCGGGCCTTTGCAGCCAGGAAAGACTGCCGCAGTTGCTGGACCAGCCTTGTGTAGTCTGGGAAAATTAGCATTTGAGCGTTATTGTACTGGAGGGTTTTTTGGGACGTGCCTGCTTCAGAATAACATCCCAGTCATGATAGTTCAATAACTTTGCGATGACTGGTCTTGGGATGGCCCCAGGCGGAGGTTTCTGAATGAGCGCTCGGTGAGCACTCTCAAACACAAAGCAGCGGGACAGTGAATCCGGTGAAGCCAACTTTCTAGCCATTGCATGAGGAACTGCTCCATGTTGCCCCGCTGGGTGGTCTCCAGTGCAGCCACCCGCGTGTTCAGTGTGGCTAAAATCATCCTCTACTCCAGAGATACGGGTCTCAGCCTCTGTAATCCGGGACACGGCATTCCGCAGATCAATCAATCAATCATTCATTCATAGCATTTGTAAAGCGCCCTACATACCCGTGGGGGTCTCAAGGCACTAGGGGGGGAACGCTGCTACTGTTCGAAGAGCCAGGTCTTGAGGAGTCTCCTAAAGGTTAGGAGGTCTTCGGTCTGCCATAGGCGGGTGGGGAGGGTGTTCCATGTCTTGGCGGCGAGGTGGGAGAATGATCTGCCACCGGCGGTCACTCTTCGGATGCGTGGGACGGTGGCGCGGTCTGCGGAGCGGAGCTGGCGGGTGGGGGTGTAGAGGCTGAGTCAGCTGTTGCGGTACGCTGGTCCGGTGTCGTGGAGTGCCTTGTGTGCGTGGGTGAGGAGTTTGAAGGTTATCCTCTTGTTGATGGGGAGCCAGTGCAGGTCTCTCAGGTGGGGTGTGATGTGGCTGCGGTGAGGGATGCCGAGGATCAGGCGTGCGGAGGCGTTCAGGATGCGTTGGAGCTGTTTCAGGAGTTTGCTCGGGGTTTCAGCGTAGAGTGCGTTGCCGTAGTCCAGTCTACTGCTGATGAGGGCCTTCTCTTGGATTCCGGCGTCGTGGAGGCGTGCTCATAGTGTGCGATGGCAGACCGTGTCGAAGGCAACTGACAGGTCCAGAAGGATGAGGGCTGCGGTTTCTCCGTTGTCGAGCAGGGTCCTGATGTCATCGGTGGCGGCGATGAGGGCAGTTTCGGTGCTGTGGTTTCTGTGGAACCCGGACTGGGACAGGTCCAGGATGTTGTTCTCTTCGAGGAAGCTGGTCAGTTGTTTGTTGACGGCTTTTTCGATGACCTTTGTTGATGGTTTCCCGGAGGCGGGGTGTGATGGTGCTGCTGGCTTTGTTGAAGATGTGGTGTGGGCAGGGGTCTTCCGGGGATCCGGAGTGGACGGTGTTGCTGATCTTTTTTTTTTTTTTGAAAATTTGTTTTTATTGTTGCCTTCACAAATTAGCAGTAATAAGCATCAGCATAGCATCGCAGCCTCAACATTCAGCTGTAGTCAGTCAGTGGAGCAACTTTTCACATTTTCTTTTCACCCCAACCCAGAACATACTACATAAAAGGGTCAAGCATAACAACCGTATCATCTGACAATCATAATATCAGTGTGAGTAGAGCTCATGCGTACATTACTGTAGGTTTGGACCATAGCTATTCCGCTCATGAGACCCGGTTCTATCTCCCCTGCACCCCCCCCACCAACGTCCACCCCAGATGTCGTCACATTAGTCCAATTCATCCTCCTCCCCAGAACTATCAGCATCCTCATCTTCCGGTAACGGCTCACAAATATCCCCTCTATATGAGTTCCATGGCGTCCATATTTTATTCCATTTGCGCGGGTTGAGTCTCTGTTTATAGACCTCCCGTTCCCTCAACATAAGCATATCCATGTTTTTGCACCACTGCGACAGCGTCGGAGTGGTCGGCGCGCCCCAGTTTTGTGCTATATCACGCTTCGCCAGCATCACACCAATCACCACCCAACGTTTCTCATGTAGTGTTAGATCTGTCGGGCCCCACACATGTAGTATGCATACCCGAGGGGTAGGTGTGAAAGGGGTGTCCAGTGTCTGGCTGATTGTGCGCGCTACGCGTCTCCAGTAAGTCTGTAAAGTGGGGCATTCCCATAATGTGTGGAACAGTGTACCCTCTTCCCCACAGTTGCGCAAGCAATAAGGATGGTCCGCCCTATGTATGTTATAGAGTGTTGTGCGGGTGTAGTAAACTCTGTGTAAAATTTTGAATTGGACCAATCGAAATCGCATGGATATGCCTGCCTCTCTGGGTGACGCCAGCGCCTCGTTCCACTCCGACTCATCCAGATCCCCCAGCTCCTCCATCCACTTTTCCTTCAGGCGCCCCAGCGGGTCCGGCAAATTGTTCAACAGTTTACGATACGTGAGGGAGGTAGCTCTCGTCTCCATATAGTCCGTTAGCAGTCGGTCCTCTAACGGAGCCGACTCCGGGATCAGCGCCCCGACTTCCAACACAGACAGGAGTGCGTGTCTAATTTGCACATATCTGTACGTTTCAGTCACTCCCAGGTCATACTGTGTCCTCAGCGAGTCGAAAGAGAGTACTGTGCCTCCCGACCAGAGATCGCCCACCGTGGATATCCCGATGGTGTCCCACCGATCAAACCCTTTACTGTTACGCAAATTACCGAATGCCCTGGAGTCCCATAGTGGTGTGAGTCTGGTAATCACCCCCTCCCATCCAAGCCGTCTCTGTGCCTTATGCCAGATAGTCACCGTGTGCTTTGTCGGGCCTTCCAGCTTTCCGACCAATCCCTTATTATAGAGTGGTGCTAGGAGGGTAGCCGTACCTAGTTGCCTTCTATCAGCCATATACGCCGGGTCATCATGGGCACCATGAATCCATTGGTTGATCACCTTAAGGTGCGCCGCCCAATAGTACAATTCAAGGCTCGGGAGCGCTATCCCCCCGCTATACCAATCTCTGATTAATTTCAGCTGAGCCACCCTGGCCGGCTTGCCACTCCAAAGCAGCGTGGTCAGTTGTGCCATCACCTGGCGGAAGAACAACGCTGGGACCACCGTCGGGGTGTTTTCCAAGACATATAAAAAGCGAGGTAGTGCCAGCATTTTAAATAGCGCCGCTCTACCCAATAATGTCAAGGGGAGGGCCTTCCAATGGCGCACATCCGCCTTCAGTCTAGTCATCAAGGGAACCAGGTTGAGCTCTAAAAATGTCTCAGAGTCCTGCGCAATTTGGATTCCCAGGTATCTGAAGGTATGAGTTTCTATGATCAACTGGCACCCATCAGGCAACACCGGGGGGTCGCCCCGGATCATGAACAGCACGGACTTGGACCAGTTTAGTTTATATCCTGATGCAGCACCATGGGTCTCACAGATGGCCAACAGGATCGGAATGCCAGCGTTTAGGTCCATGAGGTAGACCAGCATATCATCCGCATACAAGGAGACCCTGTCCTCCCAACCGTCGCCCCATCGTATGCCCCTCAGCAAGTGAGTGGAGCGGAGAATGGTGGCCAGGGGCTCCAACACTAATGCAAAGAGCAGCGGTGAAAGCGGGCATCCCTGCCTCGTGCCTCTTGCTAGTGGGAACTCCCGCGAGATACACCCATTGGCCGTCACCCTCGCAACGGGCTCGGTGTATAACAACCTGATCCATGAGATGAAGCCGGGGCCAAATCCCATATGTTCTAGGACTGCGAAAAGATATCGCCACTCCACCAAGTCGAACGCCATTCGGGCATCCAACGAGAGCACCGCTGCTGGCTCCGTCAATCGTGGGGCGCGTGCCAGCACTCCGTGCAATCTTCTCAGATTCAGCGCCGTGCTCCGATGCGGCATAAAGCCAGACTGATCCGGATGAATTAGGTGTCGCAGGTGCGGCAGCAGTCTAGCGGCCAGCAATTTCGCCAGAATTTTATTTTCAGCGTTGAGGAGCGATATAGGGCGGTATGAGCTGCAGTCTTCGGGAGGTTTGCCGGGCTTCGGAATCGCCACTATGGTGGCCATGCGCTGGTCAAAGGGCAAGATCCCCCGTTCCCGACTTTCCCTGTACATTTCGAGCAGGGGAGTGGAAAGTGTCTCTGACATAATTTTGTACCATTCAATCGGCACGCCGTTGGGACCTAATGCTTTCCCTGGGTGCAACGCCGCTATGGCTATCCGTATTTCATCTGACGTCAGTTCCGAATCAAGTTCGTCTCTGGCGTCCGGGAGGAGAGCACGAATCGGTACCCCCATGAGCGATCCCTCCACCAATTCGCGCGAAACTTCAGTTTCGGGGGAGTAAACAGATTCAAAGTGGTCCGCGAGGAGGTCCACTATTCGGTCAGGCCTATTCTGCAACACCCCCCTCGAGTCCCTGAGTTGTAGTATGGCTCTCTGATTCCCACGCTTCCTCTCCAGCCACACCAAGAGTTTGCCTGCCTTATCGCCCACGTCATAAACTCTACTTGCCGTTGCCGCCATCCCACCCAACACGATACGTCGCTGGTGATCGGTGAGTCTCTGCTGACTCAGCCGGAGCGTGTGAAGTGTGTCCTCACTCGGGTCACTTTCATGCGCCCGAGTCGCATCGGCGAGACGTTCTTCCAGGTCTAATAGCGCCCTGCTTTGCGTGCGTTTATGTTGTGCGATAGCCGATATCGCCTGCCCGCGAAGGACCGTTTTGTAGGCCTCCCAGAATGTTACATGTGAGGCAACCGAGCCCTCGTTTTCGGCGATATAGGATTCAGTACTTGCTTTTAAAGCCTTGGTTATTACAGGTTCCTTAAAATACCCTGGGTAAATAGGATAGAGGCGTCTGTGGGTTCGCACCTGGCTGGATAGAGTCAGAGTTAACGGGGAATGATCCGAAATCCCTCGTGGCCTGATGTTAGTGTCAGTGATATTAAGAAGGCCCCCTCCCAATGTGAGGAAGTAGTCTATTCGTGACAGACTATCGTGAACTGCAGAGTAGTACGTGTATTGCTGGACGTCCGGGTGAAACTGTCTCCATATATCCACTAAACCCTGTGCTTCCATGAATGCAAACAGTTTGGTAGGCCCCGGAGTGCGTGTGCGCGATGGATAACGGTCCTGAGAGCTGTGTGCCACTGCGTTGAAATCACCCCCCACTATTAGGTCCCCTTCCGGGAGGTGTAGCAGAAAGTTCCCCAGGTCTGGAAGAGCCACGGTGTGCAGAGCTGGTGGTATGTATACCGAGACTATGTTCAGCGGCCTCCCCTCCCAATGTCCATGGACCGCCGCAAAGCGTCCCTGAGTGTCAGCCTTAACTGAGTGTACAATGAACCTGGCGGAGCGGTGTATCAAAATCCCAGTGCCCCGGGACCCCTTAGTGAACTCAGAGTGCACTATCATACTGTAGCCCTTCCTATCCATGGCCCGTGCGGTGGGCCCAGTTAAATGAGTTTCTTGTAGCAGGACCAGGGCTGGGTTGGACCTCCTGATGTGCTGTAAGACCAACCCCCGCTTTATTTTATCTCCCAAGCCCCTCACATTCCAAGACAGTAGGCACAGTGGTGATGCCCTCCCCGTGCTATTGTCCTCCCCCATCACAGCATATAAAGCGACATGTCAGTCGGCTGTCGTCACACATCATACATCGTGCGAAGTGACATCGCAGTTCACGCAGTCGTACCTCTACTCTACACATTCGCTCCATACTGTATAGTGATTGACCCAGTGTAGCATTTAAAAACCAAAAAGACATCCTACCCCCAACTCCCCCCCTCCCTGCCCCCCTGCTCAACGGACTCAGAACTGCCCGCCCCCCCAACTCAGCAGAGTGCTTGAACCCAACCCAAAACACAGTACTTGCTCGTCGGGGTGAAGGGTTCTCCGGTATCGGCGGCCCCCAACTTCTGCCGCGGAGGCCCTCAGCCCAGTGTCCATAGCGGCATTGCCGGTTGACAATGCAATCAGGTCAGCCAAAAATCAGTTGCGACATATTAGTCCTCATCAGCACCCCCTTCCTGAAGATCAGGCAATGGGGAACGGGCCTCCGCCCCCTCTCCTACGGATTGTGAGTCCTGTCGGCCTCCTGCATTACGGTGCTTGTTCTGTCTATGAGAGCGACGCGGGGGATCCACCTGTCTCCACCCCTCCAGCCATTCCTGCGCCATTTCCGGGGAGTCAAAAAACCAAGTCTTATTGTCTGCCACAACCCGAAGTTTGGCTGGAAAAAGCATGGAGTACGGTATTTCCCGGGCTCTCAATTCCTTCTTCACCTCGAAAAAGGTCCTCCTCCTACGTGCGACCTCGGCCGTGTAGTCCGGGAAGAACGCCAAGGTAGAATTCTGGAGTTTGAGTGGGGGGGAAATTCTCGCCGCCTGGAGGATGGCATCCCGATCTCTGAAATTAAAGAGTCTCGCTATAATCGGCCTGGGGTTCATGCCCGATTTCTGGCGCCCACCGGGGACCCTGTGTGCCCTTTCTACCGTGAAGAATGCCGAGAGGCCCTTAGGCTGTAGCTTTTGCTTAATTAAATCCTCCACGTATAAGTCCATTGCTCTTGTGTCTTCCGACTCCGGCACACCTATGATTCGAATGTTGTTCCGTCTCGAGCGCCCTTCCTGATCATCAAGCTTGTCACGCAGTATCTTATTTTCTTTCATGACGCGTTCCATCCCCACCTGTAATTCAGCCACATCCTCCACCAGCGACTTAGTCACCACTTCCATATTGCTCACCTTTTCCGACATCTTGTGGAAGTCTGCTCTTATCAACGTTATTTCGGCTGAGATGGATCCGACTGTAGTCTGCACTTGCGTGAGCGCCCGCATGACGTCGTCGAGGGTTGCCTTCTTTCCTCCCCCGGCTTCGCCAACCTTGCCCTGCTGTGATCTGGCTTCTGGGGAAGGTGAACTGGACTTCTCGTATGCAAAACGATCAAGGCGCGATTGCGATGCCCCTGGTTTTGAGCCCTTGCCAGCCATCACGACAGTAGTGTCCTCCTCCCGCAGACGCTGTCGGCGTCTCGAGCCTCCAAATCGGGGATGGGTATCTATACCAGACGTCGCCCGGTTGTATTCCTGCTTTTCGGCTGTCACGCAAGGGCCCCCTTGGACGCCGTGGGTGAGCGTCAGTCCTTTCAGGGCTTCTCGGCACCACTCCGTACCGTTCCCCCTCTATAGACCACAGTGGGAGCAGGAGAATAAACTAGTCCGGCTCCGCGGCAGGCCGGCCGCGTCAATAGGCCCCCCGCGCTGTATGGGGCACAATCGCCTTAAGCTGCCCACCACTTCCCCTTTTCGTGTCCTTCGGTGCACTACGCCCACACTCTCGTGTATGCTCAGGGCAGCGGCAATGGCAAGGAGACGATCTGCAGCCGAAGCGTCGGGCCCCTGTGAGCGCCCCCCAGTCCTCTGACTCCAGTGTGGATGTGTCACCCAATAGTTCTGTTGCACTGCGGTATGGTTCGTGTCGGTGCAGCGGGGAGCCCCCCGCAAGGTGCTTTGCGCCGTCCGGCGATACGTGGGGATTGTCTTGTGAGGCCGGGCTGGTGCGGCCAATGCAGCGCCGAGTAGTCGACCTCAAGATGGCGGCCTCACATTCAGAGCCACCGCTCTCCGCACTGCCCTCCGACTCAGCCAGCCAGCCGGACCCCCCCACTCCTCACCTCCGCGTCTCAGCCAGGCCTCCGGGCAGACGCTCCGAGGCAGGGAAGGTCGGCGGCACTGCGCGGTGTAAATAGTCTTACTCCGCCTCCGTCCGTCTCAGGCGCGCGCTTCCTGTCCTCCTCCGCCCAGGATGGTGCACTTCCTGTCCGTCCCTCAAACCAGGACAGCCCCAGGTCCGGATCCGATGCACAGGCCCACACCGGTGCCGATCTGAACTCGTGATCCCGACCACGGATCGAGATGCCGATCGGCCAGGATGTTGCCGCTTGGTCCTGGGCTTTGATGCCTGCCCGCTTGGGCGCAATGAAGAGCGGATAAATAAACGGATCGATTAGGAGGCCGCTTCAATCACGGAGCTCTCCCTTCAAGCTGCCACCATCGCCGGCTGCTGGCCACGCCCCCGGTGTTGCTGATCTTGATGTTGTCGTTGTTGTTGATGTTGGTCCAGGCAAGCAGGCGGTTGGTGCGGGAGGTGGTCATGGGGGCGCGGGTATCGGCGGTAGCCGGGGTGATGACGGCGTCGAAACTGTCGTGGATGTCTGTGATCTTGCGATGGAAGAAGGTGACCAGCGAGTCGCACAGGTCTTGTGATTGTAGGATGTCGCTGGTGTTGGAGCTGGGGTTGGAGAGTTCCTTCACGATGCTGAAGAACTCTTTGCTGTTGTGTGCGTTGTTGTCTAGGCGGTCTTTGAAGGAAGTCCTTTTGGCAGATCTGATGAGGTAGTGGTGTCGGCGGGTGGCGTTCCTGTGGGCTTTGTAGATTTCCGGTGTTCATCCGTGGGTCAATTTTTTTTCTAGTTTTCGGCAGGTTCGCTTGGAGGCCTGGAGGTCTTCGAAGAACCAGCTGGCTCTCTTGCTGGTATGGGTGTTGGGGGGCTTCTTGAGCGGGGCGAGGCTGTTGGCGCAGTCGTCGATCCATTATCTGAGGCTGCGGGCTGCAGCGTCGGGGGTTGGTCGGGTCTGCGGGTGGGCTCTGGGCAGGGCGGTGGTTAGCTGGTCCTCGGTGACCTTGCTCCAGCTGCGGCGGGGCATCTTCTGGGTGCGGTGGTGTGTGGTGGGTTTCCGGAAGGTGAAGTGGATGCAGCGGTGGTCGGTCCAGTGGAGTTCGGAGGTGTGGTTGAAGAAGAGGTGGGTGCTAGCTGAGAAGATGGGGTCAAGCGTGTGACCGGCGGAGTGGGTGGGTGTAGTGACGAGTTGTCTGAGTCCGAGGTTGTTGAGGTTGTCGATCAGGGTGGAAGAGTTGGAGTCCCCAAGGAGGATGTAGTCCGTGCAGGCGAGTGCGTGTGTGCTGATGAAGTCAGCGATGGATCACTGAACTGTGGTCGGGGTCCGGGGGTTCTGTAGATGAGGGTGCCTCTGAGGGTGGTGTTGGGGTCGGTGTGAATCTGGAAGTGCAGGTGTTCGGCGGACGCTGAGGGTGCCGTCGGCAACTGTCGAGATTTTGAGAGTGTTTCTGTGGGCGATGGCAATTCCTCCTCCTACTCCGTTGGTGCGGTCCTTGCGGGTGATCTTGTAGTCAACCAGGTCTGCTTTGGGAAGGCGACGTCTGGGGTGTTGGTGTCGAGTAGGTCCCAGAGTTCGATGGAGTGTTTGCCGACGGATGCTGAGCAGGATTCCTCTAAGGAAGTTGGGTTCTTTGGTGGGTGGGTTGGTGGGTCGGATGTTGGTGGAGCTGCAGTTCCTGCAGGAGAAGGGACTTTGGGTGCGCTTTGGGGCGGCCAGACAGCAGGTGCGTGTTAGTCCGGCGTTGAGTGCGTGGAGGGTGCTGGAGTTGTAGCAGATGCAAGAACAACAGTTGATGGACAGAATGCAGAACAATGTCATACATTCACCCCAGTACAGAGATCTGGGCCTAAATCCATCGTTGTTTTGCTCACCACACCACCCCAATTCAGACATGGCCATATGCAATTCAGCCTTGACCCTGTGCCTCATGGGAACAGTCCAGCCCGAACTGCCAAGCCATGTCTTCCTTGGACCGGAATCAATCATCCTAGGACCGGTTTCTGGCTATCAGCAGTCTTCAGCCAGGATAGCTTGACTACAGTGGTGTGGAGAGCACAGGACTCACGTCTGAGCATACCCGTCCCACTCGGGGTGACAAATTCAAAAAGCAACAGTTGATGAACAGAATGCAGAACAATGTCATACATTCACCCCAGTACAGAGATCTGGGCCTAAATCCATCGTTTTTTTGCTCACCACACCACCCCAATTCAGACATGGCCATATGCAAATCAGCCTTGACCCTGTGCCTCATGGGAACAGTCCAGCCCGAACTGCCAAGCCATGTCTTCCTTGGACCGGAATCAAGCATCCTAGGACCGGTTTCTGGCTATCAGCCGTCTCAGCCAGGATAGCTTGACTCTGGTGGTGTGGAGAGCACGGGACTCACGTCTGAGCATACCCGTCCCACTCGGGGTGACAAATGCAAAAACAACAGTTGATGGACAGAATGCAGAACAATGTCATACATTCACCCCAGTACAGAGATCTGGGCCTAAATCCGTTTTTTTGCTCACCACACCACCCCAATTCAGACATGGCCATATGCAAATCAGCCTTGACCCTGTGCCTCATGGGAACAGTCCAGCCCGAACTGCCAAGCCATGTCTTCCTTGGACCAGAATCAAGCATCCTAGGACCGGTTTCTGGCTATCAGCCGTCTTCAGCCAGGATAGCTTGACTCCAGTGGTGTGGAGAGCACGGGACTCACGCCTGAGCATACCCGTCCCCCTCGGGGTGACAAATGCAAAAACAGAGGCAGGTGTCGTGACGTTTGTGGGGGCCAGAGGCCCTGGGTGCGGTCCAGGCACAGACTGGTGCAGACGGGCTTGCCTTAGGCGCACCCCCTACGTGCGTCCGCTGGGCGGCTGCTGCGCGGTCTCCATATGAGGGGATGTGGGAGGGAAGAGCAGCTGGGAGGCGGGAGCGGGGTGGTGAATGGGTTTGCAGGGGAGTGGGCCACAGGGGACGCAGCGGCAGGAAACCCTGATGTCGGAGCGGGCAGGGGTCACAGAGGCCAAGGGTACACAAGAAGAAAAAAGAGGGCACAAGGTGAAATGGGGGCACAAGGAGAAAAAGAGGGCACAAGGAGAAATGGGGGCACAAGGGTGGACAGCGGAACAAACCAGAATGAGCAAAACAGAAGAAGCACAGTGAGTACAGTAGGCAAAAACGCAGGTGGTAGAAGCGGGGCACAGACCAAAATACGAGCGGCAGCAGCGGGGGCTCAGATCACACAGGGGGCTGCGTGGCTGAGAGGGGAGCGACCTGCCTGATGACAGGGTCAAGGTTCGCTCCTGCCGCAATAGCATGATGTCTGAGCCCACCGTCCCTATCTTGGCGTCTAACATGTCTCTGAACTGCATGATGGCCGCCAGAAGTGCTGCATTGTCCAGCACACCCCCCCTGCAACTCCCTGGAACCTCCGGCGGCCCCCGGGCCCGTGAACTTATCAATAGGGCCCTGCTTAGGTGGCACTCCACCGCTGCTATCTCGTGTCATGGCGGTCTCTGAGAAGTTCTCAGCCCCGTCCGGGCAGTCGCAATGTGATCAGTAGAGCGCCGCCTTTCACCAGAGGCAAGAGAACCACTGCCCAAGGCTACCACTAGGGATCCCGAAGAGGATCCACCCAAACCTATTGGCCCCTCACAACTGGACCTCCGAGATGGGGGATTCCAACCACTACAACAGTCAGCAGGTGTCCGCGAGGGTCTTCCCCAACAACCCCTGGGGCTCACGCTCCCCCCACCAGCACTGATGGGCCCCCCGCGGTCCGACATGACCGCCAAGCCCCTCACCACAGTGTGGAGGGGGGGGATGATGAGAGGGGGGAACGCCAATGAGTGAGGGAGTGAGGTTCCATTTATATAGCGCATGGCTAACCTGAGGCCTCCCAGCACTGATTAATAGAAGGACAGAGAAGAACAGCCACAGAGCTATGGAGGCGTTCCGAACAGATGGGTTTTCAGGAGCTTCCGGAAGGCCAGAAGATTGTTATTCTCGCGAAGAGCGAGGGGGAGAGAATTCCAAGTTTTTGCGGCATTAAACAAGAAGGAGCGTCCGCCCCATCTCGCTTTCCGTATCTTTTTAGTGGTGGCAAGGCACAGAGAACTGGAGCGCAGGGTTCTGTGAGGGAGATAGGAGGTTACCAGAGAGTGCAAGATCGCCGGACCAGTCTTCCAGATGGCTTCATGGGCCAGGCACATATAAAGAATTCCCGTAGTCCAAGCGAGAAAGTATAAGGGCCTGAACCATAATTCTTCTCGCTTGGAATGGGAGAAGGAGGATGATTTTGTGCAGCATTCCCATCAGTCCATAGCAAGTGGCTGAGAGTTTTGTGGCCTGGTGGGTGAAATCAAGAGAGCTGTCAAGCCACTTGCTGAGGCTCTTTATCTGTGTCTTTGGGGGGGAGCGAGGCCAAAGCAGGCCGGCCACAGGGAAGCGGGGACAGAGGGCGATGGGTTGCCCAACAGCATAATTTCAGTTTTGTCCCCGTTGAGCCTAAGGCATGAAAGTTCCATCCACTTGCCCACCGCCTCTAGGCAGGGGCCTAGGGTGCTAGACGACCCCTCAGCGTGATTTAAGGATACCACGAGCTGAGTGTCGTCTGCATAGGTGATGATCTTAATGTCGAATGGATGGACGATCCAGGCCAAAGGACTCATATAGATATTAAAAAGCGACGGGCTCAGGGCAGAGCCCTGTGGAACCCCACAGCTAAGAGGTAACCTGGAGGACACCACATCCCCCTCGAAGACCTGGAAGTAACGGTCACTGAGGAAGGATTGAAACCAGGTCAGTGCTGCGCCTGACACGCCCATAATTTTATGTCAGTGGGCCAAGATGGTATGATCGGCCCTGTCGAATGCAGCACTGAGGTCCAGGAGGATGATAGCAGCTGTTCCTCGTTGGTCCAGCAGCCTCCTCGCCTCCTCCGTCACCGCCAACAGAGCCGTTTCCATCCCGTGCTGAGGACGGAATCCCGTTTGAGAAACACATAGCAGGTTGTTGGATTCCAAATACTCAACCAAGATGTTAATAATGTGTTTCTCAAGCAGCTTGCTCAGCCATGGGAGGAGGGATATTGGGCGTTAGTTGGACAGATTAGACTGGTCCAAACTGGGTTTTTTCAGGAGAGCCCTGACCATCGCACACTTCCATGATGTGGGAACCCTGCCAGAGGTAATCGAGGAATTCAGAACTTCAAGGACAACTGGGCGGATGGAATTGATGACCGAGATAAGGTATTGCGGGGGGGCAGGATCCAATGGGGAGCCTGAGGTTACTTTGGAGATTACTCGATCTAGTGAATCATCATCTAAGAGGCAGAACTGCTCTAATGCGCAGTTGGACAGAGTAACGAAGCTGCCTGTTGTGTCTGCCCCAGCCTTAGGCATTGTGGAAGGAAAAGAAGAATAGATTTTTTGAATTTTTTGTTGAAAGGAGACCGCTAAATTGTTGCAACGTGTAAGTGCTCCTTCTGATGATGGGGATTTTTGAGGAAGGATGGCGAGTGATTTTGCTATGTGGAAGTTTCATGTGGCGAGTTTGCGGATTGGGCAGTTTTTATTTCAGCTTTGTACAGCATAATCGCTTTCCTGTATTCCTCTTTCCTACTTTGTGAAAAATTCTGTCTCCAACTCCTCTCTAGAGTTTGACAGGATTGCTTTAAGTCCCTTAGTTTGGAGGAGAACCATAGGGCAGTTTTCTGCCTGTTTTTATTTTGGATTAGTTCTTTAGGAAGTACTACATCGAGGGAGTCTTGAATCCAGCTGTTGACGTTGCTGCTGGCCAGATTAGGATTGGGAACCCTAGGAGGCTTTGAGTCTTCAAGGACTACCTTCCATCCATTGGAGGGAAGTCTAGACCACTTCCTTCCCCAGGACGTTGTTGGTTCCTGGGCGGGCGGAGATGTGGCGGTAACCCACCCAGAATAATGGGATTAAAAAGTGGTCTGTCCAAAGAAGTGGGGTAGGGATCCCAGCGCTCAGGTTTTCTAGGTTACTGAAAATGTGATCGAGGAGATGGCCCTTATTATGCGTAAGAAAAAAGCCTTTTTGTTTAAGATCAATTGCCTGTAGACTTGATAGTAACCCACTGGCTACGTGATTAGAGGGGTCATCCAAGTGGATGTTGAAGTCGCCCAACACCGTGAAGTTGGTGGAGATCAGTGCAGTATTGGCGGCTATATTGGAGAGATTAGGGATAAACTCCTAAGGCTCCTGGGGGGGGCCATATATCAACAGACCAGAAAAGGTGGTCGTAGGCGAGAACTCTACTTAGAAGGCCAAGCTTTCGCAGTCTTGGAGCGCGGTTGGTAAGATTCGACCGTTATATGCGTCTTTGTGGATAATGGCCAGACCCCCACCTCTACCCGAGGTGCGATCAACTCTATTTATTAAGAAGCCTTGGGAGAGGGCCTGAACAATAGCAGGTTCAGTTTCAATCTGGAGCTAGGTCTCCGTTAAGAAAAGAACATCAGGCTCCAGCTCCTCCACTAATAGTGCTATTTCAACACAGTGCTTAGGCAATGATCTTCAATTTAGAAGAAACATCTTCCGAGGAGTATTGGCGGGATTCCTAAGATGTGCGTAGGGTAACAGCTTAAAATTACAGTGTGGGCAGTGTGTAGGAGAATAGGCGGGGTTCAATGAGTGTAGACACTTGGGGTTACTATCAGTTCTCATCTTATGCAGACATGACGAGTTATAAGTTAATGAACCCCCAGGAAAAAGGTCAGGGTTTGTGGCCCCTGGGACCGGTTGGGCGCAGAGGGGCTTGCCTTTGGCGCGCCGAGGTGCGCCCGCTGTGCGTTAGCGCCATTCGCCCTTAAATAGATTAGATCGCCTGAAGAGCTGGAGCGGCACCCTGCCAAGATGGCCGCCCAAAATGGCTCAACCAGGAAGTGGTGGACTCGGTAATCTCTCTCCACACAACCAGCATAGGATTTGCTGTGGTGGACCGGGGAGTCGGCGAGCGTGTGGTGACAGGTAATGGGTGAGGTCAGTTTCCAAATGTGACTTTAAAACAATCAAGTGCAATTTAAAAACGACAATTTTGCAGAGCGCTAGCGCAGCAGTGCGGGCCGAGCAGAACTCTGCCTCCTATTAGCTACACGTCAGCGCCCTGCCCCCTGAAATAGTCAAGATCGCCTGAAGAGCTGGAGCGGCACCCTGCCAAGATGGCCACCCAAAATGGCTCAACCAGGAAGTGGTGGGCTCGGTAATCTCCCTCCACACAACCAGCATAGGATTTGCTGTGGTGGACCGGGGAGTCGGCGAGCGTGTGGTGACAGGTAATGGGTGAGGTCAGTTTCCAAATGTGACTGTAAAACAATCAAGTGAAATTTAAAAACGACAATTTTACAGAGCACTAGCGCAGCAGTGCGGGCCGAGCAGAACTATGCCTCCTATTAGCTACGCGTCAGCGCCCTGCCCCCTGAAATAGTCAATATCGCCTGAAGAGCTGGAGCGGCACCCTGCCAAGATGGCCGCCTAAAATGGCTCAACCAGGAAGTGGCGAGCTCGGTAATCTCCCTCCACACAACCAGCATAGGATTTTCTGTGGTGGACCGGGGAGTCGGCGAGCGTGTGGCGACAGTTAATGGGTGAGGTCAGTTTCCAAATGTGACTTTAAACCAATCAAGTGCAATTTAAAAATGACAATTTTACAGAGCGCTAGCGCAGCAGTGCGGGCCGAGCAGTACTCTGCCTCCTATTAGCTACACGTCAGCGCCCTGCCCCCTGAAATAGTCAAGATCGCCTGAAGAGCTGGAGCGGCACCCTGCCAAGATGGCCGCCCAAAATGGCTCAACCAGGAAGTGGTGGGCTCGGTAATCTCCCTCCACACAACCAGCATAGGATTTGCTGTGGTGGACCGGGGAGTCGGCGAGCGTGTGGCGACAGGTAATAGGTGAGGTCAGTTTCCAAATGTGACTTTAAAACAATCAAGTGCAATTTAAAAACCACAATTTTGCAGAGCGCTAGCGCAGCAGTGCGGGCCGAGCAGAACTCTGCCTCCTATTAGCCACACATCAGCGCCCTGCCCCCTGAAATAGTCAAGATCGCCTGAAGAGCTGGAGCGGCACCCTGCCAAGATGGCCGCCTAAAATGTCTCAACCAGGAAGTGGTGGGCTCGGTAATCTCTCTCCACACAACCAGCATAGGATTTGCTGTGGTGGACTGGGGAGTCGTCGAGCATGTGGCGACAGGTAATGGGTGAGGTCAGTTTCCAAATGTGACTTTAAAACAATCAAGTGCAATTTAAAAACGACAATTTTACAGAGCGCTAGCGCAGCAGTGCGAGCCGAGCAGAACTCTGCCAATGACACCCAAGCGTCGATCTCTGCCAGCAAGTCACGTGTTGATGATCAGAACTGAACCCCCACAACAGACTCCATTGGCACTGGTCGTACCTCCAGAACGGGAGTGCCCCCAGGGGCAGCGCACCAAGCTTAGTCAGGCCCCAGGGCAAGAAGGATGAAGCACTCCGGCCATCGCAGGGCTCCCTCCGCACAACCGGACACCAGCTTAACCCCCCCCCTTCTGTATCCGTGATGTAGAAGAAAGAGGGGAGGAGGGGGGGAGCTGCAATCTCTCGGTCTCCTCCGAATGTGCAGGGCCGCCGGTGCAAAGAGCCTCCCTCGCTGCCGCCACTTGCCCCCAGCCTGAAATGACCGCCGGCACCCCTCAGGTGAATACTCAAGGGGGGGAGGATCAGGGGCCTCAGAGCACCGCTCGCCATTTCCCTCTCTCACCGGGCTCCACAGCGTGGGGCGTAGCAGTCTGCCTCCGGAACCAGGGGGTATAAAAAACAAGGGGTGGGACAGAGAACCTGCGGGCCCCCGCCCTTACCGCCACTGCCAGACAGCAGCCCCGGCGCGCCTATGGCGTCAGACAACCCTCCTCCGTCTCTGCAGCTGCGGTCCGAATCGGCTGCCGAGCCTCAGCCTTGCACCCGCAGGATCTGCCCCTGGCGATATGTGCTGGCCCCAAGTTGAGACCCCCCACCTAGGAGTGCACAAAGGTGCCGATGTCTGCTCCGTCCCGCAGCGCCGGGACCAAACCGCCAAGGCCCGAGATCCAGGCAACACCCCCGGCCACAACTGAAGGCCATGTGCCTCGCAGGCCCTGCCGGGCCACTACCGAGGAATCACCATCTCCGAGGCACCCACGGCACTAGCTTTCGCCCAGGAGGTACCGTCGCATCAGTTCAGCAGCGGGGCAGAGCGGAGTCGCAAGAGAGCATCGGAAAGTTAGGATATTGTAGGATTTCTTAGTGGGCTGGACCGAGCGCTCTTAACCCATGTCCGCCATGTCGGCTTGCCAAGCCACGCCCCAGAGATATTTTTTTAATAGACTAATTGTCGTATGCATTTTGCCTCTTCAACAACAGAAGTTAAAAAATTTCAGTATAATTGATTGAGACAATAATGTCAAAAAGATTATAATTCTGTATGATTGTCAAATGAGGCTTGGAGTGGAGAAGAGACCTCACGCATCAGCACTGAAGCTAACGGTGAACCGTCAAAAGTTCAGGTTTCTACAGTAGTCTCAGGAATGTTATGTTTTGTTGTGGCTCAGTCATGATTATTGCGGAAATTCAAAAAACCGTGTGAGGAGAAGACCCGAGAGAATCTGGAATCCCCTTGTAAGAAAGAGGAGAGTGACAAGAGAGATAATTAAAGCTAGAAGCTACCTCTTGAATATTGAAGTGGGCGCGAAAGGGTTTTTGTCCCTTGAGGTACCCCTGGATTGAGTGCCTAGATTGACCCGACCCTGTACAATAAGGGATCGGAGAGTGCTCCTGCACTATTGTTTAAGTGTATTCATGCCCTTGTCCTGATGAAGCCAATAGAAACGAGTGGCTGAAACGCGACCGCGACTGCGTCGACACTCTAAGAAGGAGTCCGCTATAAAGTTTAAGTTGGTTCACATTCCAATATAAGCGCCTTTATAAATAATTAGGTAGTGGTGACATACTTCTGGCGCTGCTTAGGACTTCCTAGAAGTGTATCACTTTGATTTAAGAGGGTACACGGTGACATTGTCTTGTGTTTTTTTAGGGTATATGCTTTGTATATGTTTTGTAGATATTGTACATGTGATGTATATATTTTGTATATTGTATTGTATATAGAGATGAATGCAAACTAGGGTGTTTCATTGTTGTATAGTCTTTAGTATATATGTATTAATTTCTGTATATAATTTTCCTGTGCCCCACCTTGTCACTTGATACGTATATATGTTATTGTGATTTGTGAATATAATTCTTCTAAAAAATCATTTGAAACATCAGGGTAATTAGTTTATCCCTGTATGAAAATAAATATTGAATCGATCCCTCTGTACTTTTTCTTCTTTATACACATCTTTTGATGTACCTTACTCATGTATAGGAGGGTAATTTGGGCATAACCCCTGTTCCTAGCAGTATTGATTAAAGAGCATTCCACAGGTGTGAGTATCCATCAAGCAAGATGTATTAACATCCTTTCCTTTTGTTCTCATGATAATTTGCAGAAGTAACAAATGATTATCTGATTCTTTCAACCGAGGTAGTTTCAGCTACAACATGATGAAAATGAGGTAATACATTAATTCCAAGATGATCACGATGTATGCATATAAATAAATGTGCATTCGTCATGATGCACTAGCAGGCAGTTTGGAAATGTTTTGTTCTTAATGATGAGGAAAACCTTTCCAAAATGGCCACCAGCACTTCAGGGTGCATGCAAGGATGGCCAACCTGGAATGGTTCTTCTAATAAGGAAGAAACATTCCAAGATGGCCACCGATGTGTGCTTATGTATCACGGTGCATCAGCAGTCAATTTGGATGTTTTTAAGTTTAAATTACTGTTCTAAAATGGTCAACAGTCATTTTAGAATAGTAAATTGAAAAAACAAAAGTGTGCATGCCAATGCGCATAAACCAAAAGAAGGAAGCAGCATATGTGCAGCTGTTTGGCCCTCAAATTATAATTACAATAGAAAAAATAAAAGTGTAGGCGGGAAGTGGAAGAATGGAGAGTGATGGGTGAGTGGTGATCAATGGCTGAAAGTGGAAGAGATTGGCCTAGTAAGAGTATGCAGCCCCCGGCCCTCGCTCAATCAATTATTTAAAAAATACATATAAAATTGCATTAAAAAAAGAGTGAGGGAATGGGTGTTAGAGCAAAAGACCAGTAAGAGGGGGTGGTGAGCAGACAGTGGGCAGAACGAGCAAGAAGTAAGAAAATCTTGCACTCTCATACAGTGCTATGAAACAAATCAAAATATAGATCCCTTATGTCAGCAGTGGTTCGATAAAGCTCATCTAATGAAAACTATGATAAAAAGCTATTCACCAGGGATAGGGCAAAAACAAGAACTGGGAAGAAAGCAAACGAATCTGGAGCATCTAACTGAGATAGACACTAAAGCTATCCATTAAAGAGCAAAGGTCCGACCCAAACCCCACTCTATGTATTATTTATTGCATTTTAGATAGGCGTTCTTTGACAGCATACAACTAAAGTTGCCTCAAGGGAGACCTGCAAAACGTTGGCATTCCTGAATTACGGTTAGCTTTGCAACCATGCTGACCCCAAATGTGCTGCACGTCGCTTCACACTTGACGCTATCAGTAACATCATCAATTACATTACTGTTTACCCAAGCAGTTGTATTTGTAATAAGAATTTACCTTTCGGTAAAGTGACTTTTTTATGCATTAGTGATTTCATTAATATTACCATTAATGATGTCCTTGATAATGTAATTTGTGAAGCCACTTGTAATAATATATGTGAGGTCTTGAGCAGTGCATGGTGTCATTTTGGTTGCACAACTAGCAACAAAAGGAAATTTTCTTTGGCTTTTAGTACGGGTAGCAACATTTTATTGCATGAACTTTGTTTCGCATGGTTGCCAAATCTTGGATGACTCACAGTTTGCATTCATTTGTTTTTGTCCTATGTCTATGCACTCGCAGAGTTGTTCCTCACAAACTGACAATATTTATTTGGGAGTTTCAGTACATTCTATCGACTACTGGCAACTGCTAGATAGTGGTGACATGGATGGACCGTTTTCTCAATAATTTCCTCACAGATTTCCTCACAAATTTGAAAATGGAGGAAATTGGTCATCATTTTGTTTTTAGCAACAATTTAAGGCAGGTTGGGGATGAAAGTCCTGATTTTACTTTGAAAACAACCATGCAGAACTGTACACATTATGGAGAGTATTTCTGATAAATACAAGATGTTATTGAAAGAAAATGTTTACAACTTTGGACAACCCTAATTTTTAAGTTTAATAATTTTCCTGTACTGTTTTCAGGTAACATAGAGATTGGATTGTAACTGCATCTAAACTTCAAAATATCTTGTACTCTTTTTGTCTTTTTTTACTCTATGCAGTCGATAATCAGTACTTTTTAAACATTATCTGTTTGTTGCTTGTGTTCTCTTAATTACTTCGTAGATTTGATACTTTCATTTTACATTAAATATGACCTACCCAGTGTACGAGTTTTCACTGATAAACAATATTTTATTAATAAGTTTAATCTAATGTTTTTTCTGTTATTAGCTGATATTAATAAAGTGATGTAAAAAATAGAAACAGGAAATTACAGCATGTAAAAAGGTGCAGAAAGGGGCTTATGTACAACGATCTTCGCAAACCAAGGATGCGAATATAGCACACGAGCTGGATTGTAAACAGGGATGTAACTTCCACCACAAATTTTCTTTTCGCAGAATATTGCAAAATTATCTTCCTTATTAATATTAATTCGGAAGGTGATACTTTGTGCCCTCCTGTAAATGGCTGCGAATGAAGGGATGGAGGCCTGCAACAAACAGTAGACCACCATCCTGGCATTTGCCTTCCCAAACGGGAAGTTTTTTTAAAAGCAGCCTGTGTCCATTAAAAGGAGAGGTGCTGCTTTAAAATATGTTTCCTGTTTCGAAAGGCACCAGGTAGAGCATGCAGGTGCCCTAGAGCGCATGCAGTGGTCCTCTGGACCACTGCATACTCCTAATTCTCCTTCCTCCTTCCCAGGGCTTTAAGTGGGATGAAAAACTGGGGGGTCTCTCAAAGGGGCGTGCCCAATGTAATTATGGGCGTGACTTAAAGTACCTAAGCTTGAAATCTGTGCTTAGCATTGTGTGCCGCCCGACTTGTATTTTGCTGTTTCAGTCATTGCATCTAGATATATGCTACAACAACTAACATCATACCTACAAGTCAGGACTATTGGCTTTGTCAATGGTTGTTAGTTGCATAAGATAAATAAGCAGCAACTATGGCTTATATATAAAATTGAAAAAGCTTTCACTTAAAGCCCTGCTGTCACTGCAGTCCGGAAAAAATGGACCGCCTGTGCCAGGGCACAAAACAGAGCCGGATAGAGACCTGTTTCGAGGCCTCCTTTTGCCGGTGCTCAGACCCGGTGAGACCCGGCCCACTTAAAGCCCTGCTCCTTCCCCTTAAGGACACCTGACCTGATACTCAAAGGGGAAGCCTTCCCACAAACAGATTCCCCTTTGGTAATCAGATACCACCTCAGGTCATGGCACGTTATCGGAGTAATATTCTGCAACCACAAATTCAGTCTCAAACCATTGATACATTCCATTGCGGCTGCCAAGTAGGCTCTGGTCCTTTCATGCCGCTTCCTATTTGGGTCGCAAAACCCCTTTTTCGAGTCCGAAAAGTAGTATTCAGCAAAAAGCACTTTTCCGGCTGCAGTCCCTGTGATTTTTGTGTTGCAGGGTTTCCGTCTACAAAAGGCCTTTGAACATGAGGCCCTGCATGCCCTTCAGGCTCTCCCCGATGCCTCATTATTAAACAGACAGGAGACTTCACTTAAAACTCACAAGATGTCAGTCTGGGATGCAGGAATCAAAGAGGGCCTCCCCAGGTTTTCAGTTACTCTTCATTAGACTGGAAATAATAGTAAGAGGGAGTCTTTACGTCAGGCTCTGTTGTAAATTCATACTTAGCTCTATATGGCTTCTTGGTGTCTTTAGTCCTTTCTTTGTGTTTCTATCTTCTTACCAAGCTGTGTTGCTCTATATGGCTTCTTGGTGTCTTTAGTCCTTTCTTTGTGTTTCTATTTTCTTACCTAGGTGTGTTCTATCTGGTGTGTTGGGATTCTAGCCCTGGCAGTTGGTCTGGTCAGCTGTGAGGTTTTACTGCTCTGCTGTCTTATCTTGTCTAACTTAATAAACCTATCTTAATTACCTGAAGACGTGTCCTGCTATCTACTTAATTTGTGTACAACAGGCTCCTTCCGGCCCACCTCACCACACCCCTGGACTCATGGGAGCCCGTACATCTAAGGCCAGCGGGTGCATGTTGCAGCTCTATTACGCATGGAGGGCCAACTTAAAAATGCGAGCCTGCTCCTGCACGTGCTCCTGGCCCTCCCACTCTTTACGGCCCATCTGTGAATCAGGACCCGAGGCCAACCAGACTCCGGCTGCACATTTGTGGGTGTCCTCTTTCCTGTTGTAAGCAGATGGCTGTATTTTCCTCTGTTTCCTTCACCATCTCCCTGAATATACAGCTGCAAATAGTTGTGTATCAATTATATTGATGGGACTGTGGCCTGAATCCAAAGTGCAGATGCGCCTCCAGATTACTTACCGTGATGCGGTGTGGCATGCAAGTGACGTTTTATCTTTTCCTTACACCTTCCCTTCAATCCGGGTGAAACTGCTGCCATGATCCTGCCCCCGCCTGTTGTTGAACATGTATTCTTCTCACCCTTTCATTGTTGTTCCCGCGCCAGGAGTACCAGCGGGGTGGTTCTAGGCACGTGCGTCGCTTTCCCCATCCCTGTGCGCTTATTCTTGTACTCTGTGGAGAGGTCATGGCTCCATCTGTCACTGCTCCCTTGGGAATGCTGCTGTCCTCTTGTCATGCCCTACAAAATGTCAATGCAGGAATAAGTTACACCTCTCCTCTGGCAGGTATCAATATTTCAGCTCCTATTAATAGCTTGACTGTCACTCAGAGGTGACTTGGAGCCCTTCAGTCTGCAAGAAACTCTTCCCACCTCCACCTGAACCCAGCTCCTCTCTGTGAGGACATGGCTGTGGGTTCCGCAGTGTCACATGCGCGCATTCTTTCAACTACGATGAAGACATTTGCAGCCAGATGCATGAAGCTAAAAACCGGTTGCAAAGGGGCAGATTCTCAGAATCTGCCCCTGTGCGACCGGTATTTTTGCATTTGGGATGCATCATCCCAAATGCAAAAATCGCAATTTGAGAAATCGCTTGATTGTGATTGTTTGCATTTAAGGAATCTCAAATTGAGATTCCTTAAATGCAATGCATGAAATTTTCAAAAATAGCGAATTTGCTAATAGGGCACGCAAATTACCACGAAATACAACTTCATGGTAATTTGCAAAAACTTAGAAAAATGCACCAAAGTGCATTTTTCAAAGTTTCATGTTGCGCACACACATGCCCTAAGGTCGTCGTACGGCGGAATCTGTGTTTCCCAGCATGACATAAGAGTGAGCCTTTCTAACCAATCGGAGCACTGTTAATCCTTCCTGTCGGGTTTTCATTAAGTAGCAGCCCTGATCGGCCATCACTTTAAAATTCATATTATTTCTGGCACCCTGGAAGATGTGAGCAAAACAAAGTAAGGAATGTATTGCTTGCATTAGTTTCAACCACTGACAATTGCTCTGATCCTTATTCCAGGTATTTGTTTCCTCACTCTGGCAATACTGGCAGGACTACATCCACTCTGTATAGGAATGCAAGTGACGTCATCCACGTTTTGGCCTTGTTGATTCTCATCAGTGGGGTGTAGCTTGAGTCATGTGGCACAAGCCAGCACTCACGTTTGGGCATACCCACCCTAGGCAAACGATAATGATCGACTGAATGCAGGGGTGGCCGATGACATTTGAAAGTGGGCGTAAGAGTTCGGAATCAGTGACCAGTAGCGAGGAAGCTCGACTGTCATAATGGGGGTCTGAGGGGATTATCCCCCTGCAAAAAAATGAAAAAAGCTTGGGCAAATGGGGCATTTTAAAGCATATTTTAGCAAACAAGAAGGTTAATTAGGCAATTGTGAAAGTGTAGTTCTGACATCAGTAAAGACATTTCATACGATGACATACATAGCTGATTATTCAGTATAGCCGTGCCTACTTTTGATCACAATGCAATCCTGCAGTGACCGGTTATAGAAAAGTGTGTGTGTAAGCATTGGAAATGCTTTTTGTGCAGTGCATACTGTCTGTTATATTTGTGGGACGGTGGGTCTTCGAATAAGGTTGCTGCGTGACCCAATTCTAGTGCCTTGAAACCAGTGGAGCGCTATGAAAATCATGCTTTAACTGATAGCGTTCTCAGCCCGGTTTAATCACCTCTTTAGCAAAATATAGGGTCCCATGTTATTCTCTAAACGCCAAGTGGAGAAAGTGCCTTTCAGTTACCATCTGCACACGTGCTTGGCTGCTTCATCATTGCGGAACAGCAATCCTTCAGGGCAGCTTCTGAACAATGTGCCAACAGACTAGTGGCAATCTTATTTAACAAGGCACAGCCTCTCTCTCTGGCTGCCTCTCTTGCCCTCTACACTCTCGCTCTGCCCCGTCTCTTTCCTCTCTCCTTCTGGTGCCCTCTAGAATCTCTCTTGCTCTCTTTCTCTCTCCATCTCTATCCCCAACTCTCCCAGTCTGTCTACCTCTCTCGTGCCCTGTACTCTCTCTATCTTCTGTATCTCTCTCAATATTGTTCCCTGGCTCCCTCACTCCTGCCCTTTAGTCTCTCCCCCACCCCTCTCTCTCTCTCTCAATCATTCACCCTCCTCACTTTGCCACCTCACACACACAAGCATACAAGCAGTGGCGGCTGGTGACATTTGAAAGTGGTGAGGCGTAAAAGTTATGGACGGCGCACTGTGGCGAGCAAGCGCAGCCAGCAAGCATGAACGCATCAAGGGTGGTTTGGGTGTATTCTTCCCCCAAGAAAATTTTGAAAAAAGAGCGGCCAAATGGTGCATTTTGAAGGTTATCATTGGCAATCACTCCCCCCTGGAATCCCAAGGCAGGTGGGGAATGGAAAAATTTAGAGGCATGGGCCGGCAGGTCGCCTGCAATGGTACATTCTCTGGGACCAGCGGAGTACCTTCCACTGCCGTCGCACCTCCAGCACACGGGGGCAAGGAGACTGCTCCAAGGCACCAGTGAGGCCCCGCCAGTAACACCACCTACCTTTCCATTCCAGTTTCCCATGGTTGTGTGCAACCCGCATTCTCAGCCCACAGATAACAAACAGCCTGCTGATCCTGAAAGCCTCTGGTGACCTCCCAACATCCTTCTGTCAACCAGTACCATTGGTGCCCTTAACACAACTGACGTACACTGTTGTGCTTCAGAGACTGAAAGGAGTAAGCCAGACATATATTTGGGCACTTTACTAATACATACTCTCACAATGTCACGTGACCCCTGCTGGCTGGTATGCACCTCGTATTTCTTCACATGACCCTTCTCCTGATGCCTGGGGACAGACATTAAAACGGACTCAAAATAACCTCACATATTCAGCAAAAAGAGCACACAGTGAACTCGGGGTGTGATGAGACAGGATCGGTGCATAAACAGGACAGGCTGACCTGGGCAAGTGCAGAACCAAATGTAACAGCCCTGCACTGTTGAAATTGATTAGTAATTTCTCCACTGCATTTTACAGATGAGACCAACAATTTCTGGCCCTCACCCTGCAAATAAAGTTGCGGTGCCAGTACAATAAAAAACATTCATTTACTGAACACATCAGCTGCAGAACAACTGAATTGACACCCCTCCTTCCTGTAATCTTGAAATTGCCTGCCAGCAGCGCTGACACCTAAAGCCCAAACACCATAGGGCAGCAAAACAAGCAGGCACCTACGGGCAACATGTGCATTTCGGCAGCCAGCACGCTCGCATTTATTTATCAGTCATCATCAATCAAACCAAAACTCATTAGAGAGATGGGATGAATTAAGGGGCAGCCAAGTGCTTGATTTACTGGTTCACACGAACAAATTAAACCACCTAAATGTTAAGCACACCATCGAAGAATGTGACGTGGCTTATAGAGAACTGACCAGTCGCGGCCGGCATTACGGGTGGGGGTGGTGGAAATGGTGTTGTCGCGCTGCGCAGGGGGTGGATGGGGGGGAAGGCAGCGGGATAAATAAAATAATAAAGTCAATAAACTTAACTTACCTATACCTTCCCGCCTTCAAGTTCCGACTCCAGACTCCCGCCGTCCTGTTCTTGAATTCCCATGATGCTCGTCGTCACGCAGGAAGGCTGCAGGCAGCCTCCCTCCCCTCCACCACAGCACAGCGCTGTGATTGGTTCGGCCGGCTGCCCCAACCACGTCATTTCTCTCTGTATGCTGCAGCATACAGAGAACAGGGAGAGTGGGAGGTGTTACTCGAGGGCAGGGGGAGCGGCTTGCCCACTGTTGTTAATACAGTTAATACTGTCTGTTTGGATAGCCTCTCAGGCTGCCCAAACAGACAGTATTAACAACAGTGGGAAAGCCACTCCCCCCTGCCCTCGAGAAACGCCGCCCACTCTCTCAACCAGGAACTTCTGCTTTCTCACCGTGCGAGAAGGCAGAAACAAATGGTAGTTCTCTACTATTTGTTTCTGCCTTCTCGCACGGCGAGAAAGCAGTGGGGCGGCACCCAAACGCCCCCATGGAGGAGCCGCCACTGCATACAAGCGTGCTCTCCCTTCCATTTTATTGCAGTCCATCCCCACATTCACTGCCTCTAGCTGGTGAGGCCCTCCCTTCCTGGCCTTTGGGGTAGGCCTCTCTGTTTGCAAATTCCCGCTGCTGGGTTGCAGCAGTGGGGTGCACACACAGTTATTCACGCACAAATTTTGTGCACCAAGGAACCCTCGTTCTGCTGCGGCTTGAGACGGGCCCACATTTCCTGATGATGTTCAGATCCCAAAAGCCCTGGGTGCACTTAGAACCCATATACAGTGCACACCCACGCACGGCGCACCGCCGTTTCAGGTCACACATCAGATGGCTCACACGTTTATACGAACATGAACATGATTCAATTAACTTTCATTTAGTAAAGCTATGCGCGCACGCCTTTATTTAAAAAAAAAATATGTAGCACAATAAAATGAATAAACGTAACTGTAATAAAACCTACCTTTAATTTAATTTGGAGTGGTCGGCTAGAGGTGCGTTTTAGCTGCACTGGCTCCTGTTGTTTGGAATCGGAAGCTCCGGACCGTTACTCTCTAATCTGTGGTAGCTCCAGTGGCAGAGCAGCTCAGGCCGGCACTTCAGTTCGAGGCTGGCAAGACAGAGAGTTTGAAAGGCCCGGGCAGTAATCCAAAATGCTCGGTTGAGGGTGAAACAACTAGCAGGCTGTTCTGGGCCATTGATTTAGTAAAACTGCAGCTTGGTTCTTTTCTTTGATTCCTAACACACGTAAAAGAACAGTACACGCTGCTGCGACGTGGTTGCTCAATCAGTAGGCCCCAGCCTGCCAATCAAAGTGAGCAAAGCAGTTTCAGAGGCCAGTGACACACCCAGCCTTTCGTTCTCTCCAGAAACCTACCCAGCCCCTTGCCATTTACTTTAATGGCACTGCTCCAGACACGCCCTGGGCCATTGCAAAGTACGCCCAAATGGGTTTCTGCATCTCGCAATGAACAATCACCACTCCCATTACTATTGCTTATGCTTGCAGGTCGAGCAGCACCTCGCCCTGGCCCCTGACAAAGTGCAGGATTGTCCGGTTAAAGGCCATTCGTTTGGACGCTCACCCCACCCTCAGAAAAACCAAGACTCAAATAAAATTAAATGCAAACTTACATTTTATTTTAAGCTGCTCAGTGTTATTTATTTTTCATCCTCTTCTTTCTCCTGGAAGTTGGGAGGGCAGCGCCCATTTCGACCATTAATACCAGCCGCCCCTGACTGAATGTATTACAGTCCATCATTTTTGTTATCTATAGCACTACTGCCAAGGGCCAATATTGTGCAAATCAGCTTTGGACATTCAAACATGGGGAGAGCTGTGCCCACCGGACTGCTAGGTTGCAACCCAGCTGCACAGGAACAACTCAGACATTTTAGGCTCTGCTTTTCTTGTGCCACAAGTATTTTATTTGCTGTGCAACTAATGTATTGTTTACGGCTTAAAATGTTCCTAATAAAACAGATTTCATTATCCACTAGAGAACACGGTGAATCTGTACACTCTGGCACACCTTTGAAGTATCGAAATATTTCAATGTTTCACCTTAGATTAGTATCTAAAAGTCGCGCTTTACCCAATATAATTGGGAAATTGTTTTGGAATATGCACTCTGTCTCAATTTTTTCTAATGTTTTGTTGACACAAGAAATTCCTCAAAATTCTACCACAGACATTTGGGCACCTAATGATATGCCCTCTGTTTTTAGGTCTCACCTACTAGACAGTGCATGCGCTATCTAGTGCAAGGCATATTGTTAGCTTACAGTGGCTTATAGCCTGCCCATTGCTTACCGTTAGTTGTCTTCAGTGTCATGCGCATTTGCATGCTTCTTATTTGTAAGCACGTGTGGGCTTTCCTTCATTTTCTTGTGTTTATCCCTCCCCTGGAGCATGGACATATTACTTGTGCCCTTCCATTGCTCACTTTCCAGACAGTACATTTTTCTTTTAGATTAAGCACTCCACAAGAACACATGTGTTTTCTAGCTATCAAGATTGTTTACTTCTCTCGCCCCGCCACTGTGCTTTGGTGTTCCTCGCTCTCATCCATGTGGGTCTACCCTACTGCCCCAATCTGAATACTTCTCTGTGCCAGCTCCATGTTGCTCTTTTCACCCATTTGTTCCTACTCAATAGCGCTTCATTTTGTACTCTTTCTGTATCAGGTCCCCCTCCCCTGCACCAATGTCTCTGAAGTTTCCATTCACCTTGACTACCCCTCCCTGTGTTGTTTCCTCCACAGGTTCTTCATGTGGATGCTATGCAGCATGACTAAAAACCATTAGCAAAGCCAGTAGTCCCACAGGAGAGACCTATTGGCTTTGCCAGTGCTGTTTAATTTTGATTCCCAGTCCAGCCCAACTTTCTTCAACAGCTCATTTTAAAGAATAAAAATGTTTGTACCTTTGTTAGTCAACGTGGGGTCTTAGCTTTCAACTGTCACTAAAATGATCATCATTGACTTCGGTGGTAAAGCCACCATGGGCCATCTAAGTTTGTGGTGTGTGCTATGTGAATGAATGCCCATTAATATTATGCAGGGTGTTATTATTAGTTTGGAATTGTTTGGTCAGGATGCAATAAATAAGAAATGCAAAACATTTTTGGCTGGCAAGACATTGCGTCAAATTACATGTATTACACACCAATATTTCTAGCTTACAAAGATTGTACTGATACCAGCTGACGTTTACACCAACACTTGCATTTGGACCCACCAACCAGTGGAACATGTGCAAAATGCTGCCCTTTCTTAGGCTTAAAATTTTCAGTGCAAAACTGCACTGGCACATTTACTGACCTTGTAACGCGGCCTTGGTGCATTTGAAGTCCTGCTTACTCTTAGAGACGGGGTTGTTGAGCATGTGGGATACACTTTAATATTGGTAAGCACTTGCTTTTTCACAGGGATTGGAAATCCACTTGTAATATGTTGTTCTTTTTCTGCAGACTTCTTTTGACGTTCCTTGGAGTATTTCTGATTGCCAAAAACAGAGACAAGAACAGTCAGGAAGTGGCCTTCATAACCTTCGGACAGGTTCCTGGTATGTAGGAGCAGTGTGGAAACCACAGTTTGAGAGCTTTAAAGCTGTCTCATCGCTGCACCCAGGGGCATCTTATAATAAATGTGTGTGCGGGTAATCGGAGCGGAAGCAGCTGTCTCCCATACTTAATAGCATTACGTTGCCTGATTTTTCATCAAAGTTGCCAATTGTGCCTATAACTGCTTTTGAAATAATTTCTGGAATATTGCAATAAGCGGAGCGCAGCAAAGGAGCATAGTAGCATGCCAGAAGCTCACCCTACGCAAATGAAAATAATAATAAAAAAATGTGATGGTGGATGTTTCAGGGGTTTTTATAAGCTTTTCTTCTCTCCCCAGGGAAACACATGATGGATACGATACAGCCCGAGTCAAACAACTTCTCCTATGGGACGCTACACAGCGAAGGTGACATGGAAAAAATTGACAGCGTGGAGCGAAAAGAGTTTTAAGATCCTGTCTGCAGCGTGTTGACATTTATACGTACAACGTACAGCAGGCGTGCTCCATTCAAGGTCCGCTCGCGCCTCTCAAACGCCTTACTCGGTACCACATGTGCTTTCCAGGCCCTGCGCTCCACGCACCGCTTGGGGACGTGACGTCTGACGTCTTTGTTGCGCCTTGGACGCTTACGTCAATATGAAAGAGCAAATAAGTGCGTGTAAATATCAACGTATTTCATTCTATTGAACAATGCTAATGTTTACTTGTCCTTCAGATTTACTCTCACACGCTGCTTAGAACGCTCCAGAAGTAAAAATCTGGCGGATATTCTCTTTTTATTTGTAAGTTCCTTTACAAACATTACTGGGCCGCCAACCAAGACACTGTTTTCTGAAGAAATTTGAAGCAGGCATAATCTGTGGTAAGAGCTCCTGTGGTAAAGAGTCAAATTCTGGGCTGCTAGGCCACCACTGTGTAATTTCACTAACACCGCAGACATTGCAGAGATGACCCCAAACACCCTACATAACCCAGTAACACCACAGGATGCGAAATCATCCAACCTTGGATACGATGAATACACATTTCATCTACAAATCTTAATGGAACTCAGTACGCCATCTAAACAAATAGTGAATGCTAGAGGGCATAAAAGTAGGTACTATAAATTGCATCGCACACAAAAAGAGAATTACTTTTAAAAGATCAATAGTTTGTGACGGATTGCACAGAGTCTTCAGGGCATTCAAGCATCAGCATGGAGGTTGTACGAACTGCAACGTTGAGCAGTGTCCAAATGACACCCCTGCAGGCCATGAAACGCACCTCATATGAAACTGTATGTGTTAAATCAGCGAATGTGATCATTCACTGCTGTTTTCAGCAGGCACGGCTCTAAGCACGGCATAGGTGTTGTGCATTGGTTCTGGTTGCCCGTTAATCGTGGGCCCAGACCTTTCTTCAGATGATAGCCAAGGAAACTGGGGAGGAAAGCAGAGCCTTAGGATGCCAAGGAATTAGGATCTATTGTGTGAGGGACATAGAGTAAGAAAAACACAAGTATAGGGTCTGCTTTGATAATCCGCTTCAGTGTCCAACTATGGTGTTGGTGCCTCACGTTCTTTGCTCCTCTTCATCACATCTTTAGTGTGTTTCTCTTTTCTACTCAGTGGTTACCTGGACGCCAGTACCTAATTTTTGCTTACGTATGCTCTTTCAGCAAAACTGACTTGAGTGTGTATTGCAGCACCTAGTTCATAGAGATTCTAATCACTTGGGCATGTTGAAGCTGATGACCCTGCAAATGGAGCCTCAGCGTTCTTCTCGAGCAGTAGCAAGCGCTACGTTCAAGAGGTGCTTTGATGTGGTGAGCCCGAACAGCGACCTCGATTAGCTCTCTACCTATAGTATGTGACAGTCCAAGCAAAAGGGCTAGGATTAATGCTCCGTCTCACCCCCTGCCCTTTCTATGTTCCTTTCTATGTGCAGTTCTCCCTCCACTTTACAATGAGGGAACAGGCATTTCTATACCCCAGAAGAGTACGGTTCCACCCTTTGTCCAGGACACTAGATCTCGAGTGACTTTCTGGTTGACCAAAACCAACACCCAAAGAAGAGAATTCAGGTGGCCCTCTGAATACCCTCTCTTGGAAGGAACTTCCTTGAAGGCAACACAGTGACTCGCTTGGTAGCTTGAAGCAGAGCACAACGTGTAAAAGCACTTCTGATGTTCGAAAAAAGTAAATACATACAAATGGAAAAATGGTGTGGGCAGGCACGTCATTTCAGACCAAAATAATGTATTGATATAGGTTTGTGTGAAAGATACAAAGCAGCATCAGCTTACAAGGAAACTCAAATTAAAAGAAAGGTCATTGGCCCGGTGTGAAAAGTAAAGCAATAAACGGCACATTCATTGGTCACAGTGTGTACACCTGGTTTACACATTCAAACACTCACAAGTGTGAACACCATTTGAAACCAGTAACACAGGCTCCAAATAGCAGGTGGATGTTTGCAAACATCAACATCCAAAAGCTCTTCTGACCTCTGAGGACCTTTAAACTTTAGTTGGTGATAACTGGAGGTCTCCGTGGAGAGTGACTCCGGGTGATCCACAGACAGCAAACTCAATGGGATTTACAAGTAGCCATTATCACCCCTTCCACCAACCCCATCTCCAAAGGCCACCTTGATGAGGTAGGCGTAGGAGACACTATCTAGTAGGTGACCTAGGAACACATGGGGCACTGTGCCAAAGCCATAGACGCAGGGAAGGCTGAAAGACTGATTTACACGCATGAAGCATGCTCACCAGAGTTGGTGGAAAAAGATTAATATGAGGTATGCCTCTTTATTCTGACGTGCAGAGATCCGCCCACCAGACTAATCAAAGCGGCAGCACTACAACATTCTGCTGCCAGGCTTCTGGATTTGGGGTAGCATGTTGTCGCTATTGTGTACTTGGGCAAGGAACTTGGCACAGAACTTGGCACATATTTTACCATCTCTAGGGGGACAGGGGCTGGGGGGTATTCCATTTTGATTTACAGGCACTAGACCAAGAATTTGTAAATACATTCCTAGCTGAAAGGTGGTCTGATATTAACAGTTTATTATTCAGTTAAGTCTTCAAATCAAATATAGACTGTAGGCTGTATATTGATCGATTACATCTCTCTCTCTCTATCTAGCTCTCTCTATATATATATATATGTTTATTTGTTCGTATATATATATATAGACACACACACACAAACACACATATTTATGCTCTTAATATCTTGTTTTGATTGTATAGTGCTCTGCACCCTCTATGGGGTTACGTTTACATTATAAAACTACCATGACAAATAACAAATGTACGATAAAAATCTCAGGATAAATATAAATTCGAAATCCCATTAAAACTACTGTTTTCACTTTTAGCAATGACAGAACTTATTTCATACCTGCTCCACTTCTCGTGCTCGAAAACTTGGGTTTGATGAATATAGTTACTATGCAGTATGAAATGGCTTTTCAGCAACGAAAAAGCAGACCAAGTGTAATGTTATCTCGCGTTGTCACAGCAGATTAATGCACGAGGCGCAGGAACTGCTGGTGGCAGAAAAACCATCGCACAATGATAACAATTTATTTTCAACAGCAAATTGGGCAAAGCCTCGATTGCTTTTCCCAGCCAAATAAAATTGGTAATGTGTAGAAAAACCATTTAAGCAAAGCCTACATCAAGAAATCTGCTCTGTACATGTTATATATCTGTATTTCAGACATTGCTATAACTTGAAGATGTATCTTCTAAATATTATCTAGGAATGTCTTCGAAAAACCAATTTTGAAATAGTGCGTACAGAGTTTAAAAGGCTGCTTGGTGAAGTGTGTCTCCCACACAATTTACTGGATAGTGTTATAAAGCTCCTGCCAAAGATGGTTTCAAAAGTAGATATTTTTAGTGTTCATTTTTGTGATTGTATTTATGATTTTACTGTATAAAACAAAGATGTCAACAATTGTGGCTAAATATTAAACAACTGGAGAGCGAAATTATTTAGCACAACTTCCTGTACTGGCGTTTGTCGTGAATATCCTGATTTATCAGAGAGTTTGGGTAACCAATAAATGTAACTGTTTTCATAGATGCAGCTAACTGAGGTTCTTTGTAATAAAACAATAACTTTTAATTTAATTCTGCGTTAATTTTGGGAGAAAATGAAATTCTAAATTGCAGTGTCTCTGTGATGCCCTCCAGATGCACTGAGGTCATGCAGTGCTACATCAGCCAAGAGCACTTTTCTGATCTTTGAGGATCCCCCGCACCTTTATCACTCTTTGGGTCTTTTTGTGGCAAGAAGCTTTGTTTTGGAAACTTCAACTTTGGGTGAATTAACCAACTGTACTCTTGCCTCAAAATTCACACCGCAAATCACTATTGTTCTCAGTCCTGCTCCACAGCATGACAGGGCTGGACATTGCCCAAGAGGGTACCGCTTTCAGGGCACAATGCGGTAAGCTATTGACTGCTCATTCATCCACAAAATGAGCATTACGGGAATGGTTCTGTTGTAGCATTATGCTGGGCCCAATCTTTCTTTTTTTTTTTTATTATTAACATTTTCCTCAACCTCTTTCTACCTGTTACAACTACTTGGTCCTCCGATGGATCTTGTTCTGTGATGATAGGGACTGGAATATTCAGAGAATAGACACTTATTTAACGAGTACCAAGAATGGGATCATTGTTATCATCAATTTACTTCTCTACCAGATGAGAAATGTATCTACTTAATAATTAATTCAAACTCAATAGATTTACCCTCAAAGAAATGACGAGACAGAATCAGCAGAATTTAGTTAAATTTCCAAGTTTAGTTATTCAGAATTCGGATAAGTAACCTTTAGCATTTAAATTATTCAGTTCATACAGCTCTAATATCAAATGCGTAAAGGATTTAATGAATTAACACCACACCTCTGGGATACAATGAAATTAAAGAATATTCAGGGACATATCTACCTCAACTGTGGCAGTTTTAGACTCAACCCAATTATTTCAGTTGATAAGAAGTCAGAGGAGCCTTGTATAGACCCTTTAGGAACGTCAAAAAGTCCAAAGTAACCAGTTCGGGTGTCATCAACAGCAAAGTCATGGCAGCATAACATGAACCCTTCAGCAGAAAAGTTAAATTCTGCACTAGCACTCCAAACGGAAGCCAATTGCAAAGTTGCGTCATACATTATTGCAGTCCTCAGATGTCCAAACATCGAGCCGTTTCCAAAGCAAGGAAATGGGTGCTGCTGCTTCTGTCCAAAAGTCTGAGCAATTATACCTCATAAGTTTCCGGGGTGACACACAATGGCATCACCAGAAATGTCAGACCACTCAGTCCTATTGGATAATCCATATGAGATGAGGATGATGAAGGAGTGTTGAGGATACAATCCAGAAAAGTAATTTCCTTGACTCATGTGGTCATAAGTCATGCTGAACAATGGAATATTTCAGAAGGAGTATTGCTAAAGGTCGACAATAAGCTTTCCTAAGCAGCTGGTCTAGGATGTTGCAAAATTGTTACAATCGCACTGTTCTGACCAAAGGTTGTCAAAAAGAAAACAGTTAGTGGTTCAAATACAAATGGTAAATTTACTGAATATTCCCATAAAACTCGGAATATTTACCTCATGATTGCATTAGTGAACGGCTAAGTACAATAATTACAGCAAATCCACAGCAATTATGTTGAATCGTAAATCACACATTAATAAATAGACAATCATATTCATTACATTGGAAAATACAATAATAAACATTTCAAATCTATTCATAATTAATTCTTGCAAGTATAAGGTACTCCTAAAAACGTTTGTATGTATCAACGTTATGCATATAGGAAAATAGTTATTAATCTCTTCGTATGAGTGTTATTCAGGCATTACATATACAGTAAATGCACGTTAGAGAAAGTGTCACAAATACACTTTTAAACAAAACCATGTAGCACCTACTTTTCTTTTTTTCATTTTCGGTGCAAGCGTTATAACATGGAGTAACAATTTCATACCTTTTCACAGGTAATTTAATCTACTATGTATTACATTTCTTTTTTCATTAATATCACATTTATAATAATAAAAATTAACACTCATTAATGCGTGTAAAAAACTATCATCTATTGAAATGTAGCACATATTTCTAAAATTATTCTCCCATCTGCATGCTTTTACGATGCAGTATCTGATGTCATTTTCAGAAACGTGGAACTAAGCACACGTTTGTCATCATTTGCGTAAATTGCTGTCATAATCATTTTTTTGTCATGAAATTACTTAGGTGAAATCTCTGCTCCAACAGTTCATAATTTAACAATAAACACAAGATTTACTGTTGCAGACAAACTATGCATCGTCACACAAACAATGTTGTTGGGAACAGCTGGTATACAGGTACATAGCACTTTCCCTACCTTCCAAAGAAAATGCTAGACTAGGACTTTGCTTAAGTAGAAAAATATTTATTTATCCTATTTTTTCCATCTTCAAATCAATTTCTTTCCATGTAAAACAGGCAACAGCCATGTCAAACCTTGGTCCTACCTCAGTGGGCTTCATCCAGGTCACATAGCCATCAGACAAATGGTACCCTTATACTCCCCACTAAGGGCCGGATTACGAGTCTAGCGGTCTGAGGACCGCCAGACTCACGTGGGCGGGGCTGTGCCGGTCTCCGGCCACCCAATTACGACTTGGGCGGTGGGACCGCCATTGGCGCACCACTGCCAGGAAAACACTGTTCCCTGGAGGTGGCGCAGCAGTCCTGAGGCCGCAATATGCTTGGCAGGGCCACTGTGGTCCCGCCAAGCATTTTACGAGTTTCCTCTCTGCCAGGATATACATGGCGGTTTCTCCTCCATGTAAACCCTGGCGGAGAGGAAACCAAAGGGGCCCCCTTGTGCCTCATGCCGTGTGGTTGCACACAAGGGGGCACAACATGTGGCCCTCTGTGTGCGTGCACATCAGTTCCAGCACAGCATGGACTTTCAAGTCCCTGCTGTGCAGGAACTATTTTTGACATTCCCATTGCGGTGCCTGCTTTTAAAGGCACCGCCTCGGGAACTCACAAAGAAAGCCTACCGGACACGCGAGAACTTGTAATCTGGAAGCTGGCCTCATCACAGGTTTGGCAGTGCGGCGGCGAGGCAGGACCCTTCGCCGCACCGCCAAATTCATAATCGGGCCCTAACAGTGTACTGTACAAATGGTGCATTCACCATGGAATGTCATGACTTCTTTGTAGTTGCGCAAACCTTGTGTAGTTTGTTGAGAGGAGCATGGGTTGGAATGTGTGAGAGAATATTAATGTTTAAAAGAGTATGGGTTTGGGAGAGTTGTGGTGTGAGGTGCAACTGTGGTGGCCAACAGAGCTTTTATGTTAGATCCTTCAGTGGAAATAAACTTATCTTTAATTGTACATCATTCGGGCCTCTTCATTACAATGTTAATGAGGACGGGAGTGCTACACGGACCTTGGACTACTTGTTCTACCACACATCCCATGTTGGAAAACAGCAAAATTCCAAGGCATCTCAGAGACTGGTGATCACTCGCGTGGGTCAGGCTGAAAAGTATTGACATTTTTGGCTTTTGAATTTTTTCACATATAATTTAGTCTGTGGTGTACACTAACAGTATAGGAGTAGCACACGCTTTTAGTAGTGCTCAGAGTGAATCAGAGACACGTCGTGAATGTACGCGAGCATGCACCTCATTGTTAAACATCACCCACCAACGCTGCCAAAATGAAGTTTAGGTTGCTACCTCAACCACTAATGCTGCAAACATGAAGTTTACGTTTCTACGGGAACTAAAAACATGTTACAACTCCATCTCCTGAGCTCTTGGTAGAAAAGACGAGGTGGCTTAATTTCAGAATTACTAAATAAACATTTTAAGTGTTTATGTTGTAAGGTAATTAGAGTATTTCGATTTTAAGACATTATTCAGGTATGTGGAACTGTGACTAAATAATTCTAAGCAAAATCAATATTTCTTCCACACTGACAAACTAATTCCATACCAAAAAACTACGGTGGATACCTTTTGTTATCAGTTTGTTATTTCGCCACACAAGACAAAGGTGACTTATTATTATTTTTTTAACGTAATTACGTTTCATTCTTCTTTTCAGCAGCTTTATCAATATGTCTGGAATACAAATTTCACAATTTTTTACACTTGTAATTGCTGCACCTACTATTCGGAATGTTAAGTTTGATATGTTTCTGCCTCACGTTGAAGAACTGAAAGATGATGATTGTCCTTACCAGAAGAAATGATCTCTCCTCAAAAATCCCAAGGAAGAGGAAAAGAATTAAGACAGTTTCAATTATTACCTCCTTTGCATAATGCTACTAATGTAAACAATTTTGACTATGCAGTAAAACAATTATAAATAAGGTGTAGTAAAAAAATAAATACAGTTATGGAAATATACATATTCTAATCAAGGAAACAAGAATATGGCGAAAACATAGAGTACTATGTAGCTGTATTATGTCTTTGATAACAACATGCCATTTTGAAACAATAAAATATGATCAGGTGCTAAGAGATCAAGTACTAATGAAAACCAATAATTATAAAACTGTAAAAATATTCTGGGCTATACCTGGGCAGCATCTGAATTAGCTAAAAGTATAGAAGATGTTGACATTTTTGTGGAAGAAATAAAGAACCAACATTCTCATGAAATAAATGTCACACAAAAAGAAATATAGTAAAAAAGAACTAAACGAAAAAGATTGCAAATTTTAATCAAACAGCAATGAAAGAATCACTAATCTTCTATTAGTGTGGGAGTAACACACACACTTGCACAATAACAATCACAAACAATATCTTGAGCTTCAAAGATTTAGCAATCGATGTAAGAAAACAAGACATTTCAGTAGGGTGTGCAAAAGAGAAAAGGCCAACATGATTTCAGATGTTACAGACTCTCGAAGATTTCGATCCAAATGTAGTTTTGAGTATGGGAGCTGAAAAGAAATGTAGGGGTTTACCTAAGTGTCATAGCTTCATGGATGAGCAACAAGTTAAAGTAATGGTGGACTCTTGTAGATAGTTCACAACCATAAGTCAAGAATTATTTAATCACCTTTGGGCTAAGAGAAAATTGTTGGCAATGGACTCCAACTAGGTAGTTATAAAGGACACAAACAGAATATTCTGTGGTATTTTTGACTCAACCTGACGAATTGTTCTTACAGAAAATTTCACTCATAGAACAAACCGGATGAGAAATGTGCTATTATCTGACATAGGAAACTTAAAAGACATTCTTTAGAAAAAAGGGGCATATTAACAAGCCCCTTATCGCCGCGTTATCGGCACTTTTCTGCCGATAACGCGGCGATAACTGCATCGCCCAATTACCGAACTGCTCTTAAAGTGGCGAAACGAGAAGAAATGCTTCATTTCTCCTCGTTTTTGCTTTTTCCATGTGTGCTACCTTGTGCAGCACACATGGAAAAAGCAAAATGCAAAGGTTTGTTTATGTACAGGAAGGTGTGCCTTCCTGTACATAAACAAACCTCTTTTTAAAAATGCCAATTTGTAACTTACATGTGTGCTGCATAAAGCAGCACGCATGTAAGTTACAAAATGGCATTTAAGCTTTGTTTATGTGCAGGAAGGAACTCCTTCCTGTACATAAAAAAACCCTCCCTGCCTGCGCTGGCGTTAAGTTGTAAAACTTATCACCATCGCAGGGGGAAATGCTAGGCTGCACCATATCCTTGGTAATATGGTGCAGCTTCGCGTTTCTGAAGTGGTGAAGAGAGGCGTTAAACCAAGGCGGCTAACACCTCTCTTTGTGACTTTGTTGCTAATATGCCCCTTAGTTTTTAAAGATATTATTGAACCTATTGAATCCTCAATGTGAGTTGCTCCCAATGTACTTTTGCTCAAGCACTCTGGGGAGTTAGGCCTTTGTGTAGACCTCAGTAGTCTGAATAGCATCATATGGATTGGTCGATACCCTTTGCCCAATATGCATGAAATGATTTTACCTTTGAAAGGGGCAAAAGTATTTTCGACTCTTAATCTTACTAGTGTCTACCATCAGGATTTCAGACATCTCACAGCTTTTTTTAGACCTAAGGGAATGTACAAGGCAAAAGGATGCCCTTTGGCCTAGGGAGTGCTGCTTCCGTATGCCAACACGTCATGAAGGAAACTTTGAGTGGATTGGGATGGGCAATAGCATTTAAAGATGACATTTAAGTATTTGGCCACAACAACTACCAGAATGATATGAGACATCGTTAAATCTTTCAAGACCTATCAGAAAAAAGGATAATTCTCAAATTAAAGAAATGTCTGTTCAGATGTGACAATGTAAAGTATATGGGCCCCAGAATATCAGAAGAGGGTTATTACACCTACTAAATCTCATGTGATGGCTATTGTGGATGCCCCTGATCCTAGTACTCGAGATCAAGAGGTGTGCTTTCTAGGATTAACTGAGTTTTTTGAAAGATTTGTGCAAAATTATACTTCAAAGGTTGAATTTATGAGAAGACTTTTAAAGAAATTGTTATGTTTGAATGGGGGTATTAGCAAAAGAAAATATTTTCAGAGTTAAATGAAAATGTGGTACATGCTCTGTTGTACATTATTCCTATCTCTTTTTCTTTCTTTGTTTCTATACTTTTCTCTTCTCCTGTTCTACTTCTTAGTTCTAGAATATAGGTGGCCCTGCTCTCGTCCTGACATTCCAGGTGGAGACAGTTTGTGCCTGGCCAGCTCCTTTTGAGGTTGCTGTTTCCTTGCTCTGTGGAATAAATCTACTTTACTGCACTTGGAGTCTCCTGAGTACTTACTACAATTTTGGCGACGTTGTGCAGCTGGCCAGCAGCAGTTTCCTGACTTCAGACGATTCCAGGATCCCTCCTGACTCATCGTTCGACTTGTGCAGGTTCCACAGCTGGACAACCTCAAAAGAGAAAGAACCCATCGTGTGTAGCCCTGCCTCCTTGGTCTCCGTTTGTGCCAGCTATCAATTTGACATTTTTGTTAGAAAATCGTGAGTACCCTGTCAAGCGCGAGCGCAACCGCCACTGTTGCTAAGCGCCGGTCCTCACGTCATCATCTCTGTCTACATGATGATCGCATCGCGCTAGCACTCACCGCTTAATGCGTTCCAAGCCTCATCTCCTTGCGTGCCAAGCCTCGTTTTCGCTCAATCCTTTGTGGCGGCCATCTTAACTTCGTTTTCTTTGTTTTTTGCTCTCCAAGCCTCGTTTTAGAAAATATTTTGGTGTCGGCCATTTTCTACTTCCACTTTCACCCGGAGTACATGGAATCAAACCTTCTGACAGTTTTTCTTGAAAACTGACTCCTGTAAGTTGTGAGAGCATTTGCCTTAAGGTAACATAATACAGTTTTATTTCTTGGAAGTGATTTCTGTTGTGCAACCAGCCTTTAAGTGTGCAAAATCGAAAAAAAAAAAAAACGAAGTTGTTTTATTTTCGCTTTTAAATTTATCTGCAATGGCACAACAAATTTTAGTAACCTTACCGCCACAATTCTTACCTGAACCTGGCATTCCAGACATACCTTGGGAAGACTGGTATGTTATGTTCGAAAATTATCTTGTGGCATTGGATGGGCAAGAATTTTCTCCAAAAAGAAAAAAAGCTATCCTTTTGAGCACGCTTGGTAAAGAGGGGCAGAGAGTTTTCAGATTCTTACCTATAGTGTTGAGAGCTAATGGCGAGGAGATGGATGATGAATTTAAGGAGGCAGTGGCAAGGCTAGAAATAAGATTTTCAAAGGAGGAGAATCTGGTCATGAACCGTTACAAGTTTTACACACAGCGGCAAAAAGAGTCTGAGTCAATTGATGAATATGTATCTCGACTCAGAGAACTTTCTATCAAATGTAAGTTCGGCGCAATGAATGACGAACTAATAAGGGACCAGTTAATTGTCCAATGCTCTAATAAGAAGATTCAGGAGAGACTTTGGGCGGCCAAAAACCCTTCGTTAAAAGATGCTATTGACTTAGCAAAAATTATTGAAGAATCAAACAAATGTATGAAGGTTCTGGATTCTTGCAAATCGAACAATCAGCAAGAAGTCTCTGTTGTTTCTGATAAGAAAAGTTCTACGGAATGCGAGCATTGTGGAGGTGATAGTGTTGCCGTTGTGAAAAACAAACCAAGATTTCCTCAAAAGAGAAACTTCACTGCTAATAAGCCATGCAATAGATGCGGAAGCTATAGTCATTCTTCGGATGCCAGGTTTTGCTTCGCTGCAAATAAGGAGTGTCTCAAGTGTGGCAGAATTAGTCACTTTTCAAAAATGTGCAAAGCTAAGCCTAGGCAAAGATTGGCTACTGTAGACGACTATGACAGTGGAAGTATTGTCGAAGCTGATAGACTATTGATTGTGGATGACATTGATGTGATTGACGATGACCCGAGACAGAACAGACCAAAGGCTGTTTTCACTATTGACTCTCATGAAATATCATTGATGGCTGATACAGGGTCGCGTCATACCATCATTCCTAAAGCCACTTTTGATACTTTTTGGGGTGGTTTAAGTTTGAAAGAGAGTGATATCTCTCCCAAAGGGTTTAATGGTCAGAAAATTGTAATCCTTGGCTTCTTTGAGGCCAAGATTTGTTTTGAAAAGAGGTCTACATTTGGTAAGGTATACGTCTCTGTCGATGGTCCTCCCATTCTTGGTTGGGTACATCAGTGTGACCTTTATATTGTCATTAACCCTAGAGCCGAGAATCAAATTATGGTGGTGGAAGATGATTCTCTTGAGAGTATTCTTAATGAATTTGGGTCTGTGTTCAAAGAAGAACTAGGTGAGCTAAAAGGTTATTCCCATCTCATTAGACTTAAGATAAATAGCTTACCTGTACAACACCGTGTGAGAAGGGTTCCCATTTCCATTCGTGAGGATGTGAAGGCGCTAATAGAGGAAATGCTTCAGTCTGGAGTGATAGAACCCACGGAGGCATCTGCCTGGATTTCTCCGGTCGTAATTTCCAAGAAGGCCGATGGAAAATTGAGGTTCTGTGTGGACCTTAGAGCGCTGAATAAGTGTGTTGTTGCCGACACATTTCCCCTGCCTAACATCTCCGAGATGGTGTCCACTCTTCAGGGTGCGAAGTACTTTTCTAAGTTCGACCTGAAGAGTGCTTACCATCAGGTTAAGCTTCACGAGTCCTCTAAGCATCTTACCGCTTTTATCACTCCGGAAGGGATTTTCCAGTTTACCCGTCTTCCCTTCGGTTTGATATCAGCGGCGAGTGTATTTCAAAGGTTGGTGACTGAAGTATTCAAGGGGTTGAAGAATGTCGTTTTCTTTCAGGACGATATTTTAATTTTTGGGAGTTCCATTGCTGATCACAATCGCGTCCTGAAGAATGTCTTGCACAGGATCTGGGATACTGGCCTTACCTTACGTAGGGAGAAGTGCTCTTTTCTTGTTCAGGATATTGAATACTTAGGTCATGAAATTTCGTTCAACGGAGTAAAACCCAAGAAAGATCTTCTTGAGGCTATACGCTCTGCCCCATGTCCTGCTGATAAAGACCAGTTACGGTCTTTCATGGGATTGATCGAATATTATTCTAAATTTGTTGAGAACTTTTCAGAAAAAACCTTGACTTTGAGAGCCTGGTTAAAAAAAAAGGTTGTAAATTTGTGTGGGGACCTGAGCTTGATAATTGTTTTAATGATATTAAACTTGCTATCTGCAGTGCCAAGGTTCTTGCGCCTTTTGATACTAACGGTATCTACTTTGTTGGTTGATGCAAGTGCAAGTGGCCTTGGTGCTGTTCTTGTACAAGCACATAAGGATGGGGAGAGGCCTGTTGCTTTTGCTTCCCGCACTCTCTCTCAATGTGAACGGAATTACTCTGTCATTGAGAAGGAGGCTCTGGCCGCTGCCTGGGGTGCCCACCATTTTCGTACCTACTTGTGGGGTACGCGTTTTAACCTGAAGACTGATCACAAACCCTTTATTCAGATTCTTTCCCCTGGTGGTGCAGCTTGTAGTTCTCCAAGGTTAACCAGGTTGGCCTCTAAGCTTCAGGAGTATCACTTCGACATTTCTCACATACAGGGTTGGAAAAACTTACAAGCAGATTGCCTGTCCAGACTTGCTGTTCCTTCCGTTCACTCTAAGGATGGTTTTAGTATTGATGGTGCGGAAGAAAACATTGCTTGGATTGATGATGTCCTTTTTCTTGGTGAGAGCTCGTTTTCACGTGCTGATTGGCTGGAAGCAATGTCTAAGGATGAAGTCTTGCAGGAAGTTATCCAATTAATCAAATTGGGCTCAAGGAGGGAGAGCTGTGTTCATGTCTCTGTTCGTCCTTTTTTGAAGATCATTGATGATCTGTCTGTTTGTGAGGATGGTGTTGTTATGCGGGGTGACAGATTCGTTCCCCCTGTTGACTTGAGGTCTAAGCTCATTGCCATAGCACACGAGGGCCATCTTGGCCAAACTTTAACGCAACAGAGATTAAAGTTGAACTTTTGGTGGCCTGGAATGGACTCCTTGGTTACTTCTTGGATTGAGGATTGTCCTACTTGTAAGGTTTCTGTTGGTTCGTATTGTGGAAAACTAGAGTTTCCCGAGGTTCCATGGCATACCATTTGCCTGGATTTTATAGGTCCTATGAATGAGTTGCCTGTGTCTCAGAGGTTCGCTGTTGTTGCAGTAGATTGTTTTTCGAAATGGTTGTCCGTCGAGTTCCTGAGGGATATCACCACTGATTCTACTATCAAGTACCTCAGATCCTTGTTTTTCTTGGAGGGTTTTCCTAATGTCTTAATTACGGACAATGGCACCCAATTGGTTTCACATGATATGCGCTCCTTTCTTTCTAGTTGTGGCATTACTCATCACAGAACTTCCCTTTACAACCCCCAGGGAAATGGCCTGTGTGAACGCTTGAATAGATTGGTCAAGGGCACCATCCAGATGGCTGTCTCTAAAGGTGTTTCGGTTTCTAGCCTTGTGCGTGAAATGGTCTTTGCTTATGGTACCACCCTTCATGGTTCTCAGCTCAAGTCTCCTTTTGAACTCATGAGGGGTAGAGTCCCTAGCACCAAGTTGACCCCTTCTTGGCTTAAGAGTTTGGTTCTTCAGTCTGAGGTTTCTGGGGGTGCTCGTGAGATTGTTTCTTCTCCTTCTTCTCCTAACACGTATTTTCGTGGGAAGTCTGTAGCTTCTGTTTCCAATAGAATTTGTAAGGGTGACCTTGTTAAGGTGAAGTCTGGCAGGGTTTCTGGCGGTTTGTCCAAGTTCCGTGGTCCTTTTTCTGCTAAGATGGTGTATCCTCATTACGTCGTTCTCTCCAATGGTGAAAAGTGGAGTTTGAGGAGAGTGACTCTTTTCCAAAAGGCTCCTTCTGGTTCCGGTTCTGCTTTGTCTGGTTCTGCTTCTATCCAGGTTCAGCATGGTCTTAGGGATGATTGTTCTGGTTTTATGTTCATTCCTTCCTGTACCTCGCCCTCCTCCAATTCTGTTCAGGTTTGTGGTAGGAGAGATGGTGGGGGTGATGCTCCTGACAGTAGTGAGGTTTCGGATGCTCCTACGGGTCCTAATCCTGGCTCTGGCTCTTCTCATCCTTCTTCTAGGTGCCATAGGTCTCGCAGACCTCCTGCGTACCTCAATGATTACTGTTGTGACTAGACCATTACTGTTGTTATTATTTTATTTATTGAACCGAGGTGTGTTCTCCCTACTTTGGGGTTTCCCTTGTTTCTTGTTTTCCTCATTTCCTTTCCTCTGTTTTTCTTTCTGTCCTCTTTTCACTGTTGTTTCTGTTGCATCTGTTTTTTGCTTTTGCTTTCAACGAGAGAAGATGTGTTGTACATTATTCCTATCCCTTTTCCTATCTTTGTTTCTATACTTTTCTCTTCTCCTGTTCTACTTCTTAGTTCTAGAATATAGGTGGCCCTGCTCTCGTCCTGACATTCCAGGTGGAGACAGTTTGTGCCTGGCCAGCTCCTTTTGAGGTTGCTGTTTCCTTGCTCTGTGGAATAAATCTACTTTACTGCACTTGGAGTCTCCTGAGTACTTACTACATGCTCCTTATCTTAAACCATTTGTTATGGGAAAGCATTGTATTGCAGCAGTGGGTGTCAGTATTTATGGCCTAGAAGTGGGTGTGCAGCAATCTGATGGATATGAGTTTTTTCCTGGTGGGCCGCCAGAAGGGGGGGGGGCGGTTTTAGACCCCTGTCGGGACGTTTTTGTCACTGGGGGATGGTGGCCCCCAGAAACAAAAGCGGAAAAACAAAAGCCCCTCCCCCCTGGGGCCGGCAGAGTCCTTTGCTAGGGCCAGTTTCGGTTCCCAGTCCTGCCCTGGGTAGTGGCGTATGAGCCAAGAATTGTTTCTCAATAGGAGAAAATCTACTCAGTAATTCAGAAAGCGCTACTGGCTTGCACTTGAGATGTGGAACATTTTAAGATGTTATTTTTGGGTGACAGATTAACATTAAGAATTAACCATAAACCCTGAGTGCATATGCTGGCCCCAGAGGGAGGAAGAATAATGGCAGCAAGGTTGGCTGCTAACCTTCAAAATTACCAGTTTAAGATTGAGCATGTTTCTGGGAAAATGAATGAATGTTTAACTGATGGCATGTCTAGGTTACCCTTGCCCATTTCTGCAATTGCAGTAGATCCGAAGGAAAAATAAGTGTTTCTTGACTTACAAGATAAATCTCTGTTTTGGTCTGGGTCCCGGAAAGGTGTGTGATGAAAAAAAATCAAAAGTGATGACTGAAAGAGACAGTGTTCTTAAAGAAGTTAAGCATAATTTGGAGATTGTTGGCCTGATGCAAGACAGTTGCGAGGAGAAATTAAATAGTTTGCTATGATTCACATAGAACTGGTTTGGAACTGGAATTATTGTGAGAGGGAACAAGGTGGTACTACCTTTCAATGCTCGTTTTAAAATAATTACGTTAAGCTATTTCGGACAACCCCATAGTTCTTTAAAACTTTCTCTAACCTTTTAATCTGATTGCCATAAAACCTCTGTCCAGCCATTTCAAAACTATTCTCAGATGACATCCATTCTTTACCAAAATCTCAGACATCTAGCAGGACATCCCCCCGCAACTCCAGACAATCATCCAATTTATCTCTCCTCCACTTCTCTCACACACTCCCAGTAGCGTCTTTATCATATCTCAGATCACCAGAAAATCCAATTCTCTGTCAGTTGTATGGTTCTTTCAGAACTTGGAGAATAGCATCTCAGCATATCTAGCCAAAATGGTCATGATATTCTGCTTGCACCTGTTGCTAGTATCACCAGTATCTTCTTTACTAATGGAATACATAGACCTAATCAATTTGCAGCTTCCTCCTTTAGTGATGAAGCCATCCTGGTGCCAACTGAACCTGAAGAACTAGGAACTCATTGCAGGCCTACCAGACCTGTTCAAATAATTGGGACAAGTGGCAGTGGAGCAACCTCAAAAGTACATAAAAGGCAATCACAGCCACATCCCTCAGCAATCGGAGTTCAGAACTAAGACTGAAAGCATCACTCTCTGGATGAAAGGACACTACCCAACAAGGATGAAAAACAACATGCCCGGTGCTTAATTTGAAAAAGAATGAGTCCAAAGCTGTGCTCAGAAGCTCACGGCCGGCCCTGTTACATGTCGGCGTGCCAAATACCATGGCTGGGTAGTCTTAAATCCACCTTATGCCCAGGGCCGGACTGGGAACCAAAACCGGCCCTGGCAAAGTGCTCGGCCACCCCCCCTGGGGGTTGGGGGTGCCGCCGAGCTCTTTGCCAGGGCCGGTTTTCAGACGATTTTGTTGCAGGGCCGTTTTTGCAGCTATGCTGCAAGAACGGCCCTGTAACAAAATCGGGCCCCAAAACCGGCCCCCACCCGTGCGGCGCACCGGGGGTTTGCCCGGTGCCCGCTACGGCCAGCCCAGCCCTGCTTATGCCTCTTCACTCCTATAATAGACATTTCCTTTCCCTTTATCTCACTTTTGCTATCTCCTCCATTTCCCTTAGTGACAGTTTTTCCGTCTCTCTCTTTCTCCTTTGTTCATCTTTGTGTGTTTTCCCCTCTTGCTCTTGGTAACTGCTCGATGAGGACAAATATGTGCTGGTCCCCAAAAGTAAGTGCTATGAACTCTACTGACAACCACCAGCTCAAATTAAGAACTGACCAAGCCCATTCTCATATTCCTCAAACATTTGGCACACAACAACAGTGTCCTGCACACCACCATCTGGAAAGGACAGAGGTCCTTATTTATGAGGATTTGGGGTAGGGCAGCACAGCAAGTCAAATTGCTGTACTGCTCTACCCCAAATTGAAAGGGCAGGAATGCACTGTATTTATTCAATACACTGCATTCCTGTCCTTTCTCCCTGCGCTGGCGCCATTTCGGCTGACTAGCGCCAACACAGGCACCTTGCACATTGGTGCAAGGGTGCCTGTGTTATAGGCAGGCTTTGTTTTTGTGCAGAAAGGGACACCTTCCTGCACAGGACCAATCCTAAGAGTTGTTTTCCTCTTTCTATGTGCGCTCCAGGGCGCAGAGTAAGGTAATGCAGCAATTTGTGCTGCCTTGCATTACTTCATATCTATGAGGCCATTCAATGTCACACATAGTGGCTTTGCGTGGCCTCATAAATATGATTTTGTAATCAGCCCAGCTGGAGCATCGCAAAAAGTGATGCTCTGGTGGCACAGGGGACTCTTAATTAAGCCCCACACTGTGTTAATAGCACCTCAATGCATGCCATGAACTGTTTAAATCATCTCTGTCTGGCATATAACACAGTGTCAAACTAGGCTTATTTGTTACCTGTGATAAACCATGTAATGATTTTGTCTGTCCAGTGGTATTCCCTGGGTCAAGAAGGATTACATAATGCAACTTCAATTAGCCCAGATATGTACGGGAGTGGTTCACATGGTCTGTACTTTTGCTGCCCAGCATATTACCAAGCAGAAACGAGAGGACTGCAGACTGGAAATTACAACCGCCAACACCTCCCCCGCCCAAACTCCAAGAAGGGGTATAGTGGGGCCTTTCATATCCCTGTAAATCTGCGGGGACCTGTCAAAGGTCCTCTCCTAAACCACAGTGGATTCAATCAGCAAGAAGCTGCATTTATTGTGAATATTCTTGTACAGTATCTGTTGGTTCTGTAATGTCAAATCGGCATATGGAACCAGAAGACACAGTGGGTTGGACTGAATTTGCAGAGGCACCTCTTATCCAAATTCTGACTTGCCCATAGCCCAGCCACCAGTGACAGAAGACAGCCTTCACCACTTGGGTTACTTTAATGGCAGTCAGTAGCAAGTGGCTGCAGGGACAGATGTAGCAATAGTTTAGTAGGTGCAGTGGCAACGTGGGAGATTGAGGTAACTGGGGTCCAGTGTGTCTCTCAAGCCAAAGAAGGAGGTGGGGCCCATTTACCTTGCTTTCATTAGGTCTCATGTCACCCTTGGTATGCTTCGTTTCCAGAAGTCTTGGCCATTCTTTGGGTCATCCCTCTGACTGTTGAGACCTATCTAGCTGACCGATGCCAGGTGAAGTTACCTGCTAGCTTAAGAGGAGCTGGGCTGTGGATTTCCCCCACTACCATCACCTACCCAGCCAGATGTTGGGCAGACTTTCCTTTGTCTCTCTGTCATTTTTCTCCCCCTACCCATTTCCTTTCCCCCACCCCCTCTACGATCCACTTTTCTTGTCTTCCTATACCCTTTAAATGTTTTACTTCATAACCGAGACATTGCTGTTTGGCCCTGGCCCGGTGGAGCTACCTGATAGCCAAAGAGGAGATGGGCTTTGGACTTCCCCCTTAGCTGTCACCTTCCCAGCCGGACTCGGGGCAGACTTACTTTAGTCTCCCTGTCCTTTATTCCCCTTCCTCACCTTCCCTCCCCCTTTCCCTTCTTCGCATCTATGCTCTTGAAATATTTTTCTAGCATCTGATGTTACCCGACTCTAAGGTACCGTTTAATTTTGTGGAACCTTATGCAATGCGCTCTGATACCTTTGGGTCTAGCCAGTGCTATATAGAGCATTTTGTCCGCCGCACGGTGGAGCTGCCCTGTTCAGCTAATTGAGGAGATTGGCCTTGGTTTTTCCCCTGACCGTCACCTGCCCAGCCGGACACCGTTTCTCCCCCTTCTCCCTGTCTCGCCCTCCCCCCATTGCGCATTTCTGCCTTTCAATATCTCCTTTCTTTCCATTTTTCTGATCGATGCCCGTTGGAGCTTCCAAGAGAGCTACAGAGGAGACTTGCCTTGGATTATCTCCCTGGCCGTCACCTACCCACTCGGTCTTTGGGCTGACTTTCCCTTATCTCTTTTCCTCTTCCCCCTCGTCCTCTCCCTTCTCACTCCACCGCTCCCACTCCCTCTCTATTTGGCTCTCAACCTGCTATGGCTCCTTCTTCCCCTCCCCTCCTTTCCTATCAATTCTCTCAACCGTGTTGTTTGATTACTGTATCTTACTACGCTATTGTAACGGATGTAATGTGTACCTCAATGTTCCTCTGCTATAGCCCTCTGATAACTACGGGTATAGCCAGTGCTTTATAATCCTTTTTGATGTACCTTCTAATACAACGTTCCCCTGGTTATGCCCTCTGATACCTCCGGGTCTAGATAGCGCTATATAACATTCCCAAATTTAAAAAAACGAAAAACAGTTTTTTCCTGAACGCTGAGACCTGAGCAACATGGACCATGACCGGTGGAGCTGCTTGAAAGCTAAGGAGGAGTCTGGCCCTGGTTTTCCACCTTGACCGTCACCTACCCAGCCGGTCATTGGACATTGTTTCCTCCTCGTCTCCCCGCTTTTACTCCTTCCTACTCTCCCTCCTACGAATTTTTGAAACATTGTTTATGTGTACTGTACCTTACTATGCTCTTATCTGATGTAACCTGTAACGCAACAATCTTAAATGTAAAGCGCTCTGATACCCTCTTGGGTCAAGTTCGCGCTATATAAAACTTTATAAATAAATAAATAAATAAATAAATGAAACTTAATGTGTCTGTCTTATATTAAAACATATTATGGGGAAAATTCCCCCTTAACAAAAATGAAGGAAACAAACCTCAGTTCGCTGGTTTAACCTAACTCCAGAAGTCTTAAGCAAAGTGGCACAGCAAACATATAGCACATTTTGAAATTAAAAACATATTTTACTGTAACAAAAGGAAGTGGAAAATTAGAAAAAAAAACTTCCAAAAGGTTCATGAAACAAAACTGGCCTAAACAGGTCATAAATATATTTTATTAGTGCTTAGGGCAACAAACTGGAAGCCTCGTCTCAAAATAAGATTAAAAATATAATTGATGAAATGTAGATGACTGCCCTACCTCTAGCAACAATTCTTTCAAAAACATACCCCTGGTTGCTGGAGAAAAAGAAACCCCAATTGGTGGAATTTAATTTCCAAAAAACACTAGGTTTCATTTATAAAATTATAGTAAGAGTAATTTGTCAGCAACTCCAACTCCAACCAGACAGTCAATGATTGATTCACTGCAAACATGCCAATCAGACTACAGGTGTCAATGCAAAACTAGAATAGCTATGTGCAGAGAGTCTAGAATGAAATCTACACTCTGACTACTTGCCTTTAAAAGAGAGACCATGTCACCTCCATCCTCTTTGAAGTTCTTAGTCTGTCCCTATAAATGTCCCCTGCTTCACATTCAAATGCAAATCTGGCGCATCCTTTTTGCTTTGGGGGAACAATAGAAACCAGCCAATTTTATGTTATCACTATCATTTGTACCGGCCAAGCAGATAACAGCTCACTACCTAAGTCCCAGAAGCAAGCGTCCTCTACACATCAGATCACAACTCACTCCTATATGGATTGCAAAATCCCTAAACCATTCATATTTCCCAAAATTAATATATTTATCCAAAGTACATGTGGGCACTAGCGTTGCAGCATGGCAGGGGCAGAGAGGGGCATGTGTAAGTTTATAGGAGGAAATAGTGGTCATAAAACAAATGGGTAATAGAACACTTGGTCTGTTATTTGGGAACGTAATCCCAAGCCGACTATTATGTGGCAGTCTACATTAGACAGTGTATTAACAGTCAATAAAGATAAACTTTAGAGAAAGATAATTTAGGTTCAAGCAGAACAAACCCATAAAGCAACTCTACAGTAAGAAATAAAGAACTTACATTGCCAAAGATAATTGTAGGAAAATGGGAACAATTTAATAACAGATAATTAAAAAATTGACCATATCCGCAAAAGGATTTCCAAGTTATAGAAAATAAATCATTGTTAATAAAAATAATAAAGGAGATAATTAAAAATATAGAAAACAAAGCATACAAAAGTAAATCCTTGTGGGGATTATTATCTCAGAAAATGCTATCCAATGGATTGAATACAACAACACAAAAATGTTCAATAGCTACCGTAAAAAGAGCCATAGAAGGTGAAGGAATAACTACAAACCTTTCAACCAAGCTTTTCTAGCAAAGAAAATAGTCTGATCAAAAATGGCCACTCTAGGGCTGCAGTTACCTTGAATGTTCACTACTGAGCCTCAGGCACGGGTGCTCAGGAGCTGAAATTGATGGGGTGGAGCCAGTTATTTTGATGCATACTCTGTCTCTAAGGTGGCATCACAGGCGTGCTAAATTGTTTTCGTTTAGGAATCTTCAAGAGACTTGCACTTGCAAGAACAAATGTAGGGAAGGAACCCTACCCCCCACAGAACCAATTCACTCCACCCAACTGGCCATCCATCTCAGGCGAGCCACGTCTTCTGGGCACAGATTGCATATGAAGGCTACAGATTGCAGAAGCAAAACAATGCCCTACGGCAAGCACACAAAGAACTTTAGAAGCAGACTTCATCCCAATTTTGCTGGAAGTCAGTTCAGGAAGGTGACTGATTTTAACGACGGAGCAAATACTTTCCGTAGGAGAATTCAAATGGATGTTCTGGCAAATATCAAATATTTCGTCCACAAGTGTCCCAAAACATTCTTACTTTCACTTACAGTTTTGTGTACACACATTGCTTGTAGCTTGTTTGTGTGTTATTAAATGTAAGCTTTATTCCACGACTCCCCTGAGCAGGTTGACCTCCCTGCTCAGCTCCAACTCATCTTCTTCCTTGAAACACAACATTGCCAGTGTTCTGCATTCCATATTCCTTTACAGAACACTGACCCCACTCACATTAACACATGAGCCAGTCTTGTAATGGTTAAAACATAACAGAAGTCCTCACTTACAATAAACTTTACAAAGGAGAAAATATTACAAACACACAAATATCAACAAAAACTATCAAATGACCGCAAAAAATACTATACCTACAAACATAAGAAAAAATATACAGATGCTTAACCTTAACACACAAATTCTTTGTACTTCTTCGGAAATTTAATTTCTCATTTCTTTCTGCCACCTCCTCCATGTCAGATGAACTTTCATTTTCTCTAATACCACTCTCAAGTTTTTTGCTCACAATCGTTCCGGCATCCTTTCCTTCCCAACCATTGTCTTCACACTTATCACTAATTTTTACCAACCTGCTCTTATTCCATCTTGATGCATCCTGCAATTCTATTTAACTCCTCCCTACTCTCTTGACCACCCTGGGTTCCGAAAATACCGATCTTCCTTTTCATATGCATCCTGGCAATTTAATTCTGACCTTTTGACCACACACGACACCAAGCTCCTTAGCTCTGGCCATCTCATCAAAATACTTTTTATACGATATTTGCTTTTCACTTACATTCTTCTGCAATGCCTCGCCATCAACCTCAATACCGCTTGCCTTGTAACCAAAAGCAACAGCCAGTTTTGGTTTTCTCTTTCTCAGTAGTTCAAACGGAGATAAACCTGTGGTACAGTGTATACTAGATCTGTATGCCCATAACATTTTGTTTACATGGTTGATAACATTTCTCCCATTTGCCACTGCCAATTGAATGCTTTCCTTCACAATTGTATTGACCCTTTCAACAAGGCCATTGGCCCTGGGATTGTATACTGCTGTTTTGCAATTATGAATGTTCCTGTGAGATAAATATGTTTCCACATCCTGGGAACAGAATTGTGGACCATTGTCCGATGTCATTTCTTCTGGATAACCTTCTCTAATGAATAATTTCTCCATGAATTGAATAACAGTTTTAATTGTCACTTCACTCATAAATTCAATCACAAACCACTTAGAATAATAGTCTACCATGACTACCACAAACCTGTTGTGATGTCCCACAATGTCAAAAGGACGCATTATATCTATGGCAACCTTCAACCAGGGACCAGCAGGATAACTAACGGGTTGAAGCGGGTGTGTTATTTTTTACAATTTGGTCACTCCTTCCACACAGAGTACATTCTTTAACTACTTTCCTCACATCCTTGTCTATCCCTGGCTACCAGAACAATTCTCTCAATCTCCTCTTTGTCTTGTTCCTTCCCAGATGGCCCTGGTGGCCACCATCTACAATTCAGTTCCTCAATGACATGGGAGGAATGAGTTTGCCATCTCTCCCGACACCCCATTCATCCACATTCAATTCATATTTAACTTGTGCATATCCTTTCATGTCCGTACCATCAGACCAGCCTTCCTTAACAGACTTGGCCAGCATTGCCAATTCGGTATGTTCCTTAACCGCATCCAACCATTCTTTCATTCTGATTAATTCTTCATCGAAACATTCTAAATCTGCAACCCAACCAAATTCTTGCAAGTCGTCACCAGAAAAAGTGTGTGCCACTGCCACAACTTTGTTCCTAGATAGAGCATCAGCTAAAACATTTTTTTGATCCCGGAACAAATTGCATCACAAAATTAAATTCTTCCAGATTGGACAACCATCTTGCAATTCTAGGTGACAATATGTCTTAACCCTTTGTTGAAAAAGCATTGATTAATGGCTTATGATCCATTTTGATCACAAAAGGTATGCCCCATAAATAAGTTCCAAAGTGTCTGGCAGCCCAAAAAACAGCTAATGCTTCTCTTTAGATCACTGAGTAGCATTGTTCCATTTCAGATAATGTGCAGGAAGCATAAGCTCTTGCAATCTCTTCACCTTCCTCAATTTGTGTAAGAACTGCTCCTATCCCATATGCACAGGCATCAGTGGAAAGCAGAGTCTTGCAGGACATATCAAAACTACCTTAATGAGGTGTTTTGACTAAGGCCGAGGAGGGGGGGGGGCCAGGGAGGGGGGAATTGAGTTGGGGGGGGGGGGGGGTTCTCTGTTATCTGATCTGATGAATGGATGCCGATAGGGCTTGTATAAGCGAGGAGCAACTCGATTGAGCCCCACAGGGCTACACCACATGTCAGCTGAGATATGACTCTTGATCCAGGAAAGGCCGCACTCCTCGCGCTGAAACTGCAGGCGGGCTAGACAAGCTAATGTGAGGCGAGGCAATGTCATGCTGTGTTCACAACTGTCGGATGAATCTTGCAGATTTACTGTATACTGTACGATTACATGCATGAGGCATATGAGCACGTTATGAAAAATTAATAAAATCTATTTTGAAAAAAATGAGGTGTTTTGACTATTTCCAACTTGATGTTGTCAAATTCCTTATGACAACCTTCGCACCACTCAAATTTAAAAGATTTCTTGAGTAAATTCCTCATTGACTTAGTCTTGTTCGAAAAATGTTCTATAAATTTGGCGTAAAATTTAATTACACCTAAAAAAGACTTCACATCATCCTTGTTGCTAGGTACCATACTTTTATCAATACTATATACCAGTTTATCACGAGGTCTTACCCCATTGACATCAATAGTGTATCCTAAATAAGTCACACTATTGACCTTAATTTAGCATTTTTCTGCTTTCACTCTGAGACCACTGCTTTGCAATTGTTCCATAAAATTCTTCAATTTATCATCGTGATCTTTCTCATCCTTCCCAGGTATCAAAACGTCATCCTGAAAATAACATACTCCCTTCATGTTCCCTAACATTTTTTGCATTAACCTCTGAAACACTGAGGCCGCCGAGGCTTTCCCAAACAGCATACTTTTAAAGCGATATGCCCAAAAAGGTGAGACAAAAGATGTTAAGTGTTTGGAGTCACTATGCAATTCAATCTGATGGTAAGCATGCCAGGTAATTTGTCGAAAACAATTTGTTCTTTCAAATGGTGGCAATCATCTCATTGATGTTTGGCAATGGGTGTCTGTAAATCCATAAAGCATTGTTCAAATCCCTCAAATCAATGCACATTCTGATAGATTGATCAGGTTTTCGCACTGCTTCAATGGGCACCAACAACTCAGATGATTTAATTTCATCAATAATATCTGCATCAATCAATTTGGTTATTTCAGAATTTACATCATCCCTCACAGCCAATGGTATACTATGTGCCTTATGAACCATAGGTTGACAACCTCGACGTAGTACAATTTGATGCTTAAAACCTTTTAACTTCCCTAATTTCTCAGAAAATAACTCTGAAAACATTTGTACTATGCTTTCTTCTTGTGTAGTGACCCCACTAGAACTACCTGTTCATTGGGACCTGGATTTAATTGCATTTATGAAGCAGTTTGGTGAATCAGACCAAATAAGGGTGCCCCTTTCTTTGCAACATACACTCTTCCTGATTTTTTAGTTTCCTTACATGCAATTTCAGCAATAGAAAATCCCAAAATGTCTAAACATTCACCGGTTTGCACAATTGCTTGGCTTTAAACAACTCACATTACCTAAAATCTTCTTCTGAAAAAATAGTATATCGAGCTCCAGAGTCCACCAACATATGGAAAGGATTACCATCAATTTCAATAACACACTTAGGGTCCCTTACCCTCACGCATCTCTCTTTATCATAATCGATAACTGATAAGACTACTTGTTCATCTCATTCTTCTCCATCAAAATCAGTAATACACAAGATTTGATTATCAGACCCATCTTCATTCTCTGAGTCAACATAACTCATGTCACTTACAACTCTAACATATTTGGAAGACATACCTGTGCAAACACGTGCATAGTGTCCTCATTTTTTGCATTTCATGCACGTAACATTACGTACAGGACATGACATCATTTGCACAATGGACCATATTGCCACATCTCATACATGAACTTTTCTGCTCGATTTGATATTTTCCTTTAGTTTTCTCTGTTGTTTTGCTACGCTGTACTCTGCTTTCGCCTTATCTTTGACTATACAGATTTGTTGCCCTTCCCTGCATTTCTCATCTTTTGTTTTATCCTGATTAACAGCCTTAACACATTTATTAGTTAGTTCTTCACCTCTAGCAATATCGAGTACTTCCAATAAAGTAGGATTTTGTGCACTCCATAAATGTTTTTGAATAGCAGGATTAGAAGTATGCATCATGAGTTGATAACGAAAATATTCGTCCTGATTACCTGTGAATGCCTATTTCACTTGTAATGCTCTTAGACCTGTTATGAATGAATCAATATTTTCATTTCGAGAAATAAAATTATAATGCTCTGAAATAACATTTATCTTATCACCAAAATGCAAGTCCAACTGTTTTATGGTCTTAGCATACAATGACAAACTATCACCTTCTTCCTGATTAGGAATATTAGGGAGAGTACGATACATTTTTAAACCCTCTTTGCCTAAAGAATGCAATAACATGGCTTACCTCCTGTCATCAGCCATTCTTTCATATCCAGCAGCCAAAATTAAGATTTAAAAACCATCAATCCACATCTCCCATGGAGTCACAGGATCACATGGATTAGGTAAAAACATTGGCGGAACTAAAAAATTGTGTGACAGTGTATTCTTAAAATAATAAATTAAAACAAATAAAGTTGTCACTGTCGTCTCACTTCATTCAAAATAATAATTTAAATAAACAAAGTAGTCACCGTTGTCTCACCTGCTTGCAAGAAATACGTAAAGTGTGGAAATTAGCAGAATTTAAGTGTAGTTGCTGATTTAATACTGTATTTAAAGTAGACTCCAAAATGACTGCCACTGTAGTATTCTGATGAGCTTCCTCCAGCCGGTTGCAACAATGAAGAACGTGAAACACTGAAAGCCCTCTTTATTTCTGTGCCCCTTTGCTTGCCCAACTGAAGTCCTTCCACAGTTTCGCTGGTCAAAATGCAATACATTGAGAATGTTGGGAGAGAAACGGTAGGAGATGGCGATTTTGTGTACACAGCTCCCAGCTGTGATAATTGCCTGCTTTCAGAATTCAGTTCCCCTATCCAACTGGGGCTCAATAACTAAAGTCAGCAAAGTAACCAAAGTAACAGTATCTCAACTGATTGGCAGTTTCTATAAATACAATTAAGTATGCTGCAACTCTGAGTAATGAAAAGCCTGCAGTGCACAACGCCAAATTGCAGAAAAGGTAGTACCAGAAATCTGTAACTTGCGGAGTGCAACTCACCAGCAGTGCACAATGTGAGCAGACTGATCCTTGCCAGGCCTTCTGAAAAAAGAGCACAATGCAGTCATAGGCAAATCCAAGCTTGCACACAGTTTCAAGTGAAATTATTAGACTTCTCTCAGCGTGGATTCTTGAGTTGGGAGCCGTCCGCTCGTCGCCAATTTGTAGTGTACACTCACATAACTTGGAGCCTGTTTGTGTGTTATTAAATACAAGCTTTATTCCATGACTCCCTTGAGCAGGTTGACCTTCCTGCTCAGCTCCAACACCACTTCTTCCTTGAAACAAAACATTGCCTGTGTTCTGTATTCCACATTCCTTTACAGAACACTGACTCCACTCACATTAATACATGAGCCAGTCTCGTAATGGTTAAAACATAACATACCCTCTACAACTGATTGATGCAGCAAGATTACCAGCTTGGGTTACTCATAAACTACAATACTCACCTGGGCCCATAGAACACCCATACATGAGCTGATAATCACCGCTGGCGATCAGGACTTACCTGTAATAATATTTACCAGTACACCAATTCTTACCAAATCTTATCACCTTAACCCCTTCGCTGCGGCGGCTATTCCGCCGTAGCGCTAAGGGGGAGGCGGGACCGCGCGGCGGTCCCGTGCTCGTGACAGAACCGCTCCGTCACGGCCCTAAGGTGAGCTGTGCTTGTGACGGAACGGTTCCGTCACGGACCCGCCCGCCCATTAGAACGTCAGCGCAGGCGCGGAATTCGCGCCGCGCAGGCGCGGCGAGCAGTCAGTGACGGAACCGTTCCGTCACCAGCACAGCCCACCCGAGGCTCGTGACGGAACGGTTCCGTCACGAGCATGGGAGGGGTTAAGTCTCAATTGTCCTTTGGTCAATAGATCAGGATGTTAGCATAATAAGTAGAAATTGAAATTTACTTTTATACCTTTGAATGACCACAGACTCAGGAACGTCTTAAAACCTTTATCTATGCAATCATTTTGTGAGTCAATACCAATACATATCAAACACCAACTTTAAAGAAGAAAATAATGATCAAAGTAAAAATATAAAGACTTAGTAAAATCTCATGACATTGGTACCTGGGAAGATTGGAAAAGGAAAATGGTACAAGGACATACCACACAGATTTATATTTACATAGAATGGTGCGAGAACCAACCCCTGGCCAAAGGCTGGAAAAAGTTTCTCCCGAATAGTCAGGAATCAACAGTTCAGGACAGGTTCAAGACAGGGCAGGTAACCTCTTCTAAGTACAATGCCAGCGTCACACCCCTCTCTGGTACTGCTCTCAATTCTCCGCTTCTAAATTGACAGGTTTGTCTTTTTCAGTGATCTCTCAATTCTTCTCTCTCTCTCTCTCTCTCTCCTTCTCTCCTTCCTCAAATCTTCTGTCAGAGTGCTCGAGCGGCGTCTCTGACCTCCTTGGCATCCGCCGTAGTTGCTTCAATGATGGGTTGGTGACAGGTCTGGGACAAATCTGACAATCTAACTGACTGAACCTACCTTAGTTATACTGTTCTCAGTGTATGTACCACCCCCCAATGTTTCAATATTGGTGAATCCCCTACTTTGATTGGACAATGGGATGGGGAGAGGTCATCACACCATACTAATGTAATGTCATTTTCTTAGGTTTTATTGTTCTATGTTCCCTCCCCTTAATTACTTTCCCAAGCTTTTTCTCCCACCCGCATTTAACAATAGAAACGTATACATTGTATGTGAAAATTGACTTTTTCTTCTTCCCCTCTCTGGGTCTAGAGGTGCTGTTCCCAGGCGCGTCTTCCTAGTCAACTAAACTTGGCAGTGTTTCAATGTCACAACTTGAAGTTTGACAGTGTCCAACGCACCTGCACACAACCCAGCAAGATGGAGATTTCAGTCACCCTCCAGGCCCAAATACGAACTAATAACAAAGTCAAAGAAAAACATGTTAGAATACGAAAATAAATGACTGCACTGTAGACCACTTATTCCTACACTAATCCCTTTAATTTATTTTAACTATTGCATAAGCTGTTTAGTAAGACATTCAAGGTTCAGTTTAAAAATAGCCATGTGCATTAATATGTGCGGTTCAAAGCGGCCATCTTTAATACTACTGCGCAGCTGCAAAGATTTTCACAACAAAGCGAAAGACGTCATACTACGTAAATGCAGTAGATGCATGCGCAGAAGATTCCCGCGTTTTTCGGCAGCCATATTAAGTCACTCGGGTTACTTGTTAGTAAAGCACATTGATAAGCTTCCCCTAGATGAAGTACATGTCATGTAGAGCAATTATTAGTATTCACAAAACATGTTGGGTACATTATTACAGGTTATTTGAGAGGATTGAATCCAAGAAAGTTTCTTGCGTATAAAACCTTGCTCCATCAATCCCCTCTTTGATGGCATTTCATGCCATCACTAATTACAAAAGCAGATGCCAACTTTAGCAATTTCCCATTTCTATTTCTTCAATTCCTTTAGAATGTCTCTTTCCTTTTCTCTTTTGGAAACCTTTAACTCTTTTCTAAATATCTCCCTTTATTTCTTCAAGCCGAATTTCTTCATATTTTCTTTTCCTTCCCTTTTCATTCACTCCATACCATTTTCTTTTTCTGCAGCATTTGCACCAAACCATTATTGTTAAGACTATGGGGTCGATTCCGATTCGGGAAAAAAAACGTCCATACGATTTGTTTCCGGAGCCCTCTCCGTACGAATCGTACCCGTCCGTCTGAGTCGCGAAGTACGATCCGTATTCCGTGAATCCATCTGAATCGTCGCGATCCGTACGTACTGCAAGGCTGAAACCGTGAACCGTACGACTCGTACACATACCGTACGACTCGTACACATGCCGTACGACCCGACGAGTACGATCCGGACCGGGGTATGAGGACGCGATTCGTACGGTCCACGTCAGGTAAGGGCGAGTCGTACGGAAAAGCACACAAACACATACACACCGTACGGTCCGTACCCCCCATAATCGCAGGGGTACGCACCGTACCCCTGCGATCATGGGGTGTACGAGCCGTACCCCCATTGTACGATCGGTGTACGAGCCGTACCCCCATTGTACGATCAGTGTACGAGCCGTACCCCTATTGTACGATCCGTGTACGAGCCGTACCCCATGTACGATCGGTGTACGAGCCGTACCCCTATTGTACGATCGGTGTACGAGCCGTACCCCATGTACGATCGGTGTACGAGCCGTGCCCCCATTGTACGATCGGTGTACGAGCCGTATCCCATGTACGATCGGTGTACGAGCCGTACCCCCATTGTACGATCGGTGTACGAGCCGTACCCCTATTGTACGATCCGTGTACGAGCCGTACCCCATGTACGATCGGTGTACGAGCCGTACCCCTATTGTACGATCGGTGTACGAGCCGTACCCCATGTACGATCGGTGTACGAGCCGTACCCCCATTGTACGATCGGTGTACGAGCCGTATCCCATGTACGATCAGTGTACGAGCCGTACCCCCATTGTACGATCGGTGTACGAGCCGTACCCCTATTGTACGATCCGTGTACGAGCCGTATCCCATGTACGATCAGTGTACGAGCCGTACCCCATGTACGATCGGTGTACGAGCCGTACCCCCATCGTACAATGGGGGTACGGCTCATACACCGATCGTACAATGGGGGTACGGCTCGTACACCGATCGTACAATGGGGGTACGGCTCGTACACCGATCGTACAATGGGGGTACGGCTCGTACACCGATCGTACATGGGGTACGGCTCGTACACCGATCGTACAATACCGATCGTACAATGGGGGTACAGCTCGTACACCGATCGTACAATGGGGGTACGGCTCGTACACCGAGGCGCGAACTCTGCTTTTACGGCTGTTTTCAGCTCCCGTAGAAAAAGGGTCGTACGGTGCGTACCCGACACGTATCGTACTTGCTGGGTCGTAAAAACCAGCCGCGAACCGTACAAATGTCACGTACAGCGGGTTCCGAGGGAGAATCGTACAGAGATTAGAGTCGTACGGTGTCTTGTACGACTCGTACGGAGTACGGCTCCTGGTACGAATCGTACTTTGTCGTACGTACGGGACGTTTACAGGTACGATTCGTACGGGGAAAAAATGCTCCGTACGACGATTCGGAGCGCTTTTTACTGGATCGGAATCGACCCCTAATAGTGTTATGCCCATTATTTACATCAGTATTTGACCTATAATACTTCTCCCTACACTAGAAAACCAACAACCTATAGAAGAAATACTATTTGCTAGTTTCTTCCATGCACTGTCAACTTCCAGTGGTTTCAATTCTTCCAAATTTGTGATATTTTTGACATTTTTACCAATTTCAACACTTTTGTCAGGTATATAAGTGCAACAATGTTGCGCTTTCAACATTTTACAGACTCCGCCCTCTTTTGCCAATAATATGTCAAGAGCAAGTTGATTTTGCAAAACCATAGATCTCACCACAACTAGTTCGGTATTGATCAATAAAAATCCTCAAGCACTGTCAGTCAATAAGCGATCCACAGCTGTAGACAATTTACAAGTTCTTTGTGTATTCAGAATTATTCCCACTGAAGGTATCAATGCACTAAATATATTGCCTACAATTTCTTAGAAGCTAGCACATTTCTTGCGTGTTAGTCCATTATTTTCCTCATTGCTTCCAGTGATTCTTTTTACATGATAGACCTTAGGGAATACTATTCCGAAATAGCAACTCCCATACCAATGGTCAGGCAGCTTAAAATAAGCTTTGTTTCCACAAACATAATAAACTCCAGAAAATACTGGATCTGTTCCACCTTTTAGTCCCCATCCCCCGATTATCAAAAAATTGTGCTCACATTCACTGGAACCAATACATATATTGTTATACTCTGTTTTTAACCTATGGAGACAGATTTTCCCTTTCTTTTCAAGGTCCAGGGACATAGCAGCATGAGTGTTGCCAGTTGCAATAAATTATTCTCTCTCAGCCCACTTAGATATCTGAGGTTTCCGTTCAGAGGCCCTTCTATAGAAATCCTGTCTCCTTTTCTCTACTAAATTCAAAAATATATTTTCTTCCTCATGGAACTTACATGTTAGATTGTGCTTATGAGCTTCAGCTATATCTATTGTTTTCATTGTTAGAAAAAATTTACCCATGGATTGTAAATCTCCACTGCTAATGACAGGGTTCATATTTTTACGCAGGGGGACTTCAGAAAAAATCACATCTATGTTAGATTAATAATATTGTAACTTTCCAGTTCTATAGAATAGGCTGGCCAAAATACTACATGAAATACCATGGCCTCGATTCCGATCCGGTAAAATATTCCGCCGTACCGATTCCGTACGAATGGGAACTTTACGTCCGACCTGCGAATTCCGATACGTTCCCGTCGATTTCCGTACGAATATCCCCGAACCGTCCGAATCACAGTCGATGATCCGTACGAACATGCATCGGGAATCCTACCGTACGATTCGTAACCAGTCCGTACAAACACACAAGTACGATCCTGTACGAGAAGCCTGACAGCGAATTGTACGGAACAAAGTTATCGCACTTGAATAATGATTCGTACCGTACGGCAATATGCGGCTTGCATCTAGCAGCGTCAACACATACCACACGCGTACCCCTCGCTCACGCACAAGTACGACACGTACACCCCCCTACGCGAACACCCCCACCCGCCAACGGCCCGTACCAGTCAATCGCAAGCCCAAGTACGACACGCACACCCCCCTACGCGAACACCCCCACCCGCCAACGGCCCGTACCAGTCAATCGCACGCACAAGTACGACACGCACACCCCCTACGCGAACACCCCCACCCGCCAACGGCCCGTACCAGTCAATCGCACGCACAAGTACGACACGCACACCCCCCTACGCGAACACCCCCACCCGCCAACGGCCCGTACCAGTCAATCGCACGCACAAGTACGACAGGCACCCCCCCAACAAAGCCTACGCGAACACCCCCACCCGCCAACGGCCCGTACCAGTCAATCGCACGCACAAGTACGACACGCACACCCCCCAACAAGCCTACGCGAACACCCCCACCCGCCAACGGCCCGTACCAGTCAATCGCATGCACAAGTACGACACGCACCCCCCCTACTAACACCCCCACCCGCCAACGGCCCGTACCAGTCAATCGCAACGGCCCGTACCAGTCAATCGCACGCACAAGTACGACACGCACACCCCCCTACGTGAACACCCCCACCCGCAAACGGCCCGTACCAGTCAATCGCACGCACAAGTACGACACGCACACCCCCCTACGCGAACACCCCCACCCGCCAACCACCCATACCAGTCAATCGCACGCACAAGTACGACACGCACACCCCCCTACGCGAACACCCCCACCCGCCAACGGCCCGTACCAGTCAATCGCACGCACAAGTACGACACGCACACCCCCCAACAAGCCTACGCGAACACCCCCACCCGCCAACGGCCCGTACCAGTCAATCGCACGCACAAGTACGACACGCACACCCGCTACGCGAACACCCCCACCCGCCAACAGCCCGTACCAGTCAATCGCACGCACAAGTACGACATGCACACACCCCTACACGAACACCCCCACCCGCCAACGGCCCGTACCAGTCAATCGCACGCACAAGTACGACACGCACACCCCCCCAACAAGCCTACGCGAACACCCCCACCCGCCAACGGCCCGTACCAGTCAATCGCACGCACAAGTACGACACGCACACATAACGCCAACACCCAAACCAGCACAAGGACTTTGCAAACAAGTGGCACAACAACACTGAACATGTCTCCTGTGTACACACCTACAGAATCAATGTCCTGGTCACAGCCAAACAGAGGTCAACACTAACACCCACCCCATATAACACACACACAACCAATTCAAATTAAGCCACACCCACTATTTGACCAATAAAAGGGTCCACACATACAACCCATCATCCTTTGCAACATACCCATTCTTGCAAAGAAACAGAGAGCACACCAACTATTGCAGCCACATACCTTCACACATACACCCTATCACATCTACACCCACACCACCCCCTTCACAATCAGCATCTAGCAGCGTCAACACATACCACACGCGTACCCCTCGCTCACGCACAAGTACGACACGTACACCCCCCTACGCGAACACCCCCACCCGCCAACGGCCCGTACCAGTCAATCACAAGCCCAAGTACAACACGCACACCCCCCTACGCGAACACCCCCACCCGCCAACGGCCCGTACCAGTCAATCGCACGCACAAGTACGACACGCACACCCCCTACGCGAACACCCCCACCCGCCAACGGCTCGTACCAGTCAATCGCACGCACAAGTACGACACGCACACCCACCTACGCGAACACCCCCACCCGCCAACGGCCCGTACCAGTCAATCGCATGCACAAGTACGACACGCACACACCCCTACGCGAACACCCCCACCCGCCAACGGCCCGTACCAGTCAATCGCACGCACAAGTACGACAGGCACCGCCCCAGCAAAGCCTACGCGAACACCCCCACCCGCCAACGGCCCGTACCAGTCAATCGCACGCACAAGTACGACACGCACACCCCCCAACAAGCCTACGCGAACACGCCCACCCGCAAACGGCCCGTACCAGTCAATCGCATGCACAAGTACGACACGCACCCCCCCTACTAACACCCCCACCCGCCAACGGCCCGTACCAGTCAATCGCACGCACAAGTACGACATGCACACCCCCCTACGTGAACACCCCCACCCGCAAACGGCCCGTACCAGTCAATCGCACGCACAAGTACGACACGCACACCCCCCTACGCGAACACCCCCACCTGCCAACCGCCCGTACCAGTCAATCGCACGCACAAGTACGACACGCACACCCCCCTACGCGAACACCCCCACCCGCCAACGGCCCGTACCAGTCAATCGCACGCACAAGTACGACACGCACACCCCCCAACAAGCCTACGCGAACACCCCCACCCACCAACGGCCCGTACCAGTCAATCGCACGCCCAAGTACGACACGCACACCCCCCTACGCGAATACCCCCACCCGCCAACGGCCCGTACCAGTCAATCGCACGCACAAGTACGACACGCACACATCCCTACACGAACACCCCCACCCGCCAACGGCCCGTACCAGTCAATCGCACGCACAAGTACGACACGCACACCCCCCCAACAAGCCTACGCGAACACCCCCACCCGCCAACGGCCCGTACCAGTCAATCGCACGCCCAAGTACGACACGCACACATAACGCCAACACCCAAACCAGCACAAGGACTTTGCAAACAAGTGGCACAACAACACTGAACATGTCTCCTGTGTACACACCATACAGAATCAATGTCCTGGTCACAGCCAAACAGAGGTCAACACTAACACCCACCCCATATAACACACACACAACCAATTCAAATTAAGCCACACCCACTATTTGACCAATAAAAGGGTCCACACATACAACCCATCATCCTTTGCAACATACCCATTCTTGCAAAGAAACAGAGAGCACACCAACTATTGCAGCCACATACCTTCACACATACACCCTATCACATCTACACCCACACCACCCCCTTCACAATCACAACCACACACCCTCATCCATACACACCATCACCCCCTCAATCACATACACCCCACACCATGACCACACCCAAGAATCCAAAGTTCACTAACCCGGAGATGGAGATACTTACAGATGAAGTCATCAGAGTCGAGCCACAGCTGTTTGGCGCTTTGGTCAGACAGACCAGCATGGCCGAAAAAACACGTCTGTGGGAGAGGATCGTAGACCGGGTCAATGCTGTTGCACCCATCCGGCGCACCAAGGGGGAATGCCAGGCCAGGTGGTATGATCTGCGGAGGATGGTCAAGAAGAAAATGGACCAGGACTACGCCTCTGTACACCACACTGGAGGTGGTGGTCCCCGCAGACCTCCTGTATACCAGCCCTGGGAGGAGAAAGTCATGGCCCTGCTGCCACCGGTGGGAGTACATGAAATAGAAGGAGCCATTGAGTCTGGTGAGTGTACAAAAAATACATGTTACATGGGTGGACTTACAACAGTGCCCAGCACCATGGGGTGGGTGGCCATGAGTCCTAGCACAACACAACTAAAAGTGGTTTGTTGCAAGTGGGACCCACAAAGGGTGGAAGGTGGAGGGTAGGAGGCTGGTCTCATCCCATATGCCCCAGGGCCTCACCCAGGCACCATGCCCAATGTACAGGGATAGGGAAATATCACACAAGAATGTAGACCACAGCTCGTAAACAATATCATGTTGTGGACACACCTTCCAGAGATACAATATTTAGTGACACAGTAAGGCAGTGTAGCAAGTGAGCAAGCACAAGCAACCTGCCTCCAACCCTGTCTCCCCCTCCCTCTGTCGCCCTCTCCCTCTGTCACCCTCTCCCTCTGTCGCCCTCCCTCCCTCTGTTGCCCTCTTCCTCTGTTGCCCTCTCCCTCTGTCGCCCTCCCTCCCTCTGTCGCCCTCTCCCTCTGTCGCCCTCCCTCCCTCTGTCGCCCTCTCCCTCTGTCGCCCTCCCTCCCTCTGTCGCCCTCTCCCTCTGTCGCCCTCCCTCCCACTGTCACCCTCTCCCACTGTCACCCTCTCCCACTGTCACCCTCTCCCTCTGTTGCCCTCTCCCTCTGTCGCCCTCCCTCCGTCACACTCTCCCTCTGTCGCCCTCCCTCCCTCTGTTGCCCTCTCCCTCTGTCGCCCTCCCTCCCACTGTCACCCTCTCCCACTGTCACCCTCTCCCACTGTCACCCTCTCCCTCTGTTGCCCTCTCCCTCTGTCGCCCTCCCTCCCTCTGTCGCCCTCTCCCTCTGTCGCCCTCTCCCTCTGTCGCCCTCCCTCCCTCTGTCGCCCTCTCCCTCTGTCGCCCTCCCTCCCTCTGTCGCCCTCGCCCTCTGTCGCCCTCCCTCCCACTGTCACCCTCTCCCACTGTCACCCTCTCCCACTGTCACCCTCTCCCACTGTCGCCCTCTCCCTCTGTCGCCCTCCCTCCCTCTGTCGCCCTCTCCCTCTGTCGCCCTCCCTCCCACTGTCACCCTCTCCCACTGTCACCCTCTCCCACTGTCACCCTCTCCCTCTGTTGCCCTCTCCCTCTGTCGCTCTCCCTCCCTCTGTCGCCCTCTCCCTCTGTCGCCCTCCCTCCCTCTGTCGCCCTCTCCCTCTGTCGCCCTCCCTCCCTCTGTCGCCCTCTCCCTCTGTCACCCTCTCCCTCTGTCGCCCTCTCCATCTGTCGCCCTCCCTCCCTCTGTCGCCCTCTCCTCTGTCGCCCTCTCCCTCTGTCACCCTCTCCCTCTGTCGCCCTCCCTCCCTCTGTCACCCTCTCCCTCTGTCGCCCTCTCCCTCTGTCACCCTCTCCCTCTGTCGCCCTCCCTCCCTCTGTTGCCCTCTCCCTCTTTCGCCCTCCCTCCCTCTGTCGCCCTCTCCCTCTGTCGCCCTCCCTCCCTCTGACGCCCTCTCCCTCTGTCGCCCTCATTCCCTCTGTCGCCCTCTCCCTCTGTCGCCCTCCCTCCCACTGTCACCCTCTCCCACTGTCACCCTTTCCCACTGTCACCCTCTCCCTCTGTTGCCCTCTCCCTCTGCCGCCCTCCCTCCCTCTGTTGCCCTCTCCCTCTGTCGCCTACCCTCCCTCTGTCGCCCTCTCCCACTGTCACCCTCTCCCACTGTCACCCTCTCCCTCTGTTGCCCTCTCCCTCTGTCGCCCTCCCTCCCTCTGTCGCCCTCCCTCCCACTGTCACCTCACCGCATCTCCCTGGGCACACACACAGTTGCACCCAAGCACTGCACAGGCCTTACAATCACCATAGAGCAGAATGTTTAGGGATGTCTCCTAATTACCAGCAGTCATCCACTAAGTGCCTGCAACACACACACCATTTCCAGCCAACACTGTACTGTGTCAGGACACACATATCGGAAACCTCTGTATTACACAATGGCCACATGTGTAGGCAGCACAAGTCCCTCCTGTGATCACAGCAAACACAAACACCATGACAAGGTCACACACCCTGTGCATGAACACAAAACCACAATTATGCCAGCATGCTACATCAGGGGGCAGCCAAATCATGAACGATGGACGCTTGCAAATCACACACAAACTACTACCATGGCCTATCCTACACCCGCCTTACAGAAACTCATCCCCTGGGGACAGGCTTTGGAGTGCAACACTGTCCCAATTGTCATGTACCACAACAAAACACTCACTCATATGAAATTGCATACTACTCATACATGCACATTGCAGATGCTCAAGTCCATTGTGCCGCTCAAACAATGCACGTGCCCCATCTCATGAACGTTGTGGATGCACTGAAGTACCAACATGGACATGGGTATTGACAAGGTAATGCTTCTTACAGAAGTGCCAAGTTCAAAAGCCATGATCTATAAGTGTGTGTACAGGTCCAGGGGTGTTGGCATTGTTTGGCCATCACGGTACAGCAAAAGACATCCAAAGTAGTAGATGTCATGCAAATTAATGATGCTCTGTCTCTTACATCAACATGCTGTATCTAAACTCTGTGCATGCTTGACGCAGACATAAGGATTTACACCGCATCCTGGATGTTGCGTGAAAATGACCAATGCCTTACATGTGTTGTGCCGCCAATACAAGACACAGCAATAGCTGTGTCAGTCATTGTCAAGAGAATGGAAGAATGAAAATACCCCAGAGTACATGTCAATTTACTACCACTACATACACAACAGAACAATGTCAACAATGTAAAGCTTGTGGAACTGTGATGCTCATAATGGATAACTAAACAAGATGTCACTTGATAGTGCCTTAACAGTGTCTGTCTCTCCCACACACAGGGGAACGTGTGCCCCCCCCAACCAGGGGTGAGAAGGATCCCAGTCCCAGGCTCAGCAGGACCCAGACCCCACCGACAGCGACGCCACTCAACGCACTGTGGATGACCCCAACCAACCTGGCTCCTCTGGATCCCAAACGCCTGCAGCAACTGTACCAGCTACATCTCAGCCAACCACCGGACCCATTCCCACCACATCCCAGCAGACAGGTCACAGCCCTGCCCATGATCCACAAGAGAGCCAGTCTGAAAATGAGGGACACCCTTTGTCGGGCGCTCCTGAGGTTGCTGACGACCTCCACCCTGGCAGCACTCGGGGGGCCCGTCGATTGGATGTGCCCACAAGCGCAGGCCGTGTTTGTGTGGGTCAGGGTGGTGGGAGTGGCGGAAGGCGGAGGCGAGATTCTGGCCAGTCAGCTGCAGTACCCGGTATGCCTGAACTCGCTAACATCCTGGAGGCATACCGGCGGGACACCAGGGAGATAGGCCAGCTTGCGGAGGCCCTCAACCAGGTGAAAGAACAGCAGGCAGAGCAAATAGCCAGGCAAGACCTACATTATGGACGGGTGTAGGCAAGTCTGGCTCAGCTCTTGACGGTGCATCGGGAAATGAGCCAATCGCTACGTCAGATAGCTGCCAACATGCAGCACCCTCCCTGTGTCACAAGGCCAGCAACATCACGGCAAAGTGTGACACCAGCCACAGGGAGGGAGGAGGAGGAGGAACTCTCTGACGTAGCATCCCATGCATCGTCCAGGCCTGCACCTGAGGGTCCCCCAAGGAAGGTGGGTCGTCCACGGCTAAGACGTTGAGGGGCAGTGGGCCATGCACATCTCCCAGGACACTGGACCTGGCATATTGCCCCTGGGTGCAACAGCATCCCCTATGAGACTCTCCCACATGGACATGCTAGTCACAGTCTGCCCAATGATGCCAAGCACTGTGGCCTGGACTCTGTTGACTGAAACTGTAAGGCATCTCATCTCCGGCAGTGAGCTTTGGATTCCACCCCTTTCTGTACAGCACCTATTCACGTTTCCTGCACAAGATCTCCCAATAAATATACTAATCCTCATACGCATGTGGTGAGTTATCTTTGAACCACAGCATAACTTGATATGTGTGTGCAAATGTATGAAATGCAAGGGTATCCAACAGCAGCCAACCACACACTTGGATCAGAATCTGAGTGTGGACACACATTGAGCCCAAAATCCTAACAACTAGATACATGGATGGAAAGACACACCTGTGTGGGATAGTAAATGCTGGAGGGGGGTTTGGAGCCCAAAACTGCTATCACAGGCAGGCTCAGGAGAGTCACTTTGAGGAGTACAGATCAGTGTGACAAAAGTAGTTGTCCACGTAGGGAGTACCTACAACTGTGTCCTCAGGTATGTGAACTATCTTCTGCATGATGCAGTACTGTGGATGTGATGAATGGCGCACAGGACAAGGGTGGCAGGACAGACTGTGGGCAATGGGCTGTAGCACTCTACACAAGCACACCTGAATAGGTGACCTACCCCTATGTAGCTACAAGTACTATACTACTGTAATGGGAGCAACGCATACAGAACAACTACCCACATCTGACAAATACCTACACCAGAACGGGGAAATCACACCACACCCAAGAGACGTGGTCATGGTTTGTGTCCCCTGTGGCTACTTGACTGACAGTGTCAGCTATGTTTTTGCTGCTGTGGCGTTGACAAGGTAACACTGTAAAATATTGTGCCTATGGAAGGTGTGTGTGTGCTGTACACGGCACATGACCTGGTGGTACATAGACCCAATGTCATGTGAATCTGCCATAGTCGTGCCAGTATGTGTTGCACACACAGGCATAGCAGCTGCAATGGTTGAGTTAGAAGCATTGTGATAGCAGGAGGGTGAATGTCTGGGGTTGTCTGTGTGTAGGGTGGCAGGAGCATGGTCTATAAATGGATGGAAGGAGGGTCATCCTATAGGTCTCTGTGTCCCTGGATAATGTGCGCTGCATGGTGGCTGTATATGCAGCAGCAGCAATGAGTGAAGACATGCTGGCAGGAGGGTGTGACAACTTGCAAAACAAGCACATACCACAAGGGCATTTTCAAGCCACAAAGTGACATGTGTATGTGAAGGCAGGAGTGTCTGCCTCACTCAGGGTCACTGCAAATAAAATGGCACAGTAATCACCAAATGTTGGACCCGGCCTCGTGGCGTGGTCCTACCCCTCCCGCATGGCGGGCCCAGGACGACATCGGCCTCCGTCGACCCGCCGTCGACCCCCCTGGGCACGAACCATCGACGAGAGCAGCCCCCCTGGCAAACCCACGGCTCTCCCCCCCTGGGACCCCAGCAGACCCTGCTCGCCCACACTGACGGTCTGGCGACCATGCCAGGCCACCCTTTCCGGCCCGACTCCATCTTGGGCCCATCACGTCCCGAGCACGTGGCCGCAGCCATCCCTGGCCCCGGCCCCAGCGAAGCCCCGACATCGAGGCACCAAGATCCTCCCAGGTGGTAGAGTGGCCACTTGGCGGATCACGGAGGAAGGGAGTTTCGATGGGCCTCCAGCCATCCCCGGACGCCTGGTGTCGATCGCCCTCCAGCCTCCCTGGGCCATGGCTCCACCCCCCTGCTGGTGTCTGGACACCTTCATCCCGGCCCCTTGGACCCCCAGGCGCGAGGGTCCGGACATCAAAGGACTCCCGTCCTATATCTGGGCCAGCCCTGGATTAGGACTCCAGTTGTATCTTGGAGTCGAAGCCCTGCTGACCTTGTCGCGGCTGATCCTGATCCGAACTCTTGCACCTGAACCATCTTCGAGGCCCTGCTGACGCTGTCGCGGCCTGACCAAGCTGAACCACCTTCGAGGCCCTGCTGACGCTGTTGCGGCCTGACCACGCTAAACCACCTTCGAGGCCCTGCTGACGCTGTCGCGGCCCGACCAAGCTGAACCACCTTCGAGGCCCTGCTGACGCTGTCGCGGCCTGACCACGCTGAACCACCTTCGAGGCCCTGCTGACGCTGTCGCGGCCCGACCAAGCTGAACCACCTTCGAGGCCCTGCTGACGCTGTCGCGGCCCGACCAAGCTGAACCACCTTCGAGGCCCTGCTGACGCTGTCACGGCCTGACCACGCTGAAGCACCTTCGAGGCCCTGCTGACGCTGTCGCGGCCCGACCAAGCTGAACCACCTTCGAGGCCCTGCTGACGCTGTCGCGGCCTGACCCCTTGAACTATCCACGCACTAATTGGTGCCAAGACTGTCCCGCTACCCCGTTATTCCCGAAACCACGACTTTATGGATCCCTCAATCCCTGCCTGCTAACCTGCTAAGTACCTACCTCCAATTCTTATATAAAGATACTTGTGAATATTCCGTCGTGTGGTGTCCGTCTGTAGTAGTGTGATTGCTCAGCGGGTACGATTGTAGGAGAGGAGCCTCGCCAAGGAGGCCTCCCTACGGCGCTCGGCCTATTCCATAGAGAGAGGTGAGTCTCGGGGCGGACAGTCAGACATCTTCTGTCCCCCCTGGGATCGCCTTTCCAACATTGGTGGCAAGCGACAGGATCCGAGCCCGCGCAAATCGTACAGCGAGTAATTCGCCACTACTAACAGAGACCCACAACCACGATGACTACTAAGGAAACCGGAACGACCACAGAATTCCAGAAGGAACGATTGAAGGAGTACACCCATAAAGAACTCAAACAATTCTGCAAAGCCCTGGGTATCGCTACCACAGGACTAAGCACAAAAGACGATTTCAAAGACGCGCTGCAAACGTGAGTGGAGACCGAAGCGACCCCACCCCAGGCTAACGATGACATTATCCTAGAAGTACCCCTGAGTACGGTCATAGCCCCAGTGGAAGAAAGAACCGCCAACAGAGAACCGGGCCTCTCCCACGAAGACGCCCGGGAGCGAGAGAGGAATCGGCTCCATGAACTAGAGCTCGCCCGACTCCGGCTGGATGGAGAACTTCAATTAGCAGAAAAGAAAATGGCCATTGAGCAGCTACGATTAGAAGGAGATCTGGAAGAGAGGCGGAGGCAAAGGGAATTGGAAGAAAAAAAGCTCACGTACGAACACGAGCGTGGCCTCAAAGAACTAGAGATCAAGTCCAAGACCGAAGAGGCTGGCGCCGCGATAACCCGGGACCCTCCACCTCCTGCTGACCCGAAGGTCCACATTCCCAAAGATATCGTCAAGGAATACTACAAGAATGACAATATCCAACAATGGTTCAAGGCGTATGAAGTTGCCATGACCGCGCACCGCATCCCGCGAAAAGATTGGGGTGCCGGCTTATGGGGGAGATTTGTCAGCGAAGGGAGAGACACCCTGCTTTAGCTGGCCGAGGAAGTGATGTCCTCCTATGACCACATGAAGGACGCCCTGCTCACCCGGTATGGCCTCACCACCGAGATGTACCGACAAAGGTTCAGAGACTGCAAAAAGATCCCCGGTACCACGTGGGTGGAATACGTAAACTTTTATAGCCGGGCCCTGGAAGGATGGATAAAGGGCAGCAAAGTGTCCACCTACGAGCAGCTGTTCGACCTCATCATCTGGGAGCACCTCTCCAACAACTGCTTTGTCGAGCTCAGACAGCATCTCCTCGACAGCAAGCTGACCGAGCCCCGAAAACTCGCCGTCGAGGCTGATCGATGGGTAAGCACCCGGGTCCCCCGGACCCCGATAGGAGAAATGGGACGGAACGGCCAGGGGCACCTTCGCCAGCGTGGCGGCGGAGGAGGCCAGAACAGGAGCCGAGACTTCCCGGCGGCCCCGGGCCGGAGCCCGCCTCGGGCGTCCCTCCAGAATAAACATTCACCAACCCTGACCAGAAGAGGACCCCCTCCAGCACGACCGGGGCCCCGCCCGAACATTACTTGCCACAGATGCCAGCGGCCCGGTCATTATGCCAGTGACCCCCTCTGCCCCATGAACCAGCGCCCTGGCACCACCGGGCCTCCGACCCGCCAGTTCGCTGCTGCAGCCCTGGGGGAAGGGGAGGAAGAATGCAAAGAGGTCTACGATGAAGATCAGACCGAGTATGAACCGGCCGCCATGGCCCTAGCCTGCCTGGGCAAAAGAGGCATGGTCCCCCAAGCCCCTCTACCGAGCACCACTCAAAAATACCATCAGTGGGTCCACATCAATGGACGACGGACCGAAGCCCTCCGAGACACGGGAGCCAGTGTGACGGCCGTCCGCTGCCACTTGGTGACCCCTGAACAGATCATACCCAACGTGCGATGCCCCGTGAGGGCCGCCGACAACTCCGAGACTCTGTGTCAGATGGCCCGAATCCCCTTCGAGTGGGGGGGTGTCGGGCACCCTCAAGGTGACCGTCCGGGACGACGCCCCCGTGGACTGCCTCCTCGGAAACGACCTCGAGAGCTCTCCCTGGGGCCAAGTCGAGCGGAGAGAACATCTAGGAATGATGGGACTACCAGAGTGGGTCTGCGCTACGACCCGATCTATGACTGCCCGGGCCCCGGCGGCAACCGAGGCCACCCCAACTGAAGAGCCGGAGTGGCCCGCGCCACCACCGCCCGCAGTCAATGAAGAATCCGAGCCCGAGCCATCAGAGCATGACCGAGAAGGCAGCGCCGAACTCAGCGACCTACCCGAACTAGCCCAATGGCGCCAGGAGGGTGGTCCCACCCGAGAACAATTCCAGCAGGAACAGAAGACCTGCCCCTCCCTCGAGGGGACCCGGCAGCAAGCCACAGCCCAAGCTGCCGGGGACACCTCGGGGTCCCACTGGATATACTGGGAACACGGCCTCCTATACAGTGAACAGAAACTTACCGAGCTGGGGGCCAGCCGAGTGTTGGTGGTCCCCCTACGATTCAGAGACTTTCTCTTGAACCTGGCACACGATGTGCCCCTCGCCGGGCACCTGGGGCAGGACAAAACTTACAGCCGCCTGGTGACCCATTTCTACTGGCCGAAAATGCGCAACGATGTGCATAACCACTGCCGCACCTGCCCGACATGCCAAGCCAGCGGAAAGAGCGGGGGGAAGATGAAGGCCCCGCTCCAACCCTTTCCAGTGGTGACCACTCCCTTCGAGCGAGTGGGGTTCGACATCGTGGGGCCCCTAGACCCCCGAACCTCTCAAGGGCATCGCTTCATCCTCGTCCTGGTGGACCATGCCACCCGCTATCCCGAAGCCATCCCCCTACGAACCATTACGGCCCCCGTGGTGGGCCGAGCACTGATGGGAATCTTCTCCAGAGTGGGGTTCCCCCGAGAAGTCGTGAGCAATCGGGGCACAAACTTTATATCGAAGTATATGCGGTCCCTGTGGCAACAGTGCGGGGTCACATATAAGTTCACCACCCCGTATCACCCCCAAGGGAATGGACTTGTGGAGCGGTTTAACCGAACACTCAAGGGGATGATCCAGGGCCTAGAACAACCCCTCCGCCGCAAATGGGACATCCTGCTGCCCTGCCTCCTGTTCGCCTATCGGGAGGTACCACAGAAATCCCTGGGGTTCAGCCCCTTCGAACTCTTGTACGGGCACCCTGTCCGAGGTCCCCTCAGCCTGGTCAAAGAAGACTGGGAAACTACAGTCCAAGACGCCCCGCCGGATGTCTACCGGTACATCCTGACCCTCCGAAGCCAGACTCGGAAGTTCCGGGCCCTTGCCGAGGCCAACCTTGAGGCCAGTCAGGAAGACATGAAACGCTGGTATGACCAGAACGCTTCATCCATCGAGTTCGAGCCCGGCCAGCAGGTCTGGGTCATGACCCCGGTCGAACCTTGTGCCCTCCAGGACAAATGGTCGGGGCCCTTCAAAGTGATCGAGCGCAAGAGCCCCGTCACCTATCTCGTGGACATGGAGTCACCCCGAAACCCCCTCCGGGTTCTGCACGCCAACCGGCTCAAACCTCATTTTGCCCGCACAGAACTGAGCCTGCTGCTAGCTACCGATGATGGGGCCGAAGACGACTCCGAGCCCCTGCCCGACCTCCTAAGGTGCGCTGAGAAAGACGGTTCCGTCGAGGGAATCTCTCTCTCCTCCGACCTGACCCCCGCACAGCGCCGAGACTGCCACGAGCTGTTGAAGCAGTTTACAGACCTGTTCTCCCTCACCCCCGGGGTTACCCAGTGGTGTGTCCACGATGTCGACACCGGGGACAGCCAGCCAGTGCGACACCGGGCCTACCGAGTTCCCGACCGAGTTCGGGCCTGCTTCCAGACAGAAGTGACCAAAATGCTGGCCCTGGGGGTGGTCGAACCCTCCGACAGTCCCTGGGCCAGCCCAGTTGTCCTGGTCCCCAAAGCCGCCACACCTGGCACCCCTCCAGAACTCAGGTTTTGTGTCGACTACCGGGGACTAAATGCTGTTACCAGAACCGACGCACATCCCATCCCCCGGGCAGATGAACTAATCGACCGCCTGGGAGCCGCCAAGTACCTCAGTACTTTCGACCTCACAGCAGGGTACTGGCAGATCGGCCTCACCCCTGGCGCCCAGGAGCGATCGGCCTTCTCCACGCCCGATGGCCACTTCCGATTCAAGGTGATGCCCTTCGGCATGAAAAACGCCCCGGCAACTTTCCAGAGACTGGTGAACAAAGTGCTGGCGGGGCTAGAAGAATTCAGCGCCGCCTATCTAGACGACATCGCAGTGTACAGCCTCCACTGGGCCGAGCACCTGAAGCACCTCTGGGAGGTCCTGACGGCCCTCCGACGGGCCGGACTAACAATAAAGGCCAGCAAGTGCCAAATAGGTCAAGGGTCCGTGACCTACCTGGGACACCAAGTGGGGAGCGGCCACGTGGCTCCCCTCCAACCCAAGATTGACGCCATCATGGCCTGGGAGCCCCTGGTCAGCCAGACAGCCGTCCGAGCCTTCCTGGGGCTCACTGGATATTATCGGCACTTCATAAAGAACTATGGGAGCATGTATGTATTGCGACTTATATAGCGCACATATCACCCGAAGGTATCAAGGCGCTTGCTTAGGGAACCCGTCCTGGTATTCCCCTGTGAGATACCCCGGCAGGGTATTCACAAGGTGAAAGCCAGGCATCCCGCCGCGAGGGGCCGTAGTGGAGATTAAGCAAGCTATTGCCCAGAGTCGCAGAGTGTGACCCCGTGAGTCGAGTAGGCACCGGAGCGAGAATTGTCGAGTCCGTGGAATTTTTGAGCCCGAGACCCGCCGAGGCGGGGAATCGAACCCTGGTCCACAGCCGATCTCAGCATCCGGGTCTGCCGCCTCTAACCACTGAGCCACGCTTCTCCAGCATTGTGGGTCCCCTCACTGAGCTGACCTTGAAGAACCGGCCCCAGAAAGTACCATGGACACCCGCGTGTCAGGTGGCCTTCGAGACTTTGAAAACAGCCATGTGCACCGCCCTTGTGCTCCAAGCCCCTGACTACAGCCGGGAGTTCGTAGTCCAGACCGACGCCTCGGAGCACGGCATTGGGGCGGTCCTATCTCAGATTGACCCCGAGGGGATTGACCATCCTGTGGCCTCATCAGCCGGCGGCTGCTGGCCAGAGAACAGCGCTGGAGCACCATTGAGAGAGAGGCCTTCGCCGTCGTGTGGGCCCTCAAGAAACAAAGGCCCTACCTCTTCGGCACCCACTTCCGGGTCCAGACTGACCCCCGGCCCCTGCGGTGGCTGATGCAGATGTGGGGCGAAAACCCAAAGCTGCTGCGATGGTCCATCTCCCTCCAAGGGATGGACTTCACTGTGGAGCATCGCCCTGGCAACGACCACGCCAACGCTGACGGCCTGTCCCGCTTCTTCCACCTCGACGAGGAGAATACCCAGGAAGATGGGTGACTCTCCCCGCCTTCAGCTGGAGGGGACGTGTGTTGGACCCGGCCTCGTGGCGTGGTCCTACCCCTCCCGCATGGCGGGCCCAGTACGACATCGGCCTCCGTCGACCCGCCGTCGACCCCCCTGGGCACGAACCATCGACGAGAGCAGCCCCCCTGGCAAACCCACGGCTCTCCCCCCCTGGGACCCCAGCGGACCCTGCTCGCCCACACTGATGGTCTGGCGACCATGCCAGGCCACCCTTTCCGGCCCGACTCCATCTTGGGCCCATCACGTCCCGAGCACGTGGCCGCAGCCATCCCTGGCCCCGGCCCCAGCGAAGCCCCGACATCGAGGCACCAAGATCGTCCCAGGTGGTAGAGTGGCCACTTGGCGGATCCCGGAGGAAGGGAGTTTTGATGGGCCTCCAGCCATCCCCGGACGCCTGGTGTCGATCGCCCTCCAGCCTCCCTGGGCCCTGGCTCCACCCCCCTGCTGGGTGTCTGGACACCTTCATCCCGGCCCCTCGGACCCCCAGGCGCGAGGGTCCGGACATCAAAGGACTCCAGTCCTATATCTGGGCCAGCCCTGGATTAGGACTCCAGTTGTATCTTGGAGTCGAAGCCCTGCTGACCTTGTCGCGGCTGATCCTGATCCGAACTCTTGCACCTGAACCATCTTCGAGGCCCTGCTGACGCTGTCGCGGCCTGACCAAGCTGAACCACCTTCGAGGCCCTGCTGACGCTGTCGTGGCCTGACCACGCTGAACCACCTTCGAGGCCCTGCTGACGCTGTCGCGGCCCGACCAAGCTGAACCACCTTCGAGGCCCTGCTGACGCTGTCGCGGCCTGACCACGCTGAACCACCTTCGAGGCCCTGCTGATGCTGACGCGGCCCGACCAAGCTGAACCACCTTCGAGGCCCTGCTGACGCTGTCGCAGCCCGACCAAGCTGAACCACCTTCAAGGCCCTGCTGACGCTGTCGCGGCCTGACCACGCTGAACCACCTTCGAGGCCCTGCTGACGCTGTCGCGGCCCGACCAAGCTGAACCACCTTCGAGGCCCTGCTGACGCTGTCGCGGCCTGACCCCTTGAACTATCCACGCACTAATTGGTGCCAAGACTGTCCCGCTACCCCGTTATTCCCGAAACCACGACTTTATGGATCCTTCGATCCCTGCCTTCTAACCTGCTAAGTACCTACCTCCAATTCTTATATAAAGATACATGTGAATATTCCGTCGTGTGATGTCCGTCTGTAGTAGTGTGATTGCTCAGCGGGTACGATTGTAGGAGAGGAGCCTCGCCAAGGAGGCCTCCCTACGGCGCTCGGCCTATTCCATAGAGAGAGGTGAGTCTCGGGGCGGACAGTCAGACATCTTCTGTCCCCCCTGGGATCGCCTTTCCAACACCAAAGATCACAGCCACTGGATCAGGGCCCTTACGGACAAGTGGGGCACAAGACACACAGCGTCAGCAGGTGTAGACTACAGCTAGTGTGTTCAAAGCCAAACAGCAACTACAAAGCCATCTACCTCACACACAACATAGTATTCTAGCCTCCCCCACACCATGCGTGTGGTCACTTTACAGGTAAACACATAGCAAGCATAAGCTAACTTCATGCTAAATAGTATACATGCACATTAGAAGGACATGTGTGTTGACATCAAGGCGGCACAATAATCTGTAGAAGTCAGACGTCATGCACAACATGATTATTTACATTGTGAGCCCATAGAGCATTATCAAACATACATGAGCATTGGCAAGAACTCCAAATAACACTATTAATGATGTCACCTGTAATGCAGCAGTACTATTGGCTACAAGCCTGTCAAGGACTGGCCGTACCTTACTTCATCAGAGTGGTGTGATGCTCAGAGGGTTCCACCTCCAAATAGCCCCTTGGTCTGAGTACAAACAACAGACACAAAAGGGTGAACAGGCGAGGGAAGGAGAGGATGGGAACTGCTGGGAGGGAGACCTGAAACAGAGGTAAATAACCATTAGGAGTACATTCTCATGTCACTGACACTTCAAAAACATCATTAGCTACACTGTACCAGTCACACCTGTGAAGTTTACTGACTGTATACAATTTTAGATGAGTAATCATGGTATCACATGAGATCCGATGCTATGACACAGACACATAAAACCTAGGACAGTCTGTCATCCATTCGAGTCATGTGTAACGCTCTCAAGTGAGCTACCATGCAATTAGATCTATGTTGTTACAAATCATTCACTGGCTCAGATGAGGTTGACCTTACAAACAAATGGAAACATATGGCAATGCTACTTACGCTAACTGTAATGTCTGCATGTGATTATGGGTACCCATATGGGCCATGTACCCCAACTTGACTTGACCCACAACAGCTGTGAGTATCACATATGATGACGAAGCTAATGATCTACATGCAATGAAGGCACTCAGTAGCCAGTCTTTTGATCTGTCAAGTTTGCATTACTATGCTAAACATGATATGCAGGTTTAAAAGATATAAAGTGCAAGTGATGTTGATCCAAGCCACATAATGAGACCCTAGCATTGCCCAGTAATGCTGAACGGGACTAGAGATTCATGGGAATGACCGCACTCCACTCGTGCTACACAATAAATCACATATGCATCACCCAAACATTGTCATTTCTCATGCTAAACATTCATGGCATCATGTGAATCAAAACAGAACTGCTACTCACTGTGAAGGCTGGTGTAGCTGTATTTTCGAGCTGCACTGCGGTAACGACATGACAGTGACATGATATACTGCAACAAGGGGCAATGCATCCATGTAAACAGAATGACAGGACAGTTATCTCAACATGTAGAACATAGACTGTGGCACACCTACACCACATGGTTTGATGGTAATCAAACGGAACTGGCCCACAAGCTGGAGGAGAGGATCCTGACACATTCTAATGCACACAGTGAGGCTGCAATCCCCCACAGAGTCCGTGGTTGTGACCTCTGACACAATGTAAAGCCATGGTATATGCAATGTTGCAGTGTCAATGTCTACACACATAAATGCATTCACCAGAGTCTCTAACTACAACAGATGACAGTCAGATGGGGTGACTATCCTGTCATGGGAGTGGGCATACATGTAATAAGTAACATTTTGTAGTTGCATGTATGCATGGTCTCACTACATGCACATGAACATGTACCACACGTTTCAAAACATACCAACGCTAAACAGCCTCATATGAGTCCTTACCCAAATTGACTTCTCCACATGTCCATGCATGCTCCGTTGATTTGGCTGACGTTGCAATCATGATGAGCAATAGCAGGATGACCACGATGACCCCAACGGACAACAGGCAGGGCGAGCTGTGGATGAGAGTGGCACACAAGGGGTCAAGTTCTGTTTCATGTCATTTTGACAATGTCCTGTTTATTATCCAGATGTTGTAGTACACCTGTACATTCAAAATGCACACATAGCACGTATGTGTGTTGTATTACATCTGCACCTGTGTGACACTGCACAACAAACATCCAAGTGAGCTTGCATACAGTCTGTTGCATACACAGCATGCTACCCATGCAACTCTATAGTAGATGTTTCAGATTACAGCTGCTATGACTCACCATCATGAAAAGAGGTTGCGGATGAGGTGACTCCGGATATCATCTTCACCCTCCTCGTCGCTGGCATCCTGGGCAAGGTCTTTATCCTCAACGGGCGGATGTTCCAGCTCATCAGGATCAAGGTAGAGTGGCACGGCCTTCTCCACTGCCATGTTGTGTAGCATGCAGCACACGGTGAATATGTCACACACCTTGCGTGGGCTGTGTTGGAGGGCTTCGCCTGTCTTGTCCAGGCACCTGAACCGGCTCTTCAGGAGTCCAAAAGTTCGCTCGATCACCCGCCTGGTCTTCCCATGAGCATTGTTGTACCGCTGGTCTGCAGCTGTCCTGGGGTTGCGTAGTGGGGTCATTAACCACCCCCTTTTCTGAATCATTTTGTCCACCATAAGCGTGGAAGGGTATACTCAGATGTGAGTCCCTTGCTCATTGCACCATCAGGATTCAAGCAAGCCGGGCCGACGACGCCTGAAATGGCAGAAACCGGTCCCCGGAAGCCTGTTTCCTTCCCAGTATAAGAATTGGCTTGGTAGTTTGGTTTGCCCTGTTCCCACCATGCACTGGGACAGGAACAGACTAATTTGCATATAGCCGAGTTCTGAGCTGGGATGGTGCAGTGAGCTAAAAAACGGTGATGGATCAAGCCCTGATCTTTGGACTGGGTAAGAGTGGTCTGCTTAATTCAGGCACTCTGTTCATCACCACCCCCTTTTCTGAATCATGTTGTGTAGCATGCAGCACACGGTGAATATGTCACACACCTTGCGTGGGCTGTGTTGGAGGGCTCCGCCTGTCTTGTCCAGGCACCTGAACCGGCTCTTCAGGAGTCCAAAAGTTCGCTCGATCACCCGCCTGGTCTTCCCATGAGCATTGTTGTACCGCTGGTCTGCAGCTGTCCTGGGGTTGCGTAGTGGGGTCATTAACCACGGCATGTTTGGATATCCAGCGTCTCCTGCAAATTGACATCATGGAAATGAGTGTGTAATATGATGCAGATCATGAAGTTGTGGCATACTGACATAGCTGACAGGGTATACTCACCAACAAGACATGCCCGGTGGTTGTGCAGCTGCAGCATCATCTGTGGTACCCTGCTACGCCTCATGATGAAAGCATCGTGGCACGATCCTGGAAAACGTGCACAAACATGTGAGATAATCATGTTGGCAAGACACACCACCAGGGCATTTATCGAATGGTAGTGTTTCCTGTTGCGATACGCTTGCTCCTGAGCCTGTGGTGGCACCAGAGTAACATGTGTACCATCAATTGCACCAATTACATGTGGCATGAGGCCCAGGGCATAGAATTCCCCCTTGACATCTGTCAACTCTTCTGGAGTAGGGAATGTAATGAATTCATCCAGGTGCAGCAACATAGCTGCCAATACATCACCCAATACCCGGCTAAACATTGTCTGAGACATCCCTCCCACATCAGCTATGGTGAATTGGAACGTACCTGTGGCAAAGAAATGGAGGGCTGCCATCACCTTTACCTTGGGTGTCAGCGCAGCTGGATACCTGTGGCGTGGTTATAGGTGAGCCTCCAGCCTGTCCGTCAGGTCCTTGATCATCTGTCTGTTGAATCGATATCGACGGATGCAATTCCGCTCCCTCAAGGCTTCCAAGTCAGGCAACGGCCTTTCCAGAGGGGGTGCCCTGCAATACACAATTTATCAAATATGTCTTCAACTGTCTGACTATGACAATAACAATGTACATGGCACAAGCAACACTGCTTCAAATTATCTTGACAATTTTGAGTGTGGCGTGGGATGCACACTGATGTAACATTTGCCAGCTCCCAGCCACTCCTCCGTGAAAAGTAAAAGACCTGTAGTGTGTGGAATGGATATGACATGCATACAAATGATCTGATGGAAAGGTCTTAGTGAGCATTGACAGTGTATCATGTCAGTGACACACGTCATGTGAATGTCAGTAGCAGCTTGTCTGCACATCCAGACAGCTGACAGCAATACACACACACACACACCACATGTGCCATCATTTGCACAGTTCTGCCTTAGTAATGTTGCGGTGTTTACTTTCCCTAACTATTACATGACCATCATCATACATCATAAATCTTAGATTTGTGACAAATGGTCTGTGCTACAGAAAAACAAAAAATAACTGTGGGTCTGACAGAGAATTCAAAACATGCTATGTGTAGCTGGCTATGTGTCTGTTATTCCTCTAGAGATGGAAGACAGATTGGACAGTAAACCACTGTGGAAAAATGTCCATCAGTTACGCAATAGTGGGCGCCCAGTACATCATGTGGTCTACTCCACAGTAGTATAGCCACCACTCTATCACCATAGATCAATATTGGAGAAGAAGAGTGATGGATGGATGTCTGGTGGATTGAGTTGTCGTAACTGTGAGCAGTGCAAGAAAAAATTAAAGTGTGAAAATTGAAAAGTATAAGATTGGATGGTGCATACAGTTTTCTTTTATTCTGGCGTTACGCACCTCCAAGGTTAAAAATCAAGTGCAAGTAAGTCAGGTGGTTCAAACAAATACCTTCTGACTGGGCTATCTGGTCGACATGTTTCTGCGGTTATTGGTCAAGTGTTACCATCCGCTTCCTCAGGACCCATTAACTTAGTTGCTACTGCTAAATAAATAATAAGTGAAAATAGGACAATATACAAATATACAAAGTGTCACCTGTACACTTCCATTTTTCTCCTGTGAGTGTCCATTTTTGATATAGCCAGCGAATCCACATGTAATGAAAAACACAATCAAATAGCACTCACATTAGTTAAGACTATTCCAAGACACAATTTGTCAATATTTATGATACTACATCTAGGTCAAAACTACCTTAGAGTGTCCCACATCGTTAAAATAATAATCAATGTCTCACCTTAATTTGTAAGGGAAAACGCCTCACCTCACCTGGCAAACAGCTCAGGAAAATGAAGCACCGCTCTGTAGTGCAGAAAAATGTATACAGGGTCAGTGTCAAAAAAGCGCAGTGTCCGGCAAATACAGAAGCACAGCCAAGGTGGGTGCCCAGAAAGACTCCCCACACGTGGGGGGCCCGTTAAACTATCGTTGTGCCCGCAAATGGACTGGATGCGGTATATTCACCATCAATATGACGTGATATCAACAGTCAGAGTGTTTCCAGAGCTATGGTGTTGTTAATTGTTATGTCTCTTAAATCATTCGCCAAAGATAGAGAAAAGAGAGACAATCCCCCAATAGGCGAAATGTAATCGTGGTCTCACAATGTTAGTACCATCAAAGAAATGTGCATCGCTATCGGCAATGTCGCTCGCTTCAATAAGACTAAGATCAAGTCAGGAGCGCTCCCACCCATTCTGGCAAGCGGCACATAACGCGCGCTGCTGGTCTATCAAGGAGTTAAATGAAGCCCCTCCTGCTGCCTTACCTATCCGTCGGTACTTCTGACAGCCGGCCGGGCTGTTTGGGGAGGTGCCGTGTATGGCGACGTGCACTTCCTTATTGATTCTGTGCCTGCGCATCAGGTCATGCGCGCAGAGGCCAGAACTACAGCTACTCATGGGAAATGTAGTCCGCATGGGTGACAACGAGCGTGTCTGCGCGCGAGTGTGATCAAAAAACTACAGAATAGGGAAATGTAGTTTATTGAAAAGGCTATGCGATAGCGCTCGTTTCAGCCAGTCATTAGACATAATGATACGTCAAAGACCTAGTCATATCTATATTTATATTTAGGCTCAATTTATAATACTATTCAGTAAGATATCATCATTAATGACTTGGTGATGTAATTACAACTATCATCGCATGGAGGGTCCCCGAATGTAAAGAGACTCAGTGGAGTTCGAGCTCGTGTTCTATCTTAATGTGGTTTCACTGCGTCCCTTGTATGAAGGTGTCCACCACACATAACAATTATTAGTTTGATGAACAGATCTTGAGTTCTATTGTAGACTTCCTAGTATAATCTGGTTTAGATTTTAATACAGTCAGTCATAGGATGGTCAAATGATCCGGAACTCTCTTGATAAGGAGCGACCCAGTGTGTATAGAGCTAATACCTCCCTCTTGGCGTGGAACAGGGAATTAGTATTAAGTAGTGGACCTAGCAGTGACTCTATCTGAACAGCCTCTGGATAGGTTCTGTTCCACGTCTCATGGGCAAGGTCTAACTCAGGATAGCAGACGATGGCCAGCCAGACAGACTTCTCAGAGTTCATGCATTACTGGAATGTCTATAGTGTCATCCACGGGATGTCTTCGTTGAGCCCGTTCTTATCGCAGTTAAGCTTATAGACCCATTTTTGTTCGATTTTGAACAAGTGTCCGGATATGTCCGTGATGTGGTTGGGAATGTTGGGTTGTTCTAACACAGTCCACTCAAAATCAGTGGGTCTGTGCCCTATTTGAATGAAGTCATTGGTCAGTCTTGTTGACTGCTTTTGGCATCTTATTGTGCTCTTGTGTTCTGAGATCCTGGTCTTCACCTTACGGGTGGTCATGCCAACATATCTCAAGGCGCACGGGCAGGTAATTAGATAAATCAAATTGCTGCTGTTGCAGTTAGTAAACCTTCTCTGTTCCCAAGGTCGAGTGGTTCCTATATCTACTGAGGTAGTTCTTCTCGTTTGCGGACATGCCGCACAGTTGCCACAGGGGTGGTGTCCCATCACTGGTGGCAAATTCCAAACAGTGCCCACTTGATGGATAGGCTTGGGTGGGGGTCTGGTATGTACAAGTCTGTCTCTCAGACTCGTCGCTCTTTTAAATGCAAATAGTGGTTGTGGAAGGGAATCTTCTCCTGTATTTAGGATCCTCCAATGTTTGCGGACAATGCGTTGTATGGCGTTAGATCTTGTGCTAAAAGTGTTTACACAAGTAAGCCTGTCGTTCTTGGTCTTGGGGACCGGTGGTTCCAACAGGGATTCCCTGTTATTGTTAGCCGCTCTTTTTCTTGAGCGCCGGATCAGTTTCTTGGGATAGTTCCGTCCCGAATGATTTAAGAGACATAACAATTAACAACACCATAGCTCTGGAAACACTCTGACTGTTGATATCACGTCATATTGATGGTGAATATACCGCATCCAGTCCATTTGCGGGCACAACGATAGTTTAACGGGCCCCCCACGTGTGGGGAGTCTTTCTGGGCACCCACCTTGGCTGTGCTTCTGTATTTGCCGGACACTGCGCTTTTTTGACACTGACCCTGTATAAATTTTTCTGCACTACAGAGCGGTGCTTCATTTTCCTGAGCTGTTTGCCAGGTGAGGTGAGGCGTTTTCCCTTACAAATTAAGGTGAGACATTGATTATTATTTTAACGATGTGGGACACTCTAAGGTAGTTTTGACCTAGATGTAGTATCATAAATATTGACAAATTGTGTCTTGGAATAGTCTTAACTAATGTGAGTGCTATTTGATTGTGTTTTTCATTACATGTGGATTCGCTGGCTATATCAAAAATGGACACTCACAGGAGAAAAATGGAAGTGTACAGGTGACACTTTGTATATTTGTATATTGTCCTATTTTCACTTATTATTTATTTAGCAGTAGCAACTAAGTTAATGGGTCCTGAGGAAGCGGATGGTAACACTTGACCAATAACCGCAGAAACATGTCGACCAGATAGCCCAGTCAGAAGGTATTTGTTTGAACCACCTGACTTACTTGCACTTGATTTTTAACCTTGGAGGTGCGTAACGCCAGAATAAAAGAAAACTGTATGCACCATCCAATCTTATACTTTTCAATTTTCACACTTTAATTTTTTCTTGCACTGCTCACAGTTACGACAACTCAATCCACCAGACATCCATCCATCACTCTTCTTCTCCAATATTGATCTATGGTGATAGAGTGGTGGCTATACTACTGTGGAGTAGACCACATGATGTACTGGGCGCCCACTATTGCGTAACTGATGGACATTTTTCCACAGTGGTTTACTGTCCAATCTGTCTTCCATCTCTAGAGGAATAACAGACACATAGCCAGCTACACATAGCATGTTTTGAATTCTCTGTCAGACCCACAGTTATTTTTTGTTTTTCTGTATGCTATTACGGGGGATATAACTGTGCAATGGTCTTAAAACACACCCCTTGAACCCTAAAATAAATGTTAGTTGATTGTAAATGGTCTGTGCTGCCATCACACATATGAGTGGGTAATTAACACACGGGGCATGGTGTGTGTACATTAGAAACCAGGTCATCACGCCAAGGACACAACATAGATGCTCCTACAGCACATGTACTGAACTGTATGGACTAGTTACTTACGTTTTGTAACAAGATATCAGTAAGGAACAGTAGTTAGTCGCATAATCCCGACTTTGAATACATGACAAGCTTTTGACAAATTTGCCTCCCTGGATGCCATCGATCTGCCCAATGAGTCGGGGCTATCCAGGCCACACCGGAAAAAAGACAGTGTGGCTGATTGGCATCCTACAAGGGCGTGGCCAAGTATTGCCCGTACCTACAACGCACACTCTGCCAGCAGTTACACAACCATGTCCCACAGAGAGTGTGGGTAGCAGACAAAGAGGCATGTGATGTAGGCACTCCCAGACTCAGGGAGGATGAAGACATGTTTCCGTAGTGCTCATACCTCTTGGATGCCCTCTACAGCGGAGCTAACGGGAATGTGGTCTGTGATTTGGGGGCCTGGATGCCCATGCTCTCTGGGGTGGGGTGGGAGGACAGGGAACGTGGTCAGTCCGCGGAGGGGTGTGGGCGTCTGACAACGTGCCTATCTACAGCCAAACATGCAGCGTGCCTGTACATGCTGGCCAATATAGATACAGTACATTCCTGAAGATAGGCCTGCAGAGGCACAGCGGAGCATGAGTGGAGTTGAAGGACCTCAGTGAGGAGGTTGGTCCTCACAGCGGCAACGGGGAGATGAAGGGGCAAGGCTCCGGCCACACACGTAAACACTACACTGTTCGTTGTCCGCTCATCCAAAAACACGTTTGGAGTAGAGACATCACCAGTGTCAGGCTAGGTGTCCAGACCACTCGCATCCCCCAGTCCACCTGTCCTGTCGTCTTGGCACTGACACTCACGTGCCACTGGGTCTTCATGACCCTACCAGTACCCATTAACACCCATTGTAATGAGCTGTGGCAGGCTCATTGAAGTTTTACTCCCCATGCAGCATTAATAGCGGTGTTCAGCCGCACAGTCTCCACGCTGGAGCCGTACAGTGTGGGGTATTGGGGACAGCACCACCCAAGAACGGCACCAAGGCTGACACCTGGGGGACTGTTGCCAGTGAGGTTGTGAGGTGAACCACCGAGGACCAGGGTGACATCCTGCCTGTCCCAGCGGTTCCGCGACGTATGCGCCGCCTGCGTCAGGGACAAAGCGAGTGATGGCGTCAGAGGCAATTCACCAGACGCGCTCGTGCCCCCAGACGGGTCCGCTGGGCCAGGAGCCGACGCGTAGGCCGTTGTTGGGTTGAGGGACATCATGGACATGAGGAAGTGCACTGACTCCTCCTGCTTCACATGCAGGGCAGGGCCCGGAGGTCGTGGTGCAGGCTAATCTGACAGAGCCGCATGGCCGGTGTCACCCGGATCACATGCAGCATTGCACGTGCATTGTGGGGATTTGGAAGTGCGATGACATATCTTTGACTTATTTGGGATACGTGACGACTCAGCCCTGGAGGACTGATGTGTAATTCAGGGGCTCTGATTTCTCAACACCCACGCCCAGGCACTCGTCCTACGTCCAGACCATGAGCTATAGTGGTGCAGGGCCAACTGCTGGAGTCTGAGCGGCTTGTGGGTCCAATCACACCTGGATTCATAGGTGTGTTCCCGGCAGTCGGAGCAGCTCTTGTTGTTGTGCTTGACGTGAAAACAGTGGAGACACCAACGGTGAGGGTCAGTCACCAACATGAGTCGTTGGCATTCCTAACAGGCTTTGAAACAGACATCCATATTGGCACCGTCCGGAGTCAGACAATCCAAGTGAAATGGTCAGAAGTGAACGTACTATGATTTTGGTTGAAAAATGACTAAGCTTACACTCATACGGGACCAGCGCTTGTGTTGTGAAAAAAGTTCCTGACGTGTGCACGCAGAGGTGACGTCTGAGTACTCAGACAACGTCATCACGGCACACACAACGCCAACAACACATGCTGAGCCGCAGGCCATGCCTACCGACACACAAGTGTAGTGCTGAGCGGTCCAGTGTTGATGTGCATCACAATATGTTGCAGACTTTACTCCGGTGTGAAGTGTTGTATGCATGTGATGCACATGTGAAATATGGTTGATGACATGTCTCGCCAGCTCTTCACACATCAACTGAGTCACAAGGTCACAGTCCCTGTGCTTCTTCTATGTCTGCCACACCTTGGGCATGCTGATGTATGGATGCCATGCTGATGTATGCATCCACATCCTAGACATGAGTGTAGACTACATCCCTGCTATGTGATTTCCTGGAGTCACTCTCTCAATGGTGACATGGCGTAGGACAGGGACGCAGCCTACACAATCGTACACTTGAGCATGTCTGACGCACTGTATCCCAATGGTACGTGCGTGTGTAGGCCTCATTTCCCTATTGCATTTCAGCCATACGCGAGCCAAGCGTACCCCAATGGTACGTGCGTGTGTACACCTTGTTTCCCTATTGCATTTCAGCCATACGCGAGCCAAGCGTACCCCAATGGTACGTGCGTGTGTAGGCCTCGTTTCCCTATTGCATTTCAGCCATACGCGAGCCAAGCGTACCCCAATGGTACGTGCGTGTGTACGCCTCGTAACCCTATTGCATTTCAGCCATACGCGAGCCAAGCGTACCCCAATGGTACGTGCGTGTGTACGCCTCGTTTCCCTATTGCATTTCAGCCATACGCGAGCCAAGCGTACCCCAATGGTACGTGCATGTGTAGGCCTTGTTACCCTATTGCATTTCAGCCATACGCGAGCCAAGCGTACCCCAATGGTACGTGCGAGTGTATGCCTCGTTTCCCTATTGCATTTCAGCCATACGCGAGCCAAGCGTACCCCAACGGTACGTGCGTGTGTAGGCCTTGTTTCCCTATTGCAATTTCAGCCATACGCGAGCCAAGCGTACCCCAATGGTACGTGCGTGTGTACGCCTCGTTTCCCTATTGCATTTCAGCCATACGCGAGCCAAGCGTACCCCAATGGTACGTGCGTGTGTACGCCTCGTTACCCTATTGCATTTCAGCCATAAGCGAGCCAAGCGTACCTCAATGGTACGTGCGTGTGTACGCCTCGTAACACCATTGGATGGGTTGCATACGCAACGGCAATGTCACCGTACTTGTGTGGGTATTTGAATAACTACATAGCCAACATATAGGGGAACAGTGTACTGATCAAAATGCAACCAGGTTGTCATGGATACAGAGTTTTTTGAGCCTCCTACAGGTGTTCTAGGAAATTCAGTTGGGCAAAAGTATACAATGTTGCAAATGTTGTTGTTCAGCTCAGGCTCAGTTTTCAAACCATGCATATGTGTGTCATGGCTTTATGTGTGATGTGATTGGATGGAACATAGGATGCTAACTATGGTGGCCTATCACACACTACTCCTTGGACTCACAGACCCTCTGCAGCACAAATATAAGGCAGTATGTTGCTGTGGGAGGGCTCTTGCCTGCACAACATTGGTGTGGTAACCACAGCTGCTGTCTCTGAATCCTCTGGACCCTGATTTGCTGAGCATGGAGAGGGCACCTGCATTCCCTGATGCTGAGAACAAGGCCCTGCTGGATGCCCACCTGCCAAACTACAGCAAGCTGTATGGGAGACCAGGGGATCAGGTGAGTGATGTGTGCAATACCTTGGAGTGTGCACCTGTTGTGTGTGTGACATAATGGCCACTGTGTATGTATGGTGTATAGATGCAATGTTGTTGGGAGTGAATGCCAGGGTGTACAGTGTTGTGTCAAGAGGGTTATTTCTTGTAGTGGGGTGTGTGACAGCGTGTCACGGGCTGCAGTGCACCCAGATGTAGCATACATTGCTCTGTGAGTGACATGCTCTAAGAGTGTTTAGCGCACGTCATGTCATCTGTAGCCTTTCAATGGCATGTACTGCAGCAGTGTTTGCTCACAGGCCACATACTCCTGGACAATGATGCAAATGTGTGGAGCCTACGATGCCCTGTTGTCATCAAGTATTTTGTGCACATATGTGTGTCTTTTGAACATGGACCAGGTGTACTGATGCTCTTTTACTTTACATTTGTGACAGGTATCTACCTATGAGAAGGGTGAAATCTGGCTGGACATCGCCAGGGCTGTCAGGAGTGAGGGGGGCCTCGCAGGAGGCTCAGAAGCATCAGGAAGAGGTGGCAGGACATCCGGTGCTGGACCCGCCGCATCGCCAGAGTCCAGCTGCATCTGGAAGCTCCACGCCGGCATGGCGGCACCCGCCACCTCACCCCCCACATGCTCCAGGTCATGGAAGTGGTGTTCCCAGACCTCCGTAGGCAGTTGCAGGAGGGACAGCAGCAAGTAGGGGGTAGGTACATGTCTGTTTGTTGTCATGTGTGTCACATGCTCCCTGCAGTGCTCCAAGGCATGGTAACACTCCCATAGTTTGAGTGGTGTGGTCAGACAGGCACTCCATGCATTGGCATTAGAATGTCCCAGTTTCTGCAGCTGCTTCTTTACAATTTTTGCCGTACTCCACATTTGCCCTGCGCTTTGGCTGATGTTTGTTTGTCACATGTACTCCTATCGTGCAATGTCTCAGTATGCATCTTCCTTTGCACATCATCATGTTGGAGGTGGGTCTGTGACACCTGTTGGTACATTACATGTAGCACCACATGTTCACTGTGTCTGCCATTCTTCATATTTTGGCACTGATCTTGAGTCTCAACATGTGTTTTCTGCACGAGTCTGCCTCAGTGGCCTTGGTCCATGGTACTCTTTCGAATTGTCATGTGTTGGATACAGGTGCACAATGTACATGTGCAATATTTTTGGCTTATGCATACTCACACTGGGCAGTGCGTGTGTGCATATTCGCCAAATACGTAGAATGTTGTTTCTAACTAATAATGATGGTCAGCCACACAATGAGGCTTTGGGTGTCAACAGCTGTGATGCCAGTGTGAGGTGATGTTACACTTGATTCATGTCCCAGGATGGCATCACATTTCAGTTCAGGCAGGACTTTTCCCATGTGGCACAAGGTGTAAGCAATTCAAACATGTCCAGGTCTGGGTTTGGGTGGCAGGGTGGGAAAATGAGCTGGGATGCATAATCAGCTATCCTGTTGTCAGGCAGTGGATCATCATTGTGTCTCTCATACTAGTTTTTTCCTTGCCTGTTGCTTGTATCCTACTATACATTGAGCGTTGTGTCTCTCACAATTGGCCACAACTAGACTTTGCATTGTGCAGAGTTCTGTGTCATGTGACTCATGATGCATGCCATGTTTAGAAATGAGGCAAAATGTATTGTAGCTTATATGTCTGATGTGTACAGGTGACTGATATGTTTTTGTTGTTCTCCTTGCCCACAGCAGCATCATCTGAATCTGGAGGAGACACAGGCGCGGACCAGGCAGAGGGACCCAGCGACAGTGCCACCTGCTATGAGGAGTCAGAGGGAGGCAGTGGCACGGAGGGTGAGGAGAGTCTGCAGGCCGGACGACATGTGACTGACACATCTTACCATACCGACAACTCCGAGTCAGACTCTCAGGAGGAGGGGGAATATGCAGCAATGGTCACATCTTCTTCTTTGGCTGCCCTCCCCTCCTCCAGTACCATATCCACCCTCCCAGTCGTTAGTGTCCCTAGGGTCCATGCTAGACCACGTGTCTCCTTTGTTCCCGGCACCGCAGCCCCTGCCCCTGTGTCCCCTGCTGCCCTCAGTGCTGAGACTGTGGACCTACTCCGGCAGATTGCAGTAGGTCAGACATCCATGCTGACTGTCCTCCATGGACATACACAACTGCTTACACAGGTGGTGTCGTTCATGGAGGGCATGTCATCGGCCATGTCTGATCTACGTCGGAGTGTGGCTGCCATGGAGTCAACACTGACGGCAGCTCTGTACACCCAGCAGCATCTGTCCCCCCCCATCCTTCAGACCCATCCACCTCTGCCTCTCACATACCTACACAGCATACACGCACACGTCACAGGTCAGACACACCCAGCGCACACACACAGCATAAGAAGCTCAAAGCTCCACGCACCCATTCTCAAGGGGAAGTAGGCACACCCACAGGGAGAGGGGAGACACCTCACACACGCATCCACACACCCAGTAGAACTGACTCACAGCCCTGTACCTCCACCCCCAATGTGTCCCCGGGTTCAGGTGGTAGTTTTTCGGCACTGGCTGAGGTGTGCAGCCAGGTATTTGAAGCTACTTTTGGCGATGCCCCAACCAGTGTGGATGAATCCACTCCACCTGCACCCACTCCACCTGTCCTTCCCTCTCCTGTCCATGCGGTGCCGGAGGATTCCACAGATGGTGCCCCCGTAGTTTCCACAGCGGATTAAACGCCATGTGCAGGAAAGTTTGGGTGTGAGCACACCCATGGAGGCACAGACTGTTGCAGAGACATCTTTGGACTGGCCATTGGCCTTTAATGAGCGAGGACTCTTATTTGCTTTTCTATTTTGAACCAGCTGAATAAAGCTATTATTTTCCTTTTCTGAACTTTAGTTTGTGTGAAAATGTCTGTGACTGCTGTGTGCCTGGGAGGTGGTGTGATGTTAAAATATCGGTATGTTGACATGTGTCAATCTCCTGGTGGTAATGTGGTTAAGAATGGTAGGTTTTTGTTGTAAAGGCTGGCTACTGTTGGGCAGTGGGGGGGTGTTATACACACACACTCTGATGCTGGGCACTGGTGGGCAGTGGTGGGCAGTGGTGGGGATCTCAGCCACACACACACTCTGATGCTGGGCACTGGTGGGGGTCTCAGCCACACACACACTCTGATGCTGGGCACTGGTGGGCACTGGTGGGCACTGGTGGGCACTGGTGGGCACTGGTGGGGGTGTTGTCCACACACACACTCTGATGCTGGACACTGGTGGGGGTGTTGTCCACACACACACTCTGATGCTGGGCACTGGTGGGCAGTGGTGGGCAGTGGTGGGGGTCTCAGCCACACACACACTCTGATGCTGGGCACTGGTGGGCACTGGTGGGCACTGGTGGGGGTGTTGTCCACACACACACTCTGATGCTGGGCACTGGTGGGCAGTCGTGGGGGTCTCAGCCACACACACACTCTGATGCTGGGCACTGGTGGGCAGTGGTGGGGGTCTCGGCCACACACACACTCTGATGCTGGGCACTGGTGGGCACTGGTGGGGGTGTTGTCCACACACACACTCTGATGCTGGGCACTGGTGGGCACTGTCAGGCAGTGGTGGGGGTCTCAGCCACACACACACTCTGATGCTGGGCACTGGTGGGCAGTGGTGGGGGTCTCAGCCACACACACACTCTGATGCTGGGCACTGGTGGGCACTGGTGGGGGTGTTGTCCACACACACACTCTGATGCTGGGCACTGGTGGGCACTGGTGGGGGTGTTGTCCACACACACACTCTGATGCTGGGCACTGGTGGGCAGTGGTGGGGGTCTCATCCACACACACACTCTGATGCTGGGCACTGGTGGGCACTGGTGGGGGTGTTGTCCACACACACACTCTGATGCTGGGCACTGGTGGGGGTGTTTTCCACACACACACACTCTGATACTTACACTTACAATGACATAGCAGACGTATGTCCCACACGTCTATTGCACTGGTGTAGTGCGGTGCCATACCATACCCCGAGGTCGTTGACGTACCGTACCCCAGCTGGATGGCATACATGCTGCACGTATTACACTGGTAAAGTGCGGTGACGTACTTCGATGACGTAGATGCGGCACGTCTCCGTATTGCACTGGTGTTGTGAGGTGACGTACCGTACCCCGAAGTCGTTGACGTACCGTACCCCAGCTGGATGGCGTACATGCTGCACGTATTACACTGGTGAAGTGCGGTGACGTACTTCGATGAGGTAGGTGCGGCACGTCTCCGTATTACACTGGTGAAGTGCGGGAGTGTGTGGACCAACGTACGCAGACATTACAGTCGTGCAACGGAGGTGTGCGCGTGTGGCAACACGTACAGGTATGTTGGACTTCGTTGTACTCACCTTCTGCGCCGTCGTCGGTTTCTAAGTACGAGGTGGTGGCCGTACAGGATAGGGATGAGACGGACAATGGCGTTCATGTCCTGCTTGTCGCGTACCGGAGTGCGGTTCGTGCCGGAGTGTGGTTTTACGGTAGTTTTGAGCTCTCGTAGAAAAAGAGCCGTACGGAGTGTGTTCTACACGGATCGTACTTCCTGGTTCGGGAGACGCGCTCTTTTTACGTTCGGACGTTGCGTCGAGCGCCAGCCGACTGCAATTCGTATGGACTTTCGATTCATACGCCGTTTTTTACGAGCCGTACGGAGTGACGCTTTAGATTGTGATCGTACTTGCTGATTCGTACGGGGTACGACTCGTACGGGGGAAAACGCTCCGAACCACAATTCGGAGCGCTTTTTCCCGAATCGGAATCGACCCCCATATGTCAATGGTAAATGATGATATGTTACTCCTTCTGCTACTGATGTCGGCAATTTCATACATACATAACAATCACTAGCTTCCATGGTTTCTACATAATGTACTAACAGGTTAGCAAAAACATTTAAGTCTGTATTATTTTTATTCACAATATGTAAATCTGTCTCATTTGAGGCTTCAAAATGTACTCTGTCTTGTTTTAATGTTAGCTACTTTTCCATATGCATTAGTGTCATTCTGTTTGTTTGCAGTTATTAGATAGGGAATAGCTATTGTCAGTGCTAACCATACTATAAGTACAAAAAATATGCTACATGTACACATTCTACAGCATCTTTTTACACAGTTTTGTTTCGGTTTTCACAGCAGCTCTATTATCAGCCATTTTAGACTATGAAGATTTCTTGCCTCTTTTTAACTTTTGTACGGAATACAACCTAGGGATTTGTCTTTCTTCAAGTTGGTCTCACTATCTCCACTTATTTCCAGATTCTCGAAATATTCAAGAATTACATATGTCCATTCAGAACCCTTGAATTTATTAATCAGTCTTTGCAATCGTGGACTTCTCCTTTTTGGCTTTTCTGTTGACGGTCCTGATTTGCTGGTTACTTCATTTACTTGATCAGGTTCTTCACTTATTGTCCTAAGGTGATATTTCAGTCTATTAATAACTCCAGGACAAGTATCACCTTTTCTGATACTTTTAGCTGGCACTGTGCTTTCAGCTCCTTCAAGTGCACTTTTGCTTTCATTGAATTGTGGCACAACTTGATTAATTCCGTCTTCTAAATTCCTCTCTATCTGACCTTGTCCAGGGCTCATTATCTTAGCCGTTTCTGCCTGGATGTATTCTTTTTTTATATTCTGACCCTGTCCAGGATTTTGTTTGATTTGGTGTTTTTCTTCTTCCTGAACTTGTTTGTCTTTTCGTAACTGGTCCTGCTCAGGTCTTTTAATTGATTTTCTTCTGCCTGGGCATTGTCTCTAAGGCCTATCTGTCCCATCGCAGACTCTCGGATGTTGCTTTTGTTTTCTTCTATCTGAATTCTTTGCTCTCTCCTTATCTGGTCCTCCTCAGATTCGGTGTTAGATTTATTTTCTGTAATCTGAGTACGTTCTTCTAATCCTGTCCCATCCTCACTCTCGTTCTGTCTTTCTAATCGAGTTTGACTTCTAGTTCTCACAATGATTTCAGGTATGTCCACTACTGGGTTCCAGTCATCCTGACTAGTGCTAGGTTGTTCTTATTCAGCTACTTCAGGATCTGTTACTCATGATCCTTCAGCTGTACAACCATCAGCCGTCTCCACTTCTTGAGTTTGTTGTGGTTCTATTTCGTCAGGTGCTGGTACTCTCTTGGTATGGCGTGCATGAATCCAATTAGGCAAGCCTGCACATTTTACAGCTGTTGTTGTAACCAATATAACCTGATGTGGCTTGTCCCACCTTGGTGCTAGGCACGATTCTCAAGAGTAATTTTTTACTACTACCCAGTCACCGGGATTCAGATCATGCCCTTGGTTCGGCTGCCTGGCAAAAGTGTCTTCCCCAACCTGGTGAGAGATAGAATGCACTTGGTCAGCCAACTCTTTGCAATACTCTAATACCAAATCATCAGATATCTTCAACAGCTTGTGTCCTAGAATATATGATTGCCTCATTGCCCTTCCCATGAGTATTTCATGGAGACTCAATCCAGTATTTTTGTCTGGGATACTTCTGAGTCCCATCAGGACAAGAGGTAAAGCATCAGGCCACTCCAGTGGGGTGGATGCACACACTTTCCCCAGTCTTGACTTGATTGTGCCATTCAATTGTTCCACCACTCCAGAAGCCTCTGGGCGGTATGCACAGCGCAGCTTATGTTAAATTTGAAATGATGCACAAATCAATCAAATTATTTCATTATTAAAATGAGACCCTCTCTCTGATTCAATTGTTACTGGAAAACCGAATCGTGGAATAAGTTCCCTCAATAAGAGTTTGGCCACTGTCAAGCTGTCATTCCTTCTGGTTGGGTATGCCGTACAATTTGCTTGGATTCCCTCTAACAAATTGCTTGTGGGCAAAACCTATAAGTCTTCTGTCTGGACGAGTCCCTATTAAAGTATGGTCTATGCTCCACATGCAATCCCTACTGTCTATTGAAGCTGAAACTCCTACTTTGAAGATTAATTTATTGTTTACTTCTACACTAATGCTTCTCCAATATCAGCACGTCTTTTATTTTGATGACCAATCAACGTTTAGTTTACTTGAAGTCAGTTTCGCTCCTCGGTACTCACCCCTCCTTTACAATTTTACCTCACCTACATACCCGCTGTCTCAACCAATCCCAGCGCTGCTCTCAGTGACGTCAGTTCAGCACCCGCAACTGACCCCTCCTTTGCAAGGTAATGCGAAATCTCGATTTCTTTCCATTTTACTCACTTATTTAATTAATTAACAACATAAAAACATTCGCTACTGTGCCTGATTTACTAAATTCTAAGAAAAGTCAATTTTATCCACTGCGAGTAAAACCTTTCCGCCTACTCGTCACACACTACTCGTTCTATGTTCCCTCCGCTTAAGTACTTTCCCAAGCTTTTTTTCCCACCCGCATTTCACATTAGAAACATATACATTGTATGTGAAATTTGACTTTTTCTTCTTCTCCTCTCCGGGTCAAGAGGTGCTGTTCCCAGGCACGTCTTCCTAATCAACTGTACTTGGCAGAGTTTAAATGTCACAGCTTGAAGTTTGACAGTGTCCAACGCACCTGCACACAACCCGGCAAGATGGAGATTTCAGTCACCCTCTAGGCCCAAATACGAACTAATAACAAAGTAAAAGAAAAACATGTTAGAATACGAAAATAAATGAATGCACTTATTCCTACTCTAATCCCTTTAATTTATTTTAACTATTACATAAGCTGTTTAGTAAGACATGCAAGGTTTAGTTTAACCATACCCATGTGCATTTACATGTGAGGTTAAAAGCGGCCATCTTTAATACTACTGCGCAGCTGCACAGATTTTCCCACCAAAGCGAAAGACGTCATACTACGTAGATGCAGTAGACGCATGCTCAGAAGATTCCCGCGTTTTTCGCCAGCCATATTAGGGCACTCGGGTTACTTGTTAGTAAAGCACATTGATAAGCTTCCCCTAGATTAAGTCAATGTCGTGTAGTGCAATTATGAGTATTCACAAAACTTGTTGGTTACATTATTACAGGTTATTTGAGAGGATTGAATCCAAGCAAGTTTCTTATGTACGAAACCTTGTTCAATCATGATACAATTAGGTGCAAGATCTTGTTTAAATCCTACACTGTCAGCATTAGAAAAAATAGTTAGTGTTAAAATAATTCCGAACTATGAGCATTTCCTGTTTTCCATAATACAAGTTGTGAGATATCTGATTTCAGATTGGCCAAGTTTCATAGAGGATTTGTAGGTAAAAGCGAGATAGCAAAATCTATATCTATACTAATATAATAAAGAGGGAGCCCAAAACTTTGAGGCGGGTAATCTCAGGAACCACAGCACCAATCACAACACCCAATACAGCGTTGGAAAGGGCAGTTGCAGCAGAAGGACATAGGCTATGCAGACGCCGACCATATACATTTAAAAGGTAAAAGAACCGTGCCAGCAAAGTAGTCCCTTGTGGGCGTGTCTGCGTTGTGCTGTGGGCTTGTGCTGGGGGCGTGACAAACGCTGGGGGCGTGTGGTACGTTCCGCCCTTCATGCCATGTCTCATATCGTGTGCTGTGGGCGTGTGCTGGGTGCGTGGGCGTGTGCGGGGCACGGGATTACGGAAAAAAAAGCGAGGGTTGTGCCCAATATTTCATTGTTTTTCCTTCCCAGGTTCTGTACATTCTAGCTCCGGGTGTCCACCCTGCTCCATTTAAATACACCTGCACCCCATAATCATAACCCACCCTTACTCCTTAAAATACCCCAACACCCTTAAACACTAACCCATCTTAACCCTATAAATATACCCTGTACCCCAAAACTCAAACCTATCCTTAAACCCTAAAAATACCCCTGTACCCCAAAACCCAAACCTAGCCCTGAACCCTATAAATAACCCTGTATCACAAAACCCAAACCTACCCCTGAACCCTAAAAATACCCCTGTACCCCAAAACCCAAACCTAGCCCTGAACCCTAAAAATACCCCTGTACCCCAAAACCCAAACCTACCCCATAACCCTTAAAATACCCCTGTACCCCAAAACCCAAACCTACCCCTGAACACTAAAAATACCCATGTACCCCAAAACCCAAACCTAGCCCTGAACCATAAAAATAACCCTGTACCCCAAAACCCAAACCTACCCCTGAACCCTAAAATACCCCTGTACCCAAAAACCCAAACCTAGCCCTGAACCGTAAAATTACCCCTGTACCCCAAAACCCAAACCTAGCCCTTAACCCTTAAAATACCCCTGTACCCCAAAACCCAAACCTACCCCTGAACCCTAAAAATACCCCTATACCCCAAAAGCCAAACCTAGCCCTGAACCCTAAAAATACCCCTGTACCCCATAACCCAAAACGATATCTGAACCCTTAAAATACCCAAACACCCCAAAACATATACCTCAGTACCCCCAAAATATATACCCCTATACCTATACTTACCTTATCCAACCATTTAAAAAAACATGCTTTTACCATTCATGCATTTATAACAAATTTCGTTGTAAATGTATGCGTGGTAAAAGCATATAAAATATAATACATGCGTTATAATGGCATTGCGGAGTCATGGTACTTTCGTAATGAAAGTATGAGGAGTGATGGTATGCGGAAAGAAACCCTCCCCCGGTAAATACATTGTTGGCACGGCGGCCCACATCTCCAGCAACATACTCATATTTTTTCACCACAGATTTGAAAAATGCACAGGTCTCTCTCATTGATGACCAGCACCGACATACACTTTTAGACACACCTCCCGCCACAAGTTCTAGAATTGCGAACTTTAGAGCTGGGGAGCTACGTTCAAATCTCGGCATCAGCTCAACATCCTGTGATTCCAGGCAAATCGCTTTGTCTCCCCGTGCCTACCACAAATGAATGTGTTCTTCTGTAATGTAAATTGTGCTCATGCCATGTTTTCGAGTTCGCGCTATATAATATTGCAAGGAAAAATAAAGTAGGGAAACTCGAGTTCACACACTACTGAACGCGCACTCTTAAGTGCATCAGCAGTGCACTGTGAATCGGAGCGTTTCACAGGCCTGTCACAGATAGGAAATGCTATCAAAACGAAATTCTACAAAACAATATACTACTGGCCGGCAGCAATTTATACCCGGACAACGTCGGGACGGGCTGCTAGTACTACCCAAAATGAAACAAATATTTGTTAAAATAAAACACCTCTACAGAAACTAGAGGGCATATGTACAATAGAAGTGGTGGAGCATGCAGTTATCCTCCTTGGCTTAACGCTGCACTCCACCACTTCTGAAACGTAAGGTAGCACCATATTTACAACAATATGGTGCAGCCCTGCATTGCCCCCTGTGCTGGTGCTAAATTTAGCAGCCCGGCGCAAACGCAGGCACTCTTGCACCATAGTGCAAGGGTATCTGCATTACAGGGGAAGATTGTTTGTGTGCAGAAAGGTGTCCCTTCCTGCATAAACAATCTTTAAATGGCGTTTTGTAACTTCTATCTGTGCTGCTTAATGTTACACACATGGAAGTTGCAATCATTTTAAAAAAAATGATTCCTGCACATAAACAATCAATCGCATATTGCTGTTTCCATATTTGCTGCACAACGCAGCGCATATGGAATCAGCAAAAATTCGGAGAAATTAAACATTTCTCCTCATTGCGCCAGGGTAAGACCAAGTTTTCCTTGGTAATAATTTTGGCACTGCCCCATATTTACGCCACCATTGTAAATATGGGGCAGCATCAAAATCAATGGGTGTTGTGGTGGACTGCCCAATGCAGCACCCATTGCACTCCCCTTTTCACGCTACGTATAGTGTGAAAGGGGGCCTTATTTATAAAGCAACTAGCTTACCCGTCGCGCGTTGCTGCGATCTCAGAAGAAAGGAATGTTGCTGCTGCTCAGAAAGATAATTATCTCAGTTTCCTATGTTTTCTGGGATTGGCCTATATCTTCTGAATACCTCTGAATGGCCTTTTAAGGTGAAATTTTAACTTTTTTCTCTGGTTTGTGTATGCTTTCTAATGATACTTGTGTCTCACACTCGATATTTGCCCCTGTGTCTTTCACCCTAGACTACTTCCCTTCCGGTTCTATTTCGAACCGGATTAGGCCTCATCGCATTTGGTATACTTTTGAACGCGAGCACGAGAGCACAGCGCTTACACGCTCATACCTTGCGCCCCCATCACGACTCGGGTTCCTTCCCGATCCCGCACCGTCTCGCCAACACTCCGTCTCGGCACAACGAAGACTGATTCGACATGTTTGGGCAGCTTCTCCGGCCCCCTCAACACACGTAGCTGCGCTCGAGGAGGGCCGGGTAACATTAGAGGAATTCACCTTCGGAGCGATTCTCGATGGTCGTTCGTTTGAGAAGAACGGGCTTGATCAGTTTGTATTCGAACAGCTTATAATCTTGCTTCGATATTTAAAAAGATTTTATGCCAGAAACCTTCGCGGGAGTGTACTCAACAACTTCCCACAGGTTCATGGCGATCGGATGAATGGTGTAGTAATGCATAAAGGACAGACAGACAGACATACATTCGTTTTTTTTATATATATAGACATTAAGCCAAGTTAAATTTGCTGCCTTGTAAATAAGGCAAAGCCCCTATCGCCACTACAACGTCGTGAAAAGTGATGTTGTGGTGGCGATAAGGGGCTTTTAAATATGCCCCTAGAGTTTTACATCCAAGGAGAGCAAAGATTATGTCCTTGTGAAATGAACTTTTCAGTCTTCCTGCAATCCCTTTAAAATAGATTTTGAAAAGATGTCATAGGCAGTCCTCATCACTGAAAGGATCTACCACAGTAGTTGTTAACATCTTTCTGTCAAAGGGAGTTTGCCTTTGACCAATTCTCACCAAATGCCTGCCTTTTGTTAAGCAATTAAAGCCTTTTACCACAATGTAATCCTTATTCCGGAAGGATAATATTTATCAAACATTTTTATATAATACATTGGATTCTGTAATCCCTGTACAAATGCCAGTTTCTAATTTCTTTACAATCGGCAATTTGTGACGCACCCAGTCACCATTTATGTATGTATGTACATGTATTTATATAGCGCAAATCACCGACCCAGTATCTAAGCGCTTGATTAGGGAACCCTTCTGTGGTAAATAAATAAATAATACCCTATTTTTGAATGAATAAATGAATAACAGATAGCTCAATAAATAAGAGTCAAGATTCGAGGTAGTAGGAGTTTTGCAGGTTTAATACAGCAAATACAGGAATAGGATGGCAAGGCCCAGCAGCGCTGCCGGGGTCAGGATCGGGACAAGGGGAATAACTTTTTAATAACAGTGCATGAGCATATATACATAACGCAAACACATAGCATTACATTGCAATAGGCGTAGCAGTGGGTGGAGCAAAAGGCGTGACGCGTAGCAGTCGCGAAAGATAAGGGTGAAAAGAGGTGTAACAGGGCGTATACATAGACATGTGATGCAAACGTAACAGAATATGTCATGAATGGGGCGGAAACCATGGAGGGGGCTACCTGAGGAGCCGGGACCTCTAACCTGATGGTGCGCGCAAACTAGCAATGACGTGTTACTAGGAGAAGCTGGGGGCTATGAACTCTGTGCTAGGAGCAGAGACTGAAGTCTAGAGAGTCAGGGCGACATGTACCTAAACAGCATCTAGTATCTGATGTTTAGAGAACATGTTGATATAAACTAGAAGTCAGGAGGGGAAAGGCTAACTTGATTCTAAGACTGGACCATGCATTATTCTACATGTAGTGCGTGATGAAGAATATTAAATGACCATTAAATGCAGTATTTCTCTAACGTGGAGACGTGAAGGCTAGACAATGACGGAAACTATCGATGCGATTCAGTAGCTTTAGGAATGCAGAGAAGGAGGACTGAACTGATAACTGGAATCATAACATATTCTTGGCAGACTCAGAGGCAGAGCCAGGGTGAGCCGGGCACTGCGAGGCAGGAAGTAAGTGAAGGGTCGAGGATACAGGTGGGGGCTGTATCGCTCCTCAGCGAGGCTTCAGGAGACAGGAGCTGAATCTGGTGTCCGGGCCCTTTTGAGGCCTAGAAACGGGGACTTTTCAATAGAATAACGTGCACACTGAGAAACGTGGCAACGTAGCTTTACATAGGCCTGATATTCGTAGTATTCACGAGAACTGGAAACTGGCATACTAGAGGTGGACACAACTGTAATTGCGTCATTAATCGAACATAGGGAATGCATATGCATATTTAATCATGCACACATAACATATGATGGATGACACGTAGGGACACAGAACATGGCAAAATTTACTTTTCCACATTCCCTCCTTGTCACTACGTTTCCATCAGGAAACATCAATATTCATGATACCATCTATCATTTCATACAGTATAATTTGCTCGTCTCGAATTATCCTGGAACGGGATTTAGAACGGGGCTTGGGACTAGGAATACAAGAGGTAGCACAGATGCCGCAAATCGCAGGGCCACATTGTATACAGAGGCAGCAGCTGAATATGATCGCTACTGCAATACCTAGAAAGGACAAGACTTTCCATCCCCAGGCGGAAATTATATTCCAGAACCAACCGGACCATGTCCAGGTGCCTGGATCTTGGTGTAACAGATGGGCAATTTTATGGAGTCTGGTTATAGCTGAATAAACAGACGGCGCGTTATTTGGAATGAAAATGCAGCAACTAGATCCGATGACTCTACAGGCCCCGCCCCTATCGGCCAGTATGACGTCAAGGACGAGACGATTCTGTAAAACGACAAATCTCATAGCAGATTGCTCTTCAGTTAAGTTACCTAGAGCAGAGGCAGTCTCATTTACTACAGCTTCGAGGGTTCTGGTTAACCTACGGATTAGCTTACTATTCTGGATAGGTCCTATAAAGAAAAAGAAACCTCTGTTGAAATCTGTATACTGTTCTAGAGCAGTTTCAGTATAATCGACAATTGGGGACTCCCTTCTATGTCTAATGTGTACTAGATGTGTGTTTCTATGATAATCAGGTGGGGCTAGGAAAACTGGTGGCAGTAGGAAGGCAATGTAACAGGTTCCCTCCCAATCGAGGGGCAGACGAACATATGCAGTTTGACCACAAATAAAATAAGAATGACGTGAAGCTTTGAAAATGGATTTCCCACTGTCACTATACTTGACAATAGTAGTACAATCACTATGTCCTACATGTACGGAACCATTATTTCGGACACATAATTCGCCTTTAACTGGTAGTACTGAAATAGCAGGTAAGTCTGGAGTAGTATCAGACTGAACATTCAGGACCATGAAATTCGAAGAATAGTTACCTAAATTATACACTTCATTTTCTAGATCTAACCCGGTTCTGTGGGGGAGACCTTGCTTGTCTGGAAAACATGTACTGTTAAGAAAAGACATATCTGTTGAGGATGACGTTAACGTGGACCATGCTCCACACGAACCATTATGTGAAAATGGATAAGGAAAAAGTGGCAGAACTCCCTTCGGTATCTGGAAAGGGGGGAGTCGACCACACACCCAACAATTAGTGGCATTGCTGGTCTGATGTGAGTAATGTAACATGCGGATGAAAGAATTATTTTTCATAGCGAGGCGGTAAGAGAGTTCATGAGGAGGCAGATCACTAAACGTGTGCTCTACTGTAGCATTAGCAGACTTATTTACATGAAGAACTGGGAAATACAAGAAAAATGCATAACTGGTGCAGGAAATCATAATGCTGAGAAACAATATGAAACATAGAAAAACGATACATCGAATTGAGTTTTGACTAACTCTCTCACTATGGGGGTCTATTTTATACATGTCAGAAACAGTCTAACCGTTTCACCTAGGGGAGGACTTAGACAATCAAACTGGCTGACTTATTTTACTAGACCGGAGTTTCAACTTATACTCCTGTTGCGGAGTTTTCTCTAACAGGGGAGGGTTTGTAGCAATGTCTTTTGCGGGACAGTCCTTGAGAACAATATTTTGGCAATCCTTCAAATCCTGGGAAATGTTCTTTGAGACGGGTTTCAGTCCATAAAACGTCTTTATATGTGAAAGGTGCACCCAGCCTTTGCGACCCTCCAACTTCACGGCTGTACGGGTGGCGAGGAGGACCTGTCGGGGCTCCTTCCAGCGTGGCTCCAGCGGACTTGAGCGGTCGAAATTGCGGACCAAGACCATGGATCCTGGAACGATTTCATGCGGTGCCACCTCGGTATTGTCTGGAAATGCGGCGGCAACCTGTGAACGACAAGAGTTGAGGGCAGACATCAAGGAAGCTAGGTAATCTGTCAGCATATTACTTGAAACATCGGTAATACTTCGGGGTCTAGGAGTACCCCACATGTTAGGGGGGCGGCCGAAAACGACCTCATACGGGGACAGACCTGATCTGGAATGTGCGACCATGCGCATATAAAATAAAGCGACTGGCAGAGCTACTAGCCAGTCCACACCTTTCTCTTTACATACTTTTGCAATACGGATTTTCAGAGTCTGGTTATGTCTCTCTACGAGACCGGCTGCTTCAGGATGGCGTACACAATGAAACTTCCACTGGTACCCCAACAAAAGGGAAACATGCTTCATTAACTCAGATGAGAATGGCTGGCCGTTGTCAGAATATACGACTCTAGGGAGTCCATAACGGGGGAAGAACTCACGAACCAACTGCTTGGCAGTGGTCGCGGCTGTGTAATCTGGGACTGGATATGCTTCTGTCCACCTGGACAAAGCGCATACAACTACAAGGACATACTTGAAACCTCGAGATCGTTCCATCTGAATATAATCCATCTGGAGGACTTCAAAAGGGTGGTCAGGGGGCTGGAATCCACCTTGTTCCACCGGGACACTTTTACCTGGATTAAACTGGCAACATATCATACAGGTACGGACTTTCTGTTTGGCTGCAGCTCGTAAATGCTTGTTGAACCAGATGTTCTGGATACTGTCTAACATAGCTTTTTCTCCTAAATGTGCTGGACTATGTGCGGTATTAATAATGACTTGAACCATAGAGTCGGGGAGAAACCATGTGGCTCTACCCTTCGTTAACCATCCTTGATCTGTCTGGACCCCTCCTTGTTCGGACCATTTCTTGATTTCTTCGGGAGTAGCATGTAACTGTATGTCTATGACATCTTGTGTAGGGTCTTTAACTGTCATACATGTAATCGGATCTGGAGTGTGTGTCATGTTAACTGGAATGTCTAGAGTCTGTGCTGTAAGCTTGGCTGTGCGATCTGCTAGATCGTTACCTTGAGAAATGGTGTCAGTAACTTTCGTATGTGCTTTGCACTTCATGATAGCGATAGATGTCGGTAAATGTATGGCATCTAACAGAGCTTGAATAAGGAGACCATGCTGAATCTTGGTTCCATGAGAAGTCATGAAACCTCTCTCCTGCCAGAGCACTCCGAAGTCGTGTACAACTCCAAATGCGTAGCGTGAATCTGTGTAAACATTAACTTTCAAGTTCTTGGCGTGTATGCAGGCTTGTGTCAGAGCAACTAGCTCTGCTGCTTGAGCGGACAGGGTGTCAATACGGTGTGTTTCAATAACTTCAGTGTCAGTAGTCACTGCATACGCGGCGACTAGTTCTCCTGTACTTGTTCTCATACATGAACCATCCACATAAAGTGTCAGGTCGGGGTCTGGTAACGGAACATCTGTAAGATCTTGTCTTGGCTTTGTCGTAATGTTAACTACTTCCACGCAGTCATGTGTGGCAGAATTCGGAGTAACTGATGGTAACAGTGTAGCAGGGTTCAGGATGTTGCAGCGTCTGATTTCTATGTGTGGCTGGAACAGTGTCAATTCATAACCTGTTAAACGTGCAATTGTCAAGTGCTGAGTTTGTGTTCGGTTTAAAAGAACTTCCACGGAATGTGGAACTTGTACTGTCAAGGAGTGTCCTAAGACTATGGAATCACTTTGTCTGATAGCTAGGGCTGTGGCTGCAACTGACTTGAGGCACGCAGGCAGAGCCTGGGCTACAGGATCTAATGTGCTCGAAAAATAAGCACAGGGCTTGTATTGTCCTGCTTGATCTTGTGTGAGAACAGATAATGCTGTACCTTCGCGTTCAGTGACGAAAAGTGTAAAAGGCTTACTGTAGTTCGGTGTCGCTAGAACTGGAGCTTGGCATAGGGCTTTCTTTAACTCATTGAAACTAAGTGTATGTTCAGATGTCCAAGGGAGGACAGTCGATACGGCTGCCTCCTGTGTCGTTAACTGTATCAGTGGCTTGGCTAGAAATGCATACTGAGGAATCCATTGTCTGCAGTAAGAAGTAAGGCCGATAAAAGCACGTACCTCCTTCTGGGTCTTGGGCTGAGGAAGACTCGCTATTAACTGGATACGGTCTGGTGTCAACTGCCTACCCCTCTTGGACAGTAAGTGTCCTAAGTAGACCACTTGCTGGACACAGAATTGAAGCTTAGAAGGGGACACCTTGTGCCCCATCTCGGCTAGGAAATACAAGACTGTAAGGGATGCTCGCTCGCAAGCACGTTCAGAACGGGCTGTGATCAGGAGATCATCGACATACTGGAGCAGGGCAGTGTCAGTTGGCATGTGAATGTTGTCTAGTTGTCTTTTAAGTGCTTGACTGTAAATGCTAGGGCTTTCTGTGAAACCTTGAGGAGCGCGTGTGAACATATAGCTCCTTCCATTTAAACAAAATCCGAAAAGGAACTGGCTGTCTGGATGAATAGGGACACTGAAAAACGCGTTCGTGAGGTCGATTACAGTAAAGAACGTGGCTTCGGAATCAATGGCTGTCAATAGGGAAGAGATATCTGGAACGACTGGGTACTGAGGAATAATACATTTATTAAGTTCTCGTAGGTCAATCACTAATCGATATACTGGGGGTGCATTTGGATCAGTACGTTTCATGACTGGAATGATCGGGGAATTGCATACATTGGAGTCAGTTTCTACAACCACTCCTTGAGCCATGAGCTCGTCAATAATTTTGGATAAGGCTGCTACAGCCTCAGGTGGCAATCTGTACTGTCTGATTCGTGGTAACACCACACCTGGCTTGAGAGTCACACGATAGGGTGTGATTTGCATATAACCAACATCAGTTGGACCTTGCGCCCATAGATGCTGCGGAACATTAGACAATCTGGGATCAAAATCTCGTAATACATAGTGACCCTTAAAGTCACGTAGGAACAATCGTATTCCCTCTGGGGAACAGCATATAACTGCACCTAACTCTTTCAGTGTTTTAATGCCTAATAGGTTTTCTGGACATGACTTAGTAAGTAACAGATCAGTAGTGCGGGACAATGGACCTACTTCTAGAGTAACTGGCTTTGATATTTCATTTACAATGGGTTTTCCTGAAAATCCAAGGGAAACATTTCTTGAGCCTGAGAGCGGAGCCCCTGGAACTTCGGCGTGACTAATTGTGGTCCTACTTGCCCCTGTATCAATCAAAAACTTTCTGTCTTTCCCTAATACTTGACTGTGAACATAGGGACCTTCTTGATCTACAGGTATCTCGATGAGAGGCAAGCCTACCTCCCTCTCTAGGCTGTTTCATGAATACTGCTGGTACTCTGGATACTCAGACTGTGCATACTGGTACATCTGCTGTGTAACGTGCTGTGTTGCAGCAATAGGCTGCGGTGCGGTAACTGTCTGTGGTGCATTCTGTGGCTGAGGAGTCTGTGAAACTTGTTCTTGTCTAGGCGGACGTGGTCTTTCTTTAGTCTTACCAGTAGCTATGTTGTGTTTCAGAACTGCACACTCGTTTATAAAATGACCTGGCTGTTTACAATAATTGCAGTTCCCTTTAACGGGAGCTGCAGGATGACTGGCTTGATTCGGACCCCTCTTCTGACTGTCTTGAGGAACAGATTGTGCAACTAGTACTTTCATTTTTGTGTCTTTCATACGTTTTCTCTCGTGTTCTTGTTCTTCCCTGATCCTATTCTGGTGGTATTGGAGCATCTGCAACATCTGGGACGGGGTATTAGCTTGCCAGGTACTTTCGACTTTCAAAACTCGATTTTTAATTTGTGGACTTGAATTCTCGACTAATTTAGTAACAAAAAGGTGAGGGTATGACTCACTACTTGTCTTGAGGCCACTGTTGATGCTAAAACATTTCTCAAATCTGGAATAAAAATCACTAATATCTTCGTCTTGTTTCTGTTTACAGGCTGAGATTGCATCCCAGTCTTCTTTTCTAGTTGTCAATAATCTAGGTAAAACTTGTATTAATAATTCTGGTAATTCTTTACATTTCGCTCCAAGACCGGTACCTGGTACTCGTGCCTTGTCTTCAGCTTCTAGAACTGCCCAATCGATCTTTTTCTCTCCCACCTCCCATTCTTTTTCCTTGAGCTTTTCATACACCCCTGCGAGCAGCAGAACCTTTAACATTTTAATTATATCCGGATACGTGTATTCTCCCATACGGAGCATGTCTTTTAATTCTCTATGGAACCCTGCTGGATCTTTATCATGACAGGGAATTAATTTCTTCATCTCTAGGAGTTCCATCTTTGTAATCGGAGTGTAAACAAACACTCGTTCTAGTTCGCCACCCGTTCCTCTAACTGGGTGGACTTCTCGTAACGGATTCTGTCTCTCTATGTAAAATGGTTTACTTTCTGGGGGTGAGACATGAACAAAATGCGGGTTCAGAAACGTTCTATGTTTGTGACGCTGTTCTAGAATGACACTAATTAAGTCGGTACCTAAACCTTTCCATCTATACTGGAGTAACTCGTTCAGGATATCATGTAACGGGCCTGGATCAGAGTGCTGACCCTCATACAATGTAATGAGGTGCTGAATCATATACATACCCGCCAGTCGTTGTTCGGCTGGGGGCATTTTCAGAAACATTTGTGCCACTATTTCGTCTGGAAAAGTGGTAGAATCAGTAATCCATCGGACTGCTGATCGGGCTAGTTCTTGTTCATGCATGGTACTCAACTCACTGTAACCGATTCGTGATTTCAGAATGTGATCGGTAGCTTGAAACACTTGTTCTAGAGAACCTTGTTCTGGTGCTGGATGATGAAAAATAGACTTGTGTTCTAGGCGTAAATGGCGATCTGGAAATCTAGATTTTCCTACATACGCTATTCTGTCGGGATTCTCGTCGTCTAACTCTTCAGGATCAGAGTTACTTTCTTTCTCGCTTGCTTGTGCTGCTTTACGCTGTTCGTGTAACTTTATTATTTCTTTACGGATTTTCTTGTACATACTCTCCATAGCACCGACGGTCTTGTGCTTACCCTCGGCTATATTATCACTCCACCTTGTCAGGGTTTTCATTTCAGCCGGATCTTTAGACGGGTAATCTTGTTCTCTTATTAGACAATTGATCAGAAACTTTAATATCATGAGCTGGGTCTCAGCTTTCCTTTGAGACATGGCCTCGCCAATGCTTTCTGGATCATCCCCTGTACGGATGAAACGATATATTCTGTCTAGATCTTCTTTCATATTCGGTAAGGTGACTAGATACTCGGTCACCTTTCTTACGCGGAATGAATATAAAACCATATTATCCTCGCCTGGGACTGGATCATAGCCGCATTCGGCAAGGGATTTTCTTATTTCTGCTACAGTCTGATGTCTGGGCGTACGCTGTGATGCTTGCATATGTAATTCGGCTGTCGTTAAACGCTTGTGTGGCGGCGGGGTTTGAGGAGTACCTCCCCCTGCGGCCCCTAAACTAGAGTCGTCTACTGAGGCTCTTCGTCCTGGCAGAGTGGGAAATGGAAATGTAGGCTGGACTTGTATGGCGGGCTGGACCGGGGGTACCGTAACAGGTACTCCGGTGTCTGGAGGAGCGGGAAGTGCCTGATTTACAGGGACTGGCGGAGCGCGAACAGGATTTGCATATTCTGGGACTGTGTCGTCCAAATAGGACGAAATAAAAATATCAGCTGCGGTCTGTTTGTGACGTAGCTTGGTCGGAACTAATGGTGGCGGGAAATTACTGGATGCCTCTGGGGTCGCTTTTGGCAAGCCCTCGGCAAGGAGAGGATACATACCCCTAATAAGGGCATGCCTCTGTCTGTCTGACTGTTCGGCTTTGACTTGTTCACCTATCTCGATTAGTTCTTTTTCTTGTGCTCGTTCTAAGGATTCTCTACTTAATTCTGACTTTCTGATTTCTTTTTCAGTTCTTTTATGAGCTTCTTTGCGCCATAACTCGATGGCATCTTTCTGTGACTGTCTGGCTTTCTTTTTCCATAATGCCTCTTCTACTCGCATGATGCACTCGGCATCCCATGTACCCGATACGGGCCATCTATACTTTTCTTCTAACTGTTTGGTATAATCCACCCATAAGTCTAGATACAAAATGGCGCTTATGCCATGCTTCTGATACATAAAATGACCTGGACTGTCCCTAGGCGGAACTGGAACTGCTGCTTCCAGCAGACCCTTTCTAGTTTTTAACTGACGTAACTTAGAAAACAAGGGCATGACTGGACTGTAATCTAGACACAATACAATACACAATGAACACGATACTTATTCCCCATTCATACCACGACATTAAAATACATGAAGAACATTTAAAAATAACAGTTCGAACAGAATACTACCTGGAATACGGAACACAGAATACATGAATTTCCTCGAGAACAGAACTGACTGGAACAGAAACTAGGTGCACTGCTGAAACAGTACGAAACTTACCGGTCTCATAAAGAGACACGTCAGGACCCGCATCCACCGAAGTGGACACTTCGTTTGTGGGTCTGTGTACCACCAACCCACGGACCAGAGTCAATTAAATTGACCCTGTCTAGATACTACCCCAGTAACGGTACTCACCGGGCAGCAAGAACGGAAGGCCTCAGACTGGACGGGACTGCTTGGACGCCGGACGGACGAACTTCGGACTTCTGTTACAGGTGGGCCTCCGGATACCTCGGACCTTGGACTCTCGGCTTGGGCTCTGGTCGGGACTCGCCGCGTTCCTCCACCGTCTCGTCTGGATGCTGGACCGCCTCCTCCGTCTCCTCCGTGGGCCTGAGGGATACTTGAAGCAGAAATATCTGCCGGTGCGCAGAAGAGTTCCGTCACGACTGCAGAGGGTCAGGGGGTCGGCGTGGCTTCACCGACGCGTGGGGAAAGGGCAAGTCCCTATTCGGGCGCCATTATGTGGTAAATAAATAAATAATACCCTATTTTTGAATGAATAAATGAATAACAGATAGCTCAATAAATAAGAGTCAAGATTCGAGGTAGTAGGAGTTTTGCAGGTTTAATACAGCAAATACAGGAATAGGATGGCAAGGCCCAGCAGCGCTGCCGGGGTCAGGATCGGGACAAGGGGAATAACTTTTTAATAACAGTGCATGAGCATATATACATAACGCAAACACATAGCATTACATTGCAATAGGCGTAGCAGTGGGTGGAGCAAAAGGCGTGACGCGTAGCAGTCGCGAAAGATAAGGGTGAAAAGAGGTGTAACAGGGCGTATACATAGACATGTGATGCAAACGTAACAGAATATGTCATGAATGGGGCGGAAACCATGGAGGGGGCTACCTGAGGAGCCGGGACATCTAACCTGATGGTGCGCGCAAACTAGCAATGACGTGTTACTAGGAGAAGCTGGGGGCTATGAACTCTGTGCTAGGAGCAGAGACTGAAGTCTAGAGAGTCAGGGCGACATGTACCTAAACAGCATCTAGTATCTGATATTTAGAGAACATGTTGATATAAACTAGAAGTCAGGAGGGGAAAGGCTAACTTGATTCTAAGACTGGACCATGCATTATTCTACATGTAGTGCGTGATGAAGAATATTAAATGACCATTAAATGCAGTATTTCTCTAACGTGGAGACGTGAAGGCTAGACAATGACGGAAACTATCGATGCGATTCAGTAGCTTTAGGAATGCAGAGAAGGAGGACTGAACTGATAACTGGAATCATAACATATTCTTGGCAGACTCAGAGGCAGAGCCAGGGTGAGCCGGGCACTGCGAGGCAGGAAGTAAGTGAAGGGTCGAGGATACAGGTGGGGGCTGTATCGCTCCTCAGCGAGGCTTCAGGAGACAGGAGCTGAATCTGGTGTCCGGGCCCTTTTGAGGCCTAGAAACGGGGACTTTTCAATAGAATAACGTGCACACTGAGAAACGTGGCAACGTAGCTTTACATAGGCCTGATATTCGTAGTATTCACGAGAACTGGAAACTGGCATACTAGAGGTGGACACAACTGTAATTGCGTCATTAATCGAACATAGGGAATGCATATGCATATTTAATCATGCACACATAACATATGATGGATGACACGTAGGGACACAGAACATGGCAAAATTTACTTTTCCACACTTCCTGGTATTCCCCTGTGAGATACCCCGGCAGGGTATCCACAAGGTGAAAGCCAGGCATCCCGCCGCGAGGGGCCGTAGTGGAGATTAAGCAAGCTATTGCCCAGAGTCGCAGAGTGTGACCCCGTGAGTCGAGTACGCACCGGAGCGAGAATTGTCGAGTCTGTGGAATTTTTGAGTCCGAGACCCGCCGAGGCGGGGAATCGAACCCTGGTCCACTGATGATCTCAGCTTCCGGGTCTGCCGCCTCTAACCACTGAGCCACGCTTCTCCACTTAAAAAATTTATAAAGTAAAGCCATCAGAATTCGACTATTAGAAGTTATTACAGTTGAGTTCTGACACCACGATGCCTCATGCCAAAGCAGCAGCCAGGTAACAGGCAGGTAAGGTCATGGGGCATAACTGAAGCAGCTGTTTAAAGCAACCAAAATGGAGCATCTGCTCTATTTGTTTGCTTACAACGAGAAGCAGAGAGAACATGTTTATTTTTTGCACTCCTTAGATGGTTAGAGAAAAGCTAGAATCTTTCTGCATGTTTTTGCCCATTCCAAACTAGTGCGTTTTAAAAAAAAGACTTATATTGAATTGTTTCTAAAATCTGTGTGCAACACATAACTGATAGGTGTTTGATGTGTTTCATTTTTCACTAGAGGTTTTCTTTTATTCTCATGTTTGCAAACATGCTCACTCTTTCTTATGAAAGAGCTACACAACAACGTTTTGAGTGGTTAGTGGGAAATGTGATGTTTTGACCATGTATTATAAAATAGTGAGTATGGTCTTCTATTAACAAACACTGGTGAATACCATCCCATGTTTCGCCATATATTGGGACCAGCTTAAATGATTGTATCCTGGAGACTGGCATCACAGAGGCCACTACTGCAATTTTGTCCTGATGAGACCCCCCTGAAATTTGAAGAGCGGTCGAAACACCATTGACAACATAGGATAACAAACAAACATACAGTTTCCTTTTGTGACCTATCAAATTACGGAGATATAATTCATAAAGAGAGGAGAATAACATATTCTACTTCAGAGTTCCATCACTATGTATATTTATAGCTAGGAAGAACGTGTGCTCATTTGACAAATAACTTGCAATAAGTCCCTTGTTCTGGTAATTTTGACATACCGAAAAAGTCAACCTACTATGGAGAATTAGAACGGCACAGGAGGTCTACGTTAAAGATTCCAGAAAAGAGTTTCTCACATGGACATTTGCTTAATTTGTCCCTGTACAAATTAAGCTTTAACCTCTTCGCACTTAGTGACATTGCCAACTATTTATTTTGTAGAATTAAAGACACTATTAAATAAAACAGTTAAAGAAGTATTTAATTGCGAATATTCAAGAATTATATGTGCAATTACTTTAGAGAATACTACCCCCTGCAAGTACCTCTCATAAATGTAGGTAGCACTGTGTAGGAGAGGTTAATAGGGTGTGATGATATTGCTAGAATTGCCCTGTTAAAATTCAGAAAATATGTTACACTAAAAATGAAGAACCAGGAAAACACAAAGGAGCAAGCATTGTCAGATATACAGAATTCAAAGAAAAGTTGGAGTGCGTTAAAGCAATTAAATTAATATGCAGGATATTAATAATCCAACTTTTTTTAATGAATATAAATCTATTCTTTCTAACTGAAAAGGTTGTCCAGGTACTAATTTAAAATCTTATAAGGGCAAAAAAAAAATCCTCACTGGCACATATGTGCTTAGCAAACTTTTTTGTACATGGGAGCAGATGGTGATAGTAGCAGAGGTGATGTCGAGTAGGACTAATGCTTGGATGTATTGATAATTTATCTTTAATCCTTGCAATCAGTTCAATATCGAGCCCGGTGACTAACCCTCGTCCACTTATGGTCTGTGACTGACAGTAACTTCAAAGGCTGTCAGCAGAGGCTCACGCTGTCCCTGTGGGGAGTCATCGACTGGTCCGATGGTTTGACTAACCAGCGGTAAATATCCTACTCAGATAAAATGGACCTCTATATGGATCCACCGGGTATTAGTCCTCGCTGACCTAGGTAGAAACAAATCTCTGTTCCCATTGCCTGGCCAACACTCCTCTGGCACCCTTGAAAGGCATGCTAGATGTTACAGCACATCCTATGAAAGGTCTGAAGAAGGTTGACAACACCAGGACAACTTTGTCACCCCTCTAAATCCACATTATTTTTAAGAGGTGTTCCACCACCTACAAAGATATGGCAAACTACATTCATTCATACCTGAGCAGATAATTAACCACTTCAGGTGAGCAGTGCGAAATCAAGAGCCAGGACATCCCTAGACTTGGGATCAAGAAATGCAGGAAGGAAAATATCAGCAACAGGCATTCTCCATTTACACTCCTATGGCCTCATTTACTATACATTGACGCATGGCAGCTCAGCAAGCTTTCCTGCTGCCTGTCGTGCATCAAAATTAAATATCTACAAGATATGCAGGCACATGCATCAAAAGAAAAACGGTTGCGACTGGTATTTTTGCTTTTGGGATATATCATCATGGTGAGGCACACACTTGCACTGACAGACCATTGTCCCTTACACTTGGTAACAGAGTCATCTATCAAGTATTAAGCCTGATCTGGTGCCATAGAGTAGCTGGAATCTGCTTCATTACGTACATGCAATTCACACCCTTAAAGCCAGAGATTTGTACATAAAATCCTCACGATACAAACTCGAAAATTAGTATTTTTTTTCTGAAAAGTGGGATATAAAACACAGCTTTTCTTGAATTTGAAAGTCTGTACACAGTTCTGTAGTTTTGTTAATTAATATTACAAAATGTATAAAGGTTTTTCAATAATTTTAGTACATTCAGCCGGCGAAACATATGTTTTAAGAGGGATTAGAGCATTAACCAATTTTACTCATGGATCCGTGCAGTTAGGATACAAAAAGAGAAAAAACATGAATGTGCAACTACATATATATATATATGGTGCATTCCTGCCCGTTCCCTTTCACGCAGTGCTGCGTGAAAGGGAACGGGCAGGAATGCGCCATATTTAACATTACACAGCGCATTCCTGTCCTTTCCTAGCGCAGGCACACTTTTGACTGTCTAGTGTCAATGCGGGCACCCTTGCATCATGGTGCAAGGGTGCCTGCATTGTAGGACTCCTAAACTGAGAAAAAACCTAACTTTAATACTTTTGGTATTCACAGAAGGCATTTAGGAGTCCAAAAGTTAGAAGTCCTAACTTTACTACTCCAAAACCGAGAAATATCCTATCTTTAAGACTTTCAGTATTCATAGAAGGCATTTAGGAGTCTTAAAGTTAGGACTCCTAACTTCTGTGAATACCGAAATGAGTAAATGCCTTCTGTGAATACCAAAATGAGTATGTGCCTTCTGTGAATACCAAAATGGTAGTAAGTTTAGGATTTTGTCTTAAGTTAGTTCTGTGAATCGGGCCCTTAGATTATACATTTATCAGATGGCAAAGTGTAACTAAATTAAGTCAGCTCTAGTACACACTGCCATGTCTGGGTTTGTTTTGAAATGGAACTTCCTAGGATGACTTCAATAGAATTTCAGATATTGTTCCTGCTGAAGGTAGCCCAATACCTTTTGGCTGCTGATGTGGTTAGTTCTTAATTTTTATACGGTCCAGGACAGCCCTTCTGACCTTCAGCCGTGCGATCCATCCCTTAATTCAGATCCAGAGGCTTATTTAAAAGCCACTTGCGCCGCTGGTGCGTCACTTTTTGTGTTGCTTCAATGGCGCAGGATTCTGCTCCATATTTACCAGGCAACACTTAATGCTGCCTTGTAAATATCATTCCCCTTAATGCAGTTTTTTGCTGGGGAGAGGATGTAGCCTAATGGCTAGGGCGGTCACCCTCAAATCTGGGGAACCGAGTTCGAGTCTTGGCAACGGTGCACAACATCCTGTGATTCTGGGCAAATCACTTAATCTCTCGGAGTCTTACACCAATGAATGTCTCCTTGTGTATTGCAACTGGTGCTCATGTAAAGCGCTCTTATACCGATACATTCGGGTCAAGTTTGCGCTATATAAAACTCTGCAGAAAGGGGCATGCAATGGGTGTTGTTGGGGGCGTTCCCAGCACAATCCATGGCTTTTTGACACTGCCCATGATTTATTCGAAATTATAACTTTGAGGCAGTGCCAAAAACATATGCCTCCCCAGAACAGGCAGAAGGGAGGCACAATGAGGAGAAATATCTTTATTTATCCTCGTTTTTCCTTTTCCGATGTGAGCTGCATCCTGCAGCACACATAGAAAGAGAAAAAATGCCTCATGTGATTGTTTTTGTGCAGGACATTGCCACTCCATAGCATACCACTGCACTCCACATAATGCCACTCCACTCTACGCCACACAATTCCAGTCCACTCCATGGCACACAGTTCCAATTCACGCCACACAATTCCACTTTACTCTACACAAGTACAATCCATGCCATGCAATTCCATGCCACTCCACTTCATGCCACACAATTTCACCCCACTCCACGCATCCCAATTCCACTCCATGCCAAACAATTCTATTCTACTCCACACCACGCAATGTCACTCCACTCCCCTCCACACAATTCCACTCCATGCTGTACAATTCCGCTCCACTCTGCTAAATTCTGCTCCAATCCACTCCAAACCACACAATTGCACTTTCCACACCACACAATTTTACTCCACTCCCCACCACTCCATTGCACTTCAGGTCACACAATTCCAATCCACGCAACACATTTACATGCCACACATTTCTATGCAGCACAATTCCATGCCGCTCCATTCCACACAACCCCACTCCACTTCACACCTCACAATTTCACTCCATGCCACATTCCACTTCACACCACACAATTCCACTCCACTCAACACCACACAATTCTACTACACTCCCAGCGACATAATTCCACTGTAATCCATGCCATGCTGCAAAATTCAACTCCACACCACACAATTGCTCTTAACTCCACCCCACACAGTTTAACTCCACTCCACTCCATGCCACACACTTCCAAGCCTCACAATTCCATTCCATACCACTCCACTTCACGACACACAATTTCACTCCACTCCATACATCACAAATCAACTCCATGCCACACAATTCCATTCCATTCCACTCCAGTACATGCCATACAATTTCATTCCATTCCACTTCACCCCACACAATTCCACTCCACTCCATGTAACTCAATTTCCCTCCACTCAACTCCACACCGCACAATTTCACTCCATGAGTCCTCAACTCAATGCCACACCATTCCATTCCACCCTAAGCCATACAATTCCACTCCACTCAACACAATTCCACTCAACTCACTCCACAATTCCACACCCCACAATTCCACTCCACTCCAAACCACACAATTCCACTCTACGTCACACAGTTCCACTCAATGCCACACAATTCCACTCCATGGCACACAATTCCACTCCACTCCATGCCACACAATTCCTCTCAACTCCACGCCACACAATTTAACTCTTGTTCATTCCATGCCACACAATTCCACCCCATGCCACAAAACTCGATGCCTCATAATTACATGCCACTCTACTCCATGCCACACAATTCCCCTCCATGCCACACAATTCCCCTCCATGCCACACAATTCCACTTCACCCCACTCGACTCTACATCATTAATTATACTCCATGCCACACAATTCAATGCCACACAAGTCCACTCCACACAATTCATCTTCATGCCACACTATTCCACTCCATTCCACTCCGCACAATTCTACTTCTTTAAATTCCACTCTACAAAATTCCACTCTACTCCATGCCATGCAATTCATCTTCACTCCATGCCACACAATTCTACTGCACGCCACACAATTCCACTCCAGAAAATAATTCCACGCCATTCTACTCCACTCTACTCCATGCCACAGAATTCCACTCCACTCCATTCAATGCAATTCCATGCTACACCACACGATTCCTCACCACACAATTCCACTCCACAAAATTCAACTCCTCTTTCTTCAATTCTATGCCACAAACTTCAACTCCACTGCACACCACACAATACCACGACACACAATTCCACTCAACTCCATGCCACACAATTCCATGCCACAACCTTCCATGTCACACAATTCCATGCCACTTCGCTCCTCAAATTCCACTCCAATAAATACTATTCCACTCCACAACACACAATTCCATGCCACACAGTTCAACTCAACTCTACACTACACAATTCCACTCCATGCCACACAGTTCCAGTCTATGCCACTACACGTCTACCATTTCCACATTACACAATTCCTCTCCATAGAATTCCACTCCGCGCCACACAATCACACACCACACAATTCTATGCCATTCCACTTCATGCCATACAATTTGGCTCCACTCCATGCCACACAATTCCACGCAACTGCACACCACACAATTCCACTTCACTCTACACAATTCCACTCTCCTCCACACAATTCCACTCCATGCCGCACAATTCCACTTCAATCAATTCCACTCCACACCACATCATTTCACTCCACATCATGCAATTCCACCCCACTCCATGCCACACAATTCCATGTTATGCAATTCTATGGCGCACAATTCTATGCCACTCTGAGCCACAAAATTTCACTCCATGGCACAAAATTCCCATCTACTGTATGCCATGCAAATTCCACGCACACAATTCTGCTCCTATCCACTACAGTCCACGCCACACAATCCACTCCACACAATTCCACGCCACACAATTCCACACCACACAATTCCAAGGCATTCCACTTCATGCCACACAATTTTAACTTAACTCCATGTCACAAAATTCCACTCCATGCCACACAATTCCATTCCATTCCACTCCATGCCACACAATTTCACTCCATTACACTCCACACCATGCAATTCCACTTCACTCCACACAATTTCACTCTCCTCCACATAACTCAACTCCATGCCACATAATTCCACTTCACTCAATTCCACTCCACACCACACAATTTCACTCCAAGCCATGCAATTCCACCCCACTCTCTGACACACAATTCCACTCCATACAATTCGATGGCACACAATTCCATTCCACTCTATGCCATAAAACTCCACTCCAGGCCACAAAATTCCCTCCCACTCCATATATTCAATTCCACTCCTTGCCACACAATTCCACTTAAATTTACACCACACAGTTCCGCTCCTATCTACTGCACTCCAGACCACACAATCCACTACACACAATTTCATGCTACAGAATTCCACTACATGCCACACAATTCCATGCCACATCCATGACATGCCACACATCTCCACACAACTCCACTCTACACCATGCCACACAATTCAATTTGACACAATTCCACTCCACTCCATGCCACACAATTCCACTCAACCCCTCTGGGGTGATTCAAGCGCTATATAAATACACATACACACAAACCTCACACCATTTGACTTGCATCCACACCATGTCACACAATTCTTCCATGCCACACAATTCTGCACCACACAATTCCGTTCCACTTTACTCCATGCCACACAAGTCCACTTCACTTCACTCCACTCCACACAATTCCACTCTACTCCATGCCACACAGTTCCAATTCATGCAATTCATCTCCAATCCGTGCCACACAATTCTACTCCACTCCATACAATATCACACCACAAAACACAATTGCACGTCACGCCATTCCACTCCATGCACCACAAATCCACTCCGCTCAATGACATACAATTCCACTCCATGCCACACAATTCCACATCACACAATTTCAAGTCACACAATTCCAGTCTACTCCACACCACAAAATTCCACTTGACTCAATTCCACACCACAAAATTCCACTACACTGCACACCATACAATTCCACTACATACAATTCCACTCAACACAATTGCACACCACATACTACCACACCGAGGCAACTTCATGCCACTCCATTCCACACAATTACAATTTTCTCCACTTAACTTCACTCCACACCACCTAATTCCACTTCACTCCAGTCCACTCCCCTCCACACATTTCCAGGTCACACAATTCAACTCCACTTCACTCCATGTCACCCAATTCAACACAACTCAGCTCCATGTCACACAATTCTACTCCACTCTGTTCCACAACACACATTTCCATTCCACGCCACATAACTCCACTCCATGCCTGACAATTAAACACCTACCAATTTCACACCACACAATGCTACTCCACACCACACAATTCAAAGTCATGCCACACAATTAATTCCACTCCATGCCACACAATTCCTCTCCACGCTCACACTTCCATGCCACTCAACTCCACACAATTTTGTTCATTGCCACACAGTTACCCTCCACTTCACACATTTCACTCCATTCCATTCCACTCCTCACCACACAATTTAATTTTGCACCACTCCACAAAACTCCACTACACTCCACTCCACACAATTCCACTCCATGACACACAATTCCACTCCTCACATTTTCAGTCCAGGCCACACAATTCCACTCTAAGCCACACAATTCAATGTCACACAGTTCCACTCCATGCCCTGCAATTTTACTCTATGCCACGTAATTCAATACCACACAATTACACTCCATGCCATGCAAAACCACTTTACACCACGCAATTCAATGTCACACAATTCCATGCCATTAAATGCTACTCCACTCCATGCCACGCAATCCCACTCTATGCCACGCAATTCAGTCACACAATTCCATGCCATTAAATTTCACTCCACTCCATGTCACACAATGTCTCGCCATTAAATTCCACTACACTCCATGGCACACCCTTCCACGCCATAAAATCCCACTCCACGCAACTCCATGCCACTCCACTCCGCTCCAGATTTTAAAACCAACAGTGTACGCATTCAGTGTGATCACTGTGTAGTAAAACTGATTACAGGTTAGTTCAGGCAAAGATTGTCATTGGTGTTCTTTAGACTGTAACTGTAACAGAAATGCACTTCTTTCTCCCTTGTTCTTCCTTAGTTCATGCCTCCTGACTTTTCAACTGTTCTGGACGACTCTCCTGATAAATGAAGCAATGTTTCCTCCTTTATGCCAGTGTTCTGAACATGATTTCAGGGTCGTGGAAGCAAACACCCAAAGCTTATCCATGTGAACTATGAGATGTTACTTTGCCTGCTCCTTTTTCTAAAACAAAAAACAGCATCATATTTATGTTAACATTGTACAAATTGTGCCTTTATTTCGAAAGGAGACATGGTGCATCACCCACACTCAGGCAAGAGGATAAATCTAAAGCACCACAGAATATAAATCCAGAATTGCATATACGCAATTAAATGCTCATGTGGATTGTTCCATGTGGGTGTGTTTGAAGGGCAAGTAAAAACATGTTGGGACTAAAACTGTTCGAGCGTTAGGTTATTGCTTGTTAAATCCCCAGTAGATAGGTATTTTCATCAACAACAAGGATCACAATGTGTGCATGTGAGTCACACTGGCAGCTATGAATCGCAACGCACTTTCATGCATTGTGAATTGGAATTTTGCATTCAGAAAGTCAGTTGCACTGGCTTTGTGAATATACAATTGTTTGTGCAGTTTCTAGCTGTATTACCTTGGAACAGCTTCCTTTTAGGTCACGACTACCTAGCAGTGCAAGTTATCTGGTTACAAAAGACCTGTTGTAAGCTTACCAAGCACTTACAGGGGCTTACAGTCAACCCGTGGCTTCCCTTTGGTTGGCTGTATTGTGACTCTCATTGCTGGCTTCTTATTTATTGGCTTTCCTTGTCCCAGCGTGTACATCATGGGGTCGATTCCGATTCGGGAAAAAAAACGTCCATACGATTTGTTTCCGGAGCCCTCTCCATACGAATCGTACCCGTCCGTCCGAGTCGCGAAGTACGATCCGTATTCCGTGAATCCGTCCGGATCGTCGCGATCCGTACGTATTGCAAGGCTGAAACCGTGAACCGTACGACTCGTACACATACCGTACGACTCGTACACATGCCGTACGACCCGACGAGTACGATCCGGACTGGGGTATGAGGACGCGATTCGTACGGTCCACGTCAGGTAAGGGCGAGTCGTACGGAAAAGCACACAAACACATACACACCGTACGGTCCGTACCCCCCATAATCGCAGGGGTACGCACCGTACCCCTGCGATCATGGGGTGTACGAGCCGTACCCCATTGTACGATCGGTGTACGAGCCGTACCCCCATTGTACGATCGGTGTACGAGCCGTATCCCATGTATGATCAGTGTACGAGCCGTACCCCCATTGTACGATCGGTGTACGAGCCGTACCCCTATTGTACGATCCGTGTACGAGCCGTACCCCATGTACGATTGGTGTACGAGCCGTACCCCTATTGTACGATCGGTGTACGAGCCGTACCCCATGTACGATCGGTGTACGAGCCGTACCCCCAATCGTACAATGGGGGTACGGCTCGTACACCGATTGTACAATGGGGGTACGGCTCGTACACCGATCGTACATGGGGTACGGCTCGTACACCGATCGTACAATGGGGGTACGGCTCATACACCGATCGTACAATGGGGGTACGGCTCGTACACCGATCGTACAATGGGGGTACGGCTCGTACACCGAGGCGCAAACTCTGCTTTTACGGCTGTTTTCAGCTCCCGTAGAAAAAGGGTCGTACGGTGCGTACCCGACACGTATCGTACTTGCTGGGTCGTAAAAACCAGCCGCGAACCGTACAAATGTCACGTACAGCGGGTTCCGAGGGAGAATCGTACGGAGATTAGAGTCGTACGGTGTCTTGTACGACTCGTACGGAGTACGGCTCCTGGTACGAATCGTACTTTGTCGTACGTACGGGACGTTTACAGGTACGATTCATACGGGAAAAAAATGCTCCGTACGACGATTCGGAGCGCTTTTTACTGGATCGGAATCGACCCCCATGTGTTTGTCACTTCCATTGAGCATACTGTTTTTACCATCTCTCATGTTAGCTGGGTTCTAGCCTTCCAGTGTTCATTTTTAGGAATCTACTTTTTTCTTTTTGCTTAAGAACTCCATGAGATTGTATGTGTTTCCATCTCTCTCCTCTCTCCTCCTTATGCTCCCCCCAAGTGTTCACCCTATGCTCTGTGATTCTCTCTTGTGTACATATTCCTGCCTCTTGTCACAGTCCGTGTTGTTCTTGCTTCTCCTCTGCCCCCTATATTACTGTCACGTTTGTGTGCTTTTCATGTGGTTGTTCAATGCCTTGCACTCTGTGTTGTTTTCTCCTATGCTCTGTGTTCTTCCCTCCATGTGTGGTGTGCTTCTACTGCCACCGCCCAGTCCTCTTTCCAACCTTTGTTGCTCTCTCCCTTGTGCAGTGTTTGTACTCCTCGCCACTACCCACTTCCATCATATGGTTCTCCATTACATCCTCCCACCCCGCTGTTTATGTTTTTATATTGCACTTTTACACACAAAAAACCTTAATTATTTTTGGCATCACCATTTTGGATCTGAAAATAAAATATTCCAACACATGTGTGCACACGTACATCATCACTGATGCACCCGCCAGTAGAAGACGCTACTGGCAGGTGTGGTTGCATCATCACACATTTTTTGTTGTATTTTTGACAATGCTCTACATCATGAGGAAAGATTCACCAAAAGGCATTGCAAAAGCCAATATGTCCCAAAGGTGTGACCTATTGGCTTTATCAATGCTTGTTGGCCTATCACTACCTTTTTTTAGAATTTCATCGTTTTGATGTCCTCTTTTTTCTCAATTCCAGGAATTTAATGAATATTATGTTATATTTGTTGCTTACCATTTACCTGCAGTTAAATCGTATTAATGTAATGATTTGTTCATGCTATTGGAAAGTTAATAAAGATGATAAGAAAAGCTTTTTCCACCATAACAAATTGATTTCCATTAACCTGGTTGAATATCTGGTTGAATATCGCAATGTTTGCAGACAGCTCGAAATAAATGGAAGATAACAAGCTCCGCACCCCAACAACTGCCATACCCAGCAAAGAGGCTTACTAAAAATATAACTCATGCAAGAAGCCTTGGCAAGGACAAAAGTCTTACCTTTGTAATGCAAGTACATGTCTATTACCTTTGCCAATGTTTGTCTCTACAGTATTATTTTAAAAAAAAATTAAATACTGCGGGGGATAAGAAAACACGTCTTAATTAACTTATCTCAAAACTGTACATTGAATTCAATGTTTTCAATCTTTGGAAATGGGATGATATATTTTTCAAATAATTTTCACTCAGGGCACTGAACAGAATTTAAAAGAATAAGGAAGAGTCAGCATGCAAAGGGAAACACTTACCAGGGCCAGATTTACTTTCCACATGATTCAGCCTTTTGCAGCATACTAGGGAGTAGATTTATGGACCTACAGGAGAAGCGTCATGATAAGTACACCTTCTGCCTCAGTGGCAATATGAATGAGTGTGGCAATTGGCCCGTCACCCAAAGCCATAAAAGCATTTTCCCAATCCAGAGAAGACCGAAGTGTTGCCCATCACCATCTCGGGCAACCCGTGGAATGATCGCTTTTGGCCTAAGGAGTTGGGTAGGACCCCGGCACCAGCTAGGGTGGTGAAAAGCCTGGGCATCCATATTGATGGTAATCTAACTATGAAAAATCAAGTGTCGTCTGTGGTGGGCACATGCGTTGGCCTTCTTATGCAATTGCGTAAAATTTCGCAGATGCTGTCCTTTTCCACTTTAAGGACTGTGGTGTCTGCAATGATTTTAGGACGTTTGGACTATGGAAATGCCCTCTATGTTGGGCTTCCTCAGCAACAACTCTCAAGACTGCAAATAGTGATGAACGATGCAGCGAGACTGATTTTTGGAAAATCTAGAAGTACGCATGCCTCTCCTCTTCTATGCCAATTACATTGGCTTCCTATTAGGCAGAGGATTTTATTCAAAGGTCTGTGCATCGCGCATAAGGCAGTCTATGGCAATGCTCCTAGTTATATTAAAGCCAGGCTGGTGCAGTACATTCCTAGAAGGACCCTGCGCTCGGCTGAGGACACTCTTCTGGTTAGCCCTCGCTACCGCATGGCTACCTTAGGTGGACGTGCTTTTTCAACTACCCTACCGGCAGCTTGGAATAAACTTCCACTCTGCCTACGGAAGGAACCGACTCTACTGCCTTTCAGGCGAATGCTAAAAACGGTACTCTTCCGAGAAGCGTGGGGTTTGATATAATTTGGTTACCTGTTCTCTGTAACGATCAGTCTTTTCAAGTACAAGCGCTTAGGGACCAATCGGTGATAATGCGCTATATAAATTGAATAAATAAATAAATAAAATAAATAAATAAATAAATAAATACATTTTGGCGTCAACCCTTTTGCTTTCCTGCATTATGTGGATTACAGGAGATAAAGCAAAAACTTCCCCTAATATTTGCTCTTTAGTCATGACTCAGTAAAAGAAAAATGTCGGAGCTTTGCTTTAACAAGCAAGCTGGGCAGGGTTGGGACCAACAAAGAATAGGGGCACGTATTTGGGGGAGCTTCATACGAAGGAGAGAGTTCGAAAATGCATGCAGTCTAATGGAGTGCAGAATGCAAAGGGTAAAAGTAGTTTCCTACATGTCAGCAGTGGAAGGATACTAGTAGTGAATCAAAAGGATCCTAAAGAGGCTGTGCTTAAAAGAAGGACCAAACACAATAATAGGAAGGAATTCCATAGAATAAGAAGCAACAACTGAGAGTAACAATAAAGCCAGCCAGTGGTAAGCAATGGGTGAGACATAAGCTCACTGTAAGTTCACAATAAGTTTTTCCCAGCCAGCCACTTGCGCATTCTGGTAGGCAACACCTAAAAGTAGTTCCCTAAAAGTAGGCAGTGGAAGGGCACAAGCCAGTCAGTCAAGAGGATGGTAAAGAGGCGATGCTCCACAGGGCCAACACAAGCTGGGACAAGGAAAGTCATAGAATCAGAAGTAAACAAATCAGAGTGACAATAAAGCCATCCAATAGTACGCAATGGGCGGATTGTGAACCCTGTAAGCTCTTGCTAAGCGTGTGCTGTCTGGTAGCCTCAACTTTAAAATGCTTTTTGGCTGTGCTGTTTAATATTGTGAAAAAAACGGCTCGATGCTGCACCCACTGTTGGTGCTCAAATCATTCAGTAGGTGCCCACATGCATCATGATGCATGCGCGTGCCTGCAGAGTCACACTGACATCATTTTTAAAAAAAATGTTGATTAAGTGACCTAAGATTGCTGGTGTAGCAATGTGCTACCTGGCCCTAAGAAAATCTAATTACAAAAATGTATTTAGAGAAAGAATGGCAAGGATGGAGGGGTCAGTGGAGGAGCAGCTGGGGGTGCAGGTTGGGGGGAAGCAATGTGGACTGAAGAGAGGCACGAGAGAGAGAGCAACTCTGGGGAGAGGCACACGAGGGAGACAGCAGCACAGGAACACTCTGGTAAAGTGATTAACCAAAAAGAAATGCAGTTTCCTAAATGGGAGCAGTTGAAGGACACACATCAGCCAGTCAAGAGGACGGTAAAGAGGCAATGCTCCAGAGGCAGGACAATTACAATTACAAGGACTAAAAAAAACCATCAAATATGAAGAAAGCAAATGAAAGTGACAACCAAGCCAACCAATAGTAAGCATCGGGTGGGTTGTAAGGCCTTGTAAGGTCTTGGTAGGCCCACAATAGGTCTTTCGGCAATCAGACATCTTGCGATGTCTGATAGACTCAAGATAAAAAGGATACTTCTCCCAAAATATAAAAGATTGCATAAGAGTATCTCTGAATTATTGACCGTCCATTCAATTTTAATAAAAAATTATGTCCTGTTCAATGCCCTCAGTGCGTCCAAGAGTGAGATTTTCCAACAAGTGTGGTAAAGTGCCCTTTTTGAATGGTGTTGCAGCTGTACAGTCGAGAATTGCTGTAGCCAGCTTGAATTTAGTGTAAAAATCAGGTTCTGACTAGTTTTAGTGACATACACCCACAGGGTGTAGTCACTACGGGGGCTGATTAGCAACAGGACTAGATGCCCATTGGCTACTAGTCCTCACACCCACTAACACCCCTGGCACCAGAACTTCAGATTCAACGTGATACCAAGAAGAGACCTGTTTCCACGACAAGGCAGGACTCCCCGAAGAGAGGCGCTAAGCTCAGCACCTGTGGCCCCCCTCACCTGCTGGATTTCAACTCGACCAAGGCAGGAGGTCAGTTCAAAAAGGAAGGTGAACCCCCTCTGCAAACTCCAGAAATCATAAGCATTCCCTTGGGCTAGAAAAACGAGTCCGCAGGCACAAACCTCTAAATCCACAACCTTGAAGTACAGTCCACAGAGCCGTCTGGCGTGGCCGCTCAAAGTCACCTGGCAGGTGGCTTCTGGGAACTGTAGTCCCAACCCTCAGTGAGGCTCAGTTTTCTACAACATTCCCCTGGTAAAACATTTCCATAACTGCAGTGCTTGCAGGTACCAAGGCGTGTAGGTGGTCAGTCCGACTACTACTTGCTTTATTCGACATTCCAAGAGAAGGAATCTACCTGCACCAATGACCAACCACTCATGTGGCTCCGCCATGAAGAACCTGCATCTGTTTTCACACCCTTTTGGCAGGCCTGCCAGCACCAATTGCTACAGATTCTGTTCAGCACCACAGATAGCCAGAAGCACCTCTACACGCAAGTCCTTTGAGCCAGGAAGATTGGATCTGCCTGGAGACTCCTGGTCCATGGCCTGCTCCTTGCTTATATTCCAAAGGGTTTTGGCCAACTCACCTGCAAATACCATTTAGCTATGGTACCCATTTAAAGAGCGGTAGCCTGATTGACAGCACCTTTTGACAGGCGAAGGGCGCCCATGCACCCCTCTCCGTTGAGTTAGGTAAAATTGTGCTAGCTGTTGTGAACTGGTCTAGGGACTCACGAGATCCTAACTCCAAGTGGTTGCATTGAACTCTCTCTCTAAAGTACAGTTTGCGCAAATATGTTTTTCCCATTGACCGCAATGTTAAATGTTTTTCTGATTTATTTAATGCATGAACATTTATAACTCTGGTTATCCTTTATGTATCGACTTTATTTTGATATCTAAAATTATATAAAAATCAGTTATTTTTATAAATTGTTATCAAATTTCTTTCGAGTTGTGTCAAATACATATCATCCATGTTGGTGATGTGAAATGCTTAGCACATGTTCCTCTAAGAGACCTGTCTTCTCTTTGCCACTGTATCAGGACTCAGAGAAGGTGTACAAGAGAGTATTCGGAGTCCATCTTTGTGTATTCTGCTAGTATTACATGGTAAGGCACTTGTACCATACCACATAATACTTTCCCCTTGCAGCAAACTCTTTCCAATCAAAGAATAAGAGGACAAATAATGAAAACGTTTGCACTGTAGAGATCCCCTCACCAACACCCTACAGTGCTCACTACAGCATCTTTCTCTCCTCAGCAGTCTCATTTTCTGAAATGACGCAATCAATGCTACACAAATGCAATGAACAATGGTTTGTGGTATTCCCCAATGATCAGCAGTATCCACCATCTTGTACACCACTGACATGCCTCATCTTGCCGCTATCATCAAGTATTTCAATATAGAATTCCAGGTTTTTGCTGATGACAAACATATGCTGGTACGCATGGGCCACAGTGAAGACTCAGGGCCAAACTGCCCTGATCAGGCACCCAAGAAGTAGTGTTCAGTTGGTGTGCACTACTGGAAGGGCGAGATTTTGATCGATACCTCATCACTATTGATCCAAACCTCGATCTGGTCGACTGAACCTTTGTTGCCTGTCTTTGAGGAAGAAAGTGCCCCTGTTACCAAACCAGTTCACCCAATAAAGGACCCTGCTCCCAAAGATCACAAACAACTTCTAGCTTTCAAAAGTTTATTGTAAAGATATGATAAGCTGCAAATACAGGCATCTCAGAATGAGATTCACGAGATACACAGGTCCAACTACATACATGTGCTCTCTGAAAGCCCTCAGACGAGCAACGGAAATTACTAACACAAGTTCTAAGAATAACAAAGCTATCAGCATTGACGCATATCTCTCCTTCATTTAAGTTGGAGGAAAACGCACAGGTTAGGCTGTCCCTACCCTGCTCTAGATGGTATCCCTACTTAACCAAATCCCAACCTAACAAAGGTGTCAGCAGTGAATGACCCCCAAGGGAAGTCACTCACTCTAAGTCTCTTGGTGAAAACCTATAGTTCTCCAGTCATGACCCCTCTCTGCCTACCCATCCGCTCTCTAAAGGGTCCTCCGGTATCTGCTCTAACTCCACCCAGGGGTGCTGTCCCTAATACAAACAGTCAACAACATTTGAGACGCCCCTCGCGAGACGCCTCTCACGTGGTGTAGCTTCTGGCTTTTTCCATGCTGCTTTGTGTTGGGCCTCATACGTTGGAGTTGACCTTGCTTCTCAGACTCTTCTCCGGCCCGCTGATACCCCTTAAACATTCCGGAACCCTCCTCCATGTCTGGGCCGTCTACTGAACAGACCTCTATTCATTCATTTATAATTGGATCCCCCCTTTCCTTGCAGACAGACATCTGCAGCCAAGAACCCAACTCTCATAGACTTCCAAAAAGGCTTGCAACATTTCTTGGCCCAGACATGTACGTGAAAATCAATGTTAAAACATTTCAGGCCTACAATATTTCTCATAATGATTATAGCATTCAACTTCTTCATTAATTAAAGCATGTTAATACTCTTATTCTATTATTCAGTAAACACATCTATAAATCATGGCCCATTTAATGCAATGACCAAAACATTAATACAATCTATGTCGTGAAAAGAAACACCTTCCCTTTTAGCTCTGGCCCTGAGGCCTACCACATTCTGCGTTTAACCACATACCATCTTACATTTTAACAGCTACACGACATGGATTCAGAAATAATCACATCTACTAAAATCATATAGTGTCACACATTTCTGTATTAGTTCCACTTCTACTTAAATCTCTACGTTAGCTATACATTCAGAATATAATTTCAAATACTATTAGCACTCATGGCATTTCTCCTCATGATTTGTGCTTACTACAGGTAAGTGTGATGCACTCATACATTTAGGTCAGTTTGCGCTCTCTCAGTTCCCCCCTTTGATGACCTCTCGGGGTCATCACTAACATTTAAACTGTAGTTATTGCTAGCATAACTTGTCTCTGCGCTTCCAGAGCCCTCAGACTCCTGTACTGATTATCTTGTATGGCAGCCAATCTCTGCAGCTGCTCTCTTTGGGCCCTTTCTGACCTTCTTGCTCTGTACCATTTGAATACCCTCACCAATCCCCACAATATGATCCCACAGATCAATATTATGATGATAGGTTTTAGTATATACCACACAAAGCTTTTGCCTAGGGTGGAAATCCACCCTCCAACTGCACTCATTCCGTGGCCCACCTTTTCCCAGACATTTTCTCTACTCAAGTCTTCGATCTCTTTGTGAATATCAGTTATGTTCCTAATAACTTTCTCAAGGGGCTTTGAATTGTCTGGAATGTAAGTACAACATTCCTGAACCTTCAAAGCCTTACAGACTCCGCCCTCTTTTGCTAGTAGGACATCTAACGCAAGACGGTTCTGAAGAACCATAGCCCTTATCGATTGCATCTCTCCTTCTACCAGCATTAAGGACTGAGCAGTGCTGGCAGACAACCTGTCGACGACTGTTGCCAGTCGTCTAATTTTAACATCATTAAGGATTAGACCCAAAAGAGGGAACATAGCTCCAAAGACATCTCCAACCATTTCTGCATCTCCTACATCTCTCCTTCCCCTCGATGATGTCTTGCCCTCAATGATCACTAAGTCTTGTGCATGATATATTTTGGGGAAGACAATTGCTAGGTAACATGATCCATACCAGTTGTCAGGTAGTCTCACATAGGCATTTCTTCCACATACAAAATACACATTTGGAATCACTTGCATTCCTTTCAGGAAATCTTTAGTATAGTACTCTATATTGAAAGCATGTTCACAGTCAACTTCTCCCACGTATACATTTTCATAATACGTTTTGGCTCGGTGAAGACATAGCTTTCCTCTCTGCGTCTTATCTAAAGCTATTGGACCACTACTACCCTTTCTCTTGTGTGCCTTCTCTTCCTCGGTCCAATCTGTTTTCCATTGTCCTGATTTTTTCAAAATCTTTTGTCTCCTGTAACGATCATCCACCTGCCCTATGAACTTCTTCTCGACTTCTGACACCTTGCATGTCAGGTTATTTCTACGGGCATGTGAAGTATCTAAGGTAATCCAAGGAATGAAGAACTTGGCCAATCTGTCTTCACTCTTCCAGTAATCCCATTTGTTCATCTGCTTATAATTTGGGACTTCTGGCAACACTGAATCATAATTGGAGAAATAGTATTCGAAACTATCTCTCTCATAAAATATACTAAGCAATAAGCTACATGTAATGCCATATGTCAGCGGGAGGTGATGGTATCTAATGCCTTCATCTACAGACGCCGGCAACTGCATGCAGACGTAACAGTCCTTAACCTCCATGGCATCCACGTATTCATATAAAAGTTTAGCATAAGCATTTGACCTAAAGTCTCCTTGGGACTCATCTACGTGTAACCTGCGGGCTTCTGCAGCTAATAACGCTTTCTCTTGAGTGTTTTCCCTTTTCTCACCAGCAACAGTAGGTGTAAGCGTTTCTACAGAATTCACATCAGTTACCTTTGCCTCTTCCTCATGTCCCTTTACATAAGAAATTGTTACCACTAAAGCTATTAATATTATCACTCCTACTATTAGTGTACCTATTATACATTTAGCTCTGCGGTTCTGGGTGCCGGCTTCCATTTCGTCAGACAATATGGCTCTCTCTTATCTTAGCAAAAAGTTCTTTTCTTCTCGTTCCTTTACAGTCTCTTTTTAATCCTTTAGTCTTTAGAATCCACACAACTGGAAGCTGACAACCTTCTTCGCAAAAGTCCTTTAACAGTTCAATAAAGACAACCCTAACCCTTCTCCATCAACTCAAGGGAAGTTCCCTAATATTCTCTGCTTCCTGGGCGCTAGGTAATCTTCTTTTTCTGCTTGCTTTATTTACAAAGTCCTTTAACAGTCTACTATCAGGTTTGTGCCTGCAGCTTCGATAGCATAGTTCAGTATTTCCAAACGAAGATTGTGCTCTTCATGTGCTGTTATCGTTGTACCAAAGTCGGGGAATTGCAATTCTGAGAGAAACATGTGTTTTAACTTGCTGAGGCGGGGAGGTCTGGGGAGCATGAATGTTAGTGACCCTTCTTGTTCGACTCCGGGTACCAACAGTCGTATTTCCACGGTGACAATGGGCTCAGAACTGGACACCACCACCGCTCGGATCCTCCCTGTCTCCGGTTTCACAGACATTTGTCGCCAGATATGTCCACTCAGGTGTGGAGTATCTTCTGTTAGGCACACGCACTCTTCTTGACCTTCTTCGGTCGGGTGCTTCAGCGCCCTGAGCACCTTCTTCCGGGTCTGAGTCTTCTGATATCGGAGGAAGGGTTACCTCTGGAGTTGACCTCAGGCTAGAGCTCCTTCTTTGCGGCCAATTAGCTTCTCCACGTGCCCTTCTACTCCTTCTTCTTCTTGTCTGTTCTCGCTCTCTGTCAGACCTGTCAGTGTCTGACTCGTACTCCCAGCTACTTTCTCCTTCTGTAGCGTCTTCCGTTTCGCTGTTGTACTGACCGTCCTCAGCTTGGTCAGACTCGTTCCCTGCTTCCGCTGGCACCTCTACAGCTTGGCTAGCCCCCTCTATGGCTTCTCGGTCCTCTTCTGGACGTCTATCCGAGAGAGGAGCTGTTTCTTCCCGAGGTGCTGGAACCCTTCGCGTATGTGACGCGTGGATCCAATTGGGCAGGCCTCCCACCTTCACAGCTGTGTTCGTGATCAGGATGATCTGGAAGGGCCCACGCCAACGAATATCCAAGCAGCTTCTTCTCACATGTTTTTTCACCAGGACCCAGTCCCCAGGGTACAGGTCATGGCACGGGCCCTGGCACGATGGAACCTCGGCAGCCTGCACCTGAAGGGACACAGAACGAATGGCGTCAGACAGCCCCTTACAATAGTCCAGGATCATATCATCTGTGATATTTAACAGTGCAGTAGTTGGGACAGATGGCAGCCTCATTGCTCTCCCCATTAACACCTCATGTGGTGACAACCCCGTTCTTCTGTCTGGGGTACTACGAAGGCTCATGAGGACCAATGGCAGGGCGTCAGGCCAACTCAGGGTCGTTGAGGAACAAACTTTGGCTATTCTGGCCTTGATCGTGCCATTGATCTGCTCCACAATTCCTGAGGCTTCTGGTCGGTAACTGCAATGCAACTTCTGATCGATATTCAGAGCTGCACAAATCATTTTCACAAGCTCGCTGTTAAAATGTGTTCCCCTATCTGATTCCAAAAAGGCCGGCACCCCGAAGCGCGGAATGAGTTCCCTAAGCAGTAACTTGGCCACTGTGAGGGTGTCGCACCTACGTGTAGGGTATGCCTCAACCCATCTGGAGAACACACAAACAACCACCAGGACATAGCGGAGGCGGTTGCACCTTGGCATTTCAATGAAATCTATCTGCATTCGATTGAATGGACCTCCAGACCTTCCTATGTGACTCAGTGCAACTGGTGTTCTTTTTCCTACGTTCAGCTGCTGGCAGGTCACACAACGCTGGCACACTGCTTCTGCTGCTATTCTAAACTTAGGATTGTACCAAGTCTGTCTAAACACTCTCAGCATAGCATCTCTCCCTAAGTGTACGGGACCATGTATGAGTCTGGCCATTGGACTCACCATCTCATTGGGCAACACTGCTCTGCCGTCTGCTGAGACCCAAAAATGGGACTCACCCATTACACATCCTGCCTTTTCCCATGTTTCTTTTTCAGAATCAGGAGCATTTTCTTGCATGTTTGACAGTTCATCCCAAGTATCAACAGTTTCCAGTATCATGGCTAATTCAGTCCTTACATTTATTCCACCCACTTCCACCTCTGTGAAAGAGTACCCTTGTTCCGCGCAATACCGCGCAACTTCATCAGCATATCTATTGCCTTTCGAAACGAAGTCCTCATTTCTGGTATGTGCGGTGCACTTTACAACTGCGATACCTGCTGGGCATTGCAACGCCTCTAACAACAGGCGCACAAACTCTCCATTGCGAATGGGAGAGCCTGAAGAGGTCATGAACCCTCTTTGAGACCATAACTGCCCGTAATCATGAACCACCCCATAACCATATTGGCTGTCGGTGTATATGGTGACTCGAATTTGATTGCTTGCCAAGCAAGCACGTGTCAAAGCAATAATCTCGGCTACCTGAGCGGAGTGTACTCCTTCCAGGCACCCAGCTTCCACAACTCCAGTAATTGTACAAACAGCATAAGCTGCTCTCAACTGCCCAACTTCGTCTCTTACACATGAGCCATCGACAAAGAAAATTTCGTCTGGGTCGGTCAGTGGCTCATCTACGATGTCGGGTCTGGGTTTGGTGCATAGTTCAGTCACATCAAGGCAGTCATGGTCTGTACATTCATCATCATCCTCGATATCATTTGGGAGTGGCATCAAGGTGGCAGGGTTCAAAACAGAGCATCTCTTGAGGGTCACATTCTCTGCAGCAAGAATAACTTGCTCATAGCGCGTGAGCCTGCTGTTGGTCAGATGCTGTGTTTTGGTCCTGGTCATCAACAGTTCAACAGAATGGGGCACGCACACCTCTAACGGGTGCCCCATGACGATATTTTCACATCTCTCAATGCTGACACCCGTTGCAGCAACGGATTTGAGACATCCGGGCAACGCTGCGGCTACTGGGTCTAAAGTAGCCGAGAAATAAGCAACTGGTCTACGGGCATTCCCATGGATTTGGACTAACACAGACAACGCGCAACCTTCTCTCTCACAACAGTAAAGAAAAAATGGTTTATTGTAATCAGGCATTCCCAATGCCGGAGCACGACACAGGTCCTCTCGCAGCTGTAGGAATGCCATCAAACAGTCTTTGTCCCATGGTACCGGGTCGCTCACCTCCTTGTGCGTCAGTTTTTGCAAGGGCTTTGCTTTCAGTGAAAAGTTCACGATCCACTGTCGGCAATAACCCACCATCCCTAGGAACATCCTGACCTCTCTCTGTGTCTTAGGCGCATTCATTTTCATGATCGCCTCTATCCTGTCTGGTGACACCTTTCGTTTGCCTTTCTCTATTCTGTGTCCCAAGTACTGCACTTCTGTCAGGCAGTACTGCAATTTTCCCGGGGACACCTTGTGCCCATTGGCAGCTAGGTGATTTAACAAAGCAATGGAGTCCTCCCTGCAAGCTTCTTCTGTTTCTGACGCCACGAGGAGGTCGTCTATGTACTGGACCAGAACTGACTTCTGGGGCAGCACTAGACTTTCAAGATTTTTCTTCAAAAGCTGGTTAAAGATCGATGGGCTCTCTGTATACCCCTGAGGGATACGACACCATGTTAGGACGCGATTTTCCAGCTTAAATGCAAAAAGAAAATGGCTTTCTTCGTCCAGAGGGATCGAAAAGAAAGCCTGACAAAGATCGATCACAGTGAACCACTCAGCTTGGAATGGAATCTGAAACAGTATCACTGATGGATTCGGTACCACTGGACAACACGAAACGACTATGTTATTAATCTTTCGAAGGTCCTGCACTATCCTGAATTTCCCATTTGGTTTCTGCAGACCCATAATCGGGGAGTTGCATGGACTACCCACGATTTCTTTCAGTATTCCCTGTTTAATCATGGACTCGATCACGGGTTTTATGCCTGCAATCGTTTCTGGAGTCAATTTATATTGGGGTGTTCTTGGGAACTCAGCATGCGGTTTCACTACAATTTTCACTGGGTCCACCCCTTTGACCAATCCAATCTCTTCCCCAGTGAAATCCCATACTTCTGGTGCCACTGTCTCTCTCAAGTCCCAGGGGAGCTCATCTACTGTCAAAGTAGGGTACAGCTCCACGCATATTCTTGAGTTTGCAACTTTGAAATCTGCGTCATCATCATTGGTCAATACCTCCACTCCCTGAGGTGTACAGTATATAGTACAATTCAATTTACACAACAGGTCTCTCCCTAGCAGACACACAGGACTTGAATCGCAAACCACAAACTGGTGCTCATCGCTGTACTTCCCTATTTTCACCTGTACCGGTTCTGTCAATTGGCTGGTTATTCTCCTGTTTGCGACCCCTACCACTTGTATGGTCTCTCCAGACATGGGCAGGTCTGGAACTGCAGCTGATCTGATCGTGGATCTAGTGGCTCCTGTGTCCACCAGAAATGTCGTAGGGCACCCTGCTACTTCTGCTTCAACATAGGGTCCCCTCTGGTCCACCTCCAAGGCTGCCCCGAGGGTGCAGTCTTCTCTTTCCACTCTCTGTCCGGTTAATGGGTCCACATAATAGCACTCTTCTCCCTCTACAAACAGGGGCATTTGTCTATAGGTCTTACCCATAGTCCCTACTCGAGGAGGTTGCGGGAACTGGGCTCGGGGAGGAGCCCCCCCCCCTTTGAGCACCTTTCCTTGGTATGGCGTCACCCCTCTTGTAGGCGCGCTCTGGACCTCTTCCTCCTCTATCTCTTGTTCTCCTATCTCTACATTGTAGGGACACTCGCGTTTCCAATGCCCCACCTCGTTACACTGGTGGCACCTAGTCGTTTTCTTCAAGGCAGCTATGTCTATTCTGGGTCTAAAGGTGGAACTCTCCTCATTGCCCTTGTTCTGACTGTACTGCTTCTTTCCTCCTGTACCTGTTCCTTGCTGCTGTTGCTGTTGTCCCCCCTTTCCTGCTGCCTGCATCTGTACCACCATCAACTTTTCTTTTAGTTTCTTAGCCTTGGAGTCTATCTCATCACAGCAGTACCTGGCATACCTCAGTATTTCGTCTAGGGGTTTACTTTGCCAACAAATCGAGTGTTGCTGAATCATTAAACTAATATCCGGTCTCAGTCCCAGGACGAACTTGGACACGAATTGCCCTATGTCTTTTGGATCCATTACATCCAGGCCGCTATACTGTTTAAACGCCTTCAGCAATCTCTCGTAATATTCGTGGACGGTCTCTTTGGGTTCCTGTCTGGTTCGGTCTATTCTGACCCAATCTATGTCTTGCATTGGCACTTTCTCTTTCAGCCAAGTCATTACTCTCTCGAATTTTGCCATCACAATCTCGGACGGCCCATTAGTCTTAGCATCTCTCTCTGGCTCCGTTGTGGGCCACTCAGCGCTAACCTTGCATGCTGTCCACAGATCTCCTGGTACTACAATGTCAAACAGCGTGTTCAGATCTATCCATAGGACCTTTGAGATTTTTACAAATCTCTCGACTTGCTTGTACCACTCCACTGGGTTTTCCCGCAATTTGGGGAAGGAGGTGGTAAAAGCAGCTAAATCTCCCCTACTCCAAGGGACATGTACATAGTTCCCATTTGCGACTTCACGCAAAGGGTAAGCTTCTATTCCCTGCTGTCCTCCTGGTGTCATACCAAGCGTGCTTCTCCTGCCGGTCCCTTTCTTGGACCACCTCTCTTCCCACTTATCTAGTGCCCTCCATGTCCTTATTCCAGTAATCAGTTCCCTTATGTGCGTTTTCAGCCCAATCGTTCTCCTCTCATCTAGGTCTCGATCTGTATAATGTAGCCTGTGGTTACCCTGTAATGCTTTGGTTCTTGACAGGTCCACCATATATTTGCCTGCTAGTTCGACTAATTTCTCATGGATTGCTCTCGCTTTTCGAGTAATGTCCTTTGCCATATACAGTATTTCATCTTGCTCATACATTTCCATTCTTTCCAAAGGCAGGGTACCATCTATCATGTCATCCAGGTCTGACCTTAAGCTGGCGACATCAAGTCTCTTGGCTTTTATCTCAGCTCGCAATATGTCTTTCGAAGGGGGCTCACTGGTCTCCCTACCATCCCAACTTCGAGCTCTACGTTTGGGCTCAGGAGAGTTAATGAGTGGTCTCCCTTGCTCCCATCTCTCCAGGTCCCATGCTCGGCCATCCGATCTTGGAAGGTGATGGAACACGGGCCTGTTACCCCCACTCTTGATCTGCCCACTCTCTTCTTCTTCTCTCCTTTCACCGTACGCCTCTCTGTTATTTTCCCTCTGGTCGCTACTCTCCCTTTGCCTAGTATCGCTCAGTATCCGATACGATCCTTCCTGGTTCCCCATATTCCCTGGGCTGCGCTCATTTCCGTCATCACAGGGACTATGGTGCGACCTCTCACAACTCCCATTCAGTTCTCTGGTGCCGGGCACACAGTGTGGACACTTAAAGCTGTTTCTGTACTCTTGCGCTCTCCTCTCCTCTTCACTGAGTATTGGGCGCGCCACCCTCCCATTCCCGGGGCCCCCGTTTTCCAGGTCTGTTCTACCTCCACTCCGGGCCCAATGGGTGACTCCCCTACTATCTCTCTCTCTACAGTCCCACTCCGGGCTACTCTCCCCAGCCCCGCAGTGAGTCCGTGCTCTGCTGTCCTGACTTTCCCTTTCAGCTTCTGCAGCTATGATGCTCTTGTGAGCCTCCACTGCCTCATCCCACTTCTTCATGTACTCATTTAGCTCTTGAAAGGATTTTCGTCCAGATCCCCTCAGATCCACTGGCCATCTAGGGCCCCCAGGATCCCCTCCTGGATCCCCTGCTGTGTGCATCGGGGTGCTCCACTCTCTTGGCATCGGCATCTGACTTGGGGAATTAATCGTATCGTTCCTCCTTGCCGTCCCTGCTCTTTCTCTGTCCTTCCGTACCCGTTCTTCCCCTCTTGCTCTCTCTTGGTCATATATCGATATTATAGGACCTATGGTAACAGGTACCTGTAGTGCATCTGGTAATGCGTAGGATGTGGCGCTTTCCGTTTCCGGCGCTCTTTGTACCACAAACCTCCCGACTACCTGTTGCACCTGACTAGGCTGGGACAGCTCTTTCTTTGCCTCAGGATCCCACTCTGAACTGGGAAGCGGTCCATGCTCTCCTGCATTGCCCCCCTTTTCTCCTTCACTATGCTCGACCTCTCCCCCTGCTCTATTATACGGGGGTGGCCTGTCTGTCAATAATCTGTTTATCAGGCTGTCCTCTGTTTCGCTCTCATCATCTTCTTCTAGGGGGCTTTTATTTTCGGGCACCTCTAACACTGGGTACAGTTTATTTACTTCCATGTTATGCACTCTCCATCTTTTAGCATCCGCATCCCACCTGGCATCCTGTACTGCCCTTACCGATCGTTTCACCCTTTCTTGTCGTCTGTTCATATTCTTTTCATGCGCTGCCCTAATCCATGCATCAAGAGCTTCAAACTGGGTCGGTCTAGGCAAGGGTCTCATTGAGGTCATGACTGATTTTAATCGATGTAACACCTCTAATCTGAACGTCCCGTACTTCGGGAACGTCAGTTCCTCATTTCCTTCCGTAATCTCACTCCACTCTGATATCCAAAGGATCGTATGCAACCCAACATTTACTGCCATGTAACGAGCCGGCGTACCCTCCGGCGGGGCTTCTTCCCCTTCATACGATCCCCGCTTCTCTTTTTTAAACACCGCTCTCAGCCATTTAAAACACTTCATAATTATGCGCACAATATCCAGCCTCGCTACCCTGTTTACTTCCTGATGACAATCCACCAATCCTGTCGCGGCTTTGTTAACTTGGCCTATCGCAGCGCGGTCTTTCTCCGGTCGGCCAATCACGTCGCGACACTTTCTGACGTCTTTGCTAGCTGGCCTATCACGGCGCGGTCTTTCTCCGGTCAGCCAATCACTGCGCGACACTTCCTGACGTTACTTTTCTCCGCTTCGCAGCAGCACCCCTCCTTTCTCAACTCGTCTCCCGGTCATGCATGCGTCCCATTCATACACCGAAAAATGACTACTTCCGACCAAGCGGTCACTTCCCTCGACTGTACGTCCACAGTCTATATGTAATTGTCAACACAACTGACGAAATGTCTATCGTCTCTCTGATAGGTTGCTTACACACACAGTAACCTCCGACCAGCGTCCGTTACTCACGCACTCACTCTTACGTTCCCCCTATCTCGGTCTTTCGGGTGATCAATGGTACCTCATGACCCCCTTCACACTATTTGACAATTACTCTGGGTGTCCGATACACCCGAACCACTTAAGCTCTCCTTGAACTTAAGATTTCCACCGGTTGCGCGCGCTCACAACCTGTTCCACAGTCACTCTACAGACATTCAACTCCGCCAGACATTACAACATAGATACAATACAAAAACACCGCAATCTAACACGCATGACCCTTTATACTCACTCTCGACCGATACTGCTGCTTTTTCTGTCTCACGTCATCCGGATCTTCTTCAGCGGGCGGTTCTTCCGATCATCGATCTCTAGGGGCCTTGGGGTAAGCTAACCTGGCCTAGGTCACCGTCCTCAAGAAGGCAACCATCCTCTATAGCTACCAACTGGAAGGGCGAGATTTTGATCGATACCTCATCACTATTGATCCAAACCTCGATCTGGTCGACTGAACCTTTGTTGCCTGTCTTTGAGGAAGAAAGTGCCCCTGTTACCAAACCAGTTCACCCAATAAAGGACCCTGCTCCCAAAGATCACAAACAACTTCTAGCTTTCAAAAGTTTATTGTAAAGATATGATAAGCTGCAAATACAGGCATCTCAGAATGAGATTCACGAGATACACAGGTCCAACTACATACATGTGCTCTCTGAAAGCCCTCAGACGAGCAACGGAAATTACTAACACAAGTTCTAAGAATAACAAAGCTATCAGCATTGACGCATATCTCTCCTTCATTTAAGTTGGAGGAAAACGCACAGGTTAGGCTGTCCCTACCCTGCTCTAGATGGTATCCCTACTTAACCAAATCCCAACCTAACAAAGGTGTCAGCAGTGAATGACCCCCAAGGGAAGTCACTCACTCTAAGTCTCTTGGTGAAAACCTATAGTTCTCCAGTCATGACCCCTCTCTGCCTACCCATCCGCTCTCTAAAGGGTCCTCCGGTATCTGCTCTAACTCCACCCAGGGGTGCTGTCCCTAATACAAACAGTCAACAACATTTGAGACGCCCCTCGCGAGACGCCTCTCACGTGGTGTAGCTTCTGGCTTTTTCCATGCTGCTTTGTGTTGGGCCTCATACGTTGGAGTTGACCTTGCTTCTCAGACTCTTCTCCGGCCCGCTGATACCCCTTAAACATTCCGGAACCCTCCTCCATGTCTGGGCCGTCTACTGAACAGACCTCTATTCATTCATTTATAATTGGATCCCCCCTTTCCTTGCAGACAGACATCTGCAGCCAAGAACCCAACTCTCATAGACTTCCAAAAAGGCTTGCAACATTTCTTGGCCCAGACATGTACGTGAAAATCAATGTTAAAACATTTCAGGCCTACAATATTTCTCATAATGATTATAGCATTCAACTTCTTCATTAATTAAAGCATGTTAATACTCTTATTCTATTATTCAGTAAACACATCTATAAATCATGGCCCATTTAATGCAATGACCAAAACATTAATACAATCTATGTCGTGAAAAGAAACACCTTCCCTTTTAGCTCTGGCCCTGAGGCCTACCACATTCTGCGTTTAACCACATACCATCTTACATTTTAACAGCTACACGACATGGATTCAGAAATAATCACATCTACTAAAATCATATAGTGTCACACATTTCTGTATTAGTTCCACTTCTACTTAAATCTCTACGTTAGCTATACATTCAGAATATAATTTCAAATACTATTAGCACTCATGGCATTTCTCCTCATGATTTGTGCTTACTACAGGTAAGTGTGATGCACTCATACATTTAGGTCAGTTTGCGCTCTCTCACTATCAGAGTGCATTTGGGAGGGTGAAGCATTGCAGCTGGAGGAAATTAAAGATCCTTTGCAAAAGACTATCCCGGCAGTCCGGCAAGGGGGACTCCGGTAAAGTATTAGAACTTGCTGCTTCCACCTACCGCCATCAGGCTTTCTACCCCTGCGGCCATCTCCAATTCCACCTCAGGGATCCATACAGACCCAAGACCAAAGCCCCTAATTGCAACACCACCTGAACCCCTGGCTGAACGACGGCAGGAATGCCATGCTCTGTAAATTTGTAATATATAATTGACCAACCCTAATCGCTTTTTAAAATGTAATCTTGAGTGATTTGCAACTTGTATATATGTAATTCTAACCACTTTTATCTGTAGTAGACGTATTTACTTACTACCCTTCTTATGTAAACTTAGAGTTTTTCTGTTTGTTTCTTCTCCTTGAGTGAATCTTCATCTTGTATACATGCAACTCTAACCTCTAGTATCTGTAGTAGACGTATGTACTTACTACTGTTCTTTTGCAAATTCAGAGTTGTTCTGTTTGTATCTTTTATGTGACTCATGTACTACGAAGTCCTTATGTAGTGTACCTCGTCCTTTTGTAGAGCGCTCTGACACCTTTGGGTAAAGTTTGCGCTATATATAATCGCATTAAATAAAATGAAAATAAATAAAATAAGGACTGCACCAAGGCAAGTCACTAAGGGCTTTACAGTCAAAGAATGCAAAGAGCATTCCCTGACTCTCACCCTGCAATTTTCTTTGCAGCTGCTCACAGTATCTTAGCGCCTAGGGGGCAGATTTACAAGTCCCTTGCGACACTTTTCGCCGCTGTTGCGTCACTTTTGTGACGCACCGGCGGCGAGAACAATGCACCACTATGCAACATATTTACAGCATGACGCATCTAGTGAGATGCGTCACGTTGTAAAGCCCTGCGCTACATTATACCTGCGTCAGGTATAATGTATACAGGGTGGGCGTTCCATCGCAAGGAAGCCCTGTAAAAGTGACGCAGTGAAATCTACAAGATTTCACTGAGTCACTTTTACGTCCCCGCTGCATCAATACCTTGCACATGCTTGTAGTAGGCGTAAGGTGTGACGCAGCACAGCAAGCCTAGGAAACCCCTGAGCAGTACTGGAGTTGCATCGCGCTTGCAACACAACTCCAGCACTTCATCACCTTTACACCGTCAGATGCGTCACGCATCTCTCTATACTTGTGTCATGGTGTGCCGCATTGTAAATGCTGCGCATCCATGGTGGCGCAAGCGATTTCAACCGTCACACAAAATAACTCGCGCATCCCTGCTGATATGCAGGGATGCGCCAGTTATTGTAAATCTGCCCCTAGGTGTCTGTGTTCAGTGTTGACTTTTGGGCTCCTCTGAAGAGATTATAGTGCTTGCAGCAACTGGATGAGTTTGCAGATGAACTGAAGGTAATGCATTTTTGCAATGGAACGCAGGGCCGAGGTCTAGCCTTGCTGCACCCACTAAGTGGGTGCAACTGAACAGTGAGCCCCAAACAAAAAACAGCAATTACTGTCCATAATTTAGAAGTTCAATTAAACCGCATACTGACCTTGTGCCTCCAGTCTAAGAGGCTGTGGAAACTTACAACTATTACCTTAGCGTAGTGAGAAACGTTATTCCAACTCCTGACGACAAAGCTAAATTCTCACTGATCTGGCATAAATGTTATCTCAGCTTCACTGCAGCAATTCACTGGACATCATCTTACCACGTTCTACCCTCAAGAAAATACACTTCAAGTCAATCAAGTCTGACAGATTGGGCACCAGAAGAGGAATCTCAGATTACGAAAGTAAGAAGGGGCCACCAAAGACATAGTCGACTGGGCTAACTTTATTTCCACATTATCACGTCCACCCAGTGGTGAGACGCCTTCCACCTCACCCAGCCATGAGGGAGAGGTAATGATAGAGAGAGATGCCCCTCACACGTTTTGGCATCAGTGCATGAGCTCAGGGTTATGCAATGTTGCTGTTTTAGGGCCTTATTACGAGTTTGGCGGTCTTCCGCTGGGACCCCCACCACCGCAGTCCCAGGAAGACCGCCAAGCCTGTGGTGCACCCGCCCGCTGGATTATGAGTTTAACCTAGGACGGGCGCGTGGGCGGTACTGCAGCGGTCTCATGGCTGCGGCACGTTAGGCTCATAGGAGAGCCTAGCAAGCATACCGCCACCGTGAGAGAGCCTGCAGCACGTTCCTGCATGTGTGGCATGCACCATATCATGCATGTCACACCAGGCAGGAATGAAGTACAATTCCAGGGGGGCACAACATGTGCCACCCCCTCATATGCACCTCCAAGGCCAGATAAGTCCCTTATCTGCATTTCAGGCACCCTTTTCATGGCGGGGTCCCCACCATAAAATGAGTGGTGAAAATGCAGGTCGCAATATGCTTAGCGGTGCAGCAGTCTTGTGGCAGTCCCACCGCCACACTCGGGCGGACAGGTGGTGGAGGTCAGCCCGCCACTGTGAGCACGGCCATCCCAGGACTTCTATACTCATAATAAGGCCCTTAGTGTGGACACACTTATAAAATGGACGAATATAAATGCTGATTGGTGTTTTATGGTGCATGTGCAGCTATTTCAGGTAAGATGAGGGTAAAGAATGAAAATCTATCACACGATAGTGACATAAAGAGACATTTGTTACTTTCCTATTCATGTTTTAAAATGATAAATAAAGATGATAAAAATGTCAACCATGCCTGTGACCGTTCTATCATCCCCAGTTAGACCTCAGCTTGCTTTCAGAGAACCACAATATCTATTCAACATTGTCAAGAGATGCACCCTGAGCAGAATCAACAGATCTTCTTTCACATACGTATTAATAATTGGAATATACAGTCCACCATGATTTCGGGGTCAAAGGTGGGCCACACATAATAAATATTAAATTTGGACTGCTTTCCCTAAAGCTATACAGTACAACAGGAATCACCTTACTTTGTGGAATCTTTAAAAACATTCTGCAAAACCCTTTTCCTGTGAACAAGAATTCTCTTTGGCATGTGGCATTCCCCTTTTCTCTTTATGTCCTCTACGCAATATTATTATTAGCAGTAGTATAAGACAAAGAAAGGCAGTAGGGCTATAGGACAGCTGTACTAGTATTTATCCATATTAGTTCATTAGATAGGCCCAGACACTCAACTGTTTGTGATTCTACCGCCAACTAATCACTACACAAAACTACTTAGCACATACAGGACAGGAGTGTCTATTATCTACACATGTGTTATCATTGATTATATCAATAATCTTTTCTAGAAACTTCACATTTCCATCATTGATGATGCCCAGACATCATAATTAATATAGACCAAATATATAAATTATTCAACCCATAATTATGGGAATACACAGCAGTCACAGAATCTTGATGAAAAAAATCTTGATTAATTTCTATTCTTTTTGTAGATGTAAACATAAATTCAACCCAGCCAACACGTTTTGTACTAAACGGACTTCATCAGGGTTGTAAGTATCATCTCTAGTTAGGCTTTGCATTGTAATTGAGTGGATCCCAGACGATAGTATCAAAGATGAGTCATCAAATATTCTAAGTTCAACTCCAATTTATTTATTCCAACCCTCCATCTTTCTCATCAGAAGTGAATTCATTATGATCAATTATATTGCTCTTCCATGGATCCAAAGCAACAGCTACCATCTACCAGGTTCAGGTTGAAATGATACACCTGGTTTTGAGCATTTACTTACAACCCTGAGGAAGTCCGTTCAGGACGATACGCGTTGGCTGTGCTGAATTCATGTTTACCTGTGCTGTATTAGTGAACAAGCTCCTCTCTGTACAATGGCAGTGGATAAACGTAGCCATCCACCATCTGAAGAGCTTGTTTGTGCGTTGCAGAGGTCAGATCATTAAAAAGTACAGCATTGAGTGAGTCTCCTGAAGGGTTGTTGCAGCAGGAGTATGACAACTGCAGGTGGGGAGGAACGTGGGCCGATGAAACGAGCACCAAATTTAGGGTCACGTGAAAGCTATTATGAAAATAGGACAAAAGCAGGACGTTAAAGGCACACAATTTATGAGCTGGTCTCGTTTGGTATCTGAGGTACTTCTCATATACCACCTGGGGAAAGTGTGCTATGTACGGGCCAACAGGAATGGAAATTCAGGTCACTACTTTGCAAAGTCCATCATTATGACAGAAGTGGGAACCAATGACAATCCAGAAGGAAGATGGCAGTTTGATCCCGCACCATCCCGTGCTTACCCCCATCACCGAGCAGCGATTTGGAGGCAGAGTGCCAAGCGTTGGATCATGGATGGCGTCCTCTTGCTTGTGCCGATAGCCAGAATGCACTGACACTTTTGTTTGTCTGCACATATGTTGCGGCTTTGCGGCATGCAAATATACGGCCATTTACACTCTGCTGCTTGGTTGCAACTTTACCTGACTAAAGCTTGGTGTCGGGAGCATGCCATGGCCCCACAAAAGGGCAGGGCCACCTGGGGAAGCCACGGAGCTCAAAGGGTGGCTAAGTCCCATCTGGAAATACAAGGAATACAGACAGAAGGGGTGAGGAAGTGAACGTGGCAAATATACCATTGGATAGAGCACCCACACAAGTAGGACGCCCTATTTTAAACCTTCTTAAGACAGGAGTAGTGAAAGATCTGATGGAAGCTTCGTCTAAAGAACCATTAGTATCCTATTTGGTAGATGCTTTGATGGCAGCAGCAGTGGCAGCTACACTGGCTGGTACCTCCTGTCCAGGACAGGGCCCAGGACCAGGAGCTGAGCAGAGGCAAGCCGACTCTAGAATCTGAAGAACCCTCCTGCCAGCAATTTTTTAAAGCTAATCCACTGTTTCTCCCTCCCAGAGTGTCCTCACCGGGGTCGGCAACAAACAAACTGTACAGGATGTTCAATCAGAGGCTTTGGGACCTACCTCAGCGACAGCAAATGTAAGTATTCTTTCTTGTATTCTGCGGCCAGCTGTGGGGGACTTGGATGACATTGGGCAGTTATGCAGTGCTGCCAATGAGGAGATAGAGTATGACTTAATCTCTGGAGATAATATGGAGACGTACAAATGTTGCTCCAAAGATGTACATGCAAAGATAACTGGGGATAAGGACCATTTGTCTATTTCTGGGATTCCTGAGGCTCCTAATAACAATGTGGCTCATGCCTCACACCTCGACTGTATCTCTATTCAGGGAGGTGAGCTACTTCAAGACCAGAGTACAACAAGGCAGTCTAGGAAGAAGCCCACTAATCAGATCAAGACTCACCAATTATCTAAACCTGTAAGACAACGCCAGTCTAGCAAGGTATGGGATCAAACAGCTAAGAGCAGCCCTCTCAGGAAGTGGGTGACCTCGAAGGGAGATGTGAAATAGCTCTTCTCTTGACTATCTGCAACACTTCCAGGGTCAGAGGTGGTAAGACAGCGCACCGAACAACACACTCAGCATTCGCAGCATAAATGCTCTACCCCAAATCCCGACTTTGCCTTAGACATTTCCTCTGGTACTTTGTCAGATCATTCCCCTCCACTCGTCATCAAGAAGGGGCACATAGAGGGGCATTTGGATGAGACTACAAAAGAACCATCATTAAGAACAATCTTGCTATCTCTACAGACCCAACAGGTAGAGGCACAGGTCTTTTACACTCAGGCAAGGGCAGACAATCTACAGATGCAAAAATCATTGGACAAGGTCTCACTAACCTCACAACTGAGCTTGCAGATTTACAGGAGAGGGTGGACCATACCAAGGAAGCAGTGATGACAACAGCCAAGGACTTTGGGAACCATGAGGCCCAGCTAAAATTTCTCTAAACTAAAATCGAGGATATGGAAAATCGTCACAGGAGAAATAATCTCAGGATTTGTGGGATACCAGAAGGTAAAGAATACTTCGATCCTCTGCAGAATCTGGTGCAGCTGTTTAGGGAGGCTTTTCAGATCTGAATGACTGGGAATGGGACTCGCAAATTCAACGTGCTCATCGTCTTCCTCTCAATTGTGATTCCTCTAACACCATTACTGCTCAGCCCGACCTACATTGATATGTATTGGAAGTTTCTGCCTGAGACTGGCTATTTTCCTTGCAGCACAACCAACATCTCCAGTCTTAATTGACGCCTTGTCAATCATTGCATGGTCAGATCTCTTGTACATCCACAACGAACCGGAGATGGAATCTACGTAAACTTATTGTCCCGCTGAAGACCACAGGGGCGCAAGTTTTCTTGCAGGAACCAGCCCGCCTCAAAATGATTAAGAATGGGCGATCTCAGATGTGTTTCTCAGGTTTCTCAGAGGAGGACGCTATGCAGGCTTTAGCCCGATTAAGGGGGGCAAATAATAGTGTTGATAAATAGCATATAAATGCAACAATAGGCATCTTTCTCCTTCTCTTTTCTCTTGTGGGCGCCAAAGGATTGTAAATGAGGGCCAATAGGAGAGTCAGTAATAATAACCAAAATAGCGTGCACTCTTACTTTTCTGTCTTGATCTCTGTCTCACCTTTCTCTCTCTTACGCTTGGTTGGGGGTTGGCTGCTCGGGATGCAGGGTGGATGGATATGAGGGCTCCCTTGGACTGTTTCCACCAACAGCCTCGGGGTGGGAGGATTCCTTCCACCGAGCACAGGGCTGGGATAGGGTGTGGGGCTTGATGGTTGACTTGAGTGGGTGTGTGAGGAAGGATATAGCAGACGTTCCTTTGTAGGCAACCTTGCCCACACTCAGGGGGTTGGGGTGGATGAATAAAAGAGGTCAAAGTTATGGGTATTATGCAAGGCATATACTAAGTTTTTCTTTGTACATTGGAACCTTATGTTGGAATATCCAAAGTATGGGAATTCAGGTTATTTAATTTGATGGGTTTGACAGAAATCCACTTGGTATATAAAAATAGGGCTCTACTTAAGCAGCTGGGTTATAATATAGTTGTTTGTAAGTCCCAAACCACATCGATTTGAGGGGTGGCAGTGCTTTCCTCTAAGAAATTTGAAGGTCAAGTGTTAAAAACTGCAGCTGACCCCCGGGGAAGGTGCGTACTGGTACAATTGACATTATATTTGTGTAAGTTTGTGCTAGGTGTCGTCTACGAGCCAACACTGATGACTCAGAAGTACTTGATACCTTATCACTTAAACTATTAGACTGGGCAGGAGAGCTGATTTTAATGGACAATTTTAACTGTGTAATGAACTAGAATATAGATTCGACCAATCGTAATGCCATCCCTAGCAAACCTAGAACTAAGGCAGCTCTCAATGATCTGATTAAGCTATATGGGATCTGCGACATTTGGCGGCCTCTCTATCCAACAGAGCTCGGCTACACACATCATTCCTCTCCGCAAAAGTACTATTCAAGGAAAGATATTGTTTTTACTAAACACCTACTTCTGGATAATATGGAAATGAACATGTGCCCCAGGGTTATTTCTCTTTTTTACTCTATATGAATTTGGAGAAGTCCAGTAGCTCGAAGTTTACTTTTTCGTGCCACTTACTAACTAATAGCGAGTATACAAAGTATGTTTTAGGTTTACTCAGATTTTTTTTCTATGAATAAAGGATCAACCTCACAAGCAAAAGTATGGGGCACAATGAAAGCATATATCTGGGGTATAACACTGCAATATGTGGTTAAGCAAAATAAAGCTATCTCAAAAGATTTCCATTCTCTACGTCAAGCTGCTCGCAAACTTGAAATATTACATGCTCTTAAAATTACCTAAGAATCAGCTGATAAAAGAGAGGTGTTTTTTCAACTTTTAGAAATACGATCATGTTTAGGACGCAGATTGAAGGACAAGTAGAGGCCAGATATGTTAAATACAGGAAATTGCAATATGAATATGGTGAAAGGGTTGGTCGAGTTTTAGCTCATCAAATCACACAGCAAGGATCTAAGGGCATAATTGAGGCAAGTAGGGGAAGCTCTATACAAATTAATATGTTTTTCCCTCTTGACCTATATTTCTTTATTCTTGGCTAAAATAAGCTCATACTAAGGGCACAAAGAAGCACTGAAACATTACTCTGCTACAAAATTAGACTCTTTTGAAAAAAAAAATTCTTTTATTTTTGTTATTTGTCTTTTCAGCTGAAAAACATTGCTTTATGAATTACAATCTGATTTCAACTATATACATTACTTTTTTATTGTAAAATAAATTACATATTTGCATTTAATATGTGTTACCATTTAAATTGACATTCTATACATGAGTGGAAGAAAATAAATTGTGAATATGAAGACCAGAGTGTATGGGATACCTCACCCATGACACAACATTAGAGGGTTGAGTTCTTCACCCCTAGGGAGTTATCTGTATATGTAGGTTGTTGGCGGGGAATGAAATGTGTATGTATGCAGTGCATGTGATATGTAAGTAGAGAGTGTAGAGGTGTGTTTGAGTGTGGGGGAGTGTAAATATTCATTTTTGTATCAATTTGTATTATGAAGATACCAATCATGTGTAGTATAAATAGAGTTTTTTGATGCTAAATTTCTTGTACTTTAATAGGATTCATGGATTCATATTCACAATTTTTTTTCTTCCACTCATGTGTAGAATGTAAATTTAAATGGTAACACATATTACCTTCTAGCTGGAATGCCTGTTGATTTCCCCATATGACTGAATCTCCATAGTAGGCCGCTAGGTGGCGAGCGTGTGCGCGGCTCTATCGAAGCAGAGCAAAGCAGACACAGACGCCGAGTAAGCAGGAGCCACGGTGGGAGCTGCAGTGAGAGGCTTCTTTTGGGTTTTCTCGGGGGTATCCAGCCTCAGCCCCAGCCCCCGCACTTTGATTTTCAGCTCTCCAGCTTCTCCTTCAGCCGCGCAGATGGGAGGCCGAGAAGCCGAGACCTTGGACCTTGCCCCTGCCCCTGCATAACGTCCAGAATGCTCCGGCCAGCTCAGAGCCACCGAGGAGGAAGGAGAGGTGTGGTCGGTGTGTTCAAGGGGAGAGGAGCCCACCGTTTGGTGTTTGGTGTCCGGTGGTTCGCAGGAGGCAGCCCAGTAAGTTGGCTATTGCGCTTCACCTTGCAGCTCGTTGATTGCTACAGTTGGCTGCTTTGCTGTGTTCTAGGGCCGGGGCCAGCATTAGCAACGCCCCGCCGCCCCCATCCGGAAAACCCTCCCCCTCTTGGACCTTTCTTGGACCTTTTCTCAAACCTTTCTTGGCCTGCCTTCGAGAGGCTGAGTGGCAAGCGAGTGGAAGTGAAGGGCAGGGTAGGGACAAAGCACGAGCGCGGTTGCCGTTAGAGGCAGCCGCTAAGTAAGAGCCCGGGGGGGGGGGGCAGCCCAGGCCAAGCTAACTAGGTCCGTTTTGGCTCAAGGTACCCCCTGAGTGCACCGCTCGTCCGAACCAACTGCCCCCCTCAGTGCCCCACCTCAGCCCATCCTTGCCTTAACCTGCAGGCCATTCAGCTTTTTCTCCAGCTCCAATTCCAACACATTACTGTGGAAGACAAACATGCGTTCAGGTACCAAACGACAGGCTACAACAAACAAAGCATCACGCAGCAAAAAGATCAAGAAGTTAGACGCATCAAAACAAGGTCAAGCAACTTCGCCCCTAGTCGTTCTGCAGGAGGGGGTGTGCGACGGAGAGGGGACAAGCGAGACAGTACGTCCGCCCTCGCCCCCGGTCAGCCCCAGCCGGTTACGGGGAAACCAGCAAAAGATCAACACATTTTTCTTTTTAATAGACCCTGTATCGGCAATGTTGGCAACAACGAGGGAATTCAGGAACCTACCAAGTCCCATCCAACCGGTCAAGAAGAAAAACTCCAGCCACCCAGGAACCCCAAATTGTGGCAATTCATCAACGGCCTTAAACCAAACTTCAGAATCTTTCATCCAATCTAAACCGGTTCCACTAATTGAACAACCATTCAAGTCCCTCACAAAAAAAACAGATCTCGTACAGGCAATGATTCACAATTGTAGCTCTCCAAAAGCAAATCAAACAAGCCCGGGTAAAAAACTTGTTCTGCCCTCACCCATTTCTCCTGGTCAGGACTCTTTAGAAATCTTATTCAATGATTTCAATAATAAATCGATAATGGGCGATAGCAATCATGCTCTTGATCACAACAAGGCCAAAACCAATCATGGGGATGGACGTTTAAAAACACAACCAATCCAGAGGCCTACAAGGCAAGATGACCAGATTGACCACTCGACTGGATTTAATCTTACTAATTTGGTCAATGCGACACTGGTCTCGGCCCCAAGCCATCAGTCGCAAAAGCTAAATCTAGATCTAAATTTGGTCTATGACCAACTGGCCGAGGAACGAAATCTAAATCCAGTGGCGTCTACGCCCCATAATGTGGTTGCCTCTAGCACGACTCATAGAATCTTAATTGACGACACCTGGGGAACTCGCAGCATCTACCAAAAAAAATCAATACAGTCTCCTATATCAATTTCTTCGACAAGTTCGACCTCCCAACAGGAGGAGCAGATTAAGATCAGCTCCAGCGAAGCGCCTTCCGGGTCCTGGGGGAAGACTCTGATTAGCACTTTGGACCAAGCTATAAAGGCTCTCAACTACCAATTCGATAAGATGGAGGTCCAAATACACTTGATAAACATCATTGCAGACCACATTGCCCAAATCAGTTCTAAAACGGACACAATCATCACTCTCTTGACAAGCAAACAATCCTCGGATACTGCCCTGGCAAAACAGGTTCTAACTGGCAAAGGCCTTACAAGCCCATTGTCCAGTTGCGACTGTGGGCGTATCATCGAGAAACTGGCCACACTCCCTGCAATACTCAAAGATATTCTGGGAGCAGTAAAAAAAGGAAACAACCAGATCATAAATCTAGTTCCATCAGGAGAAAATTATAACACGGGGAAACCAAGTGCTCCAACCCTTCAATCTTCATTATGCGAGAGTCCAGATGGGAACGGGGATCCTTGCCCGCCACCCCACCGAAATTCGCAGAATAAAGCTTCCTCGATCTCGATCGTCCATTTGCTCAGAGGTACGGCCGATCCTGAACAGCCGCCCACCGACAACCTTACAAAAAAACAAAGGAAAAGAGCAAGGAAAGCTAGGTCCAAATTAAAACATAAACAAGGGATCACCATCGACAACTTCTTTTCAAAAACTTCGATCAATCAGCCAAGAGCAAATGGATCAGCAAACACCTCTTCCAACACTGTCACTATTTTATCGGAAGGACAATCCCTCATCCAGGCAAAAACTTCAATGAAAAATTCCAAACTGTGGGCACAGTCCTGCGGCACAGGCCAACCATCCTCAGAAGGACTGAGCAAGACTCAGAAAGCACTGACTGCTCGTACCAACATAAAATCACCCTCGCAACTCGCCTAAAAAACGACATCATTGGTGAAAACCTTTACTCCGACACCAAATGCTAATCAGACTCCCGTACAAGGAATTAGACCAATTGCTGGGAGTGACCCGCTCAAAAAAACATGTCCCTCGGAGCAACTAACAATCAACCTAAAAGGAGTCACAACATCATGTATGACCCAACGAGGAATTGGCCAAACCCACGCCCACTCAGTACACGATTTGACCCCGATCAAAATAACCAAAATTGGGAATGACAGGCAGTGTACCAAACAAAAAACAATGGCCCAACCGGGAATAATGCAACACAAACCAGGAACCCGTGTCCCACAAAGGAACATCACCCCGATTTTAATAACCAAAAACAGGCAAAACAGCAATTGTACAGTGCAATCACATCCGGTTATTGAACCCAAAAACAACCATAAGCCACCATTAACCCTTTCTCCCGCAAGGGGTTCCAGCGACAAGGGTTCAACACAAAACGTGACCAAAAAAACAAAAAAGCATCCAGTGAGTAACCCCAATCACTCTATCACACGCCCTCAAGAATTATTGAAAAACTTGATACCAGATCTAGAACCAATGCTAACATTTACCCCCGAATATGAGTCAAAGGGCTTGCATGACATTCTAAACAGAGGAAACTTACTGAAATTATTTGGACTTGTTCCCGAGCTTAGAGGTATAACCTCTCAAGACCTTGTCTCAGTTGTGTTCGGCCAAAAAACAGATCATACAAACATCCAAGTTTCGGTTACAACCTGGGCTACCAAGGAGATAGCCGCAAGAATCTTTGAAAACAAAGGATCATTTGAACACTGGGGAATTATCATTACACAACATACACGCAAGAAATATCCCTTCCCGCTTGTAAAAAGTTTGCAGAATACAAGCAGTGAGGACAGAACCAACCATAAGCAAACCTCGTGTCTTCATGGTGCCCTTTCGGCTACACTAGCCCAAGAGAACTGTAGTAATGATATATTCCAAACGCAATCTTGTTCAGGCGGGTCCCAAACCCAGGACTGGTCATGGATCCCGTTAACCTTAAATCAAAAGTATACCTAAGAAAAATGAACTTTTAAATCAAAGTGCACGGCCAAAACTTGTATACAAGGACGGGGTTAAAATGCCTAAAATAGGCATCTGCAGTTGGAATATATTCATGGATTTAGTAGTATGGATCAAGACAGTGATACTCAATTGTTTTTTAACAAACATGACATTCTACTACTACAAGAGACCTGGAATCTGGTATACCCCGCCATTCCTGGCTTCACCGAATATCACATCCTTGCCGAGAGAACATCCAAGTTTGGGCACCCCAGTGGTGGGTTATCCACTTACATCTCGCAGAAACACAATTGGGAGCCGGAAAAACAGGACGTGGGACTAAACTGGGTGCAGGTAACCAAGATCTCTATAAAACCCCGCCACCAATTGTTATTAATAAACATTTACATTCACCCTGATCGAATGAAAAAAAAAGAGAAACTGGCCGTGCTTACTGAACTTATAAAAACACTCCAGAAATCAAACTCCCAAAGTTTGCTGATTCTATCAGGAGACTTTAATTTAAACCTAAATGATGACGATTTACATACTCACATCTTTAGACAAAACACCCGGGCTGAGCCCAACTCATCAATCTCAAAACAACTGACTACGTTGGGATTAACTATCTTAAAGTCTGAAACAGTAGGCGGATTGACAACAGCTCCCACATACATGAGTGGCAAGGTTTTGTCAACGATCGACTTTACCTTAATCAGTAACAAACTGATCGACTTATTGGAGGGCTATGAAATAGTAATGCGATCTGAAAGTGACCACTTTCCTCAAATCATTTGGATCAACTTAGAGGTGCCGGAGTCTGCCCAACTAACTGCTCTCTCTGCTCATACAGAGAAATTCAATTTACGAAGACTGCGTTGGAGGGGTAGCGGAACCAAAGCCATCCACGAAACCGCAAGCGACTTCTTTGCTCTACACGAAAATGAACAAAAAGAAGATCCGGTTTCAACTTGGGAAAATCTGTTAGAGAACCTGTCCATTCAACACTCGGTACCCCTTGCTTCGCATCAAGTCCCACTAGTTTTACGGGAACCATGGTTTAATAATAAACTAAGACAGGAAAAGAGAAAATTAGCCCAGGTGCAACGGAAGGCAATAAGGAGTAACATCGAGCGCTCCTCACTAACCTACTCCCTTGTTAGGAGCAGGGCCGGCCCTAGGCATGTGCAAAGTGTGCACCTGCACAGGGCCGCCAAACCCCAGGGGCCGCCACGACGAGGATCGGATCGGAAGGATCGTTCGTGGCACTGGCGGCCCCCTGGCAGGATTTGGCGGCCTCCGGCTCCGACCCCGGCTAGCAATGGCACTTGGAGACATAGATTTCTTGAGTCGCAACCCATCTTTTGCTAACTTAAATCACTGCATCCTAGGTAGTCTAGTGGGAGCCGAAATAAAAGCCAAAATAAATGGTTGCCCTTCTTCTGACTCCGAGTCCGACATGCAAAAAATAACTTCAGAGAGAAGATGGTGCTAGTGCGGGGTGTGACGCAGGCAGCTGAAGCAGATGCTTGGTGCTGGTTTCCCTGCTCGAGTGAGAGCATGCTGTGCTGGGGATAACGCTGAGTGAGAAATAACAGTGACGGCGGAGTCGGCGACTCACTTCTTTTCAAATAATGGCAGCGTTGTTGTTTTCAGTTTCACTTGCTTGCCCAGCCAGCCAGCAGTTTGGGTCCCAGGGCCGTCAATCTTAGCCCTACTACGGTCCGGACCCCCTCTTCCGGGGCCCCCACCTACGCTCCCTGCACAAGGCCACCATGAGCCTAGAGCCGGCCCTGCTAGGAGTATGAGAAAAAAGTATCGTAAAATGGTGTGGAAAGCCAAGAACAAACAGAAGGAAGAAATGTGGGTGAAATTGCTAGTAGCCAGTAAGACGCGCAACACAAGGGACTTCTGGGGTATTATTAACAAATTAAACAACGCAGACGTAATATCCCAGGATCCCGGCATTAGCAAACAAAGCTGGGAAGACCATGTCAAAAAGCTCTATTTCAAAATGGACGAATCTCTTTCTGAAAATTATTGTTGTTCCAATCCCACCACGAATTCAATCCACCCGAAAGGAGCAGTAGAAAACTCAACAAATAACCGAGATATAGGAAGGCTTATTGACCTGCCGATACAGTCAGACTCATTTTCCAGCGATAGAGTCAAAAGGTTTATTAACAAACTTAAAACAGAAGGGGCACCAGGACCCAACGGTCTTCCTAATGCAGTATTTAAATATAACGCTGATTTTTGGGCCCTCCAGCTGTCTGCCCTGTTTAACCAAGTTTTTGCCCGTAAGCAGCAGCCTCCATCATGGAATGGTAATATCATCCACCCCATTTTCAAAAAGGGGGACAGCAGACTGCCACAGAACTATCATCTAATATCTTTGATAGACGTGGAAGCCAAACTATACGCATCCTGCATTCTGGAGGAAATACAGGAATGGGTGGATAATAACAATCTAATCCCCAGTTATCAAACAGGTTTTCGAAAAGGGACAAGGAAAACAACAAATCTCACAGCCCTAGCACTCCTGATAGAAAGAGCCAAAACGAAGAACAGCCGGTTATACGGCTGCTTTATCGACATCAGAGCCGCCTTTGACCGAGTTAGTAGGGGGAGACTTTGGGCAAAACTCAAGAAGTGGGGGCTGTCAACAAACCTTCTCAACTCTCTAATGCTCCTCTACACGGACACTTGGGCAAGGGTTAAACAAGGACAGGGCACAAGTCTCACGTCAAAAATTCCAACTGAAGACGGACTGAAACAGGGCTGTGTCCTGGCTCCTTGCTTATTTAATCTATATCTCGCCGATCTAGGGAAAAAACTTGGTCAAGTTGTAAGTCATGCTCCGAATCTCTGCAACACCCCAATGCCAATTATTCAGTTTGCAGACGCATTGTCCTTTTAAGCCAAACTCCAATCGGGCTGCAAAGGCTGATCAATGCTCTACAACTCTACTCAGACGAAGAACATCTGGAACTTAATAGAGACAAGACAAAAGTAATACGTCTTGTAGAGCAAAAATCAATCAAATACAATTGGACATGTAACCACCTTGCAATAGGGGAACAGCCGCACTATCGGTATCTGGGGGTCACCATTGGCAAAGATAATTCAAAAAAACAACACTCTGCGGTGTTAAAAGCTAAGTCCCAGGCGTTAATCTACGGATACAGGCGTCTCTTGCAAAAACTGGATGGTCCAAATTATACCCATCTTTTAAAAGTAATGGCCGCTCAGGTTTTACCCACATTATCGTATGGGCTGGTAACATGGCTTGGAGGGGAGATTGGTCTACTAAATACTCTACAAAACAAAATTTATAAAGAAGTATTCAAACTGCCTAAATGCTCCTCACCAGCGCAGGTGAGATTAGAATTCGGGCTTCAAAATCAAAACTTCAGGGCCAAGTCAACATTTGTTAAATTTTGCCACAAACTTCGTGCCGCCGACCCAGACACTCTAAATAATCTTTGTTGGCAAGCAAGTAATACAGATCCCACTCAGCCCTTGCCCATTCATTTGGAGAAATGCCTTGTGGACTTTGATCTGCCAGTAACATGGAATAAAAAAGTTGATCAAGCCAGCTTCTGCAAAATAGTAAATTCCATTGCTAAAAGGAAGTCTGTTTTAGAAGACAAACAAACATTGTCCCATCGACGTCATGCCTGGTCAGTCATTTCTTCTTACTCACTCCAACAACCTCAGGCCTATTTGGCAACCCATTTTAGCCACTATTTAAAAAAATACCTTATCAACCTCCGTATGGGCCTTCACGAATCTAAGGACTTACTACCTTCCTGGAAACCCCAAGATGACTGCCCAAAATGTCGACTCTGCGGATATCATACTGAATCTCTAGTTCATTTGTTTTGTGTATGTCCATCCCTTATGGTATCTAGAAGACGCTTTATACGGGACATATTGAACAACCTGAAAATAAGAACATGTCGTCAGGCCGTTATTTTCTGGCTGGGAGGTTCATCTCCAATCCTGACCTATCGGGGTCTCAAATTTATGATGGAAATTAGAAAGCAGCTACAGGCCTCCCAATGATCATTTTACATATTGCCTTGCCCCTACCCTCTTTGCTAGTGACCCCCAGCCCACTCTATAAATCCTTATCTTGTAAGAGGGGGCGGGTTTCGAGTAGAGCTCTAGTTTTAACTCTTTTTTAAATTGTTATCTTCTTGTTTTTTATAATGTAACCTGCGTTGCAAACACTGGTTAATCTTACCTTTCTTATTGTAAGGATTTTTATTAATTCAACAATAAAAATATTTTGTATTGTATTGTTGTATTGTAACACATATTAAATGCAACTATGTAATTTATTTTACAATCAAAAAAGTAATGTATAGAGTTGAAATCAGATTGTAATTCATAAAGCAATGTTTTTCAGCTGAAAAGACAAATAACAAAAATAAAATAAAAAAAGATTATTTCAAAAGAGTCTCATTTTGTAGCAGAGTAATGTTTCAGTGCTTCTTTGTGCCCTTAGTATGAGCTTATTTTAGCCAAGAATAAAGAAATATAGGTCAAGAGGGAAAAACTTATATTAATTTGTACTTTCTCTTCCCCCCTTTTCCCTGACCTTCAAATTACTCCTTTTAGGGGGGGTGCCTTTACTCTATCAAGCTCTATACAAATACCACACTTGTACCAATTTTCCTGTTTTGACAGGGAGCTATATAGCCAGCCGCAAGAATTTGATCATGATGAGTGCTGAGAATACATTCAGCAGTATCATCTATCACTTCTTAGCAAGGATTTACAATATGCTGGAAATTGAGGCTGCACTAATGACCCTACCTTCTGGCAAGGCGGCCGGTGAAGACTCTCCACCTATTGAGTTTTATAAGATGTTTAAAGAGCTATTGACTGTACAGTTTGTACAGTCATTCAGTTTATTCAGGCCGGGGGAGGTGTGCTATCCTAGAAACCTGAAACACAACTTACTTTGTGGTCTTTTTAAAAAAGGACAAACAGGCTGAAAATCTGTGTTTATTTAGACCTATCTTGTTGTTTAATACGGATGCAAAATGGTTTCGCCAAAATCTTGGCCAGCCGTCTTGCTCCAGTAATTTCAGTCTTAGTATCCCCACAGCAACATGGATTTCTCCAGGCAGAGACACCACTGGGCACACTAACATGGCAATTGCGGCATTAGATGTTGCTGGGAAGTGCAACATCAACATGGGTATGATCCTACTTAATGCAAAGAGGAGTTTGACTGTGTTGCATGGGGCTGTTTATGGGTCACTCTGATGAAATCTTCCCTAATACCAAAGACATGCAAAGTGATTAAGGCACTTTATAAGACCCCATGTGCTCGGGACACCCACGCTGGAAGCTACTCAAAGTATTTTCTAATTTAATGAGGGACATGCCAGGGATGCCCGTTCTCCCCCTTATCATTCGCTCTATATAAAGAGCCTTATTTACAGTCCGTCCTCAGGAATACAGTAATTCAACCTCTGGTTCTTGGCGGTCAACAAACGAAGCTGATTGCATATGACAATAACATGATGATTTTTTCCTCTAATCCAGAAACAGCAATTAGTCAGATCACCCTGAAGGCACGTACTTTGGGGACTTTTTCTAACTATAAGCTCAATCTATGTAAAACCCAGGCTCTTTTAAATTTTAAACCCGACCCATCTACTCCAGGGGTTACCACCTCGGCGGTCTATTTACATGTCAGGCTATGCCCGAGGTTTTCAAAAATGTTAAACTGAACTATGAACTACTGCTATCCTCAATAATCCTTAAATTAAAATCATGGAATAAGTTTCCACTCACTATTGTTGGGCAAGTAAATATTATTAAAATTAATCTTCTTCCTAAATTTCCATACCTGTTAGGGCAATTCCATTGAGAGTCATGGATTCTTTTTTTAGATTCCTGGAGTGCGCTACTGGAAGCTTTATCTGGGGGTACAGGCACGCAAGACAAGGCATCCGATTCCTGAAAGTTCCCTACAAGAAAGGAGGGTTTTCACTCCCAGATTGTAAGCTTTATTTCTGGGTTGTTTTCACAGGTCGCCTGCGCAATTTACTAACTCCAGATGAATCAGACTCAACATCATTCGGCTACCGGCTCGCTCTTGGAGTAGAGGTCAGGCTTTTTTTTTATCGGCTAGGGGACCCGAACTATTACAAAAGGGTATGCTTTAAGGTACTAAAATATATTATCTGCATATGGAAGAGTATTTTTTTAAAATATGCTATTGGTTTTATTAATAAAGATACCCCAATATGGGATAATCCTGTATTTCCCCCTATTTTCCGGGATCCCACTTGTCGGGTTTGGGCTCGTTGCAGGATCGTAACAATGGGCTTACTATTTTATCTGAATGGCCTTCGGTCTTTCTCTGATTTGCAAAATGCCTTTGCGGTTCCCCACCACTCCTACTTTAAGTGCTTGCAAGTTAGAGACTTTATACTGGTGGGCTGCGAATATATGCATGACTATAAAAGGTCAGAGCTCGCCTTCATACTATTTTAAACCTGGTATTAAACCTACGATTAGCATGATTTATCAGGTGCTTTCACAGCATGCAGCAGAAGACATTCCTCTATTAGAAGCAAAGTGGAGCAAGCTTCTCTCGTCTGAGGTTTTGGCTGAAGAGTTCCAAACGTCCTTAGATCTGTTAGCTCACTCCGTACACTCTGTCAATCTTAAGTTCCAACGGTTGCATACAATATGTTTTTTATATTATACCCCAGATATAATTTTAAAATGGCGGGCAACTGCTTTCACAGATAGAACTAAGGGGCATATTATCAAGCACGGAGTTAAAATTATCGCTGCTTTAGTGGCAGAAAACTGCCGCTAAAGCAGCGATAATGGGCTTGATAATATACCATTGAGAATTCCAATAGAAGCCCAGGTTTACACCAAAACATGGGCTTCTATTGGAACTCTCTATGGCATATTATCAAGCCCATTATCACAGCTTTAGCGGTAGTTTTCTGCCGCTAAAGCGGCGATAATTTTAACTCCGCTTCTTGATAATATGCCCCTGAATGTCTTAAGTGCAATCTTTTTACTGCAGCTATCCTGCATATGTTCGCACTCTGCCCTCTACAAAAATTCTGAGAAGGGGTGATGACATTTATGTCCTTAAGTTTGGGAATACCAGTACAACAATGTATTAAAGAGAGAATGATGAGTGTTAAATTTCTTCATGAGGGAGGCATTCAGAGACTAATATTTATGATGTTGATATTTGTCTGGGTCTGTATCGCTAGGGCATGGATCTTGGGGAACCCCCTAAGGATACAAATGAATCGGACCTTGCTCTGCCAAAGCAAGAGGTCCCTCCAGGGGCAGCTCTAGGCTCATGGGGGCCCTGGGCAGGGGGCGTAGGTAGGGGGCCCCGGAAGAGGGGTCCGGGCGGGGCAGAGCTCGGAGGCCAGTGAAGAGGGGGGGGTCAGGGTGTTTGGAAGTGGGACAGAGCCGGAGGCCGCCAAATCCCTGCCAGGGGCCGCCATGCAAATATGTACCCATCCTCAGAGGATTATTATATTAAGGATATATATTGGCGTGGCGGCCCCTGGGGTTTGGTGGCCCTGTGCAGGTGCACAGCTTGCACATGCCTAAGGCCGCCCCTGGTCCCTCTTTGCTGCTAAACTTTGAGTAGATTTTGAATAATTTTTGTTGGGACTTTATTAATGTCAACCATGAGTAATCATATACAGAAATGTTTTATGAATCATCAAATGTATTCAGAAAAAAAGTCTCAGATTCTTTTGATATTGTTTAAGATAATCTTAGCTAATTAATTAACTATATGCATTTTGGCATTCTTCCTCTGTCTTTCTTTTCTCTTCTTCTGATGTTCACCTTGTATGAATTGTTTATATGCATCTGTAATATATTATGACCTGGGAAAAAAAGGAAACTAATGACGAAAGGACGACACTATATGTAAAGGATGCTCAAAACATGTCAGGGCCATTATCATGCCAGTGGTGGCCATGGGTCACAATTCTTCTAAATGACACTGTTATCTCAGAGATGGCCACAATATGCAATAGCCACAATGATCTCAGAGATGACTACCATTATGCTCACAAATGTTATGGATAGAAGCTCCTCCTGCCTAGTCTCTGCACAGACAGGCATGCAAACGAATTCGCCAATATTCACAGGCAGACACCCACAGAAATACACACACACTTTGGGGCTGATTTAGAGTTTGGCAAAGAGGTCATTCCTGTCATTTGTGGTAGGGCAGGTTATGGGTTAGACTATGGGTTAAAACCAATAACAATAGCACGACAGTGGCATATTATGCCACACTTATAATTAATCCCGTAACGATTTAGCATAGGAAGCAATAGAAACAAGTCATTAGCAAATGGATGTGGAGTGCTAAACTTTGGAGGAATTCCTGGTTTCCAAAATGGAAGATTGTTCCATACGCAAAACACATAGCACAACAATGTGTCAGCATTATAATGGAAATGAATTAATAATATGGCAGGGTAGCACAATCTCAAGCAAAATGACAGTAAATTCAATATAGTTATGTATTCCGTTTACATTAATAAAGTGATGCAGGTCAAGATTTTTTTTCATACAGTCATAGTTCATTTGTTTGATTCATTTATTTTGCAACGTGGACAAAAATAGCAAGTTAAGTCAAAGGATTGCAGATGATGACAAATACAATAAATGTTTCTTTTGCTTTGTCGTGTTTGCTTGTCAAAGCATAAGGCAAGTGAGTTCTCAGGATGTAAACTTACAAAAATAGTTGTAGGTCTTGTGGCGCATGTTGTGTTCCAGCATGAACTTTTTCAAGGCTAAGATTAAACTTCAAAAACTCAGTAGCAGAAGATAAATAATAATTGGTTGGTTGCAAGGACAGACAATAATTGCTTGGTTGCTATGATAGACAAATAATTGGCTGGTTGCAAGGACAGACAATAATTGACATTGGAATGATTTTAAAGATCACAAATTTCAACCATTTGTTTTGGATCTGTAAACGTCTAATTTGGTTTGTCAGCTTATCAGTGGATGAAAACCAGGACAGTAAGCATCTAATTAGATGATGTTGCAAGTGAGGACATCATCTACAATCTGTTAACTTACCTTGCTCTTTTTGTCTACATCGCACAATAAGTGAACCGAATAAATGAACTTTTATTTAGAAATAAAACCATCTCAACTTACTTCACTGAATTATTGTAAACTGTCAGAGATGTCAGAGGGAGCCAAGGTTTCGGGTGCACCCATGCCTGCCAAGATAGTGCCAGGTTGGGTTTAGCAAGCAGCGTGTAGTTTGGGTAATGCCAACTGTGCACTTTTAGCTGAACGACGCAGATCCTTACTGATGTGATCAGAAATTCAGAAATTTGGGGACATCACAGGAAGGGTCTAACACTTAGAAGAACATGTTCAAGATTCTGTCATTAAGGAACTGAGGAAGTTTGTAGCAACTTTCCCAGCCTTAAGACAAGCTTCAGACTTCCATCAAAGAAATCTTTACAGGGAAGGTTTTGCAGGGGTGGCAATAGAAACAAGTCATTAGCAAATGGAGGTGAAGTACTAAACCTTGGAGGAATTCCTGGCTCCCAAAATGGAAGATTATTTCCATAAGCAAAAGAGGCAGGATCGCTCCTGCAGGTATCCCTTTCAGCAAGGTCGCCAGCGAGAACAGGGCAGGAGAACCATGTGCTGTCAGAATGTATGCCAGTCACAACCTTGTTCCCATCAAGAGCATAATCCAGAAGCAGGGGCGGGAGCGGACCTTATGGGTGAGGAGTGAGCACCCCAGGAGTGTGTGCTGGTAAGGAATACCCATTTTTCTCTCATAGAATTAGGACAAATTTTGAGATGGTTCAGAGTTAAGTGGGAAGACATAACAAGCAATCTGTGGGTCCTGAAAAAGGGTTCATGGAGTTTTATGGATCCCCAACATCAGACCTCCCGAGACCAACCACTAAGGTTCTCAAACCAAGAGGTGGCCCTCATAAACAAGGAGGTGACTGCGTTGGAAAACAAAGGTGGGATTTTCAGGTCGGTTTTACATGCCAGTCCACATTCACCATTTCCAGGAGAACAAATGTGAATACCACATCTAGTTCATATCTGCATTTGATGACCAGCCAAACCTTTGAGTTAGGCATGTGAAGGCCTATGATGACATTTCAATTGAAATGAGGCCAACAAGAGAGAGGCAATTACTGACTGCCTTGAAGAACCCTTTCAAGGCACCCCAATCTGCATTCATTGCTAAGTGGGTTAGTTGAAGTATGCATCAAGCAAGTAGAGATGCATCAAGTTTTGGGGCACATTCGGAGAGGAGTACGATAGCTTCCAAAGCAGTCGCAGTGGGAGGACGACTAGAGGACATTATGAACAGTGCAGATTTAGGCTGTCGGAATTGACCTTTAAGAAATTCTGTTTTAAACCCATTTAAGAGGCAGCATCTTTAGCGGTAAGTAGGCGTGGAATATGCAGAATCGCCTCTGGTCCTGGCATAGAATATAACATTTCCTAGCTATCAAGAAGAAAACTTTCAATTCTACTAAGGGCATGGGGGTTCGAATTACCCCCACCCAGAATTGTTAGACGGACGATTCTGCCCTCCCATTATTAGAAGTAAGCCTCTTTCCAGGATAAAGGTTATTGTACTACATGGAATTTATATACGCTTTAAGGTTCATGAGTAGAGCTGATGTTGTGGCATATATTTATGGTATTAGATTAAAAAAAACTGGATAATACGTTTGCATTGCCTTTACTACATACTGAGCAGAACAATGACCAGTGAAAAGATAAGAAATTGGGATTACCTCCTGCAAAGAAAGAGGTGGGGAGGAACAGACAAGGGGTACCATATTGGGCAGGATGATGTGACTGATGGACAGCATGGTTATTTTGTGGCACTTGAATTTTGCTGTCTTTTTTGGAAATCTTGTTTTTTTATTAATGAAGTGAACTTGGAACCAGCTGCATTATGAAATAAAATAAAGAAAGACATGCATAAGCTTTGTCTCTGTGTCCTTATTATAAATTAAAGTTTCCTGCTCGCTAGCTGGACGTTGTTACTCTCTCCTCCGCACCACAAGCAGGTAGTCTGCAGTAACGTAAACTCAGTCTCCCCCACAGCATGCAAGGTTGTTCGTCCTACACACACAAGAGTCACCTTGGAACGCATGTTGCATGTTGATGCGCATTTATAGGCGGTCGCCTTGCACGGTTTTAATGATGTCTGCCTCCAAAATTTGCCGCAAATCTTTAGCTACTGATACCATTGAAGCTTTTATGGTAATTACTTTTCGGACTGTCAAGCCTTCCTGTCAGAGCCGGTAGTGTATGGCACCTCACACTCCGCCGTAACTATGAGAAGCGCTTCCTACGAATGTGAAAAATGGCAGAGCTTTTAAATTAATGCGCGTTCAGGCAAGATGGCTGCCACCGCTACTCTTGAATAACAAGTACGGAAGGATGGCTTGAATTAAATGTGAGTAGTTGAGTTTTGAAACCACGAGAGCTTTTCCATACTGAATATGTCATTCTAATAAACTTCATGGTACCATTATTGCAAACAAACAGTACGTAGCTACAATACTGAACACATTTTTTAAAGTATCAATCCGATTTTAGTGAATATAAGGAAATTACTTTAAATGTTCACAGTATTATTCAGAAAGCTTAGCTCAATGTCACATAGTCTAGTGGCGCATTCTTTCCTTTTATTTCGTTCAAGTTTCAAAATTAAACTTACAGCAAGGGAGACAGAGGGCTACAGCGCTGCAAAGACCAGGGGGCAGATTTACAATAACTGGCGCATCCCCAGGGATGCGCCAGTTATTGTGCGCCGCAGCTCCGCCACCCATGGTGCGCCGCTGCGGCGCACCATGGTGCAAAAACTGCACAGATGCGTGACGCATCTGTGCCTTAAAGGCGGCGCATTGCTGGAGTTGCGTCGCAAGCGCGACGCAGCTCCAGCAATGCTCTGAGGGGGCCCTATCTGTCCAATGCTGCGTCAAGCCTTACGCCTGCTTCAAGCAGGCGCAGGGTTTTGACGCAGCATTGGCCTAAAAGTGCCTGCGTGAAATCTTGCAGATTTCACGCAGGCACTTTTGCGAGGCGCACCTGCCCCGGAACGCCCACCCTGCGCCGGAACGCCCACATGTGGCGCAGGGCTTTACAACGTGATGCATCTGCCTAGATGCGTCACGTTGTAAATGGGTCGCAGGGATGCGCAACGTTTACGCCGCCGTTGCGTGACGCAACGGCGGCTTAAACGTGGCGCAAGTCCGACATAAATCTGCCCCCTGGAACTCGCTGCCTCTGCACCTCAGGCAATCACCATCGCTGCCTCAATTCAGGAAGGACCTCAAGACCTGGCTCTTCGACTGAACCGCAGAAGTTCCCCCACAGTACCTTGAGACCCTAACTGGTGAGTAGCCACGCTATGAAAGACTCTTGATTGATTGAGTACTGCGTGTGTGTCTGCACCACAGGCTTTTGGAATGGCTTATTTTGATGATGTCTTTTGTGCCCCAAAGGGCAGCGTACAGGTGGAAATTGTGCATAATGAGGCACAATCTGTTTTAATATAACACGTGTCCTTTGTAAAGTGCGCCTTCACTAATTCGCTATTTACCCGATGTTTATTGCTATCCAGCTCAATGATTCTCATTTTATGGACCTCAGAGTGATGAACAGCTAGGTGGATTTGCTGGGATTTGAAACTGTGACCATAGGGTCAAATATAAATCACTGCACTGGAGATATTAGAAGAAGAGCCATCAGACACCATTATTGCCTCTAAAACGCAGCAAAACAGGAACAGCGTAACGGTGGAGGGGGTTGTTTCACACAACTTTTACTTGCTTTTAATATGTTGTGAGCATTAATAGACATATGGACAGAAACGGGCTGCCCATAGTGCCCTCAGCGTGCCAACAACAGCACTAACTGTACTTAAAGCTCCTATGGCAGGCCATTGTTGCAAATGTGACTGTCAATACTTAAAATACAGTTTAGAGTATGTAAAGCAGCATACTTCTTCAAACCATGAAACTGCACTACTAAAAACCTAGGGGTCCATTAGGATCTCCGTCCGCCAACCCGGTGGAAACGGGACCGTCCGCCACGTGTGCGGCGGTCCCGCTATACCAATTATTATGCGCCCGCCAGAGTGGGGGGCGCATCCAGCATTTTTAACATTGTGGCGGGCTCTCAGCACCGCCCGCCACTATGCTAAAAATGCACATTGTACATTTCAATGCACAACATGACAGGCACCGCGGGGTGCCTGTCATGTTGTACATATAAATGCTGGGGGTACCATAGGTACCCCCCATGTGCACCCCCTATCCCCCTTCAGCCTGGGGGCCCGCAACGGGCCCACAAACCAAAGACCATATGTCTTTCCGTGGCGGCAATGAAAGGCATACCCCGAAGCCCATCTTTATATGGCTGGCGGTGTCTGATAGACACCGCTACCATATTAGACCTTTTCTGCGGCGGACGGACGGTCTTTCCATCCGCCGCGGTCCCCCCGCCATTGTAATATGGCGGGGGGTAAATTGCTGGCGGACGGTGACGGATCGCCACCGCCTGCATGGTGGTGGCGATACGTCCGCCATCCTAATCGGCCCCTTAATTATGAAACCTGAGTCCTAAAAAATAGTGCAGGACCTCATTAGCATAAGCAATGCACTTAGACAGTGCACAGTAACGTCGTTCTGAATGATGTGGCAGGAAGTGATGCCACAGTCTTATCATTTCTGTCACTTGAAAGAGAATGCCCAGGTTACTTACCGGTAATCTTCATTACTCCGAGTCCTAGTCTTCCTCGCCACAGTAATTACTAATGAGCATCCTGCTCCTACAGAAACTCCAAGCAAAAGTTAACAGACTAGTCTTCATAGCCCTCCAATATGGCCCCCAGTGGTAACCACCAATCAATAAACCACTGAGTAAGGAAACAATGAGGCAAAGGCAACAGAAGCACCAACCTCAAGCCGGCAATGAGAAAAGAAGGCATGAGGCGAAGACCAAGGTGCTGTCCAGCAAAACACCCATGGAAACAACCAGAAAGGCGGTCCACGAAACTGCCACAAAACGAGTAGAACGCCTCCGAATCAGACGAGAGGGAACCACCTACTGAAACAGACACCAAAAGGAGATCCTCCCAAATTCACCAACAGAGAGCAGAAGAGATGGCAACAAATCTCGATGGAGCAGCCAAAACGACAAACAATGGGCTACCACAGAAAAAGCAGCCGTGCGAGGCAATAATACACCAAGGCAAGCTACACAACCAAAAATGTGCAAAGGAGTCAACAGGAAGCACCGGCCCCACCAACCGACTAAATAAAGAGCACAAGCAGGCACAAAAGAAGGAAGGACACGCAAGAGCACCCAAATCTTCACAACGCCCAAAAACAGCAAGTCCCCCAACTGCAACAGACCAAAGTTAACCCCTTGCAAAGCACTCAACACCACGACAGGTCCCTCAGAGAGGAGACAACACAGGACAAGGGCGTAGCAGTGCCAGAGATACGAAAGATGAGTCTTCAAAGGCCTCACAGGCAAAAAAGGGAGACCAAGAAAAAAACACCAAAGGTAGCCCCCCCGAACATGGAGGTCAGAAAGGGCCAAGCCCAACCAACACTGACCCCCTAAAAATATCTAGGACCCGCTCATGAGCCAAACCATAGAGCAGACACCAAATAGCAAAGGAGACCCAATGCGTAGTGAAAGACAACAAAAGCAGAGGGGTGCCCGCAGAGAAGGATAAGACCCGCAACCCCAAATGAACAATCATCCAGGAACAGGGAATACATCACAAGAGCCAACCCAGAAGGAACACAGACTGGAACACCGGAAGAGGAATCAGAGGGTCTATGAAATGGAAACAAAAGGAACTGCAACGTCCAAACAGGATGCAACGCCGCCACCAACAACAGAGGAAACCACGGGGGCGAAGCCAACCCGGACCCACCAGAGGCACCCATGCCCGATCACACCCAAACCTCAGCACAATCGCCGGAATCAGGGGAACCAGAGGAAGGCAGACAACAGGCCCCTCGGCCATCCATCCTCCAAGCCCATGGAAAAGACATAAATGTGTAGAAACAGCGCAACGTGCCATGGACCGAAGACGCAAACAAGTCCACCAACGGACACTCAAAACACCACATCAATGGCTGGAACATATAAAAAGACCCCAAGGAGGGAAAGAACCCAAACAGACAGTCCACCATCACATTCCCCCGGATTGGGAGAGAAACCGCAGACAGGGAGGCCAACCACGACCCCGGCCTGGAACCATGGAGTCGACAGTGGAAACTGAGGGAATGAACATCGCAACCGTCCCAATAGAGAGAAGCAGAACATGACAACATGGGAGTCTGTCCGGACACCAACACGGCGAACCAGCACCAAGGCCGGTAAACACCAAGCGACCCATACGAACAGCCTTCAGCTCCATGCAAACGGAGGAACAAGAAAGCAGAGCCACCGACCACAAGTCTGCATCAAAGATTCATTCAGATCAGTCACCCCCGGGTAACAGACAGGCACTCGCAGTGACCATTCGAGAGGGAACAAACAGAAACGGACGACATCGGAACAGATGACTAACATCCAGCCACCAACAGAGAAATACCCTCACTTGGGCAGGCACAGGAACCCCCAAATCGAAATCCAGACCATAGGGGTGTCAAGGAGAAAAACAGTATAACTCACCATAACAGACAAAGGGAGAGGAACCCAAGGCACCACCAACAAGTAGACGGACAGAATACTCGGACCCCCAACCAAAGGCACACTGGAGGGCAAGTCCCCGACACCAGGGACCGAAAACAGATGGCAGAGGCAATGTCAGTGCATGATGCATGAACACCAAACCAACAGGGCACCAAGTGAGCCCCAATGTACATCCGATCCAGAGAAGGAACCAGGAATCAAGAGAATCTGTGACCCACAAGGACAAGGCAACGCACACTTCTCTGGAGCATAGCCCCAGAGAAAAAAGAAGCAGACTCAACCAAACAACAAGATCACAATCCCCCTCCCTTGAAAAAAGCTGAACCAGAGGTGCCAGAACTGTAGCAAAGACACAAGGGCAGGAACACAGGCCAAAAGGCAAACCAATACGAGAGGCCAAAAAGACAGGGAAATGGAAAGAAGCATCCCGCAAACCGAAGGAATCCAGAAACCCAATGAATGAGCAGAGGCAGGAACACCTGCAAGGACACCAACCTGAACATGACGGGATCAAAAACATCAATCCAACCAAGGGAGATCCACCACCGGACACAGGCCCCGTGAGACATTCCACCAGGAAGAGAACAAAGAATACACTCGGCCCCCGCCGATCCACAGGCACCGGAACAATAGTGCCACAGTCTACAGGGCAGCGGAAGCACCCAACAGTGCATCCAATCAAACAGTGACCCGGGGTTAAGGGGTGACCCAAAACCATCAGGGGGAGACAGCAGGAAAACAAGAAGAAAACCTGGCAACACCACCAGGAGAGCCCAGCGGACCGACACAGACCGCATCCAGCCGACCAGAAAGAGAGACAGCTGACCTCCCACAGGACCTACACCTGGAGCAACTTGCGGTAGTAGAAGAGGTGGAAGAGGTGGCAGGGAACCGGGACCAGTCTGAGGAAGAACTACCCCGGCCATGCCCTAGACCAAGAAGGCCGGATGAGCCAGTCCACGACGAGCAGGAGCAAGTGCAGAACCATTCATCAGAACCACCAGGTGAGCACCAAAAGGCGAACACCAGAAAGAGAAATGCACAGAATCAAAACTCACAGTGCAGTATCAGCCCACCAAGAACAGAATCACAACAGGTATTAGCCCTCAGCACCTGGTACCACCAGGCGGCCGCCCAACCAGGCACTAACTAGGCGGGACCCATAACTGCTGAGAGTAAATGAGATCAGGTGTGGGAAAGGACAGAATGGGCACAGGCACAAGGAGCCAAAGGAAACGAAAGAAAGAAACCGCCCCCATTATCCCATCCGGGCGTGAGTGGGAAAATGTCCATGCCCAGTCCAGCATCCATCGCAACCGAGGCGGGGAACCGAACCGCAAAGTCCTGCAAGGGACAATGTGTACTCAGAAACCGGGGGAAATACATTAATCAAAGTCATAAAAGGTGGGTCCTTCTCGCTTATTTTGAGAAATACATTAATCAACATCTCACCATTCAGCCTCCAACACCCTCAAAACAGATGAGTAGAGAGGCAATGACACTGGCACCACATGTCGAATTTGCGCAAAGGAATGAGAGACCCCCACATCCACCACGGACTCGGGAAACAACAGGGTGGAAAGGAAGCGTCCAAGAATATCCGCAAGAACCGACCCCTGCAGAAAACGACCATTGAGGTCCACAACTTCCTCCCCCTCTGAGTCAAGGGAAGGACCCTGTACACATCAGGCCCTTATGGGAGGAGGAAGCGAGTCCTGAACATGCAAGGCATCATCGCTGAGTCAATGCAAGGTAAGTGACAGAGTCCTGAGTACCAGAAAAACCCTCCGTGGCCAAAGAATACAATACAGCATCAGCCTCCATAGCTGAAAAACAAAGAATGACTAGCAATATCACCACGGCAAGCAGGAGCACTCAAAAGCATACCATCACCATGGAAACCAGAGAAAATAGCCCCAGTCCGGGAGCGGCACCCCCAATGTAAGCATGTCACAGCATGACCCCAAGAAGGAGCTCAGCAATGAAAGGTCTTAACAATGAAGAGCGCCAACTCTATGTGACTCCAACAGCCCTGGTAACACACAAAGCAGAAGTGCAAGCTGGCACAAAACCCGGGATTGAACCAGGGACACTGAAATCTCCAGGCGAATGCTCTCCCAAGCGTCCAAAACAGGGAGGCCCAAAAAACAAGGTAAGTCGAGTCCGCTAAAGCAGGACCCAGTAGTAAGCAAAATGAGAGGGGCATGCGGGAGAAGGGAATTCGCATGTGACCCAACAGCGCGACCGGGAGGGAAGTCAATAACACCCTCTGAGTTCGCATAAGCGCAAGGGGTGGTGCAAGACCCTAGAAGTACCCGCGAGGCAAGCGTTGAGAACCCATATGCGGCAGCGCGACTGGGAAACAGAAACACACGCTGCATCAGAAGCGCAGACAAACCGCGAGTAAAAGCAGCCCCCCCGCACTGCATTAATAAACGACCGCTAGCAGGAAACCAAACGCCATGGCACCAATCAGGAAGCCGTTGAGAGCAACGCACAGCGGACCCAGAAAACACGGCGGGTCTGCATCAAGCGTAACAGCAGCATCAGGAGGAACCAAGAAACATGCAGAGTCCGCTAGAGCAGAACTTGTCAACACTAATACCCAAATCCAGGTACCCAGACAAGACGCCGAGTCCGCTAAGGCAGGACTTGGCAAAATGAGGTAACAAATACAGGCACCCAGAAAAGATGCCGAGTCCACTAAGGCAGGACTTGGAGTCTGAAGCAGAAACATTACTGGCACTGAAAACAAGACCCCGGGAGCCCGCTAAAGCAGGACAGGGGAACATGCATAAAGTGTCCAACAAAGGGGGACAAAAACAGAGTAAAAAACGACATTGCAACCCCCCCAAAACGGGGCTTAAGAGTCTGCTAAAGCAGGACCGCCGCCCCACATGAACAGCACTCGGAGTAGTGCAGAAACAAAAAACAGGTCGTTTTGTGGATCTTGTATCCTTTTATGTGATTGGTGGTTGCCACTGGGGGCTATAGGGAGACTAGTATGTTAACTTTTGCTTGGAGTTTCTGTAGGAGCAGAATGCTCATTAGTAATTACTGTGGCGAGGAAGACGGATAAGGAGGTAATGAGCCTCTTTTACACACTGGCCCATCTACTTATGGAATAAAATTTAGACCAAAATTAGAAAATCTTCCAGAGCAGCGAACGATACTCAGACACTTTTTTATATATAATAGATCACTTGTTCACCGCACTCCTTCAGAAGATGAACGCTGACATATCTGATACATGCTGGTCCTGCTCCCTAACACATGCTGATTTGAAAATTTTACTTTTTACGTGCCCTTATGTACATAATTTCTGGAAACGCATTGGGAATCCAATTACTCTCATATTTGAATCTACTATATCCTTTTCTATTACCAATATTTTTTAGGAGCTTTATCAGAAGATTGGAACAATTGTTCGTTTAACATACAAATTCTGGATTTGCTTTTAGGAATGGTCTTCCAACAGATTACCAAACACTGTAAGGATTATTCTAAATTATCATTTCAAGCTTGATGGTATTCAGTTTGCCACAATCACCGATTAGATACATTTTATGTATATCATGTTGCCCTTGCCACAAAACACTTACAATTATGGTCCCCAATCACAAAGTTTATTGACTTTCAAGCTAGACTCTCCTGTTCACACAATGTCTCAGAACAAGAAGTGTTGAAGCCTCCTTGACATTCCATAATATGTATTTATAAATATTTGTGCATGTTTATTATAGGGTTATTGTTGAAAACTTTAGATTAGTTACCAGACGTTGTTTATATCCTTATATACTCTTTTGCCCTTCCTTATTTTCTGTATTAATTTTATAAGCATAACTTCATGTATGATTATATGTTCTTATCCCATACTATGTAATTCTATTTTATTGTTTCTTCCTTTTGTTCTTTTTCTTTTCTTGAATAAACGTATTTATGAAACTTAAAAAGACAGAAAATTGGCGTTTTTTACATTTAGAGATAAGATACAATGTTTGACCCTCAGCAGGGGTTCTTAACTTTTTGACTTCTGTGGACTCCCCACTGAATCATTACTTGAATTCGGGGACCTAATAAGGCCTTATTGAAAGTCAGAGACCCCTGGACTAAGCAATTTCTAAGGTTTGGACCCCAAAACAATACACAAAAAATACAAAAACTAGCATACACAAAACAAAGTCTCAAATATTGAAAAGATTGTTCAATTCACAAACAAATATAGAACCAGTTTTGGAATTTTCGATTTAGCTTCTTTAATCGTATATACTTACTTAATTTTAATTTAATAATTTTAATGATATTTAATTTTGTTAAATTGTTGCAGACCTCCAGAGTAGGCCTCACAGACCGCCAAGGGTCCTCGGACCACAGGTTAGGAACCACTTCTCTACAAGATATCTGACATTAAATGTATAAAAGTATGCAATGTATGTATTCATATGGAACCCACACTGATACGTCTGTCTGTTTGAGTTCTTGTGGGGGCAATGGGGAGCTAGAAATCCATTTCAGCTATTGGCCAGAATAAAACCTGAGTAAGGCATTACAAAGGTGTATTACCTGCATGACTTTTTCTCACAAAGATGCAAGAGTCAGACATCTACTTGCTAGGAATGTCACCTAGGTGTGTTAGTTACAGAATTTAAAGACCACTTTAGACGACCTTTGTTTGTCCAATTGATTTTGTCTACTATCACAACCTTCATCTACCCACACTGTCCTTTGTTGGCCATTGTAATCCTTTCCCCTTCGTGGGTGTATCATTTCCAATATCCACTTGTCCTCCTCCGTGCAATTATAGATACGTTGGCAAACAGAGAACGTGACTGTGCAGTGAGCAGTTCATTTGTGTTTTCTTAGCCCCTTCCGTGCTGCGCACGACCAACGGCCAACGCAGCCCCGCCCACCCTTTAGAACGCCCGCACTGCAGCGGAAAAAACGCCCGATTAAAGCGTTAAGAGTGAAAAGATCTGCTCCTGCATTTGCAGCTTCTTATCCAACTGGATACTAGTGCTGCTTAAGTTGCCCTCGGACTCTTAGGGGGAGAATTACAAACATAATGCGCTGGGTTAGCGCCGCAAAAGTAACACTGACCAGTGCAAAATGTTTTTTTCCTACATTCCAGTGCAAAACTTGTTTTGCACTGGAGAAAACCATCAAAGTTACTTAGTGTCGAGGGGGCGTTACATGGGTGGAACATGGGCATTCCCATGCAACCACCCCTGCCTTTTGATTCAAAACATATTTATAAAGATTTGTAGACATGGTTTTGCATCAAACGTTAATACTGCTTCAAAGGAGGCTAACAGGAGAAATGCTTTCATTATTCTGTGCTTTTCCTACTTTGCATGTGAGCTGCATTGTGCAGCACACATACAAAGTGGGAAAAGCTTTGCATCGAGTCTAGGCATAGTAGTTTGTACAGGAAGGGCACCCTTCCTGTACAAAACCTATGCTAGACTCATGCACACACCCTAGCGTTATGGTGCTACGGTGTGTGCCTGGCCCACGCCAGCTGAAATCAGCGCCGGCGAGGGGGAGAGGGGAGGAGAGAACCATATCTCTGAAGATATGGCTCTCTCCTGCTCCCTCCCTGTCGTGCAGCGCAGCCTCACGGGGGACTGCACTGCGTTGCACGTTTTTTTCAAAATCTGCCCCTTGGTCTCCTCTTCGTAGTCTGTGCATGTGAAGTGCAGTTTGCTGCCTGTCAGTAACTCTTGTAACTGAAATATGTAATACATTTCCCATCGGAGAAGCGCAGTCTGCGTGACGTGTTAGTCAAAGTCAAAGTCAAAATTTATTATGTTTTGGCTCTCATTGAGGGCCACATAAAATTATACACATAATTTACATACAAAAATGACATCATAAAGCAAAAAGAATAGACACAAGTTATCTGCGCGTAAAGCAATCATCAACGTCTCCCTGAGCTTCATTAATAAATATCTAAAATCCCTTTAAAATATTTAAAAATTCTGGAACAGAACATTTCATTAGGGGGGCAATAAAGTGCATGGAAAAACATTTTTACATTTACAATTCCCAATTGTAAACAAATTGGTTTTAACCATTTTTGGCGCAAAGGGCGCAATACAGGACAAATAAACAAAACATGGTTACGATCCTGTACAGCATTATTACAAAAATTGCATAGAGGAGATACCCCATACCATTTTGCTGAAAGCGAATTGAGTGGAAGCAAATTATGTCGTAGAAGGTACCATAATCTACGGACACCATGAGGAGTATTCCAATTAAGATATTGTTGGGCCAATTTTGGGGTATATGTTTTAACCAGGGCTTCCCTTTCTTTTTGATTAGGTTGGGCAAGTATATCCGACTTGAAACAAAGTTCCCAAGACAAGCTTTTTAGTTTCAGCTTTAGCTCAGATGGTGAAAGTAAAAATAACGTACTTTCATCCAATTCAAGCAGCGATACCGCTTTTCTAAAGTTTTTTACCAGCTGCGAGAACTCGTTAAAGTTGACCAGGAGTTCCTTTTTTAAGATTTCTCGTAAGGTACCCGGTTTACCTCTGGCCAAACAGGCTACCCATCTTACGAGGGCGACCAACCCCTGCGCCCAACAACTTCGGAGTCCGAATTCCAGCCTGCATGAAGATGTAGAACAAGCTGTGTTAAATGAAGACATTTTTCTTAGTACCTTTCCTTCCATTTTTTGCATGAAACCCCATTGTTTCAACTCCACTAGTTCAATTCCATATAGAAGAGTTGCAGGAATTTTCGCTCTAAATACATCCATACATAGGGAGAAATGCCTCTTCCTGGTAGCTTTATACAAAGAACATAATCCCATACCATGGGCCGACGCTTTACGAGAATTATGTTCAATGTGAGGCTTCTCACTAAGATTAGCAGATATTATTTTACCTAAAAACGTATAGGTTTTAACCACCTCAAGTTTTTGTCCGCTAATAGTCCAATTATAGCTACTAGACCTGCATTTCTTCTTACCGAAGATGCACATGATTTTACTTTTAGAACTATTAATTTTCATATAGTGTGCTTCAGCAAATTGATTCAATGCATGAAGACGATTAGATAGACCTTTCGGGGTCAAATCTAAAACAAGTATGTCGTCCGCATACATTAGAATCGATATGGGTAACCCTGCGATTGACGGGGCTACTCCCTCACAAACTGCAATGGAGGTTGGTAAATCGGCCGTATACAAGGAGAACAATATGGGTGCCAATATACACCCTTGTTTTAATCCGTTCAGAGAGGGGATAGATTGAGAAAGGCCCCTCTTACCACCTTGTAACACCTTACACCATGTATTCGAATGTAAAGACTTAACTAGATCGAGTAAGTATCCTGGCATACCCAATGCAGCCAGCTTTCTCCACAGCGTTGGACGGTCCACTTTGTCAAACGCCGTGGAGAAATCTATAAATGCTGCGTACACGCCGCCGCCTCGGACACGAGCATATTTATCCATAATTACCTGTAATAGTGTTAAATTATCTAAGGTTCCATGCTCTTTTCGAAATCCTGTCTGTTCCATAGGTAAAATACTGTTTAAATCTGCCCATTCCATTATTAACAATAATAAAAGTTTAGCGAAAATTTTTCCTATTGAGTCTAATAAAGCTATTAGACGATAATTAGAGGGTTTATCTCGATCTCCTTTTTTAAAAATAGGGATTAATATACTTCCCCGCCAAGAGTCGGGGACTGTTCGTAATTTAAAACATGCTAGAAATACTGGAAGAAGAATCCTACTCCAAACGGTAACATCTTGTTTAATTATAGACATGGGCAGTTCGTCAGGACCCATAGCTCCGGAAGAGCGCATGCTCTTTATCACGGTAGCTATGGATTGATCAGTAGGAAGTTCCATTTTATAATCAATATTTGGGCCTGGATCCCATGTATCCCCCCCTGCACCATTAGGTGCATATAAGGTAGACACAAATATGGTCCAGGCATCTTCTGTAATAGCGATTGGAGTGGGAGTTGTTATAGAACCACATCCTTGCCTTATTATGGACCAGAAATCTCTAGAATTATTGCATGTTGAAGCCTCTCTTAGCTTGATCCATAGAGAATCTTCTTTTTCTCTTTTTATCTTGGATCTCGATCTTACCCTCCTTCTTTTTAATACAGCTAACTGATGCTCATTTTCCCCAGATCTATTAAGGTATTGTTTCCTGACAAGTTTATTTATCTCCTTATTTAATATTAATAGTGAACTGGGAGAGAAATGTATCTTTTTGGGATTTCCTATAGTCCTAGCCGTCGCGGTGACTTTTTTAAGGAGATTTTCAAGATAAAGGAAGTCCCTACCTTGCCAATGATCACGTTCTAATAGCAATTGGGCAAGGATTTTTTGTACGTCCTTGAGATTGGTAAATCCCCAATAACATCTATTCGAGTTACACTTAATAGAGAAACCTCTATTCTTTAAGGACCAAGAGTTAGTTTCAGGGGGAATTAATGAGACAGTTATATTAATAATTTTATGATCACTCAAGGGGGAGTGAGAGATCTCCACATCTTTAAGAAAAGAGAACGTATCAAAGTCCGTTATTACATAATCCAAAATAGATTCCCCCCTAATGGATCCATGTGTATAGTTAGCGGGAGTATCTGAGGGCATCCTGCCGTTTATGATAAGTCCCTCTAGGGAACTAAGTTCCTCGAGGAGAATCATACCTCTTTTATTAGTTTTTATTTTAGTAGGCAGGAGTGCTTGAGGTATATTATATGCTTCTTCCTTAGCTTTATTTCTAAACATGTCTAAAGTGAAATTAGACACTTTACTATTTAAGTCCCCCACCAATAATATATATGGGGGGTGATCCACCTCTAGTAGTTGTTTAACATAGGAAAACATACGCTTTAAAACTGCAGTAAACTTATCTTCCGGAGGAATGTAGGCATTTAAAATTATAAACGAAGACCGTTGGGCAGCAGAGACTAGATTAGAAATAGTTATGGATTGGAAGAGATTACTCTCGTCTGTATAATGGGAGAATTGCCATTGTAAAGCATTTGATAGCAAATAGGCAATTCCACCTTTTGCGTGGCCTTTTTTAGAGGGAGTCGCAGGGGCCTCCAGGACAAAGTAATCTTTCCCTCCATATGGGAGATTTTTACACCATGTTTCCTGGATACATAACACATCTGCATTCAAAGAGAATAGAAAATCAAATTTCTCGGGGCAATTAGACAAACCGGCGGCATTCCAAGAGACAATTTTTAAATAAGTGTTAAAGATGCGAAAATAGTCGTGGGTTTTTCGAGGTAGTATTATTTGAAAGAACTCCTGGTAACCAGTTCCACATCGAATTGTCTTCAGTTAAAGGAATATCTGTGCTATCAGGTAATGGAAGTACCTGAGAGACCATTCGTTTACCTCTGGAGACCCAGATTTTTAGATCTTTATTACATACAGGATGCTCATCTTGCCCAGAAGCCAACTTTGTATTTCTTTCGCTAGAGGAAATACACAAATTATTATTATCATAAGGTAACACGTCAATTCCTCTACATTGAAAAACTTCCGCTTGTTGAAGAACAAGATTGGCAATTATTTTAGAGTAAAACTTTACCCTTGTTCGTTGCCCATTTATGGATCTTATTGGGAGAACTAAATCAATATCATTCGTTAAGATTAATTTTAAGCTTTCTATCTCTTTAAAGCAGTTAAGTAACCAAGATCTATTCATTTTTAGATCTGAATCAAATAAAGGGAGTTGTCATTCATGCACTCTTGGGTGCCTGTTATGCACCTGAGGGGTTTTTATTCATAAACCTCAGATACTTCTAAAGCACTGCACACAGCCTTTTAGTTGCCACGGAGCACTTTCATAGGGTGATGGGTTAGTGTATGAGGGGTGAGGTTTGCTGCAGTAGTCTTTGCTTGATGAATGCCTTTGACTGGTAACATTCTGTGGCTCTATATTTATCCAACAGCCAGAGACACCATCAAGCACTCTTATCCCTTCTTCCGATGAGTCCTTACAAGAGTCTGCTGATTGATGAAACAGCAGCATTGCCTTTAGCTCAGCCCAAACATGTTTGTCATGGGTTAGGTCCTGGTGCACTCCAGCCAAGCTGCTGGTCAGTGCAGCGGAAAACAGGAGGACTTGGTGACTGTGGTCTGCCTTCTCTTTATGTCATGCGAGGGCAAACCACAGTCCCATCCTCAAACACAACTTCATGTGGACTTTGTTTGCCTGTTGGTTGTTCAGCAGGTCTGACCAAAAGTAGAATCGCTCTAGGGCTACCAACCTGACGGGTTCTATTGTGGCATGGCTATTTGGTGTTGGAGATCCAATGGCCTTGCCAGGCTGTCACCCTGAATTGTGAGATCCAGAATTCATATGGGTCATAATGGTTTAATGACAGGTCACGAAGGACTGTAAAATAGCCTTTGCATGTGAACATCCCCTGAATGCACCATCTGTTCATAGTTCTACCTCAAAGTTTGTGCCATGGTCTGCAATCCCGCAATTGGAAGTTCAAATTGTAGTTGTCACATGGCAAATGAAGCATCGTGGAGGCGCCAAATGTTTCATCCTATTTTGGGTGATTTTGCTTAGGAACACAGCATTGAAAGACTCTGGGCCTGATTTACAAAGGGACTCTCCACTCAAGGGGGAGGCTCAGCAGTTGTGGGGGAGTTTCCGCACTTGGAGTAGAATCTCCACCATGAGAATTCTCATTGCGGTCATCTGCCCTGTGGTGTGGAGACTACACCATGACTGCGAGGCCTCAACCAAGAGTGCGGAGGCCCTTTGTGAATAAGCCCCCTCTCTCCCTACTGTTAACTGCTTGTCTTCCCTATTTGTCAGGAGAATCTCAAGAAGAGTCCAGGCACAACTGATCTCACAATGAACAAACGTCTGTGTGACAAACCTGCCCTGCATTTTTAGAGATATACCACAGAATTGCTCTTACAGTCTTTGGGGGAATGGCTATCCATCTGTTGTGCAGTTGAAGAAGTGTATTTATCAATTCATAGTATAAGATTGTGAATGCTATACTTTCATGTTACTCCACAATGTCCCTTCAGTCTCGTGTCAGTTGATGGCAGGCTCTTTTCACCTCCAGCTCACTCCATATACTACTCACTGGGTGCTTACCCACGCTTCCAGGGATACATCTGACTCACTCTTGGCCGCGCCAGATGCTCTTCCACCACTCACCTAACCATGATCTGTAGTTTTTTAATAAGGCTTCCAGGGATTGGCCCTCTGTCACCCCTGATGCCATAGAATTTTCACTGCTGACAATACTTCCTGGCACTGGTGGTCTGATCCCATTTGGATAGTCTTCTGTGGCTCATGAGTAATCTCCAATTAATAGTCAAATGGCAGTTTAGTAGTACTTGCCACAGAATGTCCTTTTTTTGTTGATCATGGGTAGTCTCTTTGCAATGGTCCCTTTTAATTTTAACAATGTGCCCAGTGGGATGGTTCTCTATCGCTTCTAAATAAACTCCATGTAAGACTCCCTCTGCAGGTGATCAGGTACCTGCGGTGGAATGGTCTTCCGCTGATCGTGGGTAGACTTCATGTAAAACTTCCTTTCCAAAGGATGCTCTTTTGTTGCTTCTGCATGGACTTCATACAATGCTCTCTTGGTGGTTTAAAAGCGCCTCCAGTGGAGTGATTCTCTATCCCTTTTGGGGGGCGTCACATAATGCTGCCTTTGTGGTTTAAATATGCTGTCAATGGAGTGGTTGTCAGTCACTCCTAGGCGGTTAGTATACATTACTCCCATGGAAATTTAATAGTGATGTTTAGTTACTGCCTTGGTGATTTATTAGTGTATCCAATGAGATGGTTCTCAGTCACTCTTGGGGTGATGTGCTCCCATGGTGGCTTAGAAGTGCTTCTAATGAGATGGCTCTCTGTTGCTCCTGGAAGGACATCATATGAGGCACTCTTAATGGTTTAACAGTGTCTCCAGTGGGATAGTGTTGTTTCACTACTGGTGGACACCATACACAGTTCCTTTGGTGGTTTTTAACAGTACCTCCATTGAAATGGTACTCTTTGCTCCTGGGGGAACATATTATGATACTCCTGTTACAATGTGATTAGCAGTATTGCTGCTCGTGCTGCCATGACATGTCCAATGTTCTTGTTGGTGCGGGCGAACTTTCGCTTAGGACGCGTTACCGTCTTCTTGCGGACTGCAACTCATCATGGTTGGGAAAAGAGCTTTTGTATAAATACCGGTTTGCTGATTATTGACAAGCCGGACTTGCTTGCAACATGGGACGTATTCCTTTGAGCCCGCTCTTCACCTATTAAGTCACATCGTCGAATATGGACTGATGGTGCGGTCCTTGAATACATCCAAACAGCATACTCTTTGCCGCATACTGCAGGTCTAAGCTCATCTTTCAAATTTAATGGTGTCTCACCACTTATAGACTGCAGTTTGCTTTTTAACCTTGGCATACTAATAAGACATCTCTTCACCTTATTTATACCTTGATGAAGTCTCTGTGTGAGACGAAACACGTGTTGGCGATTTACGTGCTGGGAGAATCTATTTTATGAAATTTGA